>NC_056032.1:24404655-25604655 GCF_004379255.2 Salvia splendens | reverse complement strand
TAACCCATTCACTGTCTGGTATGGAATATATGATTCCTAGGGATAGCAGCTTCAATACTTCCTTCAGCACTTCTTCCCTCATGTTCGGATTCAACTTGCGTTGCGGATCCCTACATGCCTTTGCTCCTTCTTCTAAACGAATGTGATGCATACACATATCTGGACTGATTCCAACCAAGTCAGAGAGCGTCCACCCAATGGCTTTCTTGTTTCTCCTAATTACATTCAGCAGTTCCTCTTCTTGTCCCTCGGTCAAGCTGCTGTTAATAATCATCGGGAAATTTTCGTTCTCCTCCAGATAAGCATACTTGAGCCCTGGTGGAAGTGTTTTCAATTCTTTCTTGGGGATATCTTGTTCCTGGGGCAAGGGATTTTTTTCTGTTGTCATTCCTTTCTTAGACTCAGCAGAACTGTTCATGCTCGCCACATAACGTGTCTGAAGGGGTTGGCAGCAGAAGCGTGCGGTCTAACGGATCACATAATACGGATCTATTTAGCAGATTATTTAGACAAAATCTATTCGCGTAATTATCACATGTATCATGCTCATAACTTGAATTACATACATGCTTTAGAACAAATAAATCCTAAAACATGCATACTACGGAGTTAGCCAATTTACCTCGTTGATTCCCCAAAGAATCGTCGATTGCTTGCGCCTTCTCCACGATGATCTTCAATACTAGACCACGGATCTTCTGACTGGTGTCCCGAACTGTATTCCGACATCAGGGTGGTCTGATCTTATCGAAACACTAGGACTCGAATAAAGAAGATAGAACTTTCTCACGGAGGAGGAGCTGAAGAACTCACGGAGAGAAAAAGAAGTAGAAAAATCGTTCCTCTTCTCATTAGAGAGAGGGACGAAAATTCTAACTCTAATAATTGATTTTATTCTGTCTCTTTTATTCTCCTATTTATAATAGTTCATATTGGGCCCAGTCAGGGATCTATGGAAGGTTTTGGATATGGGCTCCCCCAATTAGCTTTTTACTAATTAAATTGAACTCACAATTTAATACAAGCTTATATTAGAATATTACGAGCAGCCACTACAGACGTAATATTGAACTCCCCATCCAAATCCGAAATTATAAGTATTCCGGGTTTCCATGTTGTTTATTATTCATTTCCCGCGCTTAAGATATAAATGCCCATTAATTAATTAAAGTCTGCTATGGACTTAATTAATTAACATCTTATTAACTCCAAGAGTAGACTTAGCAAGAAACACTTATTTATTATTCATAGAGTAATAAAACTCCAACTGGCCAGTTTCCGAATAATAAAACCTTGTTCAAGCTCCTCTTGAGGATATTATCAAACGAGACTCACCTCGCGCACGATTCAACATAATAGCAATCCTAGCACCGCTAGATAATGATCACCACTACCCAATATACCTGGATCGTTGGGTGACGAAAAACCCGCACCTTTGGTAAGTCAAAGTAGTAGATACTCAATATCGTATGCTCAATGCTAACGTACATTGATTAAGAACTAAATATTTATGAAGACACCGTCTTACAGTAGTTAGCATAAAGACACGTCTTGCTGTTAGATCCATTCAGTGCTATACCACACCAACGTCATCTTATTTCAATAAGGCTTAGAAATAATCGGACTGACATTGCAACCTTTCGTGATAGGTAGCCAAAGCCTATCTAGGTTGTGAAATTCTTCTTTTTCTTTTGCAAAGCATTGCATAGAACCGACTGTAGTTACCTTAAAGTGGACGACGCCCACAACCAGTCTACTAAGCAAAAGACTTAGGCTTTGTTTACTTCTTATGCATTTAAATGTTTATAAAACATCTCATAAACGCACAAGCAAACACAATGTAATAATATACTGATTCTATTCGTGCAAAATGCTCGAATAATACTGAATCGGGTCAAAAGTGGATTGTAGAGTTTTTACGTATACATGCAACGTTCTATTCGTGCGAACTCTCGCTCGAAACATGCTTTTCAGTATACTAACCCTAACAGTGTCTTCCTTGACCTAACTAGCTCCGGACTTGTACAGAATTCCAGAATTGCTTCCGCTAGTTCCTCATCTGATAACTCATTTGTGTTCATTGTTTGACACCAACTGGCTACTTCTCTATCAATGGCATGACCCATCTCAGAATTCTCGATCTGTTCCTGCATTAACTCTGTCTCAAGATATTCCTAGACCAAGGGGTTAATAACATCTATAGCATACAAATTTTCAACGTCAAGAGGTCTTTTCATTGCCTCATCTATGCTGAATGTATATTTCTCCCCATTGTAATCAAGGCAAATAGTACCGTCAAAAACATCAATGATAGTTTTAGCAGTCCGTAGAAAAGGTCTCCCTAGAAGTACTCCGCCAGACTCTGCAGACTCATTATCACTCATCCTTATCACATGGAAATCAGCTTGGTACAAGAAATCATGTACCTTTACTATCACATTCTCAAGCACACCTTCTGGACAAATGCATGACCTGTCTGCCAATTGGATCACAACTTTCGTGTCCACCATGCCTACCCCTACTAACCTCTTGTATACAGATAGTGGTAACACATTTATCGACGCACCTAAATCACACATAGCATGCTCGATTTTCACGTCACCAATAGAGATGGGTAAGGTAAACATACCTGGATCATTGCATTTTGAAGGCATCCTCCGCTTTTGAATCACTGCCGAGACATTCTCGCCTATCAAAATTTTCCCACTGGGTCTAGCCTTTCCAGCTATAAATTCCTTGATGAACTTGCTAAACATCGGAAATTTCAAGGCCTGCAGGAATGGTAGATTAATGTCTAGTTTCCCAAAAATGTCCATGAAATCTACCGGCTCTTCTTTCTTCTTCTTGGCTTCCCCCCGGCTCGGGAAAGGCTTCAATCGTTTTCCTGCTCCTGTAGAACTGTCAGCTGAGAATTCTTCAGTCTCCTCCCTTTCTGCCTCGTTCTCAAATACTGGCTCTGGATCGAGGAAGAATGGCTCAGTTGACTTAGGCAAGGGTTTCTCCAAGTCTCCTATCTTAAGGTCATCCTTGACCAAAGAACTTTCTCCTTCCAAGTCCCCAGACCTAGGAATAGTATCTTCTTCCTTACCTTCCTTGGGGCTTATCGCTTCCTTCGTTCTCACCACTGGCCCATCATATGCCTTCCCGGATCTCAAGGTAACCTAACTTATATTCGCCCTATCGGGTGGCCTTACTGAGGCGGGAATCTTTCCCTCGTTTCCTCTCATATCACTCAAAGCAGTGGCTATCTGGGACAATTGTTTAGCCAGCATATCCATGGCTGCCTTTTGCTCCTGTTGAGCATCTTGAAGCTTATGCACTACGTCATTGTTCGATTGCAGGTTGCTTTGCATATGTTGCTGAGAACTGACGAGGTCGTGCACCATATCATCGATACTCTTTGGTGACTTTTGTGGTTGACTGGGCCCTGGCCCTATACTCAGCGTCGGTCCACTCGCTTGATTCTGACGAGCGTTCCCTTGACCGTCTGAAGAGTTGTTGTATTGATTTCCTTGGCCCTGGTAATTATTCTGAAAATTCCTTTGGTGCGGTGGCACATAAGAGTTCCCTTGATTATTCTGATTTCTGTCCCCCAGCTTGAGTGGTCTCCTTGGTTCCGATTGATCCAGCTGCTCTGCCCCTCTTGATTCCTTCCTGACCAGTTACCTTGCCTTTCGGGCTGAGGTGCAAACTGCTGACTTTGTTGTGGTGCTGGCTGATTCTGCTCATTGTCAGTCCATCTGAAATTCGGATGATTCCGCCAAGGTGCATCTCTCTGTCTTCCTGGAATCCAGCTCCCATCGGGATTCCAACTACCCATTGCATTGACCTGGGCCTGATAATCTCCTTCCTGGGTCCCGTAATATTGCTGAATTTGACTATCTCCTGGACCCGGAGATTTCTCCTTCCCTTGTGAAGTCAGTGGATTCGTTTTCTCAATCACGTTCAAAAGAGCCTTCTCGAGCCTATCAATCCTTGCCTCCACTTTATCATCTTCTTGCTCTCTTACGGCATGCACCGACCCTCTTCTCACAGCATTCCTAGGGTTATCGTACGCCTTCTTAGCGTCGACCAATTTTTCCAAAATTTTCCTTGCTTCACTTCCCCTCTTTCTTGTGAAATTCCCCCCACTCGAGGAATTCATTAAATCCTTTGACTCAGGAGTCGCTCCTTCGTAAAACAGAGAGTAGGTCTCTGCCTCTATCATTCGGTGGTTTGGGCATGCATCCAACAACCCCTTAAATCTCGACCAATACTGACTCAAGGATTCGTCGTAATCCTGCTTACACTCTAATACTCCCTCCGTCCCGGGCTACTCGCTCATTTTCTTTTCGGCTCGGAGATTAAGGAATGAGTGTATAGGAAAGTCAAAAATGACGGTTGTAGGTGAAATTTTTTACTAAAAATGGAAAGAGTGCAAGTAACTTGGGACGCCCAAAAAGGAAATAAGTGCGAGTAGTGCGGGACGGAGGGAGTATTTCTTTCTTCAGTGCATTCGTCTTGTTGGATGGGAAGAAATAATCTAGGAATTCCAATTTGAAATCCCTCCATGTGCGAATAGAATCCGGGGGTAACCTTAATAACCACGTGTTAGCTTCCCCCTTCAAGGTAAACGGAATCGCACGTAGGCGATAATCCTCCTCTGTTGCATCATTCGGCCTCTTCTGAATACCACACAACTTGCTGAATTCATTTAAGAACTCATACGGACACTCATTTCTACGCCCAGAGAACGTCGGCAAGATGCCGAGCACGTTTGTCTTGATCTCAATAGTCCTCTGGCGTGGATTCATCACTATAGCTTGAGCTGGTTCTCCATCTAAATGGGCAGTGAGAGAACCGATCTCTGGATTTGGATCTACTACCTGCGCCATGACTATTTCCTCTACTTCCCCTGTTTCTGACTCTGTCTCTGATTCGGGTGGGGATTCTGGATCTTCGCGTCCTGACGACGTCCAAGATTCGTCGCTAGTTAATTCACTCGGGAACGGATCTCCTGTGGTGAACCCTGATATGGTGGTCACAGTAGAGGCTGTATCCTTAACTTGCCAAGTAAACTGGCCGTACTTCCTCCCAGACGAGTTGCTCCAGTAGGTAGATCCTGAGCCTCTGCTCATAAACTACAAACAAAAGAGAAAGGAAACAAATCAAAACTATTTACACCACAGACTCTGAACACTAACACTAAGCACGTCATTCATCCCCGGCAACGGCGCCATTTGAAGAGAGAGTAGCTGAGTCGGATCGTGTGTGTTTCGTGTGCTGACAGGGAACACTAATACAAGTGCTCGGTCAAGACACCGCGCTTCTTAAATCCACTGGATCACTAGGTCCAGGAACCCAAGGAACACAGAGTGTTGTTGTCATTGACACGCTCGACTCTCCTTCAAAAATTAATCCCTCAACCCAAATTACTATTAAATTAGTATAGGGAAGTGGGATCGATCCCACGAAGATGGATTCGTGAGTAGTGTTTAGAGACTCTGGAAACAAGCGGCTGCTGCCATGCAAAGGGTTGAGGTTTATAACAACTACCACTAGACCAAGGCACGGAATTTAAATGCTAGACCTAAGAAACAGAATACTTGTAAAATCAGACATCAACACCGAAAGAAACAATAACTCGCTAGACCGTGTAAATGATTAACTAAATATGACTAGGCAGGAAGAATTAAAAAGTGGGGACCAGGACATTCAAATAAGGTAAGTACGGTAAAAGCTGCAACTAACAAACTCATGCAATTTCCTATCCAACTCAGAAACGTAAATGAAGAAAACAGAGCATACTCCTAGATTCGAACAGAATATAGAAATCGGGACGCCGGAAACTCGCTACGAATCGGAAGTACATCAGATCTACATAAACTGAACGAAATGAAACGAAAACACGTAAGCTAGGCATAAAATTAAACCAACACGACGCAGATTCACGTCGAATGCTTAATACACTCCGGATCCAAGACATCCAAACTCAACACCCAGCACAATCAACTCCATAGCTCCGATTCTCACAGATCTACTCAAATCAACTCCAGATCCCAACAATCACAGACAACCCTACGACATCAACAAGTTAAGAACCCGATTCATCCACAAACAAACTCCATTCTCCCAGATCCAACCACAAACCTGCGATAATCTAGAAAACAACCAACTCCAACAATCCAACTCCGAATTCAAGTAAACATAATCGACAAACAAAGATCAACACAGTCGGCATAAACTAAAACGAAACTTGCATGAACACAGAGAATATCCAGAAAACAAAGAGGTTCGAGCCTCGAACAGCGAAGCTCGGCGAATTCAGCAGAAACGTAAACCGAAAATAAATTGTTTCTTCGCCCTCAAGTAGGACGGTGTTACCACCAGATCGAAAAGTGTGTAAGCTAGAAGTGAACCCCAAGTATGCCCTGAATTTCCCATGAAAGAACCCAAGTGTGTGAAGAAAAGTGAACTAAGCTACAAGCTGTTGGCGAGGTCTTCAACCGAGAAGATCCCTCCAACGTGCATGCTTCTCTCTTTTATAGACGTGGACATAACCTTCTAGAGTCTTCGTAGAAATCTTTATTCTACCCTTCAACTCCGAGGCTTCCTCCGTCGAGCAATTTTCCGTATACCTGGCTTAAAACGCGTGTTAGACCCAGAAATTTCACGAATTAAAGCCCTAGACCTATGCATAAAATTAGCCTTATCATATATCTTCTTCCTAGGTCCACGCAACTGTCTCCCTTCTTTGCTGGACCTGGCGAAAATCTTCACATACCTGGCTTAAAACGCGTGTTAGACCCAGAAATTTCACGAATTAAAGCCCTAGACCTATGCATGAAACGCGTGTCCACTCTTTCGCCTTCTTCCTAGGTCCACGCAACTGTCTCCCTTCTTTGCTGGACCTGGCGAAAATCTTCACATACCTGGCTTAAAACGGGTGTTAGACCCAGAAATTTCACGAATTAAAGCCCTAGACCTATGCATGAAATTAGCCTTATCATATATCTTCCTCTCTCCCTTTATAGAGTTGAAGATCAAATAAAATCGCTCTTCAGTTTCATTTCCCCCTTTATTTGCTATCATTTTACTAGATCTAGTGTTCAATGGAATAGACCTGATGTTTTTTTTGTTATTGCGTGTTTAATTTTACAAATCGTCAACTATCGCGAAAATGGGAGATCGAGGGGTTTTGGATTCGTGACGTTCAATGATGAGCAGTCGACGAGGGACGCGATCGAGGGGTTGAACGGCCAGGAATTGGACGGCCGCAGCATCACCATCAACGAGGCTCAGTCTCGCGGCAGCGGTGGTTTCTGTGGCCCACGCCGTGATGGCAGAGGTTGTGGGGGCGTGGTGGTGGTGGTGGCGGCTACGGAGGTGGTAGTGGTTATGGAGGTCGGGGTGGCAGTGGATATGGCCGTTCCCAGGGCGGTGGTAGTTATGGCGGTGGCAGCCGTGGCGGTTACGGAGGTGACCGTGCCTCTTCCGAAGGAGACTGGAGAAATTAACAGTAGTAATAACATAGAAAATAACAATAATGGTAACAAATCAGAGTGAATTGAGTCAGATCCGATCTCTGCGACAAGAGACCTTCGAACGATGACTTCATCGAACTGAGAGAAGGCAAGGCTAAGAAATTGGACCGTCAGCCATTGATATTTAGAGAAGATACTAAAAAGTGTTTAATATATAACTCTAAAACCCCATTTACAAATACTAATCTAGTCAAATGCCTTTTAATTTGCGTTGATTATTAAAAATAAATTGTTCCGTAAAAAATGGACCAAATTCGGTCAATTTTCATTTGTTCGGGACCAAACAATTCAAAATATAACGTTCTGTACCAAAATCGTAAAATCGTCATATGTATAGGACCACTTTTAGCCTTTACTCATGAAAAGTATGTCCTACTTTTATATACTCCCTCCGTCCCACTCAAGATGTCCACATTCTTGAGTGACACGGAGTTTTAGATAGAGTAGTTGTTTGTGATAAAGTAGAATAGAAAAAGTGATTAAATATTTTAATGAGGAGAGGGGAGAGAGGGGATTTATTTCCAAATATAGAAAGTGGACATCTTGAATGAGACAAACTAAAAAAGAAAAATGAACATCTTGAATGAGACGGAGGTAGTATTAGTTTTATAATAAAATGTGAGTGAGATTAAGTTAGTGGAACCTGAGATCTATTACTAAAAGTAGTAAAAAAAATTTACTAATGAATGACAAAAGTGACGAAATAGAAAGTTTATTGATGGACGGAGGGAGTAGTATACACACTATCACAATTCACAAAGCCAATAATCAACCATTACAATTCTTTCTAGTTTAGGTTGCGTTAGTGTGCTATCTAATTTACAGTAATAACTAATAACTTTCAATTCTGTGTATTTAAATTATCAACAGAAAGATATAATTATATCAATACAACATGTTAATTTAAATATCAACACAAAGACATAAGTTTATCAATACAAATAAATTTATATCTTTGTATTGATATTTTTAACATACAAAATTGATATTTAGTTATTAGTTATTACTATAAAAAGTTAGTATTTTATCACACCCTTCTAGTAAATAAATTTAAAAATTTTATAAGATCTATATAGTCATGGAAACGCAATCATGGAAAATACATTACAAGCTAATAGCATTTGTTTTGCTTCCAAGTACCATAAAAAGTAAATTCGTCCAAAGCCTTTGTCCTAGCGACAAGGAGCTTAGATATTATTGTATGAGGTGCCGAATTCAAGCCCTCTTGACGTCAGTTGTAATTTCCTCATTTCTATAGTATATGAGTTTATTTGTAATTTCCTCATTCGTATAAGAGTAATTTTAGAAAAAAAAAAGTACCATAAAAAGTAAATTCAAACACACAAGCACACCAAACTTTGATAACTGCTGAAATTATGGAAGGTTGCATATCATTGAGCAAGATGAATGGTTCCATAGTGTCAACCTTTTTCTTTGGTAAGAACACGAATAACAAAGAACCAGAAATTCAAACACACAATGCATAAAGTGATAAAGATTTAAATGTAATATTCCAAAAGAACCAGAAATTATGAGTAATGCGGATTTAATTTATAATAATAATGATATAAATTTCATTTCTTTCATATACATATGAACATATACACAATCATTAACTGCATATTAAGTCTTTCAAATAAAATTGTAATAGTAGCTCATTTTGTTTACGTTTGATGTTCAAAACTACACCAAAACTTATTACTCATCCCATGTTAATAGAAACATATCTTTTCAGCACAGAGATTAATAAAAAAGGGTGTGTATTGCTGATACGGACCTTACAACACTAGCCCAGGAGATAGATCACCATGCACGAGTGCAAGATACAACCAGACCTAGTCGCATAAGAAGACCCCCAACTCGTTTACAGGACTACGTTGGTCCTTCGTAATTGTTGTTTTGTTTAGTTCACTTATTTGATGTAATAGGAATATAGATTCGAGCGTTTAGATAAGTTCCATGTTGGGTTTTCTTTGTTGGTTCTCTCTCGATATGCAAAAGAGAGTCTAACCAGCCCTAGGGTCCTTAGTTAATATAAATAGGAATCTTGTTATCTTAATTCTTGAAGTCATAATAAGAATCCTTATTTCCTTTGTTCTTCGTTAGTTACAGAAACTTTCCTCAATCACCATTCTTTAATCTTGTTCGACGGGCAGATCCCGGGACGAATGAGGGAGTCCTCGATCGTTGGAAGCCGAAAATGAGAAGATCCTTATCAATTGCTTTTTACCATATAGAAATGACTCTATTATGTTGGAATGTCCCAAAAAAAGAATACGAATCTATTAACATGGAATGGGGGGAGTACATGAACTTAAATAATTTAAAATAATATTTTATTATTTTTTGTAATACTCTTTTTTAATATATGTTTAGATATTTTGAAAACGTTTATCTGATTAACGTTTGACTACTAGTACAAAGGGTTTGATGCTTTACACACTTATTCACTAAATGCACTTATAATACAGTATCTCATATTAACAAACAAGGAGAGTGTGCCATGTTAGCTGGAATGGAGAAGTATTAAAGAGAAAAATCCAAAATACTCGTAATTTGGGATTGGACGAGCAGCGAATATTGTATTATTATAGTGGCTGGTTATAATACTCTCTCCGTCCCACTCAAAATGTGGACATTCTTGAGTGGCACGAGATTTTTAGAGTAGTTGTTAGGTAGAGTAAGTAGAGAAAAATAGGTAGTAGTTGAATATTTTTAATAAGGAGAGAGAGCTTTATTTTCAAATATAGAAAATGGATATTTTGAGTGGGACAAACTAAAAAGGAAAGATGGACATCTTGAGTGAGACAGATAGAGTATTCATTTGGGCTTGAATTAAATTGGGGCAAAATTTTTTTAGTTAAAAGCCCAACAGGTATGGCCTAAGTTCACCCTCCGTAGATTCCTGTTGGCCTAGCACAAACTATATATTGTAAATGTATGAATGGATGAGAGATTGAGAATTAATTATCTACATTTTTTGGGTCCCTTTTCTCTCTATGAGATAGACGATTTTCTTTTCTCTTTTACTTCGGTAGGAATTCTATTCTTCTCTATTCAAGACATCGACAGTTTTGATAAGATTAGCCCACCCTAAGATCAAAATTATGGGATACAATTAGAAGATTTGTGGTCGAATGTTGAAGATCATCACGCGGAGAAGGTGCAAGCAATCGTCGATTCTTTGGAGAATCAATTTGGTAACCTAAACCATAAAATTCATGTTTTAAGATTTATATTCTTTAAGCATGAATTATTCGAGTTCTAGTATCCAATAATGTGTTTAACATGTGAATTAATTGATCTCATAATTAGTCAAATAGATGTTATGTATGATTTATTTGTTTATGCAAGTTTTGCGTTGTGCATCAATTTGCATAAACAAATAAATCAAACATGAGACAAGAAATTCCTTTAGAACGCTTGAATTCCTACAACCGAAGACAAACACTGAAACAAGTATAAAACTCTTAGATCTAATAAATGTTACTCAACTATACACATCTAAACTGAAATTGCGGTCATTACTCATATTTTAACATTACAACTTACAATGAATGGTGCAAATTTATGTGAGACGTGGAGAGAGGAATCCATTGTGGGAGTTGTGTGACCTGATGCAGACAAAAAAAAAAAGATTACGTGGCAGGAAGGTATGGTGTGGCGAAAGTCCTCCATGGATGCTCTTAAAAAGGGTGATAGTTCTACTTCTATCCAGGACGTCCAAGCGTGCACCTCCTCCATAAAGGGTGAGATTATTATCCAATTACTCTAACTCAAAAAACAAATTATTCAATTATGGATATCCAAAATAAATTATGAATTTTATGTCGTAGTTATTATAGTTTGAATTCTCAAAAAGAAGCCAATGCTTGTGTCTTTGATATCACTCCTTGTATTGTATGTATGAGGACGCACAAAGTAAATTTGACCTAACTTGATGCTGAAAGATAGATAGAGAGAGGCATGCATCATCTAAAGCAGAAATAATGAGGAAGTTGATACGAAAGCAAAGAAAAAAATTACATTGAATTTCAACAAATTAGATGAAAGCAAGACAAGTGATTGTACAATAGATTATTCAGCACCGACCTTTTTCAATTTTCACAATCTTATTCAATTTTCACTCTCACATCTCGCCAAATATAATGACCCCACCCCTCTCTCATGCCGGCCCTACCCAAAAATCGAGAAAAGATGGTTCAAATCTTAAAACAAAAAACACTCACGTCTCCATATACAATACCCCCAATATTTCATTTATACTATAAACGGTAAATATGTTCCATATTCCACCAACTTATTCTACTCACATTTTATTATAAAACTAATATATATATATATATATATATAAAGGGATGTATTCATTTCCTTTTTTATCTTTTGTTCTTTGTTCTTTTTAATCTCAGCCCCACGATTTTGTCATCCGACGGTTAGATTGGTGCCACGTGTCATTTAATAATGCAGATTTTCATGTGAATAATGCACACCGACTAATAATGCACCATTATAGTGTAATAATGCTGATTTTCAGTTGAATAATGCACACCGACTAATAATGCACCTTTATAGTGTAATAATGCAGATCATCTGGACCGTTGATGAATGAGATCTAACGGCCCATATTAAGAAGAATAAAGGATCTAAGGGATGAATAGGAGAATAACGTTCCCCTATATATATATATATATATATATATATATATATATATATATATAGTCGTGATCATATGATAACCCCTAAATATCGTAATAACCCTATAACCAAATCTGGACCACACATATTTCTAATCATGCGGTTGAGATTCAAACTTAGATTTACTTCATAAAAAAAACACGGGGGTAAAACTGTCATTTCTCTCATTTAATTTCTGAATTTTGCCAAATATCACGTAAAATGATAAAATGATAAAATGATAGGTTTATTGCATAGAATGATAGTTTTGAGATTCAAACTTAGATTTACTTCATAAAAAAAAGCGCGGGGGTAAAACTGTCAATTCCCTCATTTAATTTCTGAATTTCGCCAAATATCACGTAAAATGATAAAATGATAGGTTTATTGCATAGAATGATAGTTTTGCCGGATAGAATGATACTCTGAGTTGATAAAATGATACTTTTAACTGACTGATAAAATGATAAAATGATAGGTTTATTGCATAGAATGATAGTTTTGCCGGATAGAATGATACCCTGAGTTGATAAAATGATACTTTTGACTGACTGATAAAATGATAAAATGATAGGTTTATTGCATAGAATGATAGTTTTGCCGGATAGAATGATACTCTGAGTTGATAAAATGATACTTTTAGCTTATAAATGTTAGGTTTACTGCATAAAATGATAGTTTTGCCGGATAGAATGATACTTTCAGCCGATAGAATGATAGTTTTGCCGGGTAGAATGATACTTTCAGCCGATAGAATGATAGATATTTTTGGTGTAAAAATGACATTTTTGTTTAATAAAATGATACTTTTACCTGATAAAATGATAATCTAAGCGGATAAAATTACAGAAACCTTATAAAAATGATAGTTTTTCCGGATAGAATGATACTCTGAGTTGATAAAATAATACTTTTAGCTTATAAATGTTAGGTTTACTGCATAAAATGATAGTTTTGCTGGATAGAATGATACTTTCAGCCGATAGAATGATAGTTTTGCCGGGTAGAATGATACTTTCAGCCGATAGAATGATATGTATTTTTTGTGTATAAAATGACATTTTTGTTTAATAAAATGATACTTTTACCTGATAAAATGATAATCTAAGCGGATAAAATGACAGTAACCTTATAAAAATGATAGTTTAGCTGAAGAAATTGCATATAAGCTGATAAAATGATACTTTAACGTGACAAAATGACATAAAACTGATAAAATGGTAGTTTTTCCGGATAGAATGATACTCTGAGTTGATAAAATGATACTTTTGACTGACTGATAAAATGATAAATAGATATATGTTAGGTTTATTGCATAGAATGATAGTTTTCCCGGATAGAATGATACTCTGAGTTGATAAAATGATACTTTTGACTGACTGATAAAATGATAAAATGAGCGAAATTCAGAAATTAAATGAGCGAAATTTGGATACGTAAATTTTATCATGAGCGAAATGACATATTTACCCCTGCGCTTTTTTTTATGAAGTAAATCTAAGTTTGAATATCAACCGCGTGATTTTAAAAATGTGTGATCCAGATTTGGTTATAGGGTTATTACGGAAATTGGGGTTATCATTATAATGCACCCCTATATATATATATATATATATATATATATATATATATAAGTGGAACTTACACTCCACTAACTTATTCAACCTACTTTTTTTACATTTCTTAAAACCCGTGTCCAAACCAAATAGAACTCCTATTGTGGGACGGAGGGAGTTATAGTCTATGGAATTACTTAATAAAATACAAAGTTATACCCAATTCAACATAAATACTAAGTCACATTTGTGAGACTGATCTAACTATTGATCACTAGAATTTGAAACGGTAATTCCTGGGTACAATTTAAAAATAAAAAATGAAAATTATTAGGAAGAGAATTAGGAGAAATAATGGAAAGGCAGAGAAACAGGAACAGAAGGGGTTGGGGCCTATAATAAACGAGATCCAGCATAGAATTTGGCTGCAAATTAAAAAGTAAGGTGCAAAGCCTGACGATTTTACTCAAGCATCCACATGTGATGCTGCTACACAACAGTAACAGTCCTCAATACCACCCACCATTGTCTCCACACTAGTATGTATATATTGTCCCACCACCACCTCATCTCACAACTCTCTCCTTTCTCTCTCTCTAAACGAAGCATTACTAATACTAGGTGCCTTTCTAAGGAAGGGGTAGATCCATGGACTATTACATGGATGAGAAATGGAAGTTATCCAAAGAAGATAGGCCACATTCCTCATCCAAACCATGCAAGTCCTCTCTACAGAAAAGCTTCTCCACCAAGAACCCCTCTGCCCTCTCCAGGACCACCTCCTCTAAATCCTCCCTCCCCAGGAGCTCGTCCCAGAGGTGCTCCGGCTTCACGCGCAAGTGCACCAACATGGCCAAGGAGCAGAAGGCCAAATTCTACATTGTCAAGCGCTGCATCTCCATGCTCGTCAGCTGGAAAAAGAATGGGGATCAGGAATAAAATTGTAATTCTTGTTTTGATCCACGCATCTCTCTATGCACGAGATAGATCTTGGGCTCGTTTCTGGACTCGGACAAGTTTTCCTGCCATCCAAGAAAGAGAGAGAGAAGCCAAAAAAATTCTCAGATCCTCAATGTAACTACTAGAGTGCCATGTTGTGAGATGTAAGACAATTTTTAAAATTCATTGCAGACACAAATCTTATATCTTCTTTTCTTTCTATATTTATGTGCATTAAATTGTTATAATAGATCTGTATACAGTAGAATAAATAGCCCTATCTCTTTATCCTACCTAGTCTTCTGCTAGTACTCTATTTCTTGTCTCAAAGCATCTAGTTTGATGATAGAAAGATTCCTGGCAGCAGTAGAATTCAAGTGCTATATACAATACTGCTAACTCTCACAAAAGCAATGGGAATCTTCACAAGTACCAAAAACGATGTTGTATTATTAATAGAAAAAAACTGTACCTGCTTCTAACACAGGTTTTCTAAAAAGTTACTGTCCAGGTATCAAATTTTTTACCTCGTGTCACTAAACATAAAGGCGAGTTCATCATGTATATGACAACTTCCATCTTCAGTAAATCATATAATATTATATATTGTTATCATTTCGTCTGTTTCTCCCATAATAGTCATGGATGTCTTCTACAGAGAATTCTACCTAACGGAAAATGCAGAAAATCTTTAATAGATAAAACAAATTTACTTACCTCGAAGCTCTGTCAGGTCTCTTCTGATCCTCCACAAATATAGCATCTTTTAGTTTTGAAGTTCTATCTTCAACCATAACTGTGCAAATGGGAACATGAAATTATCAACCTGTTACTCAAGTTAATTTACATAGTATAATATTATCACAATCACCTCTTTAACTGGCTGCAAAAGGTTTACCAATAGCAATAGAGATATTAACCTTTCAACAGTACTGAAAATTTAGCATGTGTTAAAATATCCGGAGAGGCCATCCCTTTGTTGATAAATTACAATCACTCATTTTGTATCTAGTATCAATTTTAGCAGATTGATCACATCATGTATTTACAAAAACAGTATTTTTTTTTCATCTTTCTGTCCCTAATTTGTTGATCAATATTAAACCATGTGCACCCTTGGAACAAGATACAAGCTTCCCAGAAAATGTTGGAATCCAATAAGTGTAAAAGAGTCCCGTCCTCTCCACACTGCACCCACTTTTTTAAAGTACAATGTCATGTCACAACCACCTCTTTTATTCACTACTATAGTTAAAAATTTTAATTCAAATCTCTAACCAAGCTTTCAACAGTCATCAAGTTTATCACATCGCTTCTATAACATAATTTCTTGAGGCCAACTCCAATTGTCTACATGGTGTAAATTTCCTCCAAATTCTGAACACAATCAATATTCAGCCATGAAAAATGATATTTAACTCCACGTTAGCAGGCCTAGTTACTATAGCTTTGATCTCGAAAGCATTCTGTGTTAATTCTGTAACATAATGTTTCATTGATGTATTTTAATAATCATTATTGTTTGTATCACACAAGTGAAATGATATTCCTTTATTTCATAGTGATTTAATCTGTCACATTGCAACAATGAAAACTATAGTCTAGGAAATTATATCAAAATATAGTCTAGGAAATTATATCAAAATATAAAAGCTATACAAAAGACTGACTGAAAAGAACATACATAAAATAGTGAAAGGAATAAATTTGGCTCGTGTGGATAGTGTTTTTCAGCCATGACAAGTGATGTACTGCTTTGAACAGTATTCTTCTATAGCTTTTTGGCATTTTACTGCAGCTTTGCTGCTGTGGTTGGAGTGTTAGTTTATTGCAATTTTGCAGAATTTACACCAAATTGGTGTGGTTAAAGATATGAACTAAGGTTTCACTACAAATGATACGTTTTGTACTATTTCTACAAACTACCGCTTACTTTATAAACTGAAATGCACCTTTATAATTATATAAGTCTCTACTATATAAGTACTTTCCAAACTACTTAGATGAAGGTCATGTAAGCTTACCGAAGAGTATAGTACCAAAGTCTCAGAAGTGATATGATTCCTTCTTCTCCGTTTGATGTTTCAAGTCAAAAGACGGCTTTAGGCTGAATTTCAACATGCCAGCGAGAAGATTTTGAGCTGAGTCTTGTTTCCCATCTCCTTCAAGGACTTGCATTGTCATGTTGTAACTGGCTACATTTGGCACCATGCTCTTTTCACACATTTCTTTGAGAAGCTTCAACGCTTTATAGGAGCGACCTTGTATGCAATATCCATGGATCATCGTATTGTATATTACATCATTAGGTTCGACTTCCATCTCAAGCATTGTCTGCAACAATTTTGATGCTTCCCTCATGTTTCCTTCATGGCACCACCCTTTTATCAAGACGCTGTAAGTGTAAACATCTGCAACCAAACTGGTCCTCTTCATGTAGGCAAGGAGTTCGAGTGCTTTCTCCATGTTGTTAGACTGCGCAAAGAAATCAATCAAGATAGTGTATGTAACCTACGATGGAGAAATCCCCCTCTCTTCCATCTCACCTAGGAAGTTCAAAACCCGAGAAGAGTCCTCACTTCTTGCACATCCTGCAATCAGGACATTGTAGGTGATCACGGTTGGAGATAAACCGGAAGACTTGAGCTCCTTGTGCAAATACAGAGCTTTCTCAAGCATCCCAACGCGGCAGTACCCATCCATTAACAAGTTGTAAGTGATTACACTTGGCCTCAAACCACCGCTCATCATCTCACCAGACAATCTCTTTGCCTCGCCAATATTCCCCTGCTTACACAGCCCCTCAATCAATATATTGTAAGTCACGACATTGCACGTCACCCCTCTGTGGCGCATTTCATCAAACAGTTGGAATGCTTTCCCCATTTCACCTTCGCTGCAATACGCATTCAGCACGGAGTTGTAGGTATGCAAATCAGGCAATGCACCTTCACTCTTCATCCTCTCAAAAAGCTCAAACCCATCTTTCCTCAAACCTCTCTTGAAAACCCCATTTATCAACACCGTGTAAGTGTATTGGTTGGCGACCAATCCGATCGCCTCCATCTCGAAAAACAATCTCTTCGCCTTCTCGACGTCACCCTTCTTACAACACACATGGATCAACGTAGTGTACACAAAAACATTAGGGCTAAATCCCAAATCACACATTTCCCCCAAAACCTCAAAACCCCTCTCCAAATTATCACTCTCGCAGCAGCCTTTCACCAAAATCCCAAAGGTATAAACATCCAATCCAACTCTCCCCTTATATTTCTCGAAAACCAACCAAGCCTTCTCGAAATGGCACTCTTTCACGAAACATTTCAACACAGAATTGAAAAGAATCGGCGACGGCGCAAACCCTCGGTCGATCAATTCATCAAGCAACGGGAGAACGCGCTCCACCGGCTGCTGCGCTTTGATGTGAGCGCTAATGATTGTCTCATAAACGCGGGGAGAGTTGGAATTGGTGGTCAAATACGGTACAAGGGAAGCGATTGTGAAGAAGGGGGGCGGCATTTTACCGGATAGGAGCCGAACGATGAAGGATTCGGCCTGCGACAGCATGTTGAGAGAGAAAAGGTGATGGATGATTATTGAAATGGATTCGTGAGTGTGGTGAGGTGACGAGCTGAGTAGGGAAAGAGCTTTCTGCGGCGGAGCTTTCACCATTCCGGAAAGGAGCGTCAGAACATGATGTTTGGCTGTTGACATTTCTGCAATCAAATTCAATACTGCTCTGTTGTTCTATTGTTACTACTTCAAATTTCAATACTAATATGCTCTGTGTCATTTTATATTCTATGGTTGTATGTATATGCCATGTAGGTATATATACAATGACATAATAATAATTTATTAGAATAAGATACTTGGATTTAATTTTTTTTTAAGCAGTATAAAATTTATTAGGTACATAATTGTTTTATTTTGTCTATCCACCAATAAATGTTTCATTTGTTTTTTTTACTACTTTTAGTAATGGACCTCACATCTCACTCAAGACACACACACATTGTCCACACTACACACATGCACACACACAATACACACTGCACACACACTCACAATACATACGTTACACACATACACTGATACACACATACTCATACGCACACATTGCATGTAGTGTGTGTCTTGTGCATGTTGCAGTGTGTGTGTGTATAATTAGTTATGTATGTATGTGCGTGTTTGTGTGTATAGTGCGCAACGTGTGTATTATGTGTGTGTGCGCAACGTGTGTATTATTATGTGTAAACACAATTTTTCCATTTCGTTCCAATATTATTTGTAGTAACCAAGCAAAGAAATGAAAAAAAGAAGAATAGCAATCTCACTCCCTTTGTATTCCTTGTGCTTACCAAGCACAAAAAATGAATGAAATTGTCATTTCATTCCAATCTTCATTCAATTCTCATCTCTACTCCATTCCCTCATTATTCCATTCCATCATACCAAGTATAGCCTAATGGAGTGAGCTGAGCCATTTCATTTTCATTCTATTTTACCAGTGTGTTATTCATAATTATTTCCAATTATCAAAATTTCCATGCTCTGCTTAGATTTGTACGTTGTCACACAATCGAGTGTGGCACTGGTGCCTGTAACAAGTGAAGCCATATAAACATTTTTGGAGTAACTATCTTGAGACATTATACGTTGACAATAAAAAAAAAATACAGAGATTTGAATACACAAGAAGAAAACGACTAGTCCCATATCATTACAACTGATATTACTGCGACTCCAAGTAGCACAGCAAAAAACTTGAAGAAGGGAGTATCAAAGTAGCACTTATTCTGAGGTTTGAAGCCCTTGGCTATCAAGTGGTTGATGGCTACATAAACGAATACTCCACAGGCGATACCCATTGAGATGGCGTACGTCCAGTCAGCACCGCGGCCTTGGCTGGTGGCATCAAGGGCGATGCCTATTCCAACCCCCACGGGGCTTGAGATGGCGAAGGCAAAGGAGTATGCCACGGTTGCTTGAAATGGCCTCTTTGGGATCATCCTCAGTAGTGCTATTCCCATTGCAACTGCAGCAAAGATCTTGTGGAGTGAAATCGTCCACAGATTTCTCCATGCGTCTGCTTTCGTATCTGAGCAGCACCACAATTAATTGATTATGTTGAAAGATATATGGACTAGGATTTATGGTGGTTCGTAACAAATATAATATATGCATGTACATTCGGATATTTCCTAGTTTTCTTTCTCTGATTATAAATTGTTCCTACACCGAATTGATAATGCACGTGGATATCAAAAGCAATGGGTAGAAAACACGTAAATTGTGTAATACTATTAATTATGAATCTACGATTAGATACTAACATGATGTAATATAGCAAATCGGTAATAGTAATAGTAATAGTAATGATTAGTAAGCATGCTAATTTAATTGTGCTACCGGATCTACTCTACTAAACAGAGAAACTAATAGTAACAAGAATATAAGAAGATTACCTGCAACACCAACAGCAATGCCCTCAAAAATAGAGTGAAAACACAATGCAAGTATAAGAAGAATAGTATCACCAACAGAACTAGTCTTGACGAAAACCGGGTGAAGGTGAAGCTCCCCTTCCTCCTTGTCGCCGCCTCCTTCTTCGACGTCGACTCTGCTGGCGACGAGGTGCGAGATGGCGCAGTCAGCCAGCATAGTCACAAGATAGCCAGCCGAGGCCAGCATGAACGAAAAGGGATACTCCTTCGTCGTGAGCTCCGCAAAAGTGGAGGTGGAGTCGCTCAAGAAATGCATCAGGGCAGTTCCCAAGAACACGCCGCCGGCGAATTGAGTCCCGAGCAGAAGAAAGCTCTCGTTCCATCGGTAGAAATACGGCGACACGCCGCCGGCGAAGGTGCTCACGAACATGATTATGAGGCACCATACCTTCACCAGGATCAGCCCTTTTTCGTGCAGATTCCCCTTCTCCGATTCCTCCTGCTCGCCGTGGCCTCTGGTCCCGGAGAATTGGAGGAGGAGAAAGAGTAGCGTGATCAACAATGTTGACTTCAAACTGGCCATTCTATTTAGTTGGAATTGCCGCTGTCGGATATGTTCAATTAATTTATAGTGTTTCTGTATTTTTTGAGCAGTACATGTGTTGACTTTTATGAGGTTGTACTACACTAAATGTAAAAAATCATGGATTAAATATGCCCGGTCAATGGATTTTGACCAAATAATAAATGTGACGAGACATTTAATTTTGTGAAATTAAATGACATAGCGTCGATCTACATTTTACGTAGGTAAATGTAGTATATTCACTTTCTCAAATCCGATTTCCGGTGAGTGAGAAATAGTGGATTAAAGTTGGGCATAATTAGCTTTTAATTAAAGCTTGGAGATGGAGCTTAGGGAATAATTAACTAGTGTTAATTATCCCACATTGGAGGATTAACACATCTTTAATGTGTATAAATTAAGTGACTTTATGTTACTTAATAATTATAGTGGACCAAGATGGGTGAAAGAGCCCACACGCGCGCACACGCGCGCGCCGCCGCCGCCCGCCCGCCCGAGCCCGAGCCCGTGCCCGTGCCCGTGCTCGTGCTCGCGGGCGCGGGCCGCGGGCCTCGGGCCTCGGGCCCGGGCCCGATCTCGATCCCGATCTCGATCTTGATCTTGATCTTGGACTTGGACTTGGACTTGGACTTGGATCTTGGTCTTTGGGTGGTCTTTGGGCTTGGTGCTTGGCCCAAACTATTCTTTTTGGACCACCGCCGAGTCAGCAATCCAAGTGGCTTGACACGTCGTCAAGCGAGGCACAGTCACGGTTGCCACGTGAGAAATCCACACGCTCCACACACGGATGGCACACTCCTGCCACACGTCTGTAACCGACGTCGGTTACGAATTGCCATGATGACAGCCATCATGGCTGTTGACCCCCTGCAGTGGACTGAGCCTATAAATAGGCCAGCCATTCCATGCATCACTACACAATTCAAAAAGCATTCTGCATCATAAGCTCTCTCCCTCTCCCTACATAGTTTTTTCTGTCGAACCTCTGCCCTCTCCTCCATCCAGTTCGCCGGAGCTCTGTTGATTGCGGTGCTGCATCAATAGAGACGTAGCCGTTTTACCTTTGGGGACGACACGCCAAACCGAAGAGCACTACCGGGGCGTATCTCGTCTTGCGGGAAGAGGCCTCCTCGACTCGGCTAATCACACTGGTTTAGTAGTTTCGATTATACGTTGTATTTTTAAGTTCAGTTCTTCCTTTCCTTTCTTTTGGGTTGTATTACGCCCGGTAGTTATCTTTGTAATCCCAGAAACCAACAATCGCAAGACGAGATAACTTGCCTTTGAAGGAATTTGGACTTCTAAACTGAACTAAAACTTTCGAAATATTAAACACCTTTGCTGGAGATGTCTACCGACTCCAACACCGCCGCTGCCACCACCGCCGCCGCCATTCCCTCCACCATGGCGACCACTGGACCGGTCAACACTTCATCGATTCCCTCGATGATGCCAACTCCTGGCTTCCCAGCCGCTTCATCCACCGTCCCTTGGGTTTGGGACAACCCCTTCGGGGCGTCCACTGGTTCCACCTTTGGTGGTTCGGTTGGTTCCACTTTTAGTGGTTCCTTCGGATCCTTTAATGGATCGAGTGTTGGTGCCTTCGGGCTCAATACTAGTGTTGGATCTTTCGGGATCAACACGAATGCTGGGGCCTTCGGGTCTCATGCGGGTGCTAGTCCCTTCGGGGCTGGTACGACCATGGCGGGCTCTATGCCCAACATGAATGGTGGGGGCTCTATGCCCAACCAAGTTGTTGGCTCCTTCGGGGGCAACGGAATTGGTTCCTTCCAAGGACCAACTGCGGCACCTTTGGCACCAAGAATGATGCCACCTGCCGAGAAGCCACCAAAGTTTGGAGGATCTGACTTCAAGCGGTGGTACCAGAAGATGTTGTTCTACTTGACAACATTGGGCGTCGCCAACTTCCTCACGGAGAACGAGCCGCCCGCACCAAGCGACCAAGAGACTAGGCTCGAAGTCATGGCAGATTATGAAGCTTGGAGGAAAGGAGATTACCTTTGTAAAAATTTCATTCTAAGTGCTTTAGATGATAGTTTGTACAATGTATACTCCAATGTAACCACATCTAAACAAATGTGGGAAAACCTAGAAAAGAAGTATAGCATAGATAATGCTGCAGGGACGGAACAAGTTGTAGCATCCAAGTTTATGGACTACAAAATGGTCGACTCTCGACCCGTCATGGAGCAAGTCCAAGAGCTCCAAATGATCATCCACTCATTAGTGGCTGAAGGGATGACCTTGCCCGATAAGTTCCTAAGGTGCACGATCATTGACAAGCTCCCTCCAAGTTGGAAGGACTTCAAGAGTTATCTCAAGCACAAGCGAAAGCAGATGACCCTTGAAGACTTGATCGTGAAGTTGCGCATTGAGGCCGACGTGCGCAAAAGTGATCAAAAGGCTAAGGGCTTCACCCCAAATGAAGCCAAAGCCAACCTGTTGGAGCGGGGCGGTCCCTCCAACAAACGCCCTCGCCCAAACCGTCCAAACGACAAAGGGAAGGGAAAGCAGCCTTCAAAGAAGTTTGAAGGCGACTGCTACAAATGTGGCAAACCGGGCCACTTTGCCAAAGACTGCCGCAGCAAGAAGAAGAAGCCGGCAGCCCACGTCGTTGAGAAGGAGTTCAAGGACTGGGATGAGAACGACCTCATTGCAGTGGTCACTGAAGAGGTTAACCTTGTTGATAACAAGGGAGGCTGGTACATCGACACCGGCGCTACTGCTCATGTTTGCTCCGACAGGAGCAAGTTTGCCTCCTACACTGCTGTTGAAGGGAGGAAGATCAACATGGGGAATCAAGCATCGTCAGAAGTCCTCGGCGTTGGCAACGTGATTCTCATGATGACGTCTGGCCTAACTATCACTTTGAAGGATGTGCTGCATGTCCCGGACATCCGCAAGAACCTAGTGTCAGGATCAATACTAGTTAATAAAGGGTTTAAACTTGTATTTGAGTCCGATAGGTTTGTCTTGTATAAGTTTGGAAAATCCATCGGAAAAGGTTATGTAACCGATGGGCTTTTCAAGCTTAGTGTAGCAACTCGAAGTGTTGCGAAGCCATTGGCCAATAAGAATAAAGCATCTACTTCCTCTTATTTGATTGAGTCTTCAAATTTGTGGCATTGTAGATTGGGACATGTAAATTCAAAAGCCATTAAAAGATTAGTAAATTTAGATTTACTAAAGGCTAATGAATTGGATATCCAAGATAAATGTGAAATTTGTCTTGAAGCAAAAATGACTAAGTTGCCGTTTCACTCGGTTGAACGAAGCACAAAACCCCTTGAATTAATTCACACGGATGTATGTGATTTAAAGATGTTGCAAACTAGAGGTGGTAAAAAGTACTTTATCACTTTCATAGATGATTGCACAAGATATTGCTACATTTATCTTTTAAGAAGCAAAGATGAAGCAATAGAGGCGTTCAAAAATTATAAGAACGAAGTTGAGAATCAACTTGGTTGTAAAATCAAAATGATTCGAAGCGATAGAGGAGGCGAATATGTAGCCCCGTTTGAGGAGTTATGCAACGCAAGTGGTATAATTCATCAAACAACTGCTCCATATTCACCACAATCCAATGGTGTTGCAGAACGCAAGAATCGAACTCTAAAAGAGATGATGAATGCACTGCTACTCAGTTCAGGATTACCACATAACATGTGGGGGGAAGCTGTTTTGACAGCAAACTATATCTTGAATAAAATCCCTCTCAAAGGAAAAGATGTTACTCCTTATGAGTTGTGGAAGGGAAGGAAGCCATCCTACAAATACCTCAAAGTGTGGGGGTGTTTGGCAAAGGTGATGGTTCCTCCGCCCAAAGAAGTTACAATCGGACCTAAGACGGTTGATTGCATCTTCATTGGATATGCACTTAACAGTAGTGCATATCGATTTGTTGTTCACAAGTCTGAAATATCGACTATCACAGTAGGAACAACAATTGAGTCGAGGAATGCTGTATTTCTCGAAAATACCTTTCCTTGCAAAGATAAGGAAAAAGTATCAACCAATTCTGAGACAAGAATTGAAGAAGCCACTAGTTCTAAACAAGTGGAAGAAGAAGCCACTAGTTCTAAATCAACAGATGCGGAACCTGAATCGCGCAAGCGTGCAAGGCCCGATCCAAAAGATACAGTACTAAGACGTGGTAATAGAGTCAGAACACCAAAAACTTTTGGTCCTGACTACATTGCTTTCATGTTGGATGAAGAACCAACATCGATAAAAGTAGCCTTTGCTGGCCCAGACGGGCTGCATTGGAGAGAAGCTGTTCAAAGCGAAATTGATTCAATTTTGCTAAACCACACATGGGTGTTGGTTGATTTGCCCGAAGGTGCTAAACCTTTAGGATGCAAATGGGTTCTTAAAAGAAAGTTTAAGGCCGATGGAACAGTTGATAAGTATAAAGCCCGATTAGTAGTAAAGGGTTTTAAACAAAAAGAAGGACATGACTTCTTCGATACCTATTCACCTGTAACAAGGATTACATCTATCCGGGTGCTTCTCGCTATTGCTGCATTGCACAATCTCGAGATTCATCAAATGGATGTAAAGACCGCGTTTCTGAATGGTGAACTAGAAGACGAAATCTACATGGAACAACCCGAAGGGTTTGTAGTACCTGGACAAGAGAAAAAGGTATGCAAGCTCGTGAAATCCCTATATGGATTGAAACAAGCGCCATTGCAATGGCACTTGAAGTTTGATAATGTGATGTTATCAAATGGGTTTAAAATCAACGAGTGCGACAAATGTGTCTACATCAAGAGCACTAATAACGGTCATGTTATAGTGTGTCTCTACGTTGATGATATGTTAATCTTGGGTAGCAACACTCAAGTAATTAACGATACAAAGGCCATGTTAAAGAGAAACTTTGACATGAAAGACATGGGTCTAGCCGATGTAATTCTTGGAATGAAGATTTTAAGAACGAATGATGGAATCATCTTAACACAATCACATTATGTTGAGAAGATATTGAATAAATTCAAAGCCTATGATGGCGCGCCGGTTAAGACTCCAATTGAACTCGACGTTCACTTGAGCAAAAACAAAGGCGAGCCCGTTGCACAAGAAGAGTATGCACGGGTCATCGGGTGCATTATGTACTTGACTAATTGCACTCGACCTGACATTGCTTGTGCCGTGAACAAGTTAAGTCGTTACACGAGCAATCCAAGCAAAGAGCATTGGAGAGCTCTTGTGAGGGTTTTGAGATATTTAAAACACACTCAAAATCTTGGGCTACACTTCTCGAGATACCCCCCGGTGCTTGAAGGGTACTGTGATGCCAATTGGATATCCGATAATAGAGACTCACTTTCAACAAGTGGATATGTCTTTACTATTGGGGGTGGTGCTGTATCGTGGAAATCCACAAAACAGACCTGTATAGCCCGATCAACAATGGAATCGGAGTTCATTGCCTTGGATAAGGCTGGTGAGGAAGCCGAGTGGCTTAAGAACTTCCTTGAAGACATTCCATGTTGGTCTAAGCCAGTGCCACCAGTGCTGATTCACTGCGATAGCCAAGCGGCTATTGGAAGGGCAAACAATGGTTTCTATAACGGTAAGTCTCGACATATACGTCGACGACATAACACCGTGAGACATTTGATCACAACAGGGGTGATTACAATTGACTATGTGAAGTCAATAGATAATCTAGCGGATCCGCTAACCAAAGGGTTAAACCGTGATCAAATGAATAAGTTGCTAGAGGGAATGGGTTTGAAATCCACAAACTAAAGAATTGTCATAGTGGTAACCCAACCATGATGACTGGAGATCCCAAGAACTTGGTTCAAAGGGACAACTAAGCTATGAGAGTTCATGGAAAAACACTCAAACTATATCTATTCCCTAGAGAGCAATAGAGTGTTGGAGAACTTGCCTCGTGGTAAAGGCTAAGTCTATGACTTTTAATGGTTCTTAAGGATCTCAAAGAGATGGAATTCTCAAAGAGACCAAGTATGGCAAGGTACTTGACTAAGAATCACCTACGTAAGTGCGAAGTGTGGTCGCTTCATAAAAAACGCACTTATGAATCCAAAGTGGTGTCCAAGACCGCAATGGACACAAAACGTGAGAACGGATGAGGTTGAGGTGTTTAAGTGTTAACACCATTGTCTCGGTGCACGCCGTGGGGGATTAGTTCAAAGCATCGCGCTACTAAGCCGCCTGTGTATCCGATGGTGTCGACTATGGAGGGTTCAAAGTCAACAACTACCTATCCTTATGCTTATATACCTCGCGAGGGTTGAGCTTGTGTCTGCATGCATATGCATTCGGCTATTTCCACTCATGTGGGGGATTGTAAAAAATCATGGATTAAATATGCCCGGTCAATGGATTTTGACCAAATAATAAATGTGACGAGACATTTAATTTTGTGAAATTAAATGACATAGCGTCGATCTACATTTTACGTAGGTAAATGTAGTATATTCACTTTCTCAAATCCGATTTCCGGTGAGTGAGAAATAGTGGATTAAAGTTGGGCATAATTAGCTTTTAATTAAAGCTTGGAGATGGAGCTTAGGGAATAATTAACTAGTGTTAATTATCCCACATTGGAGGATTAACACATCTTTAATGTGTATAAATTAAGTGACTTTATGTTACTTAATAATTATAGTGGACCAAGATGGGTGAAAGAGCCCACACGCGCGCACACGCGCGCGCCGCCGCCGCCCGCCCGCCCGAGCCCGAGCCCGTGCCCGTGCCCGTGCCCGTGCACGTGCTCGTGCTCGTGCTCGTGCTCGTGGTCGCGGGCGCGGGCCGCGGGCCTCGGGCCTCGGGCCTCGGGCCCGGGCCCGAGCCCGATCCCGAGCCCGATCCCGATCTCGATCCCGATCTCGATCTCGATCTTGATCTTGGACTTGGATCTTGGCAATTGGTCTTTGGGTGGTCTTTGGGCTTGGTGCTTGGCCCAAACTATTCTTTTTGGACCACCGCCGAGTCAGCAATCCAAGTGGCTTGACACGTCGTCAAGCGAGGCACAGTCACGGTTGCCACGTGAGAAATCCACACGCTCCACACACGGATGGCACACTCCTGCCACACGTCTGTAACCGACGTCGGTTACGAATTGCCATGATGACAGCCATCATGGCTGTTGACCCCCTGCAGTGGACTGAGCCTATAAATAGGCCAGCCATTCCATGCATCACTACACAATTCAAAAAGCATTCTGCATCATAAGCTCTCTCCCTCTCCCTGCATAGTTTTTTCTGTCGAACCTCTGCCCTCTCCTCCATCCAGTTCGCCGGAGCTCTGTTGATTGCGGTGCTGCATCAATAGAGACGTAGCCGTTTTACCTTTGGGGACGACACGCCAAACCGAAGAGCACTACCGGGGCGTATCTCGTCTTGCGGGAAGAGGCCTCCTCGACTCGGCTAATCACACTGGTTTAGTAGTTTCGATTATACGTTGTATTTTTAAGTTCAGTTCTTCCTTTCCTTTCTTTTGGGTTGTATTACGCCCGGTAGTTATCTTTGTAATCCCAGAAACCAACACTAAACCAAGAATGTAGTGGTACTACTATTATTAGTTAGGTGTTCACTAAAATCCATTCTGGAGGAATATGGATTCAAGATTATAATTAGGTGTTTACTGCAATGCATTCATTTTGACAATGATATATTTTGTGGAAGACACGATTATAAAAATGACTACCCTGATTAAGTTCTAATTCTATTTAGTTTGACCACATTATTTCTTTACTTATCTTTATAATCTTGTGGCGAAACACAACTGATGATCGAAGCAATGACGTCAAATTCTTTAATGAAAGGAATTTATATATCCCTTGGGGCAGGGCTGGACTGCTGCACCTAGGTCCGGCTCGGGCCTGTGGCGTTGTGGGGGAAGGGGGACGGGTTTCGACGCGTTCAAGGCTGCCGTGAGGCCGCGCCTGGGTGCTGTCTGACTCGATGTTGCGCGCTCCCGGGACGTGTCCAGTTGTGGCCACCCCGACCCCAATTCATTTTTTTTAAATCAAATTTTCTTATAAATAGCATCTCGTGGATGACACAGTCCAATAATCGCCGACATCATGTATGCATGTGTCATAATGCATAACATGATCATTGACGACGAAGGAGACCATTCAAGGCATGCAACGAAGACATCATCACCAACATCGTCAGTTCATTCGTTGTAACCGACCCTCCCGCTCAGGTGTTCCTCTCGACTTTCGCAATGTCATGGTCGGTGAAACTGAGATGCGCGAAAAACAATCCCACACTCGCCTCCAAGCAGATCTAATTGAAGAAATTTGGACATGCACTAATGTTTTCCAACATTGATATTATATTTTAATGTATTTTTTAATTTTTAATTTCTATGTTTGTAATTTTCAATTTTCGAATGAGGAATGAATTTTCCATCTTACAAATGCACAACGATTTCAATTTTACGAGTAAAAACAGGTTGTAGTTTAATGGTTGGGTCTGGATGGGGCCTGCAGGGTTGTGGGAGTTGTTGCCTGACACAGAAAATTAGGGGAATGATGATGTAAAGGGGATTTGGAGCTTGGATCCGAGACGGGGTTCTGAATACCCCTAACAACTCCTCCAGTTAAACATTCAGACGGGTTCTGAATACCCTTAACAACTCCTCCAGTTAAACATTCAGCTAGGATCTCGGTGGTCACTTGTTCTTAATTCAATTGATTACTTTAATTGATCCAATTCTACCTCAATTGAATATACATATTTTAATACTCCCTCCGTCCCCAATAATCGTCCACTTTGATTCCAGCACAGGTTTTAAGAAATGTGATGAAAAGTGGGTTGAAAACGTTAGTAGAATATGAGTCTCACTTTTGTGTAATAGTTTTATACTACCTCCGTTTTTTAAAAATAGCAACTATTTCTATTTTGGGTCGTTCCTTAAAAATAGAAACTTTAGAATATTTCTATTTTAGGACATGGACTCCACAATCCACTAACTCTATTTTCACTACCTTTTCTCTTCCTCTCTCTTACTTTACTCATTTTTCTTTTCATCTATCTTACTTTACCATTTGTGCATTAAAACTCGTTTCGTTTCAAATGTTTATACTTTTTTGAATACGGAGGGAGTAATAAAATATGAGTGGAATGAGTTAGTGGAATGTGAGACCTACTTACCATTTATGGTAAAAAGTAAAAATGAATAAATAATGGGGGCAGATGAAAATGGCAAAAAGGACGGAGAAAGTAGTATAGTTGAAAATAGTTTTATAAATTAACTAGCAAGTCAAATTGATAATCCGATATTTATAAACTCAAACCAGATTTCAGTCAATAACATTTAGATTTGTCCATTTTCTAATCATCTAAGTTGCGTGCTGTGTTATGTGAACAAGCAACAAAGTGTTAGCGAATAAATTACATACGAAAGTCAATGAGCTTGTTAATAGGTATTATTTCCTTGTATTAGTATATTCACCTCCTATAACAGGATGAATAGTATACTTAGATGAATGGAATACAATAGAAAGATAAAACATCATCTTCGATCATATGGTGCTTGTAGCATAGACCAGTAAGAAGATTATTCGCTCATACTTCTTCTTATGTGTCACACAAAAGAATCAATGGTGATACATTTAACAACAAAAATTAACGCCCCTAATGTAATTAAAAAAAGCTTTGTAGCAATTTTGGTAGTTAGCATTGTGCAGACTTCCTCCATAGATGGCCAACTAGATGGATCACATTCCAAGCATTTGGCTGCAACTCTCATCACTCATCACTCATCACTCATCTCTGTTGATTAGCACCGATATTTGGTCTAACATATCACCATCCATGTCAAACGACTTAACAATCTCGTCATATCTCGTCCTCCTCATCAACTAGACAAGCACCTTCCCGAAGCCATGTCACGACCATGGTTTGATTGAATAACTTAAAACTAAATTGTTAATATTTAGACAATGATTTGATTATTAATTGTGGACAACACATTTAATAAATTTATGACTTACAAAACAAAATATCATGCGAATCTGCGTATAGCCATGTCACGACCATGGCTGATTAAGGATAACCTAGCCCCGGTGTACCGTGACGGGGAAGAAGGGAGTGTTGAATACATGTCTAATCATTACATACTCAAATTGATTTACTCACATGAAAGTTAATGCAAAGAATCACATAATCATTCTCGCAATTTGTTGAGATAAAAAAAATTCTTGCGATTCGAACAATAACAAACATTCTTCATTCTTACGTTTGTTAAAAAAAATCGAAAAATAACAACCACGCAACGAAGAAAAGCAGACATTCAAGCAATTCACATAACATGAAATTAATCCATATAATCAGAGCCAAAAATTGGCCCTGATACCAATTGTTGGGGTTTGGTGCCCCTTGCACAGCGCAAGACTCGTACAAAACAAATAAATCAGATACGGATCTATTTGACCGATCAATTAACATGTTAAACAGATAATTGCATGCTAGAACGCAAATAATTCATGCTCAAAGAAAGTAAATCCTAAAAGATGACTTCTACGGTTTAGAGTTACCGATTTGATTCTCCAAAGAATCGTCGATTGCTCGCGTCTTCTCCACGTGATGATCTTCAATACTAGACCGCAGATCTTCTCACTGGTTCCCGAACTGTATCTCGATATCAGGGTGGGTTGATCTTATCAAAATACTAGGGCTCGAATAAAGAAGACAGAATTTTCTCACGGAGGAGAGCTGAAAAAAAATCGTCCTCTTCTAATTAGAGATGGGGACGAAATTTCACAGTAAAAAATAATTGTCTTTTCTGTCTCATTTATTTTCCTATTTATATTAAGTTCATATTGGGCCCAGTCAGGGATCTATGGAAGGTTTTGGATATGACCTCACCCAATTAGCTTTTTACTAATTAAATTGAACCCACAATTTAATATAAGCTTATATTGGAATATTACGAGCAGCCACTACAGAAGTAATATTGCACTGCCCATCCAAATCCGAAATTACAAGTAATCTGAGTTTCCGTTTTATTTATTGTTTATTTCCGCACTTAAGATATAAATGTCAATTAATTAATTAATGTCTGCTATGAACTTAATTAATTAACATCTTATTAATTCCAAGAGTGGACTTAGGAAGAAACACTTATTTATTATTCATGGAATAATTAAATTCCAACTAACCAGTTTTCGAATAATAAAACCTTGTTCAAGCTCCTCTTGAGGACATTATCAAATGAGACTCACCTCGCGCGCGATTCAACATAATAGTAATCCTAGCACCGCTAGATATTAATCACCACTACCCAATATATCAGGATTATTGGGTTGCGAAAAACCCGCACCATTTGATAAGTCAAAGTAGTGCATAATCAATTCCGTATGCTCAATGCTAGAGTATGTAGATTAAGAAATAATATTTTATGAAGACCTAGTCTTTCAGTAGATATCATAAAGACACGTTTTGTTGTTAGATCCATTCAGTGCTATACCATACCAACGTCATCTTATTTCAAAAAGGCTTAGAAATAATCTGACTGACATTGCAACCTTTCACGATGGATAGTCTAAGCCTATCTGGGTTGTGAAATTCTTTTTTTTCTTTTGCAAAGCATTCCATAGAACCGACTGTGTTACCTTAAAGTGGACAACACCCACAACCAGTCTACTAAGCAAAAATCTTAGACTTTGTTTGCTTCTTATACATTTAAATGTTTATAAAACATCTTATAAATGCACAAGCAAACACAATGTAATAATATGCTGATCCTACTCGTGCGATACTGCTCGAATAATACTGAATCGGGTTAAAAGTGGATTGTAGAGTTTTTCGTATACAAGCAAGATTCTATTCGCGTGAACTTGCTCGAAACATGCTTTTCAGTATACCAAACCTAACAATCTCCCACTTATACTCAAAACATGCTTTCGAGTATACCCACTGCCAAAAACTCTCCCACTTATTCACAAAGCAGATCTTGGAGCTAGATATATTGAACCACCATTCATGTCACATCATGTTTGAAACATGTTGCCACAAAGGCATTTTCTGTGAAAAATCTGTTCGGTTGTTCTCTAATCATATCTTTTCCACCATAATGTCTTGCTGCGTACTTGATCTTTAATTAATTTCATCTCTCTATGTGATTGCTTAGCTTTATTAGCTTGTGTGTCCCTTGAGTTAGCCTTCACTAGAGTAATCATAACCAAATGTAATACTCATAGGCATACTCAAACTCACGATTAATGATATTAGGAAGATACTCCTAAGGTAAACACATGTTCAGAGGATGACTCACTCGATCACTTATTAGTCATAAAACTAAGTTAGTGTAAGCCAAGGACATTACATGAATGACTGGTAAACTAGAATATAGCGATTAGTCTTTCTCAAGCACTATGGTATATTCTTTATATCAATCAAAGTCCTTTGCCATGGTTAATATGATATACACTTGCTATGCATAAGCACAACTAATATCAAACTTAGTACACGTCATAGCACACATGAGACATCTATCTTTAAAACTAGTCTCATAATTCTTGATCTCACTAAGCGTCAAACGACACTTGACTAGAGACAAGACAATTCCATCTTGAAAGGTATAAACTTTATCATGGAATTTCTAATGCTAAAATGTTCCAAGCAATGTATAGATATAAGATTCCTAAGAGAATCTCAACATTCTTTTTAGCAATGTTAAAAGGACTTAGATGATAAGAATGTAATTAGTTTCTCTTAAATCCTTTATCGTAAACTGGACAGACCAGTTTCCTACGCCAGATGCCAATCTTAGTTGTATGCAACTTTTGTAGATTTCATCATCGTAGAGTACCAATAATTCCATATTTAATGCACTTTCAATTTCCTTGTGCTTACAGCACGGTTAAGGTCACAAGTCAAATTTCAAACATTTGACAATTTTGACAAAACACATATACTCTGATTTAGATGCTTGGCTAAGACCATGAAGGTCTTCATAAACTTCCAATCATGTGTTTATAGCCCTTAATTACATATCCATTAGGATGTTATAGTAGATGATTTCCTCAAGACTTGTATTTATAGAAGGCTGTCTTGATAATCATAGTACATACATGCTAATAGACAATTGGATCGAATAAATCCTGGCACAAAGACAGCTAAAAGATAATTCTCTTTGGGCATAACCCATTGTCACGACCACATCTTCCTAGTCAAAGAAAGTGTAGCTATATCGCGACTAAATCTTACTGAAACTGTCTCAACTCATCATAAGATGCTTAAAGCAAAGGAAACATTGTCGGAAATGTGTTGAGGGTACAATCATACTGAATCAGAGTAGTTGTGGGACAATTGTCTTTGCTAAAAGCAAGTTCTAAATGTGCGCAACGAAAGAATACCAAGACAGATGTAATATGTATGAAGACATACTACACCAGCTATCTTCCTACTTACTTAGTCTTCTGTCCCAACACCTCCTCGACTTTGACAACGATCAACCTGCACATTAAGGAAAATAATATGCAGGCCTGAGTACTTGATGCACTCAGTGGGCTCATGCCGAAAATATTTTCTCTTTTAGTTGTCAGCCAAGCTGAGTGAACGCGGGGTTTTTCTGAAAATAAGTCCCGGTCACTAAAACTGTTATTTCTTTATGAAAATAGACTGCAGTCTTTTAAACTTCTGATGATATATCATATCTCAATGCGTGAATCGGGAATGTGGCCACATTCCACGATCACTGGGCCGGCCAACCTGGCTCTAGCTCACGACCCCTGGACCGGCAAACCTGGTGCTAGCTCACGGTCCTTATGTGTACACTAGTCCGAGTAGGATTTACTGACCTACTGAGACCCGAATTCGATTTAACTGGTTGACATAGCCAACAGATAGGCAATCATAAAACAAAACATGGCATGACAACTCATTCAATTAATCATGTTTTCACATAAAACACGCTGTAAAAGAAAGAAAAGAAAGCCCACCTCGTCTGCTTAACTCTTTCAAGCGGGTGCTTTCTGACTTGGGATTACTCGTCGTGCGACGACGTTCCTTTATAAAAATAATATACTTAAATTAGGCTTTAAGTAACTATTTATCTCGCATGTATGCATGCCTAAGCATGTGCTTATTGTTTTACTTCCTTCTTTCTAAATTTAGAAATCTTAAATCCTTAATTAAACAACGATTTAATTTATTCGGAGTCTTGCCGAGCTGTTCGGGTAAAATATATATCCCCGTATTATTTTCTTTAAGTATCTTGAAACTTACTTGGACTATTAAAAGTCTCGTCTAATTATTTACTGAATACTATTTCAACACGGCTTAATAAATTTCTTTTCTTCCGTGGCTTAGTGAACTCAAATCCCATGGATTAAATTCTGTTATGGGCAGTGGCCCAATAATATTTAACCTCTGCAGCCCGAGGAAATTGATATCAGGCCCGACTTGTTTTTAACTGGTAGTGGCCCGTTTTAATTTCTTTTCTCTTCTTTCTTCTTTTTTTTTACATAAGGAGCCCAAGTTTAATTAAATTGGCTATGGTCCAATTCAAAATACTCCCTGGCCCAGATTGTAAAATGGCCAAAATTGAATTATGCATTTGGCCCAAAACTAAATATACTCCCTAACACCCATCGGCTCCCTCTTCTCTTTTCCAAATGAATTTCCCCAAATTGAATCCCAATCCCTAACTTCTCCATTTTCCCCCTTTCTTCTCGGCAAAGTTCGCCGCTGCGCCGACCGTCGCCGGCGTCAGCGCTTCCAGCAATTCAGCGCCGATGCGAGCATCTCCGGCTGAGGCAACGCCGTTGGTTTGCCGTCGCTGCTGGTTCGAGACCTAGAAGTCGGCGCTCCGCCATCAGTTTAGAGCCGCCATAATCGGCTCCTACCACTTGGTTCTATCAGCCCTTGCTCCTCACTCGTCGGCTCTGTGCTCACAACAGAGTCGTCGCCACTGATTGAAGCTACAACGATGACGCCCCATCTGTCGGGTTCGAGTTTGAGAGCCCCTTTCTCGTCCTCTGCTCCTGCTGATGCCTTGCACGAGCAGCTACTGCTTCACCGCTGTCAAGTGCCGTTACTGCCCCGATGAGTCCGTGTGGCTGCCTTCATGCCCTCGCCGTCACCGGTAGTCATTGGGCAGCCTTTCCGGCCCTAAAGCTAAGTTCTTTTTGCCTTAACACACTTAGTTTGATTGATTGTGAATTTTGGGCAGTAGCTATGTGGTGCTAAAGCTTTGTTCTTCGTTGGTAGTCATGATAATTTATTACTGATCTTGGGCTAAAAGAAATCATATGATATTTCTTGTTTCAAGTTGTGTGATTTGGAAATCCTAAAGCTTTTAAGTTCTTTGAGCATGAGGTTCTAATGTGATGCAAGAGGGGAGTATTTTGATTACCTGTTATGGAGCTATGAAAAGTGTGGATGAACTCCCCCTTTGCTGCTTAGTTCTCGGTCCTCACAGAACAGAAATATGCTTAATTTTTGATGTGGTGTAAGGGAAGATTAAGGGTGGTAAGGAGGGGTCTTTATAGGTGATTTGGTAACTGCAAAATCTGCAACTCTTGATCCTCTTGCAGGGACATTTTTGTTGGTTGTGAGAGTGTACTCATATATTCAGATCTGGGTTGCCTTATTCTTGTTTTATCTTGCTGCCATTCTAACTGCATTTGGTTGTATGTGGAGCTTAGTGCTTTAGCTAATAAATGGCTTGGTTGCTGTGGCAGGTACTCTAGAAAGGGGCAGAGATTGTTACTGCAGCTCTGCAGTTTGTTGTAGCTGGAAGGCAGACATTGCAGGCTCATTTGCCCCATTGCAGCCTGCGGTTAAGGCTGGGAAAGGGCAGGGATGGTACCCCTCTTATCCTTTCTCGGCTTATTGCTAATTTTGAACATTTCACATGCTTTGTTTGGTTGTATTATTTTGCAGGAATAAGGACCCATCATGTCCGGCTGCCACCTTGATGTTCTGATCTCAACGGGCTGTCGAAGCCGGGCCGAAATTCGGCCTAAGGAAGAGCCCGAGACTTAGCATTTCTACTTGTAATAGAATAGAGTCTTCTCTCTTGTTCTTTTCCAAGCTTTCTCTCCTTTCAAACAAAATGTATAGAATTACTTCTAAAATTTTGTGCGTATCATTCTTCTTCTATTTTAAGCATCTTGAAAACTTATACTTAGCTTGGAAATTCAAAATACTATGTTTTGATTACTGAAGAACATAAATAACTACTCTTTCATCTTTCTTTCTTTAAATTTCCAGTATTTATTTCATACTTTTTGAGAAATTAGATCTAGACTATTACACTCATTGTCATTGTCTAGCCATTTGAGATCCACATTTACACTTGCAAAGATACTTGCTCCCACTGACTGACACAACCTGTAGGTAGTATTGCAAGTCGTGTAAAACATGTTTTCTATCTTAGATTGTAATATGGAATCTATCACCTTTTCAAAGATGAATATCCAAAATAACCAATGCTACATTGTAGTTAAATGGATTATGTTCAAGTTAATCTAAGACTGAGTCTTACGACACTCTTAGACTCATAAACTTGTTGTGTTCCACAGGAACGCTCCCACTATGACATGGTTCTTACAACCTTAGGTACTGAAGTTGATTTTATTAGTGCAAAAGTTTCTAAAGGTATGACTTGTTGGTAATGTGGAAAATCCGATATCTCTCTCTTTATCTTGAGTGTTATCACGCTGTTAAGCATGTAATTCCTCTCTTGATCTTCATACAAGAATTCTATCTTTGAAGATTATAGAACGTATAACCTTACGTCATTTGGGACAACCTTAAAGCATACCTCAGTACACAACTCCAATTACTTGGACACCTTTCCAACACGTGTTGGAACTGTTAGGAGTGGTATACTGAAAAGCACATTTCGAGCATGTTGCACGGATAGAATTGCTTGTATACAATAAACTCTACAATCCACTTTTATCCCAAGGTGAGAAGAAATAATTTTGTCGCATTGATGTTTGTTTGTGCATTTATAAGATGTATCTCAAACATTTAAATGCTTAAGAAGCAAATAAGTCTAATTCTTCTACATAGTAGACTGGTCGTGAACGACGTTCATAGAAGGTGACGCAGTCGGTCCTTTGTAGAAGAGAAATAGAATTTCACAACCTAGATAGGCTTTGGCTACCTATCGTGAAAGGTTGCAGTGTCAGTCCGCATGTTTCCTTACCTTAGGAAATAAACGATATTGGTGTGGTATAGCACTGAAGGATCTAACAGTTGAGATAAGTCTTTCTTGCTATTTACTGAAAGACGAGGTCTCGGTGATTGTCATTTCTTAATCATTGTTGATATAACATTGAGCATACGATATTGATTATGCACTACTTTGATTTATCAAATGGTGCGGATTTTTCCCAATCCAAGAATCCTGATATCTTGGGTAGTGGTGATTAATGTCTAGAGGTGCTAGTATTGTTATTGCAATGAATCGTGTGCTGGGTAAGTCCAGTTTCATAATATCCTCAAGGGTGTTCGAAAAAGGTTTTATTATTCAGAAACCCGGCCGGTTGGAATTTATTCCAGAATTATAAATAAAGATTTTGAACTAGACAACTCTTGGAAAAAGATATTAATTAATTAAAGTCAAATAGCAGACTTAAATTAATTAATGGATATTTATATCTTAAACACGGGAAATAATAAATTAAAGAGGTAAAGCCAGGATTACTCGTAATCTGGGATTGGACGGACAGTCAATATTATTATACTATAGTGGATGATAATAATATTCTATTGGACTTGTATTAAATTGGAGCTCAATTTAATTAGTAAAAGTCCAACAGGTTTGGCCCAAGTCCAACCTCCATGGATCCCTAATCTGACCCATAATAACTCTATATAAAAGGAGATTAGAAAGAAGATTAAGAGAGATTAACACATTAATTTTCGTGCTTCCCTCTGGGAGTGGACGAAAAATCAGTTTTTGACAAAACTGATATTCTGTCTTCTTTCTAATCAAACCCTTTTCATTCTGACAAGCTTTGCCCACCCAAAGGTCATTATCTGAGTTCGGGATACAAACTAGAAGGTTCGTGGTTGATTACGAAGAACATCACGTGGAGAAGGCGCAAGCAATCGACGATTCTTTGGAGAATCAGATCGGTAATTCTAAACCATAGGAATTCATGTTTTAGGTTTTAATTCCTTTTACATGAATTATGTGCGTTCTTGGATGCAATTCTGTGTTTAACATGTAGTTAATTAATCCCATAATCGGTCAAATAGATCTGTATGTATGATTTATTTGTGAATGCATGACTTCCGCTGTGGAAGGGGCTCCAAACCCCAGCAATTAGTATCAGAGCAAATTTTTGGCTCTGATTATGTGGATTAATTTCATGTTATGTGAATTGCTTGAATGCATGTTTTCTTCGTTTGGTTTGTGTTACTGTTTCACGTCGATATTGAAAAACATGATGTACGAAGAAAAACAGAGAATCTGTCACGCAAGGCTGCGATAGTATCTTTTGTGCGATTATGAATTCTAATTATTTGTGTAATCATTACGGATGATTTAAGAATCATATTCATGTACTAGTATCATTTTGAAATCATTATGATTGATTGTATGTGGTCCTTTTTGTGCTCGTGGTATTTTTGCTTGCGACTTTGGTGATTTTGGTGGATTGAATCGTGATATTTGACAATCGAATCACGATGTTCGTTCGAGATGTCGCAACAAGATCGCGTTGGCCGTTCGAGTGGGAGCCCTTCGTGGGCAGTTACCGGACTCGAAAGAAGGTCGATGGAGAAGAGGCTATGGCGCAGCAGCCGCTGCGAAGGCGGCGTCGCAGCAGCTGCGCCGGAAACGCATCAGCACCAGCCGGGCAGCAGGAGGTGATAACGCAGCAGCTGCAGCAGCAGCCATGAAGACGACAACGCAGCAGCCGTGAATTGGGCTAGCTCCGGATTAGGGAAATTTGGGTGCAGGCTGGGCAGTTTCGTTTCAGCCGAGAGCAGCCCAAGAGACTGCCCTGGGTGTCCGATCAACGGCTCAAATGGTGCGGTCCGAGTGGGAGACCGTTGGCGGTTCCCGGGCTCGTGTGGCTGTGTTGAAATTTTCAAAAATTAGTTAGGGTTTTCCTAAACATAGAACTAATTTTGGAGAAATTTTCTAAATTTGTTAGGTTTTCCTAAACCTTAGTAACTAAATTTGGAAAGATTCAAGATTAATTTTGAATAAAATTTGAATATATCTTAAGTGGATTATCTAAATTTTAATTTTTATTTAAATTATGGATTAATTAAATTTTTATCCTTATTTTATGGATTTAGATAGATTAAATTCTATCTAGATAAATCCTAGATAAATTAGGATAATTATAATCACTTTTATTTTGTCTTATGGATTTATATAGATTTAATTCTATGTGAATAAATCCTAGATAGACTAGATAAATAATCAATTAAATTTAGATTTTGTCTTTATTTTATGGATTTAGAGATATTTAATTATATCTAGAGAAATCCTACATAAATTTGGATGAATAATTAAATTTATTTATGTCATATGGATTTAGATAGATTTTATTCTATCTTATTGAATCCTTGATTGACTAAGATAAATATTAATTAAGTTTATCCATATCTTGTAGATATTGATAGATCTATATCTATCTAGAATATATCTTAGTAGATTTGGATAATTAAAATCCATGTTTATCTTTATCTTGTGGATATTTATAGAATTAATTCTATTTAGAAAATATCCTAGTAGATTTAGACAATTAAATGTATCTCTATCTTATAGATATTGATAGATTTATATCTATCTAGAATATATCTTAGAAGATTTAGATAATTGTTAATCCAGTATTGTAATTATCTTTTGGATTTAAGATAGATTTAGTTCTATCAAGTTAAATCTTAGTTGAATTAATTAATATTAATTCTAGTTTATCCTAATTTTATGCATATAAATAGATTTATTTCTATTTAGAAATTATCCTAGATAAATTTGGATAAAGATAATACAAGATAATCCTAATCTAATTGGATTTTGATAAAGTTAATTTTATCTATAATAAATCCTAATAGATATGATATATTCTAGGTTCTTATTCTAAATAATCTAAGATTTCTTTAAATCTTGGAATGATTGGGTTTTATCTTTATCTTATGGATTTGGAAAAATTTGTTTTCATCCTGAAATATCCTGGTATGATTTAGATAAGGATAATCCAATGTCAGTTTTATCTTGAATTTTGAATTTGATTTTATTCTTATAAAATCTAGAATAATCCCAAAAAGGATTTAGATAGATTCAACTCTATCTAGATAAATCCTAAATTAATTAGGATAGTCATTATCTAAGATAAATTTATCAAATCTGAAATTCATATTTTGGATAAGATAAGGAATTAATTATTTATTTAAATCTCCCTAGATTTATTAAATAATTTCAATAATTATCCAGTGTGATTAATCACCATGAATTAAATGGATTTATCTATTTATTTGGTGTTAATATGTTTTAAGTGGATTGTCTGCCTTATATACTTATGTGATAATTATGCAAAAGCCATATTTAAAATGACTAAGCGATAATTACAACAGTGTGTTGTATATGGTCTCCATAAATTGGTCTATATATGAAGCAATTTCTAATATTATCGCGACCCACCTTAGTGGGAGCAATAATCCTACGAAATAGCAAGTTCATAAGATTAGACTTCTTTATAGTAGGTTGCTTAAACTAGAAGCTTGTTTCTAATATTATCGCGACCCACCCTAGTGGGAGCCATAATCCTACGAAATTGCAAGTTCGTATGTTTAAGCATATTTATAAGATAGCTATGGAATTTTGTTAGTGGCGTACGACCTTCCCTAGAAAGAGTATCAAAACAGAAATGAAATTCCTAGATGCAAATATTTATGGTAAATGCTTAGGCAATATTTGGCGGCCATGCCACCTTAGTGGTCTCTGGACTATCCGTCGGTATTGTGACAAGGAAATTGTTGGAATCCGAATTTGTATAACCTCCCTAGAGGCGTACTTATTTTGGTTTTCACGGTTGCGAGATACATAAATTATTTTGTGGTTGTTTGCGATTATGTATTAAGCATAGTATGTGATAAATAGTTTTATTTCTTCTCAGCCAAATTCTTAATAATGTCTGCGAACCTTAAAGAAATCAAACTCGAAGGCCAAAATTATGTACACTGGAAATATTAAATGGATAAGATTCTCATTGCTGAAAACTTAAAGTTTGTACTCACTAATTCATGTCCTCCATTTCTTCGACAAGATTCTACAAAGAAATTTTGAGAATGCATTTTATGCATGTACTCGATAAGTTCTTTGAGGAAGAAGGTCAAACTACTTTCTTTTAAGTAGTGAGACAAGTCTTGGTTTATACCGATGATAAAGAAATATCCAATGAGGACGTTGTCCAGATTCTATTGGAACATCCAAAAGAGATAGAAAGTTTTGATGAATCTTCTGATTCAGTTACTCAAATAGTTTCTACACTCAGTTCATCGCCAATTGTAATAGGAAGTGATTATATGAAGGTTGTTACTGAAAAGTTGGAAACCTTTGGCATTATATTCACTTTATTACTATTGGAGGAAGATAACATGATACTTGACGAATTCATTAAGGTTGTATCTTTCCTATGTCTTAATTCAGTCGAACAGAAGACTAGCAATGGAAAGAAGGATGAGCTGAATTGTCATCAATGCCTGCTGAAAGCAAGAAAGGCAAGAAAAATTTGGTGAAAAGGCAAAGAGAAGATGCATTGTAAGTCGGATTGACCTCTTATATAGAAGTACAATCGCTTAGATAACAATGCAACTTCTAAAGGAGAGATCTACATCCAGTTGGGCAGTTGTTGCTCTTGGAGCTATTTATTTATGCTCACTTTATGGTTTTGTTTTGATGTTAGAGATTTTGTTTTATTGGTACAATCTTGTTTAGAATGAATTTATATTCAGTTTCTAAACTCATATATGATTCTACGATGTTCAATTTCATTTTATAATGCTTGCATTATTGAGAAATGTGGATCGAATATATATCATAGTACCATAGAAAAACAAATCATACAACATAATATCTAAACAATATAATTGCAACAAGATTGAGTTTAACACGACAGTTCAACTTCTTAAACAATGAATGATAAAGTATTTATGGTACTTAAACATAAGGCCAAGAAAATACTTAGTAATTGTTCAAACTAATTTTGTCTAACTCAAGTAACTATCAAGATTTTAACAACTTGTTTGTTAAATAGCTTAAAGGTCAAGTAAGTCTGGTTGATGCTAAACTCTACAATCCACTTTTATCCCAAGGCGAGAAGAAGTAATTTTGTCGCATTGATGTTTGCTTGTGCATTTATAAGATGTATCTCAAACATTTAAATGTATAAGAAGCAAATAAGTCTAATTCTTCTACATAGTAGACTGGTCGTGAACGACGTTCACAGAAGGTGACGCAGTCGGTCCTTTGTAGAAGAGAAATAGAATTTCACAACCTAGATATGCTTTGACTACCTATCGTGAAAGGTTGCAGTGTCAGTCCGCATGTTTCCTTACCTTAGGAAATAAACGAAACTGGTGTGGTATAGCACTGAAGGATCTAACATTTGAGATAAGTCTTTCTTGCTATTTACTGAAAGACGAGGTCTCGGTGATTGTTATTTCTTAATCATTGTTGATATAACATTGAGCAAACGATATTGATTATGCACTACTTTGATTTATCAAATGGTGCGGATTTTTCCCAATCCAAGAATCCTGATATCTTGGGTAGTGGTGATTAATGTCTAGTGGTGCTAGTATTGTTATTGCAATGAATCGTGTGCTGGGTAAGTCCAGTTTGTTAATTTCCTCAAGAGGTGTTCGAAAAAGGTTTTATTATTCAGAAACCCGGCCGGTTGGAATTTATTCCTGAATAATAAATAAAGATTTTGAACTAGACAACTCTTGGAAAAAGATATTAATTAATTAAAGTCAAATAGCAGACTTAAATTAATTAATGGATATTTACATCTTAAACACGGAAAATAATAAATTAAAGAGGTAAAGCCCGGATTACTCGTAATTTGGGATTGGACGGGCAGTCAATATTATTATACTATAGTGGATGATAATAATATTCTATTGGACTTGTATTAAATTGGGGCTCAATTTAATTAGTAAAAGTCCAACAGGTTTGGCCCAAGTCCAACCTCCATGGATCCCTAATCTGGCCCATAATAACTCTATATAAAAGGAGATTAGAAAGAAGATTAAGAGAGATTAACACATTAATTTTCGTGCTCCCCTCTAGGAGTGGACAAAAAATCGATTTTTGACAAAACTGATATTCTGTCTTCTTTTTAATCAAGCTCTTTTCGATTCTGACAAGCTTTGCCCACCCAAAGATCATTATCTGAGTTCGGGATACAGATTAGAAGGTTCGTGGTTGAGTATGAAGAACATCACGTGGAGAAGGCGCAAGCAATCAACGATTCTTTGGAGAATCGGATCTGTAATTTTAAACCATAGGAATTCATGTTTTAGGTTTTAATTCCTTTTACATGAATTATGTGCGTTCTTGGATGCAATTATGTGTTTAACATGTAGTTAATTAATCCCATAATCGATCAAATAGATTTGTATGTATGATTTATTTGTGAATGCATGACTTCCGCTGTGCAAGGGGCTCCAAACCCCAGCTGGAACAACATTATACCTTGAGATGTGCTAGACTAGAGTCGCTATAGTCCAAAACTCGTGTTTTGTAGAAGGTACTGATGTTGGTAGTTTCTTTAAGGTGCATCTCGTTGTATCTAACGCTTATCCTATCAATGATAAGACTTTTATGAGTACAACTCATCACTTAATCAAACTTGTCATAGAAAGACTTCGATTTCTTCTTACATAACTATCCCATTCTTAAGAAGAATGCTTGGATTTGTCAATGGAGATTAGACTCCCACTACTGATCATAACCCTTTGCTCGTCTCCTTATGGTGTAAACCATTGAGACTTGTTAGTCTTTCTATGTCGCACTTCTATAAGTATTCTGAATCTCTTGAATAATCAAATGATTCTAACTCATAGTGCATCAAATAGACATTCTCAACTCTCAAGCTATTTAACAAAATGTTAAAATCTTGATAGTCTAGATCAGTTCAAACAATTGCTAATTATTTTCTTGGCCTTAACACTAAGAGTCATAAATACTTTATCATTCATTGTTTAAGAAGTTGATGTGTTGTTTTAATACTCAATCTTGTTTCACTTATATTGTTTTAATACTATGATGCCTTAAACATAAACCATAAAACAATAGTTGAGCATTAATAGCTCTCACTGCAACAAAAACCTAACTGGATCAAGATCTCTTACTTAGAAGTTGCATTGTCATAAGTCATTGTCATTTTTTAAAAAAAAGGTCAATCCAACTTACAAAGCATCTTCACTTCGCTTTTAAACAAACATGTATGACAATTCAGGCTCCCCGATTTCCATATCTAGCCTTTTGTTCAAATGAAGTAGGACTTAGGAAAATTGTAGCCTTTATGAATTCGTCATCTATCTTGTTACTTTCCTCTAGCAGTAATACAACGACTTCTGAAGATTTTCTACTTTTCAGTTAAACCTTCTTGTAGCCACAAAATAATCACAAATAACCACAAAACAATTATGTATCTTGCAACTGTAAAATCAAAAACAGGTACCATCCATAAGAGGTCAATACTCATTCACAACTTTAAAATTTTTACTGGTCACAACACCGACGAATAGTCTAGAGACCACATAATGGCATGGCCGCCTAATGTTGCCTAAGCACGACCATTAGATTTCGCATTACAGAATTTTGTTTCTATAACACACTCTCATAACAATGCTCATGTGCTGATAACAAAATCAAGCTATCTCATAAATTCTGTTTGAACTTCTGAAACTTTGTAATTTCTTAGGATTATTGTCCCCCACATAATGGGGGACGATAATATTAGAAACTACTTTCTAGTTCACACTATTTATATTTGAGAAGTCTGCCTATATGAACTTGCTACTTCGTAGGATTATTGTCCTCACATAATGGGTGACGATAATATTAGAAACTAGCTTCATAAAATTTGCAAACTAACCGATGGAGACCGTATACAACACACTTATTGTAATTATCACTTCGATATTTTATATGATTTTTGCAGAATTATCACATAAACAGATAAAACAGATTATCCACTTAAAATAGATAAACACCAAATAAACAGATAAATCCATTTAAGGCATGACATTTAAACACACAGGATAATTATCGATAATTATTTAATCTAGTGTAGGGAGATTCAATTAAACAATTAAGTTTTATATTAGATAATGATTATCCAAATTTATTTAGGACTCATCTAGATAGAGTTAACTATCCAAATCCACTTAGGATTATTCTAGATTTTATTTCGATAAAATCAAATCCTACAATTCAAGATAATGTTGATCTAGGATTATCATTATTTAAATCGTACTAGGATATTACTAGATAGAAACAAATCCATCATAATCCATAAGATAAAAATAAAATCCTATCAACCAAGATTTATACAAATCTTAATTCTATTTAGAATAGACATCCAGAATATATCAAACATTACTTAGGATTTCTTAGATAAATACTCCCTCCGTCCCAATAAATATGCAACATTTGGTTTCCGGCACAAGATTTTATGTAGTGGTGTTTTGTAAGTTAATGAAGAAAGAGTAAAGTAAGAGAGAAGAAAAAGTAGAGAGAGTGTTGTTTCCATTTTAGAAAACGTTTCATTTTTATGGGGACAACCTAAAAAGGAAAACGTTTCATTTCTAATGGAACAGAGAGAGTATTAAATAAGGATTTTCTTATATATCGTTAACATCCTAATCTATCTAGGATATAAATCCAAAAGACAAAGATAACTTGGATTAATGCATATTTTAATCGATCTAGGATTTGTATTAATAGAATTAATCTATACAAATCCACAGGATAAAATAAAATAATATAATATAAATATTTATCCTAATTGATTTAGGATTTATCTTGGAGTAAATCCATATAAATCCATAGAATCAGATAATATTATATTATAATTATTCAAATCTATACAAGTGTTATCTAGGAACAAATCCATATAAATCTATAAGATAAGAATAAAATATTATATTATCTCTATTCAAATCCATATAAAATTTATCTATGAATAAATTCATATAAACTCATAGGATAAGAATAAAATAATAGTATCATTTTCTAAATCCAACTTGGATTTGTCTAGAAATAAATTCATATAACCACAAACGATATATTCAAATCTTATTTCCAAATTAATCTTGAATTATTTCCAAAATTGAATTCAAGGATTTGAAAACCCTAATCAAAATTTGGAAAGCAGTTATCCGTTGAGCTAAGCGAGGCGATGGAACACGAGTCCGGGAGCCGGGCTCCCACTCAAAACATAGCCGCTGCTGCCCAACGAAACTGCCATCAACACCGCGCCGTCAAACCACTGACGTTACTCACCGGCGCTGCTCGCTGCTGCTGGGACATCGCTGTCACTCCAGCCGCCAGCGCCGCTGCATCGTTTCCCCACTGCTGCGTCGCCTTCGCAGTGGTGCAACACCCAAATCGCCGACTCGGAATTTACTTCTTTATAGAACAAATTAAAAAATTGTGTAACATCTGCTTTGAGACAAATAGAATAGTGATAGGTATATTATAAAAAATTTCAATTTAATATTCACGCTATCCTCAGATTTATTTCCAGTTTGTCTCATTCCTTACTCTTCCATGGACTCGTGAATGACTAGATCTAATTCTTAATTTTAATTTCAGATAAACGCTAAATATATTAGATATGTTGACTAAATTATGATATTTGAATTTAATTAATTAATATAGAGGAATGATATATTACATGTACCTTATGTGAGCTCCTTATGTAAGCACTATTACCGTTTGACGCATGTTTGGCGTAGTTCGTTTCGATTTATATATTTAGCTTGATTCTAATATGTTAAAAGTTGTTATTGAAATTTTTTGTTTTACGAAATTTATAAAAATCAAAGCTCGATTTGCTCGTTTTCTCTATAATTTCAAATAAATTAACAAAATAACAAATCAAGCTTTGATTTTTATGAATTTTGTAAAATTAGAAATTTCAATAGTAGTTTTTAATGTATTAGAATCAAACTAAAATATAAATCGAAACGAACAACGCTAAACGTGCATCAAACGAGAATGGTGCTCACATAAGAAGCTCGTATAAGGCAAATATCATTCCTCAATTAATAGAAACCAATTATTACAACCTCCTAACTAGTAGTATAAGCCATAAAGTTTATTAGGATTAGTTTTATAAATAATTAGTAGTACTACTTTTAAACTATGGTGTACGACCACGTTTGTATCATATTGGTTACTAAAATTTGATTTGTTTCAAAATAGATAATATACTTTATATTATTTTTAGTTTAATTCAATTTAAATAATTATTTTATTTTATATAACAATTAAAATGTCATATAATAATATTTTAATTTTGTAAACTATTTACAGTTCCTTATTTATTCTAACATAGAAAATAAATGAAATTGAATAACTTAAAACTAAATTGTTAATATTTAGACAATGATTTGATTATTAGTTGTGGACAACACATTTAATAAATTTATGACTTAAAAAAAATCATGTGAATCTGCGTATAGCCATGCCACGACCGTGGCTGATTAAGGATAACCTAGCCCCGGTGTACCGTGACGGGGAAGAAGGGAGTGTTGAATACATGTGTAATCATTACATACTCAAATTGATTTGCTCATATGAAAGTTAGTGCAAAGAATCACATAATCATTCTCGCAATTTGTTGAGAAAAAAAAATTCTTGCGATTCGAACAACCATTCTTCGTTCTTACGTTTGTTAAAAAAAATCGAAAAATAACAAACACACAACGAAGAAAAGCAGTAACATGAAATTAATCCATAAATCAGAGCAAAAAATTGGCTCTGATACCAATTGTTGGGGTTTGGTGCCCTTTGCACAGCGGAAGACTCGTACAAAACAAATAAATCAGATACGAATCTATTTGACCGATTATGCGATTAATCAATTAACATGTTAAACAGATAATTGCATGCTAGAACGCAAATAATTCATGCTCAAAGAAAGTAAATCCTAAAACATGATTTCTAAGGTTTAGAGTTACCGATTTGATTCTCCAAAGAATCATCAATTGCTCGCGTCTTCTCCACGTGATGATCTTCAATACTAGACCACAAATCTTCTAACTGGTTCCCGAACTGTATCTCGATATCAGGGTGGGCTGATCTTATCAAAATACTAGGACTCGAATAAAGAAGACAGAACTTTCTCATGGAGAAGAGCTGAAGAAAAATCGTCCTCTTCTAATTAGAGAGGGGGGCGAAATTTCACAATAAAAAATAATTGTCTTTTCTGTCTCATTTATTCTCCTATTTATATATTAAGTTCATATTGGGTCCAGTCAGAGATCTATGGAAGGTTTTGGATATGGCCTCACCCAATCAGCTTTTTACTAATTAAATTGAACCCACAATTTAATATAAGCTTATAGTGGAATATTACGAGCAGCCACTACAGAAGTAATATTGCACTGCCCATCCAAATCCGAAATTACAAGTAATCTGGGTTTCCGTTTTGTTTATTGTTTATTTCCGCGCTTAAGATATAAATGTCAATTAATTAATTAATGTCTGCTATAGACTTAATTAATTAAAATCTTATTAATTCCAAGAGTGGACTTAGCAAGAAACACTTCGTTTTATTTATTGTTTATTCCCGCGCTTAAGATATAAATGTCCATTAATTAATTAATGTCTGATATGGACTTAATTAATATCATCTTATTAATTCCAAGAGTGGACTTAGCAAGAAACACTTATTTATTATTCATGGAATAATTAAATTCCAACTGGTTAGTTTCCGAATAATAAAACCTTGTTCAAGCTCCTCTGGAGGACATTATCAAACGAGACTCACCTCACGCGCGATTCAACATAACAGCAATCCTAGCACCGCTAGATATTAATCACCACTACCCAATATATTAGGATTATTGGGTTGCGAAAAACCCGCACCATTTGATAAGTCAAAGTAGTGCATAATCAATACCGTATGCTCAATGCTAGCGTCATCTTATTCAGTGTTATACCACACCAACGTCATCTTATTTCAGAAAGGCTTAGAAATAATCGGACTGACATTGCAACCTTTCACGATAGCTAGTCTAAGCATATTTAGGAGAGAGTCCATTTAGTCTATATATCCAACACCAGTTGTTCTCACAACCGATGTGGGAATTGAGTCCGTAACAATCTACACTCATTTAAGGGCCAACGTCCTCGTTGGTCACGACCACGTTGGTCACGGCTGCTTCTTTGCCAGGCCACCACTCGCGGAAGTGTGGACAGACAACGGCTTCTTGCGACTCGATCCTGGTGCACTGATAGCACCAGGAAGACGGAGGAACCGAATCCATGGCGCTCAAATCAATGTTTTAAAAACTGGACTACACTGAATGATTAGGGATGAATTGTATTGGGGAGAATGGAGTAGTATTTATAAGTATATTATTGTTATGAAATTGAATTGAGGGAGAAAAAGTACACGTTATTTCCATAAATCAGAACCAACTTATTAAGCAAGCCTTGAATATAAACGCGTGATTACGCGGCTGTAATCCTTCCTTATTTCCTTCCATGTTTATAACGAAATGTGTTATACAGTTGTACTAGTATCTTTACATTCATATAGGAGATCCTACCAATTATCAAATTTGTTTTAATTTAGTGGAGTAATACAAATCGTTTCAAACAAAATATAATATGCCTTATTTCGGGATACTATAGTTTTTAATTATGTAAGTTGACATGTTTATACATCTAATATTATCAAAGACTATAAATGCTTACTCCTATACGTGTGTAAAAGATACTAGTACTACTGTACACAATCATGGAGACTTTTTCAGTAATTACTATTTGAGTGATTAGTGAAGATATATTATCCAAATTTATCATATCTTTGTATTACTACTCCCTCCGTCTCCTATAATTTGTCACCATTTAACCTGACACGAGTTTTAAAAAATGTAATAGAAAGTAGGTTGAAAAAGGTAGGGGCACGTGGATCCTACTTGTATATTATTAGGGCATGTTTGATAAGAATGAATGGAAAAGGAGTGTCAAGAAACTCATCCAGATTTTGACCCAGAAAATCACCGATATAGAGTTGCTCTACTTGTGTTTGATAGCAAAGTAATATTTTCTTATTGGCCCTTGAAAAACGCCATGGCTCGCGTATCTATTCTAGTAAACTCCATTTAACTTTTCGGACCAAACCCCTCCGTTTCTATTCTTGCCTCGAACAAAGACCCAGAAAATGTACTGCTCTCCACCAATACCCTTCCTCTCTCTCTCTCTTCTCATCCAATACCCTTTTTCTCCCTCTCTTCTCTTCTCTTCTCTTCTCATCCAAAGGGAGATGATTGAACTCCAGCAATGAAATTTTTTCGGTTGGATCCGAGAATTTTAATTTAACACATGCACTACGCCTATTGCCCTCCCTCCCATGGGGCATGGATTCAAGGCTGCCTTTCACTTTTGTTTCTCTGCAAATTAATGCCTTTCCCTTTTGTTTCTCTGCAAATTAGTGTGCGAGATAACAATTGATTTCTGTTGGATCGTTGGCACTAGAATTTCTCTTTGTTTTTTATTGAGATAATGGTTGTATAGTTTCTGTTTTAGGAGCTGTTACGGAGGTGAGTTTGCATGGAGAAAAACTGATTCTTTGATAGATTTGAAAAATGGTTCAACTTACAAAAGACTCTTCATCTCTACTAATTAAAGATGGGATACGAGACAACTTTTCTAGGAAATGAAAACACATGCTAGAGAATTAATGACTAGTGTCATAATCAGTCAACCTATTAATGACACTCTAAACAAAAAGCATAATTAAACTTTTTTTGCTGCACATTAACTACAGTTCTCCCTCCTAATATGCTACTCCATGACACAAAGAAGCTCTCTAAACTTGAAAAACTTTTCCTTTGGAAGTGCTTTGGTGAAGATGTCCGCCACTTGATCTTCAGACTTGCAAAATGTGAACTGAACTTCACTTTCTTCAATGGCTTCTCGGATGAAATGATATTTGATGTTGATGTGTCGAGTGCGGCTATGAAAAATAGGATTCTTGCTCATAGCAATTGCAGATTTGTTGTCACAAAACAGTTCGGTAGCTGCCTCCTGCATCATTCCAATATCACCAAGAATCTTTCTCAGCCAATACACTTGTGATGTCGCCATAGCAGCTGCAACATATTCAGCTTCGGAAGTTGACTGTGCCACGCTCTCTCGCTTCTTTGAAGTCCAAGAAAACACACTTGAACCAAGAGAAAATGAGTAACTCGTAGTACTCTTCGTGTCATCCAAACATCCGGCCCAATCGCTATCACAATAGCCTTGCAAATTAACTTGGGCACCTTTGACATACTTGATCCCAAAATTTGTTGTGCCTTTGATGTATCTAAGAACTCGCTTTGCTGCACCAAGATGGATTTGACTCGGACTATTCATGAATCTTGACAACATACTACAAGCAAACATATTGTCCGGTCTTGTCGCACAAAGATACAACAAACTTCCAACCATACTTCGATAGATAGAAGCATCAATCTTCATTACACCACCTTCTTTCTTCATTTTCTCATTCACCACCAATGGAATCAAAGTTGGGTTGCAATCAAAGTTAGCATGCATACAAAAAATTTGCATGCTGTTGCTGTTGTGGTTGATTGTTGGCGTAGCAATCCTTTTGAAGATGACCAAACCGACAACATTTGTGGCATTTCGGCTTGTCCTTGAACCAACAATCCTTGTACTTATGATTACTCTTTCCACAGTGAGTACACTGTTAGAAGTAAAAGCAAATGCCATCAAGTCTCACCTTGCAATGCTGAGTTGATGAATGTTGCTAATCAGTGTGTGGAAGCTAAATGTGGTGCACGAGAGAAAATTGTCAACAACTCTATGCAAGCTAATGTTGTGAATAAGACAAGGCTGAATGTAGCATGTGCACAAGAAGAACCAATCATTCACCTCACACGAGTTGCTGCAGTGAAGAAGCCAAAGGTGACAACTAAGGTGGAGGACCACCATTGTACTTGGAGAGACGTGTTGCTTAGAAGAATGAAGAAGGGAGATGCTTTGCAGAGTTTGTTATGATTAAGGTTGTAAAACATGTTTAGTTTAGCATTGAGTTCATTAGTGATAGATTCTAGATGATTCCAATGTTGAGTATATGTATGAAACACTGTTACATTGTTCACTAATGCAGATTACAGAAAACTCTTGCTAAACTTGTTCATGTCTTTCTTCTTCATGCATTCTTCGGTTCCCTTTCATGGTGCCAGAGCGGGATTCATATGATTATGTCTCTCCTACCCAAATAGTTTATTGCTCTTAGTATTTTGTTTTCGAAATGGCTGAAGCTAATGAAGCTATACTAGTGGCAACACTGCCACCCATTTTCTCTCAACTTCCTCCAATCTCAGTAAAGCTCACAGATGGAAATTTCCTCATGTGGCAGCAACAAGTTGATGTTGCAGTATATGGCTACGACCTTGAAGGGTTTCTTACAGGAGAACCAGATCCACCACCGCAGCTGATTTCTGATCAAGATAGAGAGTCCATGGTGTCCAATCCAGCATTCATAAGTTGGCAGAGATAAGATAGGAGAGTGGCAGGATGGCTTTTGTCTTCCTTGTCAGAAAGTGCTCTAACCTTGGTGGTAGGGCTGAGATCTGCAAGAGACATATGGAGTGCACTAGAAACTAATTTTGCAAGCCGCTCCACAACCAAGGTGATGCAATATCGCCAACAAATGCAGAACTTGAAGAAAGAAGGGATGTCCATGACCGATTTTCTGAGCAAAATGAGGACTTATTTTGATTTGCTCGGATCAATTGGATGTAGAATTTAGGAAGCTGAGCAAGTTCTCCACATTCTAGGAGGACTTGGGCAAGATTATGACCCTGCTGTTTGAGCAGTCACTTCCAGATCAGTTCCATGGAGTCTAGGTGATGTGAGTGCATTCTTGCTTAACTTTGAATCAAGAATGGAGACCACCATAAATAGCTCTTCCAGCTCGGACAGATCTCAGCCTACCTTGAATCTGGTGCAACAACATTCTGCACAGAAAAGAGAGCCACAAAACTTCAACAGCAACATTGGAAGAGGATTTGGAGGGAGATTTCATTGAGGAGGCAGAGGTGGAAGAGGTCTTGGCAGAGGCAACAACAAGATCATTTGCCAATTATGTGAAAAGCCTGGCTATTCTGCAGCCAAGTGTTGGCATAGGTTTGAGCAGAACTATACTCCACCTCGAGTTCAATTCAGTGTCAACTTGTGACAACATATACAAAATAACATTTGGTCCTGTTTTTTTTGTTTTGATGAACATATACAAAGTCCGCCACTTTGTTTTTCTTATTTTGGAAATGTTGCAATGAAGAAGCAAGGGTACTTGTGTGAGCGAGTGATAAGAGTGAGAAAATGTAATGAAAGGAGAAGAAATTTGAAAGAAATAAAATCCCAGATGGAATATGGTATCAGAACGAACTAGGGTTACAAATTTGATGTGTGGTATCAGAACGAGCTGGGGTTTCAAATTTGATGTAGGTATTTTGGTCAATACATAAATTTTGTGAAATAAATAATCATATAAAAGAAGAGGATAAAGATTAAAAGGAACAAAATCCCTTATTCTGAAAAACTGGTATGTCTCGATCCCATATTTCGAAATAGCAGCGAATTTAATCCCAAATTTTGAAAGGTCGGCAAATATCATTTTTTCCAAAATTTCTCAGATATTCTAGTTGTTTGCTATAATGAGTACAGATGTATTTTAGACTATATTTTTTTGGTATGCATCATTAGACGATGAAATAATGTGTATACATGAACTAAATCTAACCAATAATTCAGTAGCCAGTCTAAATACTTACTCCATAAAATGAATTGAGGAAAACAATGAGGTTTCGTTAAGATTGAAAGAATATTGTGTGTACAATATAACTAAGAATACTAAAGAGTAATTTAAAATGAAAACAAATAAATGGGCCGGCCAATCTATTGCTGCTCAATGGGTGTCGAAGTTGTGCTCCTCAACGGACCCGGACCCGGACCCGACCCCCCCCTCCGAAAAATCAACGTAAAGCACCGCCCCCACTGAATTGCCCTCAGTGCGGCTCCCTCCGTGTCCACGTGGCAGGCCTGGATCCGCACTGTGGGCAGGGACGCTCTTAGATTTGTATCAACAACGCAGCAGCCGTGTGTAAAGCATGCACACGTGGAGAGTTCGAAGATGGTAATCCAACTCTTGGTGTTTTTTAGTATGGAAGTTAGTTTGTTAGCTAGCTAGATATTTTTAGCTCAGTCACCAACTATATAATGGTGATCTACTTGTTGTAATCGGCATTCTTTCAACTTCAATAAACAAGATCTCTCTCTTTCTCCTTTTGATTCAATCATGCTTAGTTTACAAACTTCTCATGGTACCAGAGCTTAAGAAAGTCTTCCGCTGTTCATCTCCTTGATTTTTTTTTCTCGATCGTTCAAGATGAATGGACGCAATCGAGCTCCAATTCCTCCGGCTGAAGATTCCTCAAGTCCTTACTTCCTTCATCCCAGCGATAATCCTGGTACAATCCTCGTTCCACAACCTCTGATCGGTTCAAATTATTCAACATGGAGTAGATCGTTCACTACGACTCTACTTGCTAAAAACAAGTTAGTTTTTGTCGATCGTTCTATACTTCGTCCAAATGGTGATGATCTTCTATATCAAGCTTGGATTAGATGTAATAGCATGGTGGTTGCTTGGCTGCGTAACTCAGTTTCACCACAGATCTGTTCAAGTATTATGTTTCTGGATAATGCGTATGAGATATGGTCAGATCTGAAGGATCGATTCTCCCTTGGCGATTCTGCTCGGTTGTATCAATTGAAGCAAAAATTGATGACTCTTACTCAGGGAAATTCTGATATTGGCAGCTACTTCACAAACTTGAGATCTATTTGGGATGAATTCAAAAATTCTCAGCCTATATCTTGGTGTACATGCAATCGTTGTACTTGCAATAGTGCAGCTCGCTGGCACCAACAACAAGAGGATGATTGCACCGTTCAATTTCTAATAGGTTTAAACTCTACCTTTTCTCAAATCAGATCCAGCATTCTAGCCATCACTCCCCTACCTTCATTATCCAAAGTGTTTTCCATGGTTGTTCAAGAGGAAAGACAAAGACAAATTGATGGATATCTGATATCTTCAACTCAATCTCCAGCTATAAGCGAGCAGCCTTTCTCTAATGCTACTTCAGGCTATGGCAGAGGCTTCAACAAATTCCTATGCAGCCACTGTGGAAAAACCAATCACAATGTGGACAAGTGCTTTTTTCTACATGGATTTCCTCCAGGATATGGCAGAGATAAGCCTAAGTCTACAGGTTTTAATCAACCAAGCTCATATAAGCCTTCTGGATTTGCTCAATCCAGCTCATACAAACAGAAATCCATTAATTGTGTTGAGAATAATTCTGACTCATCTCGTTGGAAAGGAGCTCAGAATGTTACTAATCTACCTAGTATGGACCAATATCAGCAACTTGTGAAACTCTTGCAAGGCCATTTCCAAACTCAAAACACCATCACTGATTCAGAACCAACACAGCAGCCTCTATCTCAATCTCAATCTGCTCAAGCTCATAATTCCTTTTCTGGTACGATTTGCTTCTCACCTTCTATTAATTCTTTATCTTCATCAAGTTCTGCTCTCTCTACTTGGATTCTAGATACAGGTGCTACACACCATGTTTGCTTTGATCCATCTCTGATGTCATCTGCTACTCCTATAGCCAATGCATCTGTTAATCTTCCTAATGGTCAAACAGCACCTATAACTCACATAGGTACTGTAATCCTTACTCCTACGATCACACTCAACTCAGTCCTTCATGTCCCTTCTTTCTCCTTCAACCTACTGTCTGTCAGTGCTCTAACAAAACATACTTCTTACACTGTCACTTTCACTCATAACCAATTTCATATTCAGGAAGCTTTACTGGGGACCACGATTGGGAAGGGTAAACGTGTTGGAAACCTCTACATGCTAGATCTTCAACATTCTCTACACACTGCATCAGGCATGAAATCCCCACACTCTTGTACTGATGTTTCACATTCTATTGCTCATGTAAACTCTGTTGTGAGCTTAGATATATGGCACCAACATTTGGGCCACCCTTCTCTCAATAAATTGAAGCTTTTGTCTGATATTTTGTCCCCATCCAATTCTCAAATATCCTCTTGTCATATATGTCCAATAGTAAGCAAAGAAAGCTCCCTTACTCTGATTCTGTTCACAGATCTTCTGATATTTGAGTTAATCCATTGTGATGTATGGGGGCCTTTTCACACTTCTACACAATGGATTCAAGTACTTTCTTACCATAGTTGATGATTACTCTCGTTTTGTATGGACATTTCTGATCAATCATAAATCTGAGGTCCCAAATGTGATGTCTCAGTTTTTTTCCACCATCCTCACTCAGTTTTCAAGGAAAATAAAAATGATCAGAAGTGACAATGCTCCAGAATTCAACTTGACTCCTCTCCTTTCAAAATATGGGACTATATCTCAACACTCATGTGTTGAAACACCTCAGCAAAATGCTAGAGTGGAAAGGAAACACCAACACCTCTTAAATGTGGCTAGAAGTCTTCTGTTTCAGTCACACCTTTCCATAGAATTCTGGGGAGAGTGCATTCTTACAGCCTCTTTTCTGATAAATAGACTCCCATCATATGTTCTTCCCAACAAATTGACACCATTTCAGCTCTTGTTTAATAAAATTCCCAACTATTCGAGCCTGAAGGTGTTTGGATGCCTATGTTTTGCATCAACTCTTGACAAGAGCAGAAACAAGTTTTCACCTAGAGCTATAAAATGCATATTCATTGGATATCCCTCTGGATATAAAGGGTATAAAGTCTTGGACTTGGAAACTAACAACATCTTCATAAGCAGAAATGTTGTTTTCCATGAAAATGAGTTTCCTCTTTCTCACCACAAATCCACAGATTTCCCAGATGTTCATCCTCAAACCTCTGATCCTCCAAAACATCACACTCCTACAGACCTTTCTCTTCCACTTCTGCCTCAGCAAAATGATATTCAGCCGCAGCAAAATACAGACCTTTCTCTTCCACTTCTGCCTCAGCAAAATGACTTTCAGCCAACAACGCAGCAGTCTCATTCCCAACATGACTCTGCACCAAAACATTCCACTTCTGAGAGACTAATCAAAACACCAATACATCTTACTGATTACATTTGTAATTCAGTTGTCTCCAACTCAAAATATCCCATTTCTTCATATTTTTCCCTAGCCAAGCTATCTCAGCCTTATCTCAAATTCATCGTACTCCTATCTTTCCTAACTGAGCCAAAATCCTATAAACAAGCATCTCAACACCCTGAGTGGGTTTTGGCCATGCAAGAGGAGTTGCAAGCTCTGATTAGGACAGATACTTGGCTGATTACAACACTACCACCAAGCAAAATTCCTATATCTTGCAAGTGGGTGTATAAGATTAAGTTTAAGGCTGATGCCACCGTGGAGAGATACAAAGCACGATTAGTTGCTAAGGGATTTACACAACAGGCTAGCATAGATTTCCATGATACTTTCTCCCCCGTAGCTAAGTTGACTACAGTTAAGATGGTTCTTGCTTTGGCTGCTATACACGGCTGGAAACTTGCTCACCTTGATATAAACAATGCATTCTTGTATGGAGAACTCGATGAAGAGATTTACATGACGTTGCCACCAGGTTTGGTAGTCTCTGATGCTTCACCAGAATCTGGCACGCTTGTGTGCAAGTTAAAGAAATAATTATATGGACTTAAGCAGGCTTCACGGCAGTGGTACTTGAAATTTTCTCATGTTTTATGTGGTTTTGGCTTGTCTCAATCTGCATCAGATCATTCTTTTTTCTATAAACACTCAACTGATGGTTCATTCTTTGTAATCGGCATTCTTTCAACTTCAATAAACAAGATCTCTCTCTTTCTCCTTTTGATTCAATCATGCTTAGTTTACAAACTTCTCAGACGCCACAGCGGATTATCCGGGCAGGCCCACATGCTGAACCCGAAACAGAGGAAGGCAGAGCCCGGACACCCGTCATCGTAGTAGAACTGGTAGCCCCTCTACGATCATGAGGTGTCGCGGCAGTGCGGACAGAATTGCGACTCTACGATCACCATCCTCTTGCATTGATAGATAGCACCACAAAGACTGCTGGGCCGAATCCATGGGTGATTGAAGTTGAACTAGAGAGATGATTGTTTTGGGGAGTATTTATACGTAAATTATTGTTATGAATTTCAGGAGGAAGAAAAATTACACGTTATTTCCATAAATCAAATCTAAATATTATCATTTCTTCCTTCTAACTTTATGTTAATCAAATGTGTTATATCTTTTACACACATATAGGAGAGAGATCCTACCAAATATCAAATTTGTTTTAGGTTAATAATACAAATCGCATCAAACAAATTATCATATTTCTTATTTCAGAGTTTGATACTATAGTTTCAAATTATGTAACTTCACATATTTTTACATTTAATATTATCATTACTTACTCAATCATGCACATTTTTTCCAATTCTTTCAGTTATTACTACTTTAGTGAAGGAATATTATCCAAATTTACGATATATTCTTCTATCACTAAATAAATAAGATTAAGTTATTCAGTTTTATGTGAATAAGTTGGCTTGACTGAGTGTGTTTGGTATGTTAAATAAACAAGATAGATTTTTTAAATTTTTTATAGTACAAAATATTCCTAGTAAATCTCAATTAAAATAAGAGGAATGAAAAGTTTGATGTCAATAAATTTGTCAATGTGGATTAATTTTAGTGAAATATACGACTGGAGATTTTACCTCTAAAAAAGCATAACTAATTCTCAAGGATTTAAATTTCATCAGTCACATATAATTAGTTAGTATGCTAGATAACTGAAGATTGCATATACCCAATGATGTGGATATGAATTAAAAATGCGTGAACATTAATTAAGTTTCCCATATCTTTCCTCCCAACCTTATCACATGTAACTACTCTAATTATCATTTCATGCGACAGATTTATTCTTCCTAAGTTCTAACGAGTATTTTATGCTATTTAATTTATTTGTGTTATTGATTACTTAATGCTGTGGAGTTGCTTCTTTTGTCTTTGGCTCGATCTCTGTAAATCTTGGCTGTTCTTTTCATAGAGCTCAGAAGGGGAATTTTGGGAAAATAACAAAAGTGTCAACATTATAACTATTTTTAATAAAAAATGAATTTTTTATTTTATCTTTATGATAATTAAGGAAAGTAGAAGTAAAGGTTTTGAAACTAAATTGAATGAGGAAGTGAAAGTGAAAAGATTTTGAATATAAATTGATTACTCATTACAAAAATTAAAGTTAAATACTTCCTCCGTCCCATAAAAATACGTGCACTTTCCATTTTTATATGTCCCACAAAAATATGTACATTCCATTTTTGGAAAGTTATATCAATTTAATAATGTAGATTTCACTATCCACTAACACTACTTTAACTATCGTTCTCCTCATCTATCTTACTTTACAATACCATTCTCCTCCTCTCTCTTACTTTATCAATTTTGTCTTAATTTTCGTGTCAAGTACATTGCCCATATTTTTATGGGACGAAGATGGTACTAATCAAACCACTATAAATACTATTTGTATACATTGAGAAAATAGTAGAATTTTGTTCATCTAAAAGCTAGATGAAACAATAAAGATGTCAATTCAATCCGAAATTCGTGGGTCGGTCCGAATAGCCCGATAAAATTAGTGGGTTAAGGCTATAATTTTGTAACCTGAATACAAAACCGGCAAACTGGTTAGCCCCAATGGGTTGGCGGGTTAAAAAGGTTGGCCAGAACGGGTTGCGGGTCGGCCCGAACGGGTTGCAACTTTTAATTAAAAAATTTTAAGTTTTAGGGGTTTTTTGTATTTTTGAATTTCATGTGGCACAATCATTATTCTTCTTCAATCTTCATTCTACACTCTCTCACTCGATCCCACACTATCAACTTTCAAGTTCCACCTCGACTCATTATTCCATCGTCCCATCATCTACCACTAATCAAGACAAAATTAAGAACTAACCAATCAAAATCTCAATATATTTATCATTTTAATAATGATTCATGTAAGATACGGTTTTTAATTTTCATAAAGAATTAATTATGAACAATGTCAAAATAATGACACGAACACAAGCTTAAATTCAAATTGATTGATTTAATTTTGATTTATCTTTGTTTATATAGTAGTTGATTGAGATGAAACTATTATTGAAGAAAACTATGAAATTTGAAGAGTTTATATGATTCTAAAACTAAGAAGAAAAAAATATCTAAAATTTAAAATCATTTTATAGAGGAAAATTTTGATACAAGAGATTATTTTCGAAAGTTTTGAGGCCAGAATAGTCTGATGGGTTAGCTCGAAACCCAGCGGGTTAGGGTGAAGGTTGAAAATTTATTGACCCGAAAAATTCATAACCCGAATAGCCTGCACCCAAATAGCCCAGCAACCCGGGTGGATTGGCCTGAATCCGTACGAGTTAGCTCGATTGACATCCCTAAACAATATCGTCGGTTGATGAATTTCGCTGGAAAGCTAGTAGGTAACTTCTCCTCCGACCCTTCAACAAATGGAGAAATAGAAAGAAATAAAAAAAAAACTAACAATATTATTACTAGAAATAATGTAATGTGTTAGATTATTTGCCAACTTTTTACTTGTTATATTATTTTATTATATATATATAGAGTTTTGATATGGTAGGCGTTCAATATGAGCGACTACTGGGCGACATCAGAAATATCCAATTATTTTAATTCATTCCTAGGTTTATTTTTCATTTTTTAATATTTTTATCCATATCTCTCTTTCCTTAATATTTTCGGCGTCTGTGAAAGAATACCTCTTTCATATGCGATACTTTTGTAGTGAACACATCTCCTCCCTATGTAACGTCCATCCTTGTTGAAGACGTAGACTCCAAGAGTGGAGAACAAGAAATTGATAAAAATGAATATTTCATCAATTTATCCAAACTTGTGAACTGTGTAAGTAAAAAAAAAATATATTGTGATTTTCTTTAATTTTGAAAATCAAGTTGAGGAAGAGAGAAGTATAAACATTGTGAATATTGGAATTTTGATGTGGTCATTCTATCTTTATTAATTGAATAGGGGAATTAAAACCAAGATCATTCCATTTTATTATTGTAACGACAAGGTGTAAATCTATATTCCAATTAGAGAATCGAGGTCTCGAAGCATCTGATGATGGTGGATCTGGAGATATACAAGATCTAGAAATCTGATACGAGTCTTCTATTATTATTATTTTACTTAGATATTATAGAGATTTAGCATATATTTTTTTATCCACACATATTGAGTCTTACATAATATTTAGTCTATCAATCTATGAAATCAATTATTTGGCGCACATAAATTGTGCATCAAGAAACCTTCGTTTAGGCTGCCGACGAGTACAACTCGCGCTCAACCGACCCTCCGCCGTTCACGTCACCGACCCAAACACTTGGGCGCTCGACAACGACGGCTCTCGTTTCTTTATTGTGTGTGGAATTCGGACGTTAAGAAAAGGCGTACCTTAACAACTGGTGCTTTCATCGTGAGCTCACCCTCCACACCGATCGAACCATAGCTACGTCGCTGCCCGACGGGAATCCTCCTGCGCACGGCAACTAGCCACACCGCTGCCCGATGGAATCATTTCGCACACCCTCCGCAGCACCGCCATCACCACCGCATCTCACCCTCCATATTCTGTCAATTAAAAAAAAAGAAGATACCTTCTTCACCAAAAATAAAGTACCACCGATCACTGCTGTGCTTCACTGCCACAATTCAACGTCATCATGTCACGCAACTACACCGGAGTTGGACGGAGGGTTCAAATCAGCATGCCGCCGAGTACCGAATACATTCGGGATATAGTGATGCCTCCACTAAGAGGCTCGACGCCACAAGAATCCATTATGGCGAAGATGGACCACATAGACGGCTCAGACGACCTAGTTCCGCCAGCCGGCCTCCTCATCGGAGGCAACGCTCAGGAATTGATCGGTGATCCGTCGCGTCGCTTGTCGGCGATCAACCGCTGAGGCGATGGCCAACCGCGGCTGCCCCTGCGCGATCATCCGGATGGCAGCAATTCGTCGGGCACCTTCCCGGGATCGAGCAAGATTTCCTCCGCCGGGCTGGAGAAGATCATGGCCCGATTTGACAAATTGGAGTTCAGGCTGGAATCACGATGTGAAAAAATCGATCGTCGTGTGACAAAATTACAGGCGTCAAAAGCGCCATATAGACAACAGCCCTATGCGGACATCGATTCCAGACTGCCAAGGCGTCACCCGACTTGCTGGGATCCACCCTCCCGAACGTCCGGTCGCCATGTTGGAGAGATGCGCGCTCATCCGCTGCCGGAACCACCGCCACAGCCGGTTCTAGACCTGTTGTACGGTCCTTGTGGGGACACCTTCGCGTCAAAACACAAGACACGCTCTTCTTTCGGGCCCCGCAGGGTTCTGCACGCTGATTCAGCCGCCCCGCCTAGATTCCCACCCGGCGGGTATACTGGCCAGCAGCGAGACTGCCAGCACATTGTCCTTCGAGAGGAACAACAACCTCACACTCGGCGGAACCCACCACATGCTCGACAGCCCTATTGTTGGGAAACGTACACTCCGCCACCGATGCGATCAGATCGTCCGCCAAAGCAGCCAAGTGCAGCATTACCCAAAGAGCTACCGCCATCCGCCACACCAGGAGCTTATCGGCCCTTGCAACCACCGCCAGTGACAGCTCCAATATTGGCCGCTAATCCACATCCACAAGCTGGTGTCCGAAGCTTAATGATAAAGAAGAGGGATTTGTTAGATGATGTGCCGTCTCCACTAGCCATGTTATCTTCGTCGTGCAACCCCAATATTAGTGGAAAGGAAGAGTCTTTGTTAGAAGTTGGTGTTGCGAGAAATAGGAAAACTATAGAAGAAGAGAAGTCGATTGTGATCACGAAGGAAACAAATCTACTCAATGGTGATGAGAATAGTCTGACGGATGAAGTTGTGAATTGCCTTCACGAAGTATCGTATCCGTCAGTAATGGTCTGTGCACTTATAGGTGCGGGATCAGATATTACTAGGGAGGTGGAAGGCAGAGAGAAAGATGTTGTGTGGTATGAGAGTATTGTTAAAGTTGGATGGAAAGAAAATGCCAAAGAACCGAAAGGATTAGTTGTGGATAAAGGGGGTGCAGTTAGTGATATATTTAAGATGATCATATTGATCCCTTTGTGTGCATTCGATCCTGGTATATGTGTCAGTTTTAGCAAACGAAATTGTGAATTCCTTGCTACGCAATTGGTAGAAAGGGATCTATGTGATGAGAATGAGAAACCGCACATTGAAAATGTTTTCGGGAATGCTATGAATATGCTGTCGGATAATGATAACGAGCTGCCACATGAAGGATTTATCAAGTGCTTATTTGCCACAGAGACCTGTAGCCTCGGGCTAAACATGCCAGCAAAACCGGTTGTCTTCACTAATGATCAGAAATTGGACGGAGAGGATGGGAGATGTTCGCATATTTGGTTTGAGTTTGATCCCGGAGGAGAAGCCTCGCCAAAGTTGTTGCTTTCAACTGTCATCTTGCTTCGTGGTTCCCACCTTGAGGACAAGGTGGATTTTAACCGTGGGGGAGTAGTTGATACGAGTCTTCTATTATTATTATTATTATTATTATTATTATTATTATTATTATTATTATTATTATTATTATTATTGATATTATTATTATTATTATTATTATTATTATTATTATTATTATTATTATTATTATTATTATTATTATTATTATTATTATTATTATTATTATTATTATTATTATTATTATTTTTATTATTATTATTATTATTATTATTATTTTGTTTAGATATTATAGGGATTTAGCATATCTTTTTTTTATCCACAAATATCTTTTTTTTTATCCCCACATATAGAGGTATTTGAGAGATTTTCGAATGGAGGGATAGCATGGAACACTTAAGAATATAGAACACAACAAAGATATTTAATATTTAATGAATTCGGTAACTGATGGAGTACGTACTAAACAAGCCCAACAGCAGTAAAGCCCAAGAAAGAGTATCAGTTCGGCATGACTAAAGAGTTCGGCCTCAGCCTACAGCTCGGTAAAAGCCAACCAATCAAACTCTGCTCTCAGGTCGGCATCAAGCTCTACTCTCAGATCGGCAAAAGCTGCTCGGCAATAATTCAGCAGTTCGGTCTCAGTATTCGACCGAACTGGGAGATAGTGGACTCATGCAGAACCTCCACGACCTCCACTACACCCACGATCTATTTAGTGGTGTCAAGCAGTCATTAACTCATGCAGGATAGTGGACCCATGCAAGATCGCCACGATCTCCACGACATCCACTACCTAGTAAATAGCTGCATGCCACGATCTTGGTCCTTTGTATAAATAGAACCTAGATCAGATAGATAGGGTTACATTCTCTCGATCCCTAGAAATAAAATACAAAATAGCAAGTCTGTATTGTAAGCTGTAAGAAAACAGATCAAGCAATACAACTCTGCCCTCATTTCTTCCCGTGGACGTAGATTTACCTCAGTAAATCGAACCACGTAAAAATCTCTGTGTCGTGATCTGCATCTTCCTGCATTCACTAACATCAGAAATTCGCCGCTTCATCACTGGCGCCGTCTGTGGGAAACAGAGAACCAAATTTGTGATAAAGCGAATTTTTGACCCTTTTTCTACCCCAAAAAAAAAATGCATACCAGATCACACACTACCCATAATACTGTTCGTGATAACCGTGAGGAAGCTAGTCCAGCTCGCAGGTCTGAAAAACGGCCTCGGGAGACATCTACCTCCGGTTCTCACGAAGAAGGAACAAGCCACTCCAGGAGTCATCGCACCGAGTCTTCCCAGCAGCCCGATTTAAATGAGGCTGTCAAGCTGTTCTTGGCCGAGAAGCAGGAGGAGTTCTTAACCTTCCTGCAGAAGAGCCAACAGCCGGAGAAGACAACGACGGATTCTCCCTCCTCATCTAGGCATGAAAGTCACTACCGCAGTAGTGACGTGTCTTCCAGGAGAAAGAATCCTCAACCCCGACATGTTCCTGTTCCTCCTCGGTACCGGAACCACAGGAGAACTTCATCTCCTCCGTACCGAAGAGATGTCGGGTTCGCCATGTACGGAGCATTAAAGACTCCGTTCTCGGACGATATCACCCGAACTCCTTTGCCGCGGAACTACCGAACTCCGTCGATAACCTATGACGGACTCGTGGATCCTCATGATTTCTTGGGACGCTATCAATATAACATGGCGAACCAGGGTCTCAACGAGGTCCACATGTGCAAGCTGTTCCCCGAGCTGCTCATCGGGAACGCCAGAAGGTGGTTCGACAGCCTTCCTCAAGGCAGCATTAGATCCTACCGAGATCTAATGGATGCTTTCCACAGGAGGTTCTTTCAGAAAGCGGAAGCCCGGATCACTTCGGCTCAGCTGCTTTCTATACGTCAAGGTCGCGACGAAAAGATCAGCGACTTCCTGACGAGATTCCACAAGGAATGCCTACAAGTAGATGATCTCAACGATCTACTTGTCATTTCGGCATTCCAAAATGGAATCCAGCCCGGAGCTCTCTACAGAAAGCTCGTGGAATGCAGTCCGCAAACAGCTCAAGAGATGTGGGACATTGCGGACCAGTTCTCCCGGGCCGATGAGGCAGACCGTCGCAAACGGTCGTTAGACAGCTCATCGTCCCGAGGAGACAGAAGGAAGCCCGATCATAGCGATCAGGGGCATCCTCGCCGGACTCCATTTGAAAGAATTCAAAGGGCTCCGGTGCAAGACAGATTGGGACCCCGTCTCAATCCCGAGAAGCCGCCCGCTCAGTTCGTACCGCTGAACAAGTCAAGAGCGGAAATTTTCGAACTACATTCCGATATGTTCGAAAGACCAAAGCGGATGACGAAATCAGCCGCGCGGCGACCTCAGGATCAATATTGCTCCTTCCATCAAACCCACGGTCACGATACCGAGGAGTGCCGAGATTTGGCTGCAGGTATTGATGTTCTTGTGAAAACAGGAACGTTAAAAAAATACCAAAGCAAGCAGCCGAAAAAGAACAAAAGGCAGAGAGGTGCGAACTGCAATCCTCAGGATCCGAAAAGGCATGAGGATCCCGAAGACGACGACGAGCCGCAATATGATGGAGTAATCCTGACTATTGATGCTCTCCCTGCCGGGAAGACTAAGTCGTCCCTAAAAGCAGAACGCAGAGGTTCCAATCAAGAGGAGCCAACACATAAAAGGCTGAAGAAAGACGAAGTGATTACATTTTCAGATGCCGATCCCGTCCCAGCCATCTCTCCTCACCAAGACGCTATTGTCATTCAAGCCGGAGTGGCAAACAAACTGATCCACAGAGTATTTGTGGATACAGGAGCGTCAGTCAGCATTCTTTTTAAAGAATGTTTCGATAAAATGGAAGTGGATCCAGCTCGGCTCAGTCCGGCTCCACTTCCTCTGAAAAGTTTCGCCCAGGAGGACACCCGCCCTGAAGGTATTATCAGCCTTCCGATCACGGTGGGAAAAGCGCCTACAAGCTCCAATACGATGATCGAGTTCTTTGTGGTGAAAGCTCGGTCCCCGTACAACATCATCCTGGGGAGAGACTGGCTCAACACAGTTCGGGCCGTTTGCTCTACTTATCACCTCACCATCAAGATCCCCACTAAAGGTGGGATAGCGGTCATCCGAGGTGATCAAAAGAGAGCAAAAGAATGTCTGCAGATTGCGCTTAAAAGTGCCGAGCAATCAGTTCGGCACCATCAAGCGTAGCAATCACAGCAACCGGAGTCAAAGGCAAGCGAGATGACCGAAGTCACTTCAGAGCCGAACTCAATGACCGTTCAGTTATACGAAGATGATCCATCCAGAGTGGTCAAGATCGGCTTCGCAGGAACGCCTCTACTCCGGGAAAAAACCATCCAGCTCCTCAAGGAGTATAAAGACGTCTTTGCATGGTCTCCGTTGGACATGACCGGAGTGCCCCCCGAGGTAATCACTCATCGGTTAAATATTGATCCTTCGGTCCGGCCGATAAAACAGAAGCAAAGACTCTTTGCGGCAGAAAGAAGCCAAGTCATCCATGACGAAGTCCGCCAATTACTAAAAGCGGATGTACTATTCGAGGTGAAATATCCTTCCTGGGTGGCCAATCCTGTGATGATCAAGAAAAAAGAAGGAGGATGGCGGATGTGCATAGATTTTACCGATCTAAACAAGCACTGTCCTAAAGATTGCTATCCCCTTCCGAATATAGATAAAAAAGTAGAAGCTTTGATCGGCTTCGAAATTTTCTGTTTTCTTGATTTATACAAAGGATATCACCAAGTGTTGATGGATGAGAGTGACGCTCCGAAAACAGCTTTCATTACCGATTTCGGCATTTTCGCTTATAAAAAGATGTCATTCGGTTTAAAGAATGCCGGAGCCACTTATCAAAGGATGGTAGACAAGCTTTTTCGGCACCTAATCGGAAAACAGGTTGAAGTGTATGTCGACGACATAGTTGTCAAAAGCAAAAGCACTTCGGAGTACGAAGACAACCTCAAATCCACTCTCAACGTGCTCCGAAAAGCCAACCTCAAACTCAACCCCCAAAAATGTACCTTTTTGGTAGATTCGGGAAAGTTTCTGGGTTGTTGGGTTTCAAAGGACGGACTCAAGGCAAACCCCTCAAAAGTTCAAGTCGTTCAGAACATGGCAATGCCGAAGTCCATACATGACGTGCAAAGGCTAACCGGATGTCTAGCCGCACTGAATCGATTCCTTTCCCAAGCAGCCGAAAAGCAACTGCCGTTCTTCAAGGTGTTGAAAAAGGCACCCAAGTTCGAGTGGGGAGCCGAGCAGAAAAAGGCCTTTGACGAGCTCAAAAGTTATCTAGCCGAGCTTCCTATTCTATCTGCTCCAACCGAAGCCGAAGTAATATTCTTATACTTAGCGGCTTCAGATCAAACCATCAGCGCGGTGCTTGTACGAGAAGAAGGCCTAAAGCAGTTTCCCATCTACTTTACAAGCCGAGCATTAAGAGGTCCAGAAACAAGGTATCAACCTCTGGAAAAAATTGCTCTGGCGCTAGTAAATGCAGCAAGGAGACTGCGGCCATACTTCTATGCTCACAAGGTATGCGTCTTAACCGATCTGCCTCTTCGGCAAGTTTTGACCAAGCCAGAAGCATCAGGCAGAATCGCCAAATGGGCCATAGAGCTGGGAGAACACTCAATCGAGTACCTACCTCGGAAAGCCATCAAGGGACAAGCCTTGGCAGATTTTCTTACAGAGGCCAAGCTCGATCAAGCAATCCCTGTCATTGCCGAACAGAAAAATTCTGCCAATGCCGAACTAGCACAGCCCTTGGAATCCGAAGTAGAGCCGCCAGACTGCTGGAGCGGATTCGTAGATGGAGCTTCAAACAAGATGGGAAGTGGAGCTGGTATTTTACTCGTCGCTCCCGACGGACACGAGGTAACCTACTCACTTCGGTTCCTATTCCCCACTACTAATAATGAAGCCGAGTACGAAGCCCTCCTGGCCGGACTCCAGTTAGCGCAAAGTCTGCTCGTCAAATCTCTCAAAGTCCATTGTGATTCACAAGTCATAGTAAATCACATGTTGGGTACAAGTGAAGCCCGTGACGAGAGAATGAAGAAGTATTTGGACAAAGCGCAAAACCTCAGCCGAAGTTTCTCCTATTTTCGGATAATCCGCGTTCCCAGAGCGGAAAATAGCCGAGCAGATACCTTAAGTAAGTTGGCCTCAGATCCGAGCTCAAAGGCGGAAGAATTAATGCATCGAAGCATTGATGAAGCCGAGGTACATTCAGTATCCAGCTCGCCGAACTGGATGACGCCGATCTTGCAGTATCTGGATCAAGGACAGTTGCCCGAGGATAAGAGAGAAGCTCGGAAGATCACGTGCCGAGCACTTCGGTACGAACTTCATGAAGGAGTCCTCTTTAGAAAGTCTTATCTCCAGCCGTTATTACGGTGCGTAGGACCAGAAGAGACGGACTACATCCTCAGAGAAGTTCATGAAGGATCGTGCGGCAGCCACATCGGAGCTAGAGCTTTAGCTAAAAAAGTTCTAAGATGGGGATATTATTGGCCAACCTTGGTACAAGAAGCAGTGCAGCTCGTCAAGACATGCCCGAAGTGCCAAATCCATGCAAATATCCCAAGGATGCCGCAGACCGATCTATCCACTATGCAAAGCCCTTGGCCTTTCATGCAATGGGGCATAGACATAGTGGGACCACTTCCTCAAGCTCCTCGGCAAATGAAATTCCTAATCGTTGCCGTGGACTACTTTACGAAGTGGGTGGAAGCTGAACCATTAGCTACGATAACGAGCTCGAAGGCATTGGATTTCGTCTGGAAGAACATAGTGTGCCGATTTGGCATACCCCACATCCTCATCTCGGATAACGGGACTCAGTTCACCGACAAGACGTTCAAGAATTGGTGCCAAGAGCTGAATATTCAACAGCGGTTCACTTCGGTCTCTCATCCACAAGCAAACGGACGAACGGAGGTAACAAATCGTATCCTGGTGAAAGGGTTAAAAGCTCGGTTAGAACAAGCCAAAGGACAATGGGTAGAAAATCTCCCTCAAGTCCTATGGTCCTACCGAACTACACCCACAACCTCCAACGGTGAAACTCCGTACAGTCTTGTGTACGGCACTGAAGCCGTGATTCCGGTGGAGATCGGCGTACCCAGCCCCCGAACTCTAAATTTCTCCTCAGAAATGAATGACGACGGACTGAGAGCCGAGCTAGATCTTGCCGAAGAAAGAAGAGAATTGGCATGCATAAAAGCAGCCAAGTACAAGGAGCAAGTAGCCCGGTATTACAACCAAAGGGTGAAGAAGCTACAATTTCAAGTGGGAGATCTCGTCTTGAGAAACAACGAAGTAAGCCGAGCAGAAAAGCTGGGCAAGCTCGAACCCACATGGGAAGGTCCGTATCGGGTGTCAGAAGTCCTCGGCAAAGGGTCTTACAAATTGGCTCACATGTCAGGAGAACAGGTACCCCGAACATGGCACATTTCCAACCTCAAAAAGTTCCATTTGTAAGAGACAGTCCGGTCAGTCAGTCTTGAGTCTTGTTCAGTCAATGTGCTTTATTTGGTTTACTTGGTCTTTATTTGTCTCTGTGCGTTTTGTCTATATGCGTTTTGTCTGTCTCTGTGCGTGTCGTCTCTTACAAATGTTACTGGGGTATCTTGTTCTTCGAAGGCTGATCCCCTTCTTAGAACATATACAAGCTAAACAATTGTGAGTCAAAGCTTCTACAGAAGATACAAGACCACAATTCAGCTTAAACAAGCAGTTCGTCTGAAACGAGCTGCAACAAGCCAACGATTGTGAGTCAAAGCTTCTACAGAAGATACAAGACCACAATTCAGCTTAAACAAGCAGTTCGTCTGAAACGAGCTGCAACAAGCCAACGATTGTGAGTCAAAGCTTCTACAGAAGATACAAGACCACAATTCAGCTTAAACAAGCAGTTCGTCTGAAACGAGCTGCAATAAGCCAACGATTGTGAAGTCAAAGCTTCTAAAGAGGATACAAGACCACAATTCGGCTTAAAAATCAAGCACTTCGTCTGAAACGAACTGCAACGAAAGTCCGATTCTCGCGATAAAACTTGCCTGAATTAGGACAAGGGAAAGTCCGATCCACGCGATAAAACTCGCCGAATTAGGACAAGGGAAAGTCCGATCCCCAAATTAGGACAACGGAAAGTTCGATCCGAGCGATAAACCTCGCCAAATTAGGACGCAAACCAAGTCCGGTCAAAGAAGAGTTCACTTCATCAGACCGAGGACAAACATCAACTTACCCCGTACCTTTATCCAGAATGCCGAAGTGATTCACTTCGCTTTCCGGGGGGGGTAGTGATGGAGTACGTACTAAACAAGCCCAACAGCAGTAAAGCCCAAGAAAGAGTATCAGTTCGGCATGACTAAAGAGTTCGGCCTCAGCCTACAGCTCGGTAAAAGCCAACCAATCAAACTCTGCTCTCAGGTCGGCATCAAGCTCTACTCTCAGATCGGCAAAAGCTGCTCGGCAATAATTCAGCAGTTCGGTCTCAGTATTCGACCGAACTGGGAGATAGTGGACTCATGCAGAACCTCCACGACCTCCACTACACCCACGATCTATTTAGTGGTGTCAAGCAGTCATTAACTCATGCAGGATAGTGGACCCATGCAAGATCGCCACGATCTCCACGACATCCACTACCTAGTAAATAGCTGCATGCCACGATCTTGGTCCTTTGTATAAATAGAACCTAGATCAGATAGATAGGGTTACATTCTCTCGATCCCTAGAAATAAAATACAAAATAGCAAGTCTGTATTGTAAGCTGTAAGAAAACAGATCAAGCAATACAACTCTGCCCTCATTTCTTCCCGTGGACGTAGATTTACCTCAGTAAATCGAACCACGTAAAAATCTCTGTGTCGTGATCTGCATCTTCCTGCATTCACTAACATCAGAAATTCGCCGCTTCATCAGTAACAAAAGAAGGAGGTGCAAAATATACAAAGAAGACACTGAGGTAGGTATTTTCCGACATATATACATGCAATTTTGGCTTTGAACAGACAAGAGAAACCATTCATACATGAAACAGACTCCGTAAATGAGAAAAATAAAGAGGTAGGTAGAACACTTTCTTGGAAAATTTAGTCATAGAACAGTACAATACTTGAATAACTAAAATATGATGGCAGAAATGAGAAAATGGGGAAATAAATGTCTAAGATTCAGGTAAGGCAGTAAACAAATATAACATGGATGAATGGTCCTTATAACCTATTAAAACAAAAGAGTTTTGATCAAAATTAATCTTTAAGAGTGTAGATTTATTCAATTGACCGATGCCCCAAACGTATGCAAAATCCTCACAATTCCACTTTGCATAAAATAAAGGCTGTCCCAAATCATCTTTTACCAAAAACACATCTTTCTCCCAATCTAAATTTAAATTATGCATGCAAAGTACATTCTCAAGCTAAATCAAATTAGCAAACCAAGTTTCCAAAACATTATTAAGAACTCCATATTGCCCCTACATTCAAGCATTAAGTTCAACAATCATTCTATTCACTTCTCAAAGGAGGCTTAGGAAACCATCAAACGATTGGGTTTACACATAGTTTTGCTCAATTTCAAAGTGAGGAAGAATTTAAATCTTAAACCCTAGCTTTCAAATGAGGATGAAACTGAACGAATAAGAGATATAGAGAGTTCAGTTGCACAAAGGAAAGGCACAACTTGCCTAGACTCGCTGGAAATCGACAACAACGGCGCCGGAACGACGGGGCAGCCTTGATGCAGAGAAAGAGATGGAGGGTGTCCTATTTGTGTTCGTGCAGCGGGAGAGAGTTTGAGACAGAGAGAGACAAGAAGTCAGAGACGGCGGTGGTCGGAGGATAATGGCTGGGGCAGCAGGTGGGGCGATGGTGGGGTAAATTCTTGTTTGCTATTTGAAATTTTTTTAAAGGGTTTTTATATTTAATGTCATTTAGTGCTATTTACTAGTTTTTGGAATAGTGACTTATAAATACCAAATTACTAATTACGGAATAGTACTAGTTTTGTTTGTATACTACACTACAGATTTCGAAAAAATGGTCTCAATTCGCAGGCCTTTCAAAATTTGGAATTAAATTCGTTGACCTTTCGAATATATAGGACCGTGACATGCGAATTTTCCAAAATAAGGGATTTTTGAATTTTTATATATTTTTACTTTTTTCATATTATTTCTTTCACTATATTTCACAACTGACCAAATTGTCCACAATATTTTTATCACTATCTTTTATTTATTCCAACAACCACCATCTCTAGCTCCAAACCCTCCGCCCACCATGGACAAATTCCTTCACTGTGTGGGGGCGTGTTAAATTCTCTAAATCTTGTCCCACATCAACTTGGTGATGACCCTATCTCATCTATATAAGGTTGGATAGCCTTCCCCCCTTATAGGGCCTTTTAAGGTGTGAGTGTCACATTTCTAATATTCACAATTGCATAAACCACCCAATTGCTAATCTAACTGCAAAGGTCCCACCATCCAATTCCAATTTTCTTTCATGTATTTGCGTTCATGTAATCTGCAAATTAAATCAAAACTTCCAATTTTCTTTCATTTATTTGTGTTCATGTAATCTGCAAATTAAATCAAACCTTAAAGAACACAAAATTGAATTAAGAACTTAATTGGGAAGAATGAGGCAGCCCGAGCTGGAATGGCGCCGGGAAGCAGCTGTAATATACGCCTACTGGAGGCAGCGGCGACCTGCGACGACGGCTTGACTGCGGACAGCAGTAGTAGCTGCCCTCGGAGGACAGCAGGCAGCCCGTAAGGAAGAAGAAGAGGCGCCGGGATCATCTTTTGAGAGAGGAGATCGATAGGGAAAAGAGAGGGAGGTTGAGAATCTAGCGTGCAAAGGATGCAATAGTGTTAAGATAAGGAGGAATTTGAATTTTTCTAATTGATCATGGGAGAGAAAGGGGTGGACGGCAGCGAAGGAGATGAGAATGAGGGTGGAGACGGCAGTGATTAGTGGTAATTTATAAAATTGGAGTTTAAAAAAATAAATTGTGATGTAAATATTAGGGGTAATTTGGTTAATTTGTAAATATTATAATAGAAATAATAAGTGAAAAGACATTAAAATTCAAAAATCCCTTGTTGCGAAAAATTCGCATGCCACTACCTTATATTTCGGAAGGTCAACGAATTTAATCCCAAATTTCGAAAGGCCTGCGATCTAAGACCCTTTTTTCGAAATCTCTTCTACTTATTAGGTCATCCACAACATTGTCCTTTATCCGTCTCTTAACCGTCTCATCTCTTCACTATTCATGGGCCCCACTGTACTTTTCATCCCATCTCTTAACTAAGAGACAACACCTGCAACCCTCCACCTCTTAATCATCTCTTAACCATCTCATCCCTTAACTATTCATTCAATTTCATTTTTTATTTTTATTTCCAACAAATTCAATTAATAAAAACACACTTCATTAAATAACATAAAATTACAACTTAGAATTAAAAAAAAAACACATAATTAAAATTCTAAAAAATAAAAATTACATAATTTAAAATACAATTTTATAGAAATTATAAAAACTACTCCGCCGGCGAATCATCCCCCGAAGGCGGTGGCGGTGCACTCAAGCTACCTGGAGGCGGAATACCAATTTGTCTTGTCATAAGCTCAATTTCGGCAAGATGAGCTTGATATTGGGGAGGCGTCATGCGGGAAGTGTCAGCCATCGTGGCGGTCAAGTACATGGACGATAGGGTGTTCGAGCCCGAGACCGAGCCCGCCTGGCTTGATTCGCCTCAGCCCCTCCTCCCTCTAGCCGCCTTCGCCGCCTTGGTCCCTTACCGCCGATGGCGCCCACGGGAGGACCCCCTGCATCAGTGGTCGTGCCCTCAACCTCTTGTGAGGCAAACTCTTGTGAGGCGTTGCCTGACCCGCCCTCACTAGACGAGTATTGGCCACCCGCCGTGTGCTTCGTGCGTTTCAAGCTCGAGCCCGTGATGGACTGGACACCGCCAGCCCACCTTTCAACATCTCTGACCGCCTCCTAAGCGGCCACATATTCGGCTTCCATTTTTAGAGTATGCAATGCATACCTGGACACATCGCAGAGCATCCGATCGTAGTCTGTCACGGACATCGGTCCCTGTCTCAAGTTACAAAATTCCACTTGCTTTTCCCTTCGGTAGTTAAGGGGAACATACTTATTATAAAACTCAGTTTTGAATTGTTCCCAAGTAGTCTCATCTAATTGTTCTAGAGTCATTGTTTTCTTTCTCACTTCCCACCACAAATCGACAGATCCAGTCAGCTGGAATGACGCACATGTCAGTCGGTCTATGTCCGGGCAACGTATGAAGTCAAACAGTTGGTCTTTGTCCTTGACCCAGGTCTCAGCTTCTTTCGGGCCTCCCAAACCATTGAATACCGGCAGACCCTGCTTTAGGGAAAATTCCTCCCACCATTCAGGACTCCCTCTCTCGAACGCTAGTACCATTTCATGGCCTTGGCCTACGGGTCTTTCAACTCTTCCGGGTAGTATTCTAATACATTATGCACGTTTTTTCCATTAAGTACTATGATGGTGCTGAAAGGACAAACTGATCAACAAGATAGGAATGAGAACACAACTTTGTCGATGCAGAAGATTTTCATAGCTACTGAAGGTTAGTATATCATCATATCATGGGAATTTACTTCGGAAGGACTCTTACAAGAATTTACCACATTGTATTCCCAAGTACGTGTCATAAGGTTCCATACTACAAAACATAACCAAAATTCTTAGTTGTTTTCCACATCACGGTTTGGGTCTTACGTGCTAACCAAAGCACGGCCTACTTAGAGGCAGTAAGACTAATCAGAACGAATTAGTATTCCAGTGCACTTCTCATGGTACAACTTTCACTTCTCCATAAATCACCATCAGAGTTTAGAGAGGTCAGCCCAGAGATTCCATCAAAACCATCATTGTAGTCCGAGTTGCTGTCAACTTGTGATTGGGTCATCCTTAACTGCTCCTTGCAGTACTTTGAGGCGAGAAGGGTATCTCGTTAATAGGGAACATAGTATCCTTAAAGTCCATCTCTACCATTATGGCTTTGTGACGAGCCAACCTCTGCTGACCTTCGACGCATTTTACATAAAGTCCATGTCAAATGGATGGATGTGCAGTGGGCGTTGCACCTCTGGAGACTATCTGTGCTGCTCGGGACTCTTTCCTTGGAGAGCTACCTCATCACCCACTTCATCCCCCATTAGATCCTCATCGTCGTCTAGGGTAGCGATTATGGGTGCCTTTCCTCTCCCCTCGCTGTCGTGCTTACGGGCTGCTTCCTACAACCCGTAAAACTTGCACAGAATCTGCACCACGCAATCCTCCACACGGGTTCAGTAGGACTGGTATGCGAGGATAATGTCCTCTGCCAATGCCTAAGTAGTGGTCTGCTGGCGTGCAGTGCGAGTCCTTCAAGTCATCCAAGGTGGGTATATCTTGCGCTAGCTGAAGATACTCGAAGGAAACGATGCAAAATAAAGCTTAAGGATCGATGTGCAAACGTCTAATTAGGGAAAGTCGTCTACTAAAGCCACTACAAGAAGTGATCTAAAAGTCATCATAAGCTAAGTCCTTTTCTTAAACCGTCGTTCTACGAGATTCGTGTGACGCGGTAGGATCAGCGATCTCCTAAGCATGGTAATGCAGTTTGGGTGGGCGAGGATCTACCTTGTGCTATTCCCTTATAGCACCGTTCCTCGTTCTCTCTTCCTCGACCTCTGCCCTTCTCATGCTCTCTGCATCGGGCGTTGGTCCTTCTTAGGTGTTATGCCGTGTCACCGCACATCATGTCCTTTTTTACTAACTCGTCTATTATTGCTTATAATCATCGCTTAGGGAAGCGGTAGTAAGAATTTGTTCGAGTCTTACAGTTTGAGTTATGAAATGATTTCACCAAAAAGCCTTTCTCTTGTCATTGAAATTTTTCAAGAAAGTTTTCACTTGGTCCTCAAGACACCCCAAGAAAATTTGTTTTCCTCAAAATTTTGGTGAACATGTCGGGCTGGAGTGCTGATCTCGTCGGCTACTTGTTTTGGTCTAGTGAACAAGTCTAGTGAAAGAAGTATTCGGATCTCAGAGCAGAAAAGAACTGAGGCTCGAATACCACTCTATCACGACCGCACTTTGCTGAGGATAGAAAAAGTGGGTAAACCTCGACTAATAAAAGGATTTAAAGAAATAGGGAAGAAATGTGGAATGGAACTTGCACATTGAAAAGTCAAACAATATCATAAGGTAGGATCCAAGTATTCGATTACAAGGATTTAAGTAACAATAGCATTTCATCAAAGTGAATCAGAGTTTCGATGATGAGAGTTCACTATTCTCTCTTAACAATCTGCAGGGGAAAAAGTCCAGAGAACGACTTCGCATATGAAGACACGAAGCGTCGAGAGATCCACACTTATTTATTTAAGAAGCATCGACTCTGATTAGCGCATACTCCCACCTTCAATTATCTCTCTCGCTCGATCTCCCAGCACCGTCACCACCGCCTTTGTCTCCGGCGAGAGACGACCGGCGTCGAAAAAATCACTCTCTTTCTCTCGCTCAACGCCGAGCTTTCTCTCTCCCTCGACGACTCCGTAACCATCCTCCGATCTCTCTGTTGGATCAGAGGCAGTCGAATCCAGCGCCGCCTCTTCCTCGCGACGGCAGGGACACCTCCGGTGACAGCGCTGCCTCCGTCGAGTTGTCGTCCAGCGGCTGTCCTTGCCGCTGTCGCTGTTCCCGCTCGCCTCCTCCGTCGAGCCTCTTGTCGACGCGGGTCTCTGATCGTTGACGGGGAGTTTCCCAGCGCCCATCCCGATGGTCTCCGTCGAGCTCTCCCGAGCTCCGCCATCACTCGACCATCGCCAGACAACCCCTCCTCTATGCTAAGTCTTCTTTCCTAACTTATACTAGTTCGTGAGAGCTCACAGGAAATGATTCACACCTCTGTACTTGTCCATTTTTGTTCACTATGTCTCATGCTGTTGTGATGTTGGAGTACCAAATTTCTAAGTTCCATTTAAGTTGTTGTACTACCAAGTCTTAAGTTCTACAACTTCTATCTCTGAACCTATATGCGTGTTATTCTTATGATGGAGATTTGGTGAACGAATTTACCTCAGTTATTGGCTCCTTTTGACTGCCGGAACTTCGCAACTTGATGCCGAATCATACTCTCCCTCTTGCTGCTCCTTGGCAAGTTTTGGGGATGATTTAAGGGTGAAGGAACTTGTGTGGTATGGCTCTATATATAGCCACAAGTCTTGGCTTTTTGTGGCAGCCAATGGGGTTTCAATCCCCTCTTTGGGTTATTGCTAATCTCTCTTTTTTAATCTTGAAAAAGGCTTCCTTGCCTTCTTGGTGAAATTCTTGGGGATAAGAGATCCTGCCGATCTCATTCCAGATGAGGGGATATGAATTTCCTTTCTTGGTCATACTGGTGAGCTCATGATACTGTTGTCGCTTGTTCCCCCACCTCCAAGCTTGGGAATATATGTAGTAGAAGCCTTTCTTATGAAGGCGCTTTCTTTCTTTACTATTACTATTTCCATGTATAGTCCTTTCCTTGGTTTTTGTTAAGCCAAGAATCTAACTATTTTTGTGTCAACTTTGGCAGGTTGAAGAAGATGCTCTAGCTATCCTTAGGAGTTTGCAAGAATCTATGATCTCGTCAATTGTCCTTGGAGGTTGGAGAAAAGAATAGAGTTGTGGGGGTGTAGGAACCGAGAATAATATGTGGGGTTCTTTTTAATCTCAGCTCCACGATTTTGTCATTTCTTTTTTGTATCTTTTGTTCTTTGTTCTTTGTTCTTTTTAATCTCAGCTCCACGATTTTGTCATCCGACGGTTAGATTGGTGTCATGTGTCATTTAATAATGCAGATTTTCAGTTGAATAATGCACACCGACTAATAATGCACTATTATAATGTAATAATGTAGATTTTCAGTTGAATAATGCACACCGGCTAATAATGCACCATTATAGTGTAATAATGCAGATCTTCTGGACCGTTGATGAATGAGATCTAACGGCCCATATTAAGAAGAATAAATGATCTAAGGGATGAATAGGAGAATAACGCTCCCATATATATATATATATATATATATATATATATATATATAGGGTTGTGATCAATGTCGAACCATTCTTAAGGACCGAACTAGAGACCAAATTAGGGCCCTCCATCTTCTAGATCTTGTGGTTAGGATTAATTTACCATTATTTCATTATTTTATTTTAAAAAACTTGCTGAGGGTATTTTAGGAAATCAATTTATTAACTCTCCAAAAATACGTGTTTCATCTTTCTCAAATCTTCGATCGCGGATTTCTTCAATCTCCATCGATCTTCTTCCTGTAATCTCCTTAAATCTCAATCGTCTCCATCGCCTTCATCGCCTCCATCGCCTTCATCGATTCACTATCTGCATCAATTCATCAATTTCATCGATCGTTTTGCAATTTCATCAATTCAACAATCGTGATCTGCATCAAATTCTGGATCTGCATGAAATTATTCAATCTCCATCGATCTTCATCGATCTTCTTAATGTAATCTCCTTAAATCTCCTTCGTCTCCCTCGCCTTCATCAATTCACTATCTGCATCAATTCATCAATTTCATCAATCGTTTTGCAATTTCAACAATTCAACAATCGCGATCTGCATCAAATCGTGATTCATCTCTGAATATAAAGCTGGAGATATCTACACAACGAAGCCGAACGTGAAGAATTTCAATTACTTCGTGAGATCAGAATTCCGATTACTTCGTGATATCAGAATTTCGATTACTTCTCAAGCTTACCTTCAGAATCTCATAGAAGTATTCTGATTATGGATGATCTACAAACACCAATTGGCACTCTACTTCATACAAACTCAGATTAACAATTTGTATATTTTTTATTTTTTCACGTTTGTAGTAATAAATAGATCAGTATGAAGTAATAGATTATCTGAATGAAGTAATCACCAGATTGAATGAAGTAATATTAGCATTACTGGGAGGAGGAAGAAGAAGAAGAAGAGCATTAGTAAATTATTTCACCAGTAGGTTTTATTTGATTTTTTCACGCTTTTAGTAATAAACAGATCAATATGAAGTAATTTATTTCCAGTAGGTATTACTTCATTTTTGTAGGTTTTTATTTCATTACAGTAAGTTTATTACTTCAGTTCATTATCTAATAAATTTAAAATGAAAATGTTTTTACTTCATTCTAGTTGGTTTTTACTTCATTCAAGTAAGTTCATTACTTCATTCCAGTACGTAATATATTGAAATGAACAGAATTTACTTCATTCCATATTACTTCATTTAAATGAGTTGTTACTTCATTCAAACAGGTTTTTAGTTCATTGCATGCAGTAGGTTTTCAAATGATTTAACACATGTTTCATTCGAATTCATTGAACTAGGTTTTTACTTCATTCCAGTTAGTTTTTACTTCATTTCAGTTGATTTTTACTTCATTCAAGTAAGTTTATTACTTCATTCCAGTACGTAATATATTGAAAATGAACAGATTTTTACTTCATTAAATACTACTTCATATAAATGAGTCGTTACTTCATTCAAACATGTTTTTAGTTCATTGCATGCAGTAGGTTTTCAAATGATTTAACACATGTTTCATTCGAATTCATTGAACTAGGTTTTTACTTCATTCCAGTTAGTTTTTACTTCATTTTAGTTGATTTTTACTTCATTCAAGTAAGTTTATTACTTCATTCCAGCATGTAATATATTGAGCTAGATTTTTACTTTATTCAGTATAAACAATAATATAATTTATTCCAATAGATTTATTACTTCATTCAAAAACATAATTACTTCATTGAACTAGGTTTTTACTTCATTCCATTCCAGTAGGACTTCAAATGCTTTTATGCATATTTCATTTCTGTAGTGTCCAAATTCTGCGGTTGAAGATGGAGTAGGAAAAACACCGACAAATTCTGCGGTTGAAGATGGATCTTCATCGACCAATAATGAAGAAGCTAGTATTGGATCAATTCTGGATGTTGAAGCTGGTTGTTTTATTACTTCATTCGGATATTTTTGTTCTTCATTCTCTTACTTCTGTACTTCAGTCTTGTAGTTTCTTACTTCATTTACATTTTGAATTTGAATTTGTTAAAACTTTTTGCAAGTTTAAAGATAATAGACTGAAGTGTTTTTATAATGGCTTATTTTTTCTTTATTATAATGTTTTTCTTAGTCTTACTTTGATATATTTTCCATTTGTCATTCACTTATCAATAATCAATAGATCTCAAAAATGAACTAAGATCTCTGAAATGAACTAAATATGGTACCCAATGCAGTATTACAGGCTAATATTGAACAACATTTAAAGAGGAAAATCCAATGTTAAGGCTGGTTATTCTATTTAGTTCAAGTAGTTCTGTTCCAAATTTACTTCATTCGGATAATTATATTCTTCATTCCCTTACTTCTGTACTTCAATCATGTAGTTTCTTACTTCATTTACATTTTGAATTTGAATTTGTTTAGACTTTTTGCAAGCTTAAAGAGAATAGACAAAATATATTATAGGAGTAGATTATTAATCTTACTTTATATGAAATATTTTCCATTTGTCAATAGATCTTTGAAATGAACTAAGATTTCTGAAATGAACTAAATCTGTTACCAAATGCAGTAGTATAGGCTAATATTGAACAACATTAGAAAGCGTGGTACTTTGTTCAATGCTCATAACAGATGTATGTCGAATACAAAATTTGATCTACTAAAATGATCATTTCTTCTTTAAATATGCTGCAATCATTTTCTCAACATCAATTTCAATGTGTTTGCTTTCCTCTTCGTAATACGCTGCTGTAACAATTTTGTTGTTGAGGCTTTCGTGGCTGTTTTCGGCTAACATCAGCGCCGAACAATATTTAGCCCTCAAGCTCTGAAGCACACCCGAACTTGATTTCTTCAAGCCACAATTCAGCAACCTTCTCGCTCACCCTTGTACGTTTCCATATGCCGCATTAGAAATACTCCACAATCTTCAACGTTATCCTCCATGGCATTTTCAATCTCTGCATTTTGGAGTTGGACACGATCTTACAATATGCATGAAGACCATTCTTGGTGAGGAAGTGACAAAAGTATGATCTCTGCGTGTATTCATATGTATGTGCTATAAAATTCAATCATAAGAGAAGAATACGAACCAATGTTTCTGGAATGTGACCATAATTTATTGTGAGGTCATTGCCATCCCGTTTGCAGAATTGTCTATTACAACAATAGCATTTCTCTTGAAGCAAAAACAAACAACATAATAATGCTGATTTGCACATATGGGGAACAAGACCTATTGAATGAAGTAACAAGCAACATGAATGAAGTAATAAAGTATACTAATGAAGTACTATGAACAATCTGAAAAATGAAGTAACAGGCAACATGATTGAAGTAATATAGTGTACTGATAAGGCTAATTTCATGCATAGGTCTAGGGGATAAATTTGTGAATTTGCTCGGTCTAACACATGTTTTAAGCCAGGTGTATAGAAGAAATTCGCCAGGTCCAGGAAAAGAAGGAGGCAATCACACGCCCGAGGAAACTGGCGAATAAGTGAACATTGTGAAAGAAATTGCAAGACGGAGTAAATCTCAGAACTGAAGGGTAGAATGGAGATTTGTACGAAGGTTCTAGAAGATTATGTCCGTGTCTATAAAAGGAAGGTTGCATGCATTCTGGAGGGATCTTCTCGCGGGGGAGACCTCACTAACAGTCGGCAGCTAGTTCACTTTTCTATACACTTGGGTTTTTAGAGGGAAATTCAAGGGGTTCCGCGCTGGGTTCACTTTCGGCTTTCTCGTTTCAAGTTGGGTTGTAACACCGTCCTGTTGAGGGCGAAGAAACAAGTTTCCGTTTACTTTTCTTGCATTTTGTGGTTTCCACCGAGCTTCGCTGTTCGAAGCTCGGCATTCTGTTTTATTGACTATTTCTGTGTTTTATGCAAGTTTAATTTTCTGCTATGTCGATGTCTGATTTTACTGTTGTGATTTTCTGGAGTTTTGAGCTAGCTTGCTTGTTTTGGATGCGTTTCGCAATTGTTTATTGAATCTGTGCAGAGTAATGGCTGAATCGGAGTGATCGGAGTTTGTTGGTGAATGAATCGAAGGTCTGAATTTGGTTTTGTAGTTTTGATTGTGGAAACGTTTAAATTTGATGTTGATGGAGTAGATCTGTTAGATCGGAAGTTCTGGAGTGGAATCTAGTAGTTGTTGGTTTCGGATTGCTTGGATCCGGAGTGGATTAAGCGTTCGACGTGAGATCTGAGCAGAGTTGGTTTATTTTAATGCCTAGTCTTCGTGTTTTCATTTCGCTTCGTCTAGTATATGTAGATCTGAGTTATTTCCGGTTAGTCGTAAGTTTCCGACGACCAAACTTTTACATTCTGTTCGATTCTGGGTATGTGCTCTGTTTCCTTCATTTTCGTGTTTAATCCCGTTGAAGAAATGCATGCTGTGTTAGTTAAATGCTCAGTTAGTTATTTGCAGCTTTTCTGCCGTTCTTGCTATTTCTGGGTCATGGTCCCCACTGTTAGTTGTTTCCTGTCTAACTAAATTAGGTAGTCGTTTACACGGTCTAGTAAGTAAATTTAATATACCGAAGTCTTGATGATGTTTGATCTCAGCATGTTTACAGTTTTCTAGATCTAGTGTTTACATTTCCTGCCTAGGTCTAGTAGTAGTAATACCTCAACCCTGTTTGCGTGGCAGCAACTGCTTTTGTCAAGAGTCTCTAAATGCTTTCTTATGTGTCCATCTTCGTGGGATCGACCCCTGCTTCTCTATACTAAATCATAGTATTCGGGTTGAGGGATCTTTGAAGGGGAGTTAGTGTGTCCAACGACAGAGCATTCCGTGTTCTATTGAGTTCCTAGACCAAGTGATCTAGTGGATTCATAGGACCTGGCATCTCGACCTAGCACATCGCATTTTCACCACACACGCAAACCACGCACTTCATGTACGAATGAAGTAAAATGCAACATGAATGAAGTAATAAAGTGTACGAATGAAGTACTATGAACAATCTGAAAAATGAAGTAACAGGCAACATAATGAAGACATCAATTTCAGGAGCACTACTTGCATTCTTCTTGGGTGCAGAGGAAGTTGTACCTATACATAACAAACACACAAATTAATATACAACATATCATCCACAATCATAGATAGTTCACTTGGAATACTATTACTTCATTAAGTGCATATTAAATATAAATTCATTTTTTACTTTTGGTAGCAGGGATTTCAGTAGGGACTTGAGGAGCACTACTTGCATTCTTCTTGGGTGCAGAGGAAGTTTTACCTATACATAACAAACACATAAATTAATGTACAACATATCATCCACTTAGTTCACTTAGAATACTATGTTACTTCATTATTAATTGTTATTACTTCAATTTTAGAGTCACTTACTTCATTATAATGTTTTATTACTTCATTTTAGTCATAAACCCTACTGTTTAAACAGAGCATTTATATTACTTCATCATCGTAGTTTATTACTTCATCTTATCAATTCACTACTTCATTAAAAAGAATATGTAGTTCATATTAATGTCGAAAGAACACAACAGTTTAGATTAATCCAAAAATCCTAAAACTATGCAATACAGGAAATATGTAGTTCATAATTAGAGTCTGTTACTTCATTATAATGTTTTATTACTTCATTTTACATATTTATTACTTCACTAAATAGAATATGTAGTTCATTTGAATTCAGTTAATATGCAGTTAACTTTTACCTTTGGTGCCAGGGATTTTAGTAGAGATTTGAGGAGAAGGAAGTTTTACCTATACATAACAAACACAGAAATTAGTATACAACATATCATCTACTTAGTTCACTTAGAATACTATTTTACTTCATTATTAATTGTTATTACTTCATATTTAGAGTCACTTACTTCATTATAATGTTTTATTACTTCATTTCAATCATAAACCCTACTGTTTAAATAGAGCATTTATATTACTTCATCATCATAATTTATTACTTCATCTTATCCATTTACTACTTCATAAAACAGAATATGTAGTTCATATTAATGTCGAAAGAACACAGCAGTTTAGATTAATCCAAAAATCCTAAAACTATGCAATACATGAAATATGCAGTTCACAATTAGAGTCTGTTACTTCATTATAATGTTTGATTACTTCATTTTACAAATTTAAATCCTAGGTTTTACCTTCTGGATCTGGAATTTTTTTTCCAGGATCTGCATCTAGCTTGTAAGTTGCTTGTTTGACCGTCTTTGATTTAGCCGGATGCTTGCGAGTATATTGTTGTGCTATTTTGACAAAAATCAGAATCAAAGTTGGGAATTAGATGAAGTAAATGAAGTAAATTAAGTGTAAGATCTTTGAAAAGCTTCAAAGCTGTATTACCTTCACCAGAAGTTCGGCCGGAACGCAACTGGCGGGCAGAATTTTCCATCGAAGATTTTCGAGTATCAACCATTTTGAAGAGGAAGTTGTGGAGTCGTCGATTTTGGCAGAGAAGCAGCGTTTGAGCGTCGATTTGCAGTAGAAATGAGAGTCGATTTGGAGTAGAAAATGAGCATCGCTTTGTAGAAGAAGATTCGTCGCTTTGTTGTAGAAAATTCGTCGATTAGTAGAAGAATTCTTCGATGTGGAGATGAGAAGAAAAGAGCGGGAGAGATGAGAAAGAAGAGGAGAGGCGTGAATGAGGAGAAGCAGGGGTGATTTTTTTACCCTAGATGTAATTTGACCGAAATACCCCTAATTTGAAGTATATTGCTTATATAATGAAGTAGCGAAATTCATGAGACATGGTTTAATCTTATCCATTAAAATCTAGATCTAAGGGCCATAATTTAGTCTCTAGTTCGGTCTTTAAGACTGGATTTGTGAATAATGGGACTCTATATATATATATATAAATGTATATATATATATAGGGTCATGATCTATGGCAAACACAACCATATAACTAGAGAACAAATAATAGCCACAAGATCAAAAAAATCAAGGGCTAATATTAATTTTCGAATTTAATGAGATATTAGCTCCCTCAATCACAAATTTACTCCATAATAACAAGTCAGGGGTATTATTGTCATTGCAGACCGAATTAAATCCAAAATCATGTTAGGTGCAAAATTGAATTCATTGAGAAATTCATTGAGAAACGGCGATGAGAGGGAAGGCGAGTAGGAGGATGAGGCTGCGGAGGAGGCGGCTGACCTCGATCGCCACGAGCATGAAGTAAGGGAAGGAGGAGCGGGAGATCAGGAGCGTTCCGTCGAGATCCGCCGCGATTGAGTGGCGGTTCGAGCTGTAGGTGGTGGAGCCGTAGACGATGGAGGTGCAGTCGGCGTAGACGGTGGCGGCTCTCTCGATGAAGCTGATCAGCATCAGCGGCCTTGAATTGAGCGGACTTGGTTTCAGCTGATCCATTTGATTTTGGTTTCTGCGAAAGCTGTGTACAAATTAGTTTTTAATTAATATCGTAATAGTATTGTTGATACGCTTAACCATATTGTAATTGAAGTCACTTTAGCTAATCATAAAAAAACATGAAAAACATAAAAACACCAGGTGCGAAGAAGCGAAAATCTGCCAAGAAGAAGAAGGAATATCAAATTCATTCCAACAATCACTTTTGTAAACAAGAGTGAAGTAAAATCACAATAAGAGTGATGTGTTTTGTAAACAAGAGTGAAGTAAAATCACAATAAGAGTGATGTGTTTTGTAAACAAGAGTGAAGTAAAATCAGAATAAGAGTGATGTGTTTTGTTAACAAGAGTGAAGTAAAATTAGAATAAGAGTGATGTGTTTTGTAAACAAGAGTGAAGTAAAATCAGAATAAGAGTGATGTGTTTTGTTAACAAGAGTGAAATAAAATCAGAATAAAAGTGATGTGTTTTGTTAACAAAATCACAATAAGAGTGATGTGTTTTGTTAACAAAAGTGAAGTAAAATCACAATAAGAGTGATGTGTTTTGTAAACAAGAGTGAAGTAAAATCAGAATAAGAGTGATGTGTTTTGTAAACAAGAGTGAAGTGTTTTCTGAACAAGAGTGAAGTGTTTTGTGAACAAGAGTGAAGTAAAATCAGAATAAGAGTGATGTGTTTTGTGAACAAGAGTGAAGTAAAATCAGAATAAGAGTGATGTGTTTTGTGAACAAGAGTGAAGTAAAATCAGAATAAGAGTGATGTGTTTTGTGAACAAGAGTGAAGTGTTTTCTGAACAAGAGTGAAGTGTTTTGTGAACAAGAGTGAAGTAAAATCAGAATAAGAGTGATGTGTTTTGTGAACAAGAGTGAAGTAAAATCAGAATAAGAGTGATGTGTTTTGTGAACAAGAGTGAAGTGTTTTCTGAACAAGAGTGAAGTGTTTTGTGAACAAGAGTGAAGTAAAATCAGAATAAGAGTGATGTGTTTTGTGAACAAGAGTGAAGTAAAATCAGAATAAGAGTGATGTGTTTTGTGAACAAGAGTGAAGTGTTTTCTGAACAAGAGTGAAGTGTTTTGTGAACAAGAGTGAAGCCTGGTTTTTCTTTCTTTCTTTTAAATAATAATTCTTTTATATTATATAAATAAATCTGTAGAAATCATTTAATCTAAATTGAAGTAATCACAATTCACATATAATAATTGATTGCCTTCATTTCATACATAATCAAAACTAATGCAAATAAACCCGAATGCCTCAAACTCAGGGCAATCAAAACTCACTGCCTTTTGTGAATTTTATGAATCAACTTTAAACTAAGCAAAAAAAAACATCATCTCCTCATCATCGCCCGCCCTAATTTCCAGCATCTCTGCATCGAGATCGGCCAGCAAATTCGTTACAAATCCACAGAATTCGAACTCCACGCCTATTGTTTAGCTAACTGCGCCAATTTCCACCCTACCGCTGCAAGGCATCGCAGTTATCGGGCACCGGCGAGTGCCACGGCGACCGCGGAACTGGCGACGGCGTTGCTGCTGATGATGCATCAAAATCCGCAACTCCTCCTCCAGGCTGCTCCGGAGCTCCCTCTCTAGCTCCACGTTTCTCTGCCGAAGCGCCTCCGACACATCACGGTGGCGGTCAGAGATCGGCACACGGTGGCGGTCAGATTGTGGAGTAATTTTATCGCAGATTTGCATGTTTTGATCGCAGATTTAAATTAAGAAAGCAATTTCCAAAATTACCCTCATCATATTTTCTATAATTAAAATAAATAATATTTGTTCCATTAAGATGTGTGGCTGAGATTTGTTCTCTAGTTATACACTTAAGATTAGTTATACATTGATCACTACTATATATATATATATGTATATATATATGTATATATATATAGGGATGTATTCATTTCCTTTTCCCATTTTCCTTCCTATTTCCTTCTTGATCTCAACCGTCTATTTTCATCATCCTAAGGCCGAAAATATTGCACTTAAATATTACAATTTAATCAAATTTAAATCGACGAGGGGCATATTAGGGATACAATATGTTGGTGGTTATGGAAATTTCCATCAAATCCTCTCTTGAAGATCTTACGGTTTTTTCAGTAATCTCACGTGTTCGATTAGCAATTTTTCCCGTTTTCAATCTTTGCAATTTTTATTTTAGTATTTCGGACGTTGCAATTGTCGATTCTCGGTTCCCAGATCCTCGGCTTTTCTATCTTGGTTCGTCGGAGTTATTGCAATCGTTTATCTCTCAATAATGGAAGAAGGTAAATCTAGTGTTTGTTCTCCGTATGCGTGTGTGTGTATGAATCGCTGGTTTCAATACCAATTAAGATCCCTTATTGTACTCGATGCTTGTTGAACTCAGATTGCGTGTATTCTTTTATATTCCGAAAAAATTGTTGCCCAGGTTTCGTTTGATATCCGATAGGGTTCTTGTGGTTGCCCAATTTTGGGGGATTGCTGATTTAGTATAGGGTGAGAGACCAAGCCATGATGATGGCCGTTAGTTTTGACGTATATCCTGTAATTTGTTACTAACAATACACCAAATAGTAATGGATAATGAATTATGTAGACTATATAATGCGTAATGTATGTAATGCCATGTACAAGATGAATACTACAAATGAACGACCGCGATTATGAAATATTCCTTTAGGGTTTCGCTCTCGGCTTAACTAGGGTAGTAGTTTAAAACGATACATGTAATGCACAAAATGATGAAGTATAATGAATGTTTTTTACTATATAATGTATAATACGTGAGCGGTAATGTATATGGTATAAATATGGGGTTGTAGTATTGTTGTTGGGCACACGTTTCTTTTTCCACCAAGGGTTTAATAAGCCTAGGGGCTAGGGTATAGTACGTACACATTAATAACAACGTTTAAGAATAGCTTGTGTTTGACCTATAAATAAATCACGTCAGTTTCCAATGTATATAGTATACTGAATAAAGGTCGTGCAAATAATGCAGCAAATGAATACGCGAGCTGCAGTATGTTCTAAGTCTAAAAAATGTTGTCCAAATACACGAGCTGCAGTAATTCATCTTGGGTTGGACATGCATAGCGCGTAGTTTTTTTTAAAACAGATGTACATAATTTACATATTGTGTAGTTTAGTTTCTGTAATGCATTATTTGTGATATGTAATGAACATTTATCCTGACCCGTTTAATTTAAGTTGTCCTGTGTTTCGATGTTTGGCGCATGTTTCTTGTTTTCCCTAAGGGTTTAACGAGCCTAGGGGCTAGGGTGTAGTATGTTCTAAGTCTAACAAATGTTGTCCAAATACACGAGCTGCAGTATTTCGTCTGGGGTTGCATATGCATAGCGCGTAGTTTTTTTTTAAAACAGATGTACATAATTTACATATTGTGTAGTTTAGTTTCTGTAATGCATTATTTGTGATATGTAATGAACATTTATCCTGACCCGTTTAATTTAAGTTGTGCCGTGTTTCGATGTTTGGCTCACGTTTCTTGTTTTCCCTAAGGGTTTAACAAGCCTAGGGGCTATGGTGTAGTATGTTCTAAGTCTACAAAACGTTGTCCAAATACACGAGCTGCAGTAATTCGTCTTGGGTTGTACATGCAAAACGCGTAGTTTTTTTTTTAAAACAGATGTACATAATTTACATATTGTGTAGAATAATGCGTAGTTTAGTTTCTGTAATGCATTATTTGTGATATGTAATGAACATTTATCCTGGCCCGTTTAATTTAAGTTGTGTCGTGTTTCGATGTTTGGCGCACGTTTCTTGTTTTCCTAAGGGTTAACAAGCCTAGGGGTTAGGGTGTAGTATGTTCTAAGCCTAAAAAACGTTGTCCAAATACACGAGCTGCAGTAATTCATCTTGGGTTGCACATGCATAGTGCTTAGGTATTTTTTAAAACAGATACATAATGTACATTTTTGTGTAGTATAATGCGTAGTTTAGTTTCTGTAATGTATTATTTGTGATATGTAATGAACATTTATCCTAGCCCGTTTAATTTAAGTTGTGTCGTGTTTCGATGTTTGGCGCACGTTTCTTGTTTTCCTAAGGGTTAACAAGCCTAGGGGTTAGGGTGTAGTATGTTCTAAGCCTAAAAAACGTTGTCCAAATACACGAGCTGCAGTAATTCATCTTGGGTTGCACATGCATAGTGCTTAGGTATTTTTTAAAACAGATACATAATGTACATTTTTGTGTAGTATAATGCGTAGTTTAGTTTCTGTAATGCATTATTTGTGATATGTAATGAACATTTATCCGGACCCGTTTAATTTAAGTTGTGTCGTGTTTCGATGTTTGGCGCACGTTTCTTGTTTTCCCTAAGGGTTTAACAAGCCTAGGGGCTAGGGTGTAGTATGTACACATTAATAACAACGTTAACAAAGACCACTTGTTTGAGTTATAAAACTAGTGTTTTGTTATAATCGCGGCTATGGACTATTTTTAATTGATTTACATAATGTACATATTATAAATAAAAATGGTTGTCTTAGGTTCATAATGCAATGTTGTAATCAAATAATGCACTTATCTGTCTACTGATGAATTTATATCCACTTTTAATATAAGATGCATCCCTGAATTCTGGCGCAACGTTTGAATAAAATAATGCACTTATTTGATTAAATAATGTAGCCCATTGATAGGTCATATTACTTACAAAATTTTAAATAATGATAATTTCTCGGTAAATAATGCAACGTTTTAGTCAAATAATGCACTTATCTGTCTAATTTATATCCACTTTTAATATATTATGCATCCCTGAACATAAATAATGTACACGTTTGTTTGACTGATGCCCACAATGGTAGTTAACTACTTTAATATACCAATTCCCAAAAGTACTTAAGAAAAAATACAAAAACACATGCATGGTAATTAATATTAAACCAATTCACCCATATACACCATACTTCCTATAATGCATAATATATTGTAAATAATGACAATTTAATTACACATAATGCAGAGCTAAAAAAACGTAATGCACAATGTATATTGCTGAATAATGATAATTTCTCGAAGAATAATGAAAGGTTTAATTCAAATAATGCACATTTCCATATCCCTTAGCTACATTTAATTTTGACAAACAATGTATCACAGAACATAAATATTGCAAAGTCACGGCTAATCTCAGAAGTGCAAAAGTACCAAAACTATCCATAAACTATTCCGACGGGGTCCGTCGACAGTACCATCGATCACCCTTTCGTCCTTTAGTCTGTGTCTGCTCACCATCATCTCCAGACGTACTAGAGCCTCCCACGGACAACCTATCCCTAAACTTTTTCGCCAGCGCAACGGGAATAATGTCGTCCACGACATCGTCTATGTATAATCTAAGCTGCTTCTCTGATATGGAACAAACAAAATAATACATCAGAAAATTATCAATTAATCAGAATACATAATGCTATTAGCTTTTTAAGGATTAATGCATATATCATATCAAATAATGCATAAATCATACGAAATTATGAATTAAAAATGACTCATAATGCATCGGACAAGGCAAGTAATGCACATTTGATACATACACTATCTGCTTCACAATGTAAGTACAGATACAAATTACCTTTGATCATGTTTAATTTACTTCACTTAATGTAAATATCATGGTACATAATGCAATGTCTAAACCTAAAAATTCACATGTATTACATACAAAGGTTATTAACCCATATAAAGAATACCACTCGAAATGTACAATATACTCCAACAAATGCATAATTACAGATCCATACCGCACTGCCCACACCAAATAATAAACATATTTAATCTTGACTGAGTTGCTTAACCAACACAGCCTGTACCCTTATTAATGCATAATATACTCAACATAATGCATAAATCATTGTATATAATGCATAGTCTAAACTAAGTAATGGACATATATAATCTTTCCTGTGATTAGTCACTAAAACACACAATACCCTACATATTGCATAATTTACTGGACATAATGACAATTTAAATATATACATAATGCACTACTCAAACCAAATAATATATACATGTACTCTTGACTGAGTTGCGTAAACAATACACACAATACCCCTAAAATGCATGATATACTGCAGATTATGACAAAAAACATGTTCATAATGCACTTCATAAACAAAATAATGCACATACAAATCAAAATAATGCATATAAAATTCATTCAGGAACAACTTTTTCGCACAACAACAACAAATCCTGGTACATTAATCAAATTTTTTTCCAATAATGCAACCAAGTGCATCTGCAATGCAGTTTTAATATGGCCTAATGCGCACTAAACAGACATGCAATTACCCTTCCACACACTCAACACATATGATTTTGAATTGCACAATTAGCGACACAAATATACCTGCATCTTGTGAAGGTTGGGAGCGCGGACGACCTCGTTTAGGCATTTTAAATCTGTCAAAACAAACAGATATAAGATAGCAGAATCCACGATTTTAAACCGAATACTCTACGGATACAGATAACACACGGATTTTTCAAGTTATTATTCTGAATTTCAAAATACGCGACATAGTGGAAGTTCCAATTTTTACTTTTCGTATCTACAAAATCTTGAATATGACTTCTAGAAAGCCCTTTCCGAACATACCTGGGCGATTTGATGGATACAAAAGGGGAGTTCGTGGCGGTTTGGCTTCGACTTTAGCACCGGTGGAGGTGGGAGACGAGATCTTGGACGATTGATGTCAAGATTTTCGCGGTCTCACTATGAGAGCAAAACGGCGGCCTACACTAGGGTTTCGATAAGGTAGCGAGTGGAGGGAGTGGAGAGGAAATACAGAGTATTGAATGTGTGAGAATGAACCGTCTCCTGATTTGAAATCTCCAAATCTCCCAAATTTCGGAACTACCAAAATTATGGCGGTTCATTTTTTGGTCTTTGTCCGTAATACCCTCATAATGCATTAAGATAACCACTATAATGCAACGCGAAGATTAAAATGAGCCGTCAATCTGGACCGTTTATTATGATAATCTAACGACTCATATTAAGAAGAAGAAAGGATCTTAGGGATGAATAGGAGAATAATGCCCATATATATATATAGAACCATTCTTAAGTGTAGAACCTAGAACTCTACATATTTTATTCATTGGATGAGGAAAAAATGACGGTCAAGATTAAAAATCATACATATTAGACTATGTTTTCACGACATTCCGGACTCAACATGTGAAAAAACTCACATGTTGATGGAAGAATGAATGAAACGAAGAAGAGTCCATGCATGCTTTATTTTTTCACTTCTCTGCATTCACCCATTAATAATAGTTTTGGTTGTAATGGGAAGTAGCTGTGCAAATCAACACCATTGGATTAAAAGATGTAACGACCTCCGTTTGGCATTTGTTCTACGTTTAAGAATGGTTCTATCTTGATCACAATCCCTATATATATATATATATATATATGACATGTATGCTTGTAGTACCTTGTACAAATCCCACTTATATGAAATCCTTGGCATTCTCTTTTTTCTTCCTCCAACCATTGTAGTTCATAAACTTGAAATTCCTTATACTTTAATTCCATATGGTATAAGAACCAAACATAACTTAAGTCCTTTACTTAATATTAAATTCAACTTAACACGAGCAACATAGATTCAATCGTCTCTTCGTCCAAATTTTTTTTATACTCCAAAATCTGTGCACGAAAACTCGGGGTGTTACACCCTTGATCATCTTCCTTGGGCGGCACGAAAATTTATGCAACTTTATTTTGTGTAAGAAGTGGAGAGAGTAAAGTAAGAGAGAAGGAATAACGTAGAGACAAAGGTGTTTCCATTGTTAGTAATAGGTCATCTTGGTTGGAACAAACCAAAAAGTAAAGTGGGTCATCTTCAATGGGACGGAAAGAGTACTAATTTCTTTATTTTCATGATTCTGATTACTTTCACAGTTTGATTTAAATGAAAAACATCGAAATATAAAATTAAAAAAACAGATCATTTTCTTAGACAAAATCCTAATAAGCAAATATGACAATTTTCTTTTAAAATTCAATTTAGTAACCTGATGGCTGCCTGTAACTCGATCGAGCGTCGGTCCATATTGAGCGGGCCCGAATAATCTAATTTTATATTCGGGTTGCATTTTCATATGTCTATCCCATATTTTAATATATATGTAGTATACGCCTACAGCATATCTCTCCCTCATAATTCACGCTACTTTTCATTCTCTTTCTATTATGTGGTGCAATAACCCTAAAAGTTAAGAACTAATGGAACAATTCACTCTTCTTAGAATACCTCTACATATATATGACTCCCAAAACCCCAACCCTAGCAAACCCCTAACAAGAAAAATATCCCCAGATAACCCTACTAACAATTTATATAATCACGAATGAGATTTTTTCAGACTAAAACACCCTCACCCTCAGATCCTATAAGGACATTTTTGTCACCCGACATGATTTCTGCTACATTTCTGCCAACAATTTCTTGTGTGAATTCCAGTGAATTCTGGTTCATCATCAGTTTCATCATTTTAAGTCATTTTCAAATTCAAAAAGTTTAGTTGCAGAATGTAGTATCTATTAAGTTCCAAAAGCAGCCTATAATTCATACATGCAATATATACAGAATTAGAATGGCAAGCAAAAAAACTGGCATTGCCTGAAAGGAAATGAAGGATAAGAATATAGAATTGAACCGAATCTTGGTTCAAATTATAATTATAATATGACTTCAGTTTTAAATAATGTTGCAATTCTCTTCCAGTCAGATAAAAAAATGAAATACTATTCATGATTTTTTGCATCTGTAAGATATAACTTCTGATATGCACAACTTATACAGTTGAAGGCTGAATGACCAGTTCACATTACAGGCCACAACCAATCTCAACCTAACAAAATATGACATTAATGATATCGTGGACCTTAAACTATTCACCCGAAAGAAAATGGCCACTATATATTAATTTCAAATTTCAAACAATATACAAAATTCATTGTAACTACAAAATTTATAGGATCATACCGTACGCTTTCGCTTTGATCGCTTACTTCTCCTAGGTGCTGAAGGAACTGTTTTTGCACTACTAGATGCATATGCCTCTTCAAGAACTTCCTTATCCTGATATAGTAACCAATTGGTACTCTTTAAGTTAATTCACCATTCAAAAGAAAACATGGATAAGTCATAACATGATGTAGAAATGGATGCTATCTCTAATGGTATGCATTGATCTGAATACTCAATTAAACATGAAGCTCCTACTGTAAAAACCTATTAGCTTTTCGCAAAAATACAAATAAAACTCTTTCTTATAAAAAAGGAAATGTTAGTGTTTAAGATGAAAGATGAGAGGGTAAAAATATACAACTTGGGCTGAAAGAGTGGTGTTTGAAAACTAAAGTATACTTCATTATTTAACAATGATAAAGACGTAAATTCATTTATTAAGAAATGAAAAGTTATTGATTGATGGGCATCCCAAACAAGAATTAGGAAGTTAATATTGCAGAGGTGGAGCAATTTTACTAGAATAGTTCTTTACATTCGCTTTAAAAGAAAAAAAAAAGGTGAGACAGTGTACATATATTAGGTGCATATTCAAGAATGATGTGCACGAATGGGAATAAAGCATCTTGGATGCATCCACCTCCAGAGCAACTGTTAGATGTTCATGGAACATAAAACCGGAGGACATATTTCTTTTCCAAGCGAAAAATCAAGTTATAAGTTTGATTTGTACGAACACATTTTGACACTATAAGACAACTTGGAAAGAAATTTAGTAGTTTTTCTCATGTGAATACTGAGCCAAAATGTACCTTCAGTTCAGTATCATCATTGTCAGATTCATCTTCAGAGTCAGGATCACCTGGATCTGACACCAAGAAATCATCTGCAGGCAGAGCACTAGGCTTTTGCTTCTTGTCTGCCTCTTTAAGCTGCTTGAATCTGTTTTAGAACCAATTTAGTTATAATCTGAAGGACATTGAAAAGGCAAACAATAGAAACTACTGAATCAGAACCCCACCTTTCACCCATTCGTTCCTGCTGAGCACCTGACCGTTTTGCACGTCCAGCACTGATTATCCCACCGGCATTCTCAGCCACAACAGGCTTCGCTCCTCCCAATTTGCGTAGCCATACTTGTTGTGCTGTGCTAAGCACATTATTTGTGAACCTAAGTGATAGAACATGTTAGAGTGTTAGTGGTTAGCTTTAAGTTTTACAGTAGCACAAAATGTCACTCATACAGTTATCATATAAATTACTCGTAACAATTGCTTTGTTGGCTGTTTGACAAGACCATATCAGCAGTTTTTGACGAATCAAACTTAGAGCATAATCCTCGCTGATAATATTACAGAATACCTTATTGTAGCCTATATTATTTTGTTAGTCTTATTCTCTATAATACCTGCACCCTCGATATTGCCATTTTAGTTACTCATTCTACAATTTATCAATCATAGTAGCATACAATATTTAAAAAATTATGTGGATGTTTTAGAATTTATATTGCCTAGGGTGATTATATGATTAAGGATAGATCTTAGCACGTATTATAAACACATGGCAGTCAAACTTGTACTATTAGGTATACACTTCAGAAGATATGCATCCCGTGAAATATAACTAAAAGATGATGAAAATTACCAGTATATTGACAATCCAGATGGAACAGATAACGAAAAGTAGCCAATCATGAGGGGAAGAAACTTTAATACAAGAAGTGTGTTCTTTTGATTTGGATCATCTGTCTAGCAGAGGAGAGGATTAAGATATCAGTGCAATGTAGCAAGACAAATGATGCTGAAAAGATAGATATATATATATAGAGAGAGAGAGATAACTATGTGCAAACTTACTTGTGGAGGCTTCATTATTTCCATGGAGACAAACTGTGATACAACAAGTAGAACAGGTAAAACAAGGTAAGCAGCAGTGTCTTGCCAACCAAGTGGTGGATGTCCATCCTGCAAAATGCCCCATGGAGAATATATATTAACCATTTATTCTGTATGCACCATGATAATCTATATTCCACTGGTAGAAAGAATTGCATGAAAATATACAATGACAATGAGACCAACTAAACCTTCATTCCATTATGCATGTTTCAGCTAGGTTCATGTACACCTATCATGTTTGATGGAGATACACGTATTGAAGTATAGCATTATCTTTTGCAATTTTTCTCCAAGTCTTGTTATTGCTAAAGTTCAATTACCACAAATGGAAACAACCAGGAAATTCCTGCTCCGCTTTGTCGAGCAGCTATGGTTGTGGGTCCTCCCAAAGAAGGAATCCAAAAGAACCCTTCAGTCAGCAGTCCCTGTTTAGCATTAAAGTAACATGAGGAAAAATAGAACAGTCATCATTACAGACCAAGTGACGGTAGGTAAATATGTCAATGCTATCAATCAGTTTCTTGTTTACCTCATTTGCTACATTTGAAAGAGCTTGATATAAACCTATCCAGACTGGTATTGTAGCCAAGGTTGGTAAACATCCTGGTGATAATAATTTGACAAGGGAAAAACACCAATCTATAAGAAACTATCTTGAGTAGCCCACCCAAATCATACAAGTGATGATGAGATTTCCAACCAGAATGGAGCAATTTTTTGGTGAAGACTTAGTTCAAAGTTAGAATGATAAAGAATTGTATTTTATAAACGATTTAACATTTTTTTTGGTTTGACCACAGGTGTACCGAACCCATCTTTAGCGGAGTCCGACTAATACTGCTTGACCATTTGTTAAGAGGAAAGGCGACCGATCTGATATGAGCACGAGAGATGCTCGACAAATGACTCTCAGCACACTAACACACCAACTGTTTGATAAATTTCCACACACCAACTGTTTGATAAATTGCCACAATGAATTTTAATAACTTTTGGGAAGGAAATCTCTCGGCTTTATTAACTGAATTGAGAAGAACAAAAGTAAACAAATCCTCACAAAGGAGGCCTACGATATGAATTGTCCTAAGTCTGATCTCTCAAAGATGATCTTTCTATCTGAAAACCCTCTCTATTTGTAGGCGATTCTAGTGCTAAATTAAAGGAACAGAAATACAATAATTAATAATATAATCTGCCGAGATATGCATGCCATCCGCAACAACCTTCATCCCACCGTATCCTCCGAGTTTGTTGGCCAAACTACCTGCCGCTCTCCTCGCTTGTAGACTCGCCATTCCGTATCACCATTTTTTAGTAATAGTACTTCTTTTGTGAATACTTCTTTGCAACACAAATAAATGACCTCATTTACCAAGAGTATGGGTGGAATGTCAGAAGTACAAAAAAGATATGTAATGACTGGAAAATGCATTATCTATCCAGTATTGCAGAAAACTACAGCACGGCTAGACATGGCAAGATAATCTGCCACGTGAAAATGGCTGGATACAGTAGGACTAGAACACCTTTGCGAATTATAATTCCAAAAATACCTAAATGACCACACCAGTTGAGGGGGAAACGACTGGTTTTACTGGATCAATAAGAAAAAACAAGTTGATTGACTTGGGACATTAAGAATGCCCATGTATGGTAGGGAGGGAACTGTGTATTCCCAAAATGCTATATAGTTGCATATATCTTTCAATTATGCAGCATCAAGTAAATAAAAAGTTAAAACAGACGGAAAACTTGAACTGATAGATAGATACAAACTATACCTGCTAGAGGATTAACCCCTGCTTGTTTGTATAAACGAGAAGTTTCGAGTTGTATTCTTTCCTGAAAATTTTACCACATTAGATTCTAGTTCACCAGGGCAAGTGGCAAGAATTTATAGTAGTTTGTTTGTCTCTATGACTCAAAATTTAAGCAGAGGAATCAAGACTTCAAAGCAAGATTGCTTACGGTTCTAATTCAATCTCAACATGGCCAACACCATAGTGATGGTGAAGTGTGTTGTGTTGATCATGTAATAGGATTCACTAAAGCATTTACACACCTTTTCATGAGTTGGCCTCTCAGCAGATTAAGAAGCCATGATATTTTTAAACTACCGATCTGCATGACTGTTAATTTAGGCTTTTCCAACCTCCATGACAACATGAACAGAAATGCTGAGAACCAAAACTTGAATGCATGATAACAGGAACAGATTAAATCCATCCGTCAGTGATGTTCAAGACAATTCTGTATAAAACAGTTATGATCCGCAAGGGTAACTGTGCAACAATTCACCTTATTAAATAATAGACTTATATGAATATGAATTAAATGAAGCCTCAAATCCAATAAAAACTGATACTTTGTGTTTTTGTTCACCTCTCACGCTCAAGATTGTTAAGACTCCAAGATTTTTAATTAACTCAAAGCACAAATGTTCAAGTTGACACGCATATATTACAATTAGCAAAAAATATTGAATGACACAATTAAGACACTCACCTGATTTCCAGCATATCTTTGTTGGATTGCTTTTATCTTTGGTTGAAGATTCTGCATTGCTAGTGTAGACTCAACCTTACATAGAATGAAATGCACATTAATCTACAGATACTATCTTAGTTAGTAAACGATATTTACAAAAGGAAATAACATGTGATAGTTACACAAAAAAAACATATCCAAGAAAGCCTTGATAAAGAAAAAGAAATTTGTGAGATAGCAAGGGATTTATTAGTGGAAAATGCCAAATAGAACATGTCTCATATTCCAAATAGTCACTGAAGCAACATATTACCTGTTGCTTTGTTAAAGGGAGTGTGGCAACTTTAACAATAACGGTCAGTAGTATTATGGCAAATCCATATGCGTACGGAACATGAACAGTTGCAAGTCCATCCTTAAGTATCTGACACAATAAAAGTCACTTGTTAACCAAAAGTGCTGATACATTCATCATAATTTTTAATAATGGATTAAAATACCAGAAATTGGCTGACCCTGTTTGAAAGCTAATCAATGTTTATCAAACCAAATTTATATTGCCTTAGGATAATTCCTTGCAGGACACCACTTTCATAATTTGTTCAGTTTCTACTAGTCTAAAATCATTTTTATCTGTAGAACTGATGCATTTAATCCTTCATTCATAAAATGATTTCAAGCCACATATAAATAATGAGGAACTTCAAGCCAATCTCATGATGCATACAAAAAAATTTGAAACAGCCCTGCGCCAATCGAAAGGGGAAAAAAGTGCTAGTAACATGAAGACAGATAAAAAGTACTTTCACCAAATATAGATTATTGAGCCCGCTGATAAAGTAGAAATGTGAAGAAAAATATTGATTTCTTCTGATATATCTTCAGAAGTTGCCAAGTTATCAATCTGATTTCCTATTTGTATGACCATGTCAATTTTAAAAAAAAACATCATGAGGATGTGGCGATTGGTTGTAAAATCCTAGCCATGCAATAACCTCATGTGTCATGAAGAAGTGCAGAATAAACACATAAAGAGTGCAAGGAAGTAGAAGAGAATGACCTCAGAGACAGTCCTTAAGCTTTAACTAATATGGAAAAAGGTTTGAATAGTCTTCCCTCATCCGTATAGGATTTGCATCCTAATTGAGTTGTGCTGCTACAATAACCATTTTCGTTTCTGTTCAGGGTGGGGTATAACTACTTGTTGCTCCATGTTAATTGAGTCATTTTTCTGTTCTGGAAAATTCCAATTTAATTGAGTCGTTTCTATTTTTAGCAAAAAAATAACTGTCTCTCTTGTTTAATACACCATCACTTACAAACTATTCTCAATTAACAAGGAACGGAGGGGCCTTCAATTCTTCCTATAGCAATTTCTATTCATAGCATTGACTCCAACTACTTGAACGCGATAAGGTTTTGCATTACAGAGCAATTCGTGCAAAATATGTTGTATTGAAATTACCTCTCAAATATTTTACGAATCTCAGAGAAGTTAGAAGACCTTTTACCTACCTTGAGCACAACTTCCATGGCGTCCGAAATAAAGCCGAACCATCCTCCGCTCTTCTGGGCGGCGGCAGCAGTGGCCGAGTAGGACGACCCAGCGCCTCCGTCAAGGGCGACGGCGAGCGTGAAGAGCAAGGTCTCAGTTCTCTGAACAATCGCACTGAAGTGGTCGGTAGGCGGCAGCTGATGGAGGCTGAAGCTCACTCCGGTGCTGATGCGCCTGGTAGAGGGAATCATTCCATGGCGGGAAAGTGAGGGAAAGCGAGTTCCGAAGAAAGAGGGCGAGGAAATCAGGATCCTCGCCATGGAAGAGGAATTCAATAAGGGATTGAATTTCTCTCACAACTAATTTTTGTGAAGTAGAAACGACAGTTTTTCAGGTCGTGAATGGATATTTTTGGAGGGCAAATAATGGTTTTCCGGTGTTATCCGTTGTTTGATTCTTTCAAATTTTTTATTTTGCTCTAAGAGCATCACAATAGGGACGGATGTTATCCGTAATTTTTATTTTGCTATTACGGATGCTCTAATTCTGGCAAAATGCAAATTTCAATTTTTTCTGGTGTATCGACGCTTAATATTACAGAACTTTTTAAAAATTTAATTTTCACATGAACTTTAAACTTGGCTTATAATATCAGTATATCACGAACTAGAGTGCGTTATATTGTTAACTTTTTAATTTGTTAACTCTGCTAACTCAATGCAGTTTATTAAAAATGCCAACACAATATATTGAAATGTCAATAAAATTATGAGTTGACATATTAATGTCATTGTGTTGACATTTTTCATACACTGCATTGATGAGTTAACAGAGTTAGCAACTTAAAAAAGTTAGCAATTGATCACACCTTATCACAAACTTATATATAGTTGTTGCATTTATATCACCGGGGACAAAATTCGACTACATTAAAATGAGATAGATAACAATATCTGCATTCTAGGAACTTTGTAATCACATAACTATCATTTTTCAGTGATGATGAGTGAAATGTAGTCGGATTTTGTCATAAGTGATAAAAGTGCAACAACTATACGAGTTTGTGATATTATATGTCAAGTTTAACGTTCATGTAAAAAACAAAATTTTGGAAAGTTAAAAATACTCCTTCCGTCTCTGATTAAAAATCTTATAAAATTAAGCGTCAATACCCACTTTTTATTTTGTTCTAATTTTATCTAATTAAAAATCTTATAAAATTAAGGTAGTCATTAATTCGTCTTCAAATAATACTCCTTCCGTCTCTGAAAAATATGAACATTTAATTTGTCACGGGTTTAAATGTACAATTAGTAAAGTAAGAGAGAAATAGATAGAAAAAGGAAAAAAGTTTTTAAAGTATTATTAATAGAAAATGAGTCTCACCACATTAGAGAGAAAATAGATTCCAAATTAGAATGTTCATACTTTTCAGGGATAAACTAAAAAGGAAAGAGTTCATACTTTACATGGACGAAGGGAGTATGTTTAAATTTAGGAATTCAAGCAAATGTACTAAAGCTTGAATTCTCTCAACGCAATACTATATCAATACAAAAACATTCCACAATAGCGGACTACAGCACAGACTAGCGGGAATGGCGTGGCTACGTCCAATATTGCGTTAGGCTAACGCGACGGACGTCCCGAAGTAGGACGAGCTCTCATCCGCCGACTACATCGGCTAGTCCTAGTGCTAGCCGATCGCTCGTCCGCTATTGTGCGGACAAGCAATCGGCTAGCCGATTTTTTAATTTTTTAATTTTTTTTATTTATACTCTATATTTACAACTCATTGCACTTCATTTTTTTAATATTTAATAAACACCAATCATATTTTTTTTAATTTGAACTATGTACTCCCTCTGTCCCATTAGAAATTAAACGTTTTCCTTTTTGGTCTGTCCCATTAAAAATGAAACATTTCTAAAAATGGAAACAATACTCACTCTACATTTTCTTCTCTCTTACTTTACTCTCTCTTCATTAACTCACAAAACAACACTACATAAAATCTCGTGCTGAAAAGCAAATGTTGCATATTTAATGGGACGGAGGGAGTATATTTTTTTATGAAATAAAATGGTTGCACTTTCTCCGTATTCGTGTCGAATTTTTAATTCCGTATTTGTGAATTTATTTCCTTGGCTAGGGCGTCGGCTAGTCCTAGTGCTAGCCTATTACTGGGCTATGGGAAGTTCTGATGATGTGGCATGCTGTGGGAAGTCCTAGTGATGTGACATGAAATGTTTTTGGTTAGTCCTAGTGCTAGGCTATTGGTGTTAGGTTTGGTATACTGAAAAACATGTTTCGAGCAAGTTCGCGCGAATAGAATCTTGCCTGTATACGAAAAACTTTACAATCTACTTTTAACCCTATTCAGTATTATTTGAGTAGTATCGCACGAATAAGATCAATATATTATTACATTGTGTTTGCTTGTGCATTTATAAGATGTTTTATAAACATTCAAATGTATAAGAAGCAAACAAAGTCTAAGTCTTTTGCTTAGTATACAGGTTGTGGGCGTCGTCCACTTTAAGGTAACATAGTCGGTTCTATGCAATGCTTTGCAAAAGAGAAAGAAGAATTTCACAACCCAGATAGGCTTAGACTACCTATCGTGAAATGTTGCAATGTCAGTCCGATTATTTCTAAGGCTTTCTGAAATAAGATGACGTTGGTGTGGTATAGCACTGAATGGATCTAACAGCAAGACGAGTCTTTATGCTATCTACTGAAAGACTAGGTCTTGATAAATAACTATTTCTTAATCTATATACATTACCATTGAGCATACGGTATTGGTTATCCACTACATTGACTTATCAAATGGTGCGGGTTTTTCGCAACCCAATAATCCTGATATATTGGATAGTGGTGATTAATATCTAGTGGTGCTAGGATTGTTATTATGTTGAATCATGCGCGAGGTGAGTCTCGTTTGATAATGTCCTCAAGAGGAGCTTGAACAAGGTTTTATTATTCGGAAACTGACCTGTTGGAATTTAAATATTCCATGAATAATAAATAAGTGTTTCTTGCTATGTCCACTCTTTGAATTAATAAGATGTTATTTAATTAAGTCGATAGCAGACATTAATTAATTAATGGACATTTATATCTTTAGAGCGGGAAATGAACAATAAACATAACGGAAACCCGGATTACTTGTAATTTTGGATTTGGATGGGCAGTGCAATATTACTTATATAGTGACTGCTCGTAATATTCCAATATAAGCTTATATTAAATTGTGGGTTCAATTTAATTAGTAAAAAGCTAATTGGGTGAGGCTATATCCAAAACCTTCCATAGATCTCTGACTGGGCCCAATAAGAACTTAATATAAATAGGAGAATAAATGAGACAGAAAATACAATTATTATTCTATGAAATTTTCGTCCCCCTCTCTAATTAGTAGATGAGCTCGAAAATTCTTCAGCTCTCCTCCGTGAGGAATTTCTGTCTTCTTTATTCGAGTCCTAGTATTTTGATAAGATCAGCCCACCCTGATATCGAGATACAGTTCGGAAACCAGTCAGAAGATCCGTGGTCTAGTATTGAAGACCATCACGTGGAGAAGGCGCGAGGATTGACGATTCTTTGAAGAATCAAATCGGTAACTCTAAACCGTAGAATTCATGTTTTAGGATTTATTTTCTTTGAGCATGAATTATTTGCGTTCTAGCATGCAATTATCTGTTTAACATGTGAATTGATTAATAGCATAATCGGTCAAATAGATCCTTATCTAATTTATTTGTTTTGTACAAGTCTTCCGCTGTGCAATGGGCACCAAACCCCAGCAATTGGCTAGGGCGTCCTATTGTGGATTTCTAATACGACTCGAATCCCAACTGTTACATGATAGCTAGTTTATAGTCATCTTGGTTTTATCAGGTTTTCCCATCCAGGGAGTATCAACCTCAACACAGAACACAACTTATATACAAGAAACTACAAAGTTCCTGCAAGACGAGAGCCAGTACCACAGATACATCAACTGGAAAAATAGACTTATCAAATGCCGAGGTTATCTTCCAACCTGTAATACACCAAAAAGAGAGTTGTGTCAAATAACAGAAAGAAGCAGATAATCTTGATTTGCAGCTCACATACAAAGAGTTATGTGCATTACAAGCGTTACGACCGCATTTTCTAAGGATAGAAAACATGATTGATCGCGACTAGGGGGTTAAAGAAGCAGGAAAGAAAGGGGAAAACAATTGTATGCTTGGAAATAACTCGAAATAATAGGAATAGCTCAAATAAAATCAGAGTTATATCTCAACAATAAACATCTCGAAAGGAATACTATCTCAGCAATACGTGAACTCAAAAGGAATAGTATCTCAACAATCAAACATGGCCTAAGAAGATCTCTATCCCTCTCTTAATTTTTCCCATGTGAAATTTGTTGGACTAATTGTGTGAACAATTACATAAACCTCTCTACGATGATTAACCAAGAACGATGGAGAATGAGCACAATGAAGGGGTTGGCAGCAGAAGCGTGCATGATATCCGATCACATAAATTTGATCTATTTAGCAGATTATTTAGATAAATTCTATTCGCATAGTTATCACATGTATCATGCTCATAACTTGAATTAAAACATGCTTTAGCATATAAAATCCCTAAAACATGCTCACTGGGGAATTAACCAATTTACCTCGTTGATTCAATCAAGAATCGATGATGGCTTGCTCCGTCTCCACGTGAAGATCTTCAGTACTCGACCTCTGATCTTCTGACTGGTGTCCCGGACTGTATACTGATATTTGTGTGGGCAAATCTCACCAGAATACTAGAACTCGAATAATGAAGACAGAACTCAGCTCACGGAGGGAGCAATTTTCGAATTCTCTCTCTTTCTCTAGAGGAGAACGAAAATTGTAGATATATTAATTATATTTTCTGTCTCCTTTATTCTCCTTTCTATAAAGTCACATATTGGGCCCAGTCAGGGATCTAAGGAAGAATTTGGACATGGCCTCACCCAATTAGTTTTTTACTAATTAAATTGAACCCACAATTTAATACTCCCTCCGTCCCGTGCTACTCGCACGTTTGCTTTTCGGCTCGTCACAAAGTCCTTACACTATTTATAATTTAAGTTAGAATTAATGCATTTAATTAATATGTTAGTTTAAGTTAAGAGCTCTTTTATTAAGTGATGTCTCATTACACCTAAAATTCTTTTTTAATCACACAAAAAAATCAATCCTAAATTTACGGCCTAAAATGAAAAGTGCGAGTAGCATGGGACGGAGGGAGTATAAGCTTATGTTGGAATATTACAAGCAGCTACTACATAAGTAATATTGCACTGCCTTTCCAGATCCGAAATTACAAGTATTCCGGGTTTCCTTTTATTTGTTTAATTCATTTCCCGCGCTTAAGATAGAAACATCCATTAATTAATTAATGTCTGCTATGGACTTAATTAATTAACATATTTTATTCTCCAAGAGTGGACTTAGCAAGAAACTCTTATTTATTATTCATAGAGTAATTAAACTCCAACTAGCTAGGTTCCGAATAATAAAACCTCGTTTCGAGCTCCTCTTGTGGATGTTATCAAACGAGACTCTCCTCGCACACGATTCAACATAATAGCAATCATAGCACCGCTAGACAATGATCACCACTACCCAATATACATGGATCGTTGGGTGACGAAAAACCCGCACCTTTGGTAAGTCAAAGTAGTAGATACTCAATATCATATGCTCAATGCTAATGTACATTGATTAAGAAATTAATTATCAAGACCTCGTCTTTCAGTAGATAGCGGAAAGACTCGTCTTGCTGTTAGATCCATTCAGTGCTATCCCACACCAACGTCATCATATTTCAATAAGGCTTAGAAATAATCGGACTGACATTGCAGTCTTTCACGATAGGTAGTCTAGGTCTATCTGGGTTGTGAAATTCTTATTTTTCTTTGTTAAGAACTGACCGCGTACCTTAAATTGAGCGCAACCCACAACCGGTGTACTAGAACAAAGACTTAGAGTTATGTTATGTTCGCTTATACATTTAAATATGCAATAAACATCCATTAAATGTAAAACATAACAACATTATGACAAAAATAATCTGTTGCATTCATTGGAAAATAATTATTAGAGTTTTACAGTATTCAATCACTCGAAAGGTGATTTCTAGTATACAAACCCTAACAATCTCCCACTTATACTCAAAACAGCTTTCGAGTATACAAAATAGTGTGCACACGTCAAATTTCTCCCACTTATACTGAAAGCGAGTTGAGGTCTTGAATGGGTAGAACTCCCATCCCTTCAACGTTGCCCTCGAACGGTTTTACCGCCAATGCCTTTGTAAAAGGATCTGCCAGGTTGTTCTCTGACGCAATCTTGACCACTTGTATGTCTTCTCTCTGCACTATATCCCTTATGATATGATACTTCCGCTTTATGTGTTTGCTCGCTTTGTGAGCTCTTGGTTCCTTCGAATTTGCCACAGCACCAGAATTGTCACAATAAACCGTGATGCACTTGGGCAGATTCGCAACCACACCTAAATCCATAAGGAAGTTCTTGAACCATACTGCCTCTTTTGCAGCCTCCGAAGCGGCCACATACTCGGCTTCCATGGTCGAGTCCGAGATGCATTTCTGCTTCACACTCTTCCAAATTACGGCTCTGAAGGGGTTGGTAGCGGAAGCGTGCGTTCTAACGGATCACATAATACGGATCTATTTAGCAGATTATTCAGACAAAGTATATTCGCATAATTATCACATGTATCATGCTCATAACTTGAATTTCAAACATGCTTTAGCACAAATAATCCTTAAAACATGCTTGCTACGGAGTTAGCCAATTTACCGATTTGATTCTCCAAAGAATCGTCGATTGTTTGCGCCTTCTCCACAATGATCTTCAATACTAGACCACGGATCTTCTGACTGGTGTCCCGAACTGTATTCCGACATCAGGGTGGACTGATCTTATCGAAACACTAGGACTCGAATAAAGAAGACAGAACTTTCTCACGGAGGAGGAGCTGAATATCTCACGGAGGAGAATTCACTTTGAAAAAATCGTCCCTTTCATTATTATGGAATGGACGAAATTTTCATGTCCATTAATTGTGTATTTTCTGCCTCTTTTATTCTCCTATTTATATATTAAGTTCATATTGGGCCCAGTCAGGGATCTATGGAAGGTTTTGGATATGGGCTCCCCCAATTAGCTTTTTACTAATTAAATTGAACCCACAATTTAATACAAGCTTATATTGGAATATTACGAGCATCCACTACAGACGTAATATTGAACTCCCCATCCAAATCTGAAATTACAAGTAATCCGGGTTTCCATTTTGTTTATTATTTATTCCCGCGCTTAAGATATAAATGCCCATTAATTAATTAAAGTCTGCTATGGACTTAATTAATTAACATATTATTAATTCCAAGAGTAGACTTAGCAAGAAACACTTATTTATTATTCATAGAGTAATAAAACTCCAACTGGCTAGTTTCCGAATAATAAAACCTTGTTCAAGCTCATCTTGAGGACATTATCAAACGAGACTCACCTCGTGCACGATTAAATATAATAGCAATCCTAGCACCGCTAGATAATGATCACCACTACCCAATATACCTGGATCGTTGGGTGACGAAAAACCCGCACCTTTGGTAAGTCAAAGTAGTAGATACTCAATACCGTATGCTCAATGCTAACGTACATTGATTAAGAAATAGATATTTATCAAGACCTTGTCTTTCAGTAGATAGCATAACGACTCGTCTTGCTGTTAGATCCATTCAGTGCTATGCCACACCAACGTCATCTTATTTCAATAAGGCTTAGAAATAATCGGACTGACATTGCAACCTTTCATGATAGGTAGCCAAAGCCTATCTAGGTTGTGAAATTCTTCTTTTTCTTTTGCAAAGCATTGCAAAGAACCGACTGTAGTTACCTTAAAGTGGACGACGCCCACAACCAGTCTACTAAGCAAAAGACTTAGGCTTTGTTTACTTCTTATGCATTTAAATGTTTATAAAACATCTTATAAACGCACAAGCAAACACAATGTAATAATATATTGATTCTATTCGTGCAAACTGCTCGAATGATACTGAATCGGGTCAAAAGTGGATTGTAGAGATTTTCCGTACACAAGCAAGATTCTATTCGTGCGAAGTTGCTCGAAACATGCCTTTTAGTATACTAACCCTAACAATCTCCCACTTATACTCAAAACATGCTTTCGAGTATACCCACTACCAAAAACTCTCCCACTTATACACAAAGCAGGTCTTGGAGCTAGATATATCGTACTACCATTCATTTCACATCATGTTTGAAACATGTTGCCACAAAGGCAATTTATGTGAAAAATCTGCTTGGTTGTTCTCTGATAATATCTTTTCCACCACTATGTCTTTGCTGCGTACTTGATCTTTAATTAATTTCATCTCTCTATGTGATTGCTTAGCTTATGATCTCGTATTCCCTTGAGTTAGCCTTTGCTAGAGTAAAAATACTCATAGGCATACTCAAACTTACGATCAAAGCTTATAGGAGTATACTCCTAATGTAAACACACATAATGAGGATGACTTACTCGATCACTGATTAGTCATGAGACTTAGTCAGTGTAACCCCAAGGACATTACATGAACGACTGGTAAACTAGAATATAGCGATTAGTCTTTCTCAAGTACTATGGTATATCCATTACCTCAATCAAAGTCCTTTGTCATGGTTAAAATGATATATACTTGCTATGCAAAAGCACAACTAATATCAAACTTAGTACATATCATAGCATACATGAGACATCTATATGCAGAACTAGTCTCATTCTTCTTGTTCTCACTAAGTGTCAAATGACACTTGACTAGAGACAAGATAATTCCATCTTGAAAGGTAAAAACCTTTGCATGGAATTTCCAATGCTAAAATGTTCCAAGCAATGTATAGATATAAGATTCCTAAGAGAATCTCAACATTCTTTCTAGCAATCTTAAAGACTTAGATGCTTAGAATGTAATTAGTTTCTCTTAAATCCTTTATTTTAAATTAGGTAGACAACCAGTTTCCTACGCTAGATGCCAATCTTAGTTGTTTGCAACTTTTATAGATTTCATCATCGTAGAGTACCAATAATACCATATTTAATGCACTTCAACTTCTTTGTGCTTACAAACACACTTAAATGGCACATGTCAAATTCGAAACATTTGACAATCTCAGCAAAACACTTATCTTTGATTTAGATGTTTGCCTAAGACCACAAAGGTCTTCATAAGCTTCCAATCATGTGTTTCTTGCCCTTTATTACATACCCATTAGGATGTCCCATGTAGATGATTTCCCCAAGACTTCTATTAATAGAAAGCTGTCTTGACAATCATCATACATACATTCTAATTTATGTAAGTTCCGATAGACAGTAGGATCGAACAAATCTTGGCACAAAAACAACGAGAAGATGATATTTCTCTTTGGGCATAGCCCATTGTCATTGTCTAGCCATTTGAGATCCACGTTTACACTTGCAAATGTACTAGCTCCCACTGACTGATACAGCCTGTAGGTAGTATTGCAAGTCTTGTAAAACATGTTGTCTATCTAAGATTGTAGTTTGGAATCTATCACATTTTCAAAGACGAATATCCAAATGAACTAATTCTACATTGTAGTTAAAGGGATTATGTTCAAGTTAATCTAAGACCGAGTCTTGCGACACTCTTAGACCCATGAACTTGTTATGTTCCTAGGAACGCTCCCACTATGACATGGTTCTAACAATCTTAGGTGTTGAAGTTGATTTTATTCGTGCATAAGCTTCTAATGGTATTAGTCCTTGGTAACGTGGAAAATACGATATCTCTCTTTATCCTAAGAGTTATCACGCTGTTAGGCTTTTAGTTCCTTTCTTGATCTTCATACAAGAATTATATCTTTGAAGATTACAGAACTTATAATGTTACATCATTTGGGACAACCTTAAAACATACCTCAGTACTCAACTCCAATTACTTGGATACCTTTCCAACATGCGTTGGAACAACATTACACCTTGAGATGTGCTAGACTAGAGTCGCTCTAGTCCACAACTCGTGTTTTGTAGAAGGTACTGATGATGGTAGTTTCTTTAAGGTGTATCTCGTTACATCTAATGCTTATCCCACCAATGATAAGATTTTCATAAGTACAACTCATCACTTGATCAAACTTGTCTTAGAAAACTTCGATTCCTTCTTACATAACTATCCCATTCTTTGAAAGAATGCTTGGATTCGTTAATGGAGATTAGACTCCCACTACTGATCATAACGCTTTGCTCGTCTCCTTATTGGTGTAAACCATTGAGACTTGCTAGTCTTTCTACGTTGCACTTCTATAAGTACTCTGAATCAAATGATTCTAACTCATAGTGCATCGAATAGACATTCTCGACATTCAAGCTATTTAACAAATTGTTAAAATCTTGATAGTCTAGATCAGTTTGAACAATAACTAAGTATTTTCTTTGGCCTTAAGACTAAGAGCCATAAATACTTTATCATTCATGTTTAAGAAGTTGATGTGTTGTTTAATACTCAATCTTGTTGCATCTATATTGTTTCAATACTATGATGCCTTAAACATCAACCAAAAAACAATATTTGAGCATTAACAGCTCCCACTGCAACAAAAACCTAGCTGGATCAAGATCTCTTACTTAGAAGTTGCATTGTCATGTAAGCCATTATCCTTCTTTAAAAGAGGTCAATCCAACTTACAAAGCATCTTCACTCGCTTTAAACAAATTTTTATGACAATTCAGGCTTTCTCATTTCCATATCTAGTCTTTTGTTCAAATGAACCAGGACTTAGGAAAAATGTAGCCTATACGAATTTTGTCATGTTACTTTCCTCTAACAGTAATATAACGACTAATATTCTGAAAGTTTTCTATTTTTCGGTTAAACATTCTTTTAGTCATTTCTTATTACTCCAGGCGATGACTTGAGTCAGAAACTATTTGAGTGATCAAAAGATTCCTCAAAATATTCTGTCCCTTTAGGATATTCCAATCGAATCATCATGACAGATTCTATTGATATCCATCTTTCATCGTCACTAACCAAGACTTGTCGTGCTACTTAGAAGAAAATAGCTTGACCTTATTCCTTAAAGAACTTGTCAAGTACATGCAAAAAGCATTCTCGAACAATCTTCGTGGAATTATGTCGAGGAAATGGAGGACATGAATCATTGAGTATAAACTCCAAGTTTTAGCGATGAGAATCTTATCCATTTTCATTTCCAGTCCACATAATTTTGGCATTCGAGTTCATTTCTTTAAGGATCGCAGACAAAATTTGAACGACATAATGAAGATTTGGCATATAAACTTATTATCACATACTTATGCTCAATACATAATCGTAAATAACCACAAAACAATTATGTATCTTGCAACTGTAAAATTAAAATTTTGTACCCTCCAGAGGAAGTCAATAAGCATTAAAATCTTACAATTTTACTGGTCACAACACCGACGAATAGTCCAGAGACCACAGAGTGACATGGCCGCCTAATGTTGCCTAAGCAAGACCACCAAATTTAGTATTACAGAGTCTCATTTCTACAACACACTCCCATAACAATGCTCATGTGCTACTAACAAGATCAAGCTATCTCATAAATTCTGTGTGAACTTCTAAATCTCGTAGTTTCTTAGGATTATTGTCCCCACAGAGCAGGTGGCGATAATATTGGAAACCACATTTTAGTTCATACTATTTATTTTCGAGAAATCCGCCCTTATGAACTCGCTATTTCTTAGGATTATTGTCCCCACAGAGCAGGTGGCGATAATATTAGAAAAAGTTTCATTATTGCAGACCAATTGATGGAGACCATATACAACGCACTTGTTGTAATTATCGCTTAGATATTTTATATGGTTTTTGCATAATTATCACATAAGCAGATAATCCACTTACAAAGATAAACACCAAATAAATAGATAAATTTATTTAATGCATGACATTTAAACACACTGGATAATTAATGATAATTATTTAATCTAGTCAAGGGAGAATCAATTAAATAATTATGTTTTATCTTGGATAATTATTATCCTTAATCATTCAGGATTTATCAAGATAGTGTTAACTATCTAAATCCATTTAGGATCAATCTAGATTTTATTTCGATAAAATCAAATCCTTCAATTCAAGATAACGTTGATCTAGGATTATCATTATTTAAATCGTTCTAGGATATTACTAGATAGAAACGATTCCATCATAATCCATACGATAAATAAAATCCAACCAACCAAGATTTATACAAATCTTAATTCTATTTAGAATAGACATCTAGAATATATTAAACATTACTTAGGATTTCTTAGATAAATAAGTTTATCTAAATCCAATTAAATAAGGATTTTCTTATATATCATCTTTATCCTAATCTATCTAGGATATAAATCCAAAAGATAAGGATAACTTGGATTAATGTTTATTTTAATCCATCTAAGATTTGTCTTAATAGAATTAATCTATTCAAATCCATCGGATAAAATAAATTAATATTAATATTAATCCTAATCCATCTAGGATTTATTCTTGGAGTAAATCCACATAAATTCATAGAATTAGATAATATTATATTATAATTATTCAAATCTATCTAAGATTTATCTAGGAACAAATCCATATAAATCTATACGATAAGAATAAAATATTATATTATCACTATCCAAATCCATCTAGAATTTATCAATAAATAAATTCATATAAATTCATAGGATAAGAATAAAATAATATTATCATTATCTAAATCCAACTAGGATTTGTCTAGGAATAAATCCATATAAATCCATAAGATATAGAAAAAAATTAGATTATTATTTTCCAAATATAACTAGGATTCATCTAGGAATAAAATCCATACAAATCCATTAAATAAGGAAAGAATCTAATCAATCCAAGATTTGATTCATAATCAAATCTCATAATATATAAAATCCATAAAAGATATATTTAAATCTTATTTCCAAATTCATCTTGAATACTTTCCAAAATAAAATCCAAGAATCTAGGGAAATCTTCCCAAAAGATTTTATTTCCATTAAATAATAATATTTTAATGATATCTTTAATAAAATAATTAAATTATCATTAAAATAATCTTTCATCGTTATCTCATCGCACGAACGATGAACAATGAAAATCCGACGAGTTCGTGATTGGAATCCGACGTGCACGACGTCTCGGCCAGCAGCGCGCGTGACGCGCGCCAGCTCTCGGCCATCCCTCACACACCGGCTTGACGAGGACTGACAGCTCTCGGCCAGCACAACGCGCACAGGCGTCGCCTTTCTCGGCCAGCCGCTGACTCTGTCTTGGTGCGTTGCGGCTCGTCGGGTGGCGCGGGTTCTCGGCCTACAGGACGTCGAGTGGCGCGGTTGCTCTCGGCCAAGGGCACGCGCCGTAGCGAGTCCCCTCTCGGCCAGCACGCCGCCTGCCGCTCGTCGCATGTCTCTGTCTTACCCGCTCTAGCGGCGCCCACTGCCCGAGCCAGCGGCACGCACACAGGCGCGACACTCTCGGCCAGACATCTCGTGGGTGGCGGTTGACCTTCCGCCTAGGGTTCGGCCTGGAGACTCATGGTGTCTCGGCGGTTCTCGATCGAACCGCCGCACCGTGTCTCCGCCCATGTCGATCTCGACGTGGATTCTTCTAGGGCGTGCGGTCTCGGCCGGCGGCGCACACTAGCCCTTGCTCATCTGCGCGTCACCCCGTAATCGTAGCTCCCTCGCTCCCACTGTCTCGACATCCCTACCTCGATTGCGCTTGGTGCGATCCGTCTCGGCACGAGCGCCGACGGATCGCACGTCTCGTACAATCGAGTAATTCAAGTTCTTCGATTCGATAGTTCTTGAAACATCCATTAATTAATTAACATATTTTATTCTCCAAGAGTGGACTTAGCAAGAAACTCTTATTTATTATTCATAGAGTAATTAAACTCCAACTAGCTAGGTTCCGAATAATAAAACCTCGTTTCGAGCTCCTCTTGTGGATGTTATCAAATGAGACTCTCCTTGCACACGATTCAACATAATAGCAATCCTAGTACCGCTAGACAATGATCACCACTACCCAATATACATGGATTGTTGGGTGACGAAAAACCCCCACCTTTGGTAAGTCAAAGTAGTAGATACTCAATATCGTATGCTCAATGCTAATGTACATTGATTAAGAAATTAATTATCAAGACCTCAGCTTTCAGTAGATAGCGTAAAGACTCGTCTTGCTTTTAGATCGATTCAGTGCGATACCACACCAACGTCATCATATTTCAATAAGGATTAGAAATAATCGGACGAACATTGCAGCCTTTCACGATAGGTAGTCTAGGTCTATCTGGGTTGTGAAATTCTTATTTTTCTTTGTTCAAAACTGACCGCGTACCTTAAATTGAGCGCAACCCACAACCGGTGTACTAGAACAAAGACTTAGAGTTATGTTATGTTCGCTTATACATTTAAATATGCAATAAACATCCATTAAATGTAAAACATAACAACATTATGACAAAAATAATCTGTTGCATTCATTGGAAAATAATTATTAGAGTTTTACAGTATTCAATCACTCGAAAGGTGATTTCTAGTATACAAACCCTAACAATCTCCCACTTATACTCAAAACAGCTTTCGAGTATACAAAATAGTGTGCACACGTCAAATTTCTCCCACTTATACTGAAAGCGAGTTGAGGTCTTGAATGAGTCGAACTCCCATCCCTTCAACGTGGCCCTCGAACGGTTTTACCGCCAATGCCTTTGTAAAAGGATCTGCCAGATTGTTCTCTGACGCAATCTTGACCACTTGTATGTCTTCTCTCTGCACTATATCCCTTATGATATGATACTTCCGCTTTATGTGTTTGCTCGCTTTGTGAGCTCTTGGTTCCTTCGAATTTGCCACAACACCAGAATTGTCACAATAAACCGTGATGCACTTGGGCAGATTCGCAACCACACCTAAATCCATAAGGAAGTTCTTGAACCATACTGCCTCTTTTGCAGCCTCCGAAGCGGCCACATACTCGGCTTCCATGGTCGAGTCCGAGATGCATTTCTGCTTCACACTCTTCCAAATTACGGCTCTGAAGGGGTTGGTAGCGGAAGCGTGCGTTCTAACGGATCACATAATACGGATCTATTTAGCAGATTATTCAGAAAAAGTCTATTCGCGTAATTATCACATGTATCATGCTCATAACTTGAATTTCAAACATGCTTTAGCACAAATAATCCCTAAAACATGCTTGCTACGGAGTTAGCCAATTTACCGATTTGATTCTCCAAAGAATCGTCGATTGCTTGCACCTTCTCCACGATGATCTTCAATACTAGACCACGGATCTTCTGACTGGTGTCCTGAACTGTATTCCCACATCAGGGATGGGCTGATCTTATCGAAACACTAGGACTCGAATAAAGAAGACAGAACTTTCTCACGGAGGAGGAGCTGAATATCTCACGGAGGAGAATTCACTTTGAAAAAATCGTCCCTTTCATTATTATGGAATGGACGAAATTTTCATGTCCATTAATTGTGTATTTTCTGCTTCTTTTATTCTCCTATTTATATTAAGTTCATATTGGGCCCAGTCAGGGATCTATGGAAGGTTTTGGATATGGGCTCCCCCAATTAGCTTTTTACTAATTAAATTGAACCCACAATTTAATACAAGCTTATATTGGAATATTACGAGCATCCACTACAGACGTAATATTGAACTCCCCATCCAAATCCGAAATTACAAGTAATCCGGATTTCCATTTTGTTTATTATTTATTTCCCGCGCTTAAGATATAAATGCCCATTAATTAAAGTCTGCTATGGACTTAATTAATTAACATCTTATTAATTCCAAGAGTAGACTTAGCAAGAAATACTTATTTATTATTCATAGAGTAATAAAACTCCAACTGGCCAGTTTCCGAATAATAAAACCTTGTTCAAGCTCCTCTTGAGGACATTATCAAACGAGACTCACCTCGTGCACGATTCAATATAATAGCAATCCTAGCACCGCTAGATAATGATCACCACTACCCAATATACCTGGTTTGTTGGGTGACGAAAAACCCGCACCTTTGGTAAGTCAAAGTAGTAGATACTCAATACCGTATGCTCAATGCTAACGTACATTGATTAAGAAATAGATATTTATCAAGACCTCGTCTTTCATTAGATAGCATAAAGACTCGTCTTGCTGTTAGATCAATTCAGTGCTATACCACACCAACGTCATCTTATTTCAATAAGGCTTAGAAATAATCGGACTGACATTGCAACCTTTCACGATAGGTAGCCAAAGCCTATCTAGGTTGTGAAATTCTTCTTTTTCTTTTGCAAAGCATTGCAAAGAACCGACTGTAGTTACCTTAAAGTGGACGACGCCCACAACCAGTCTACTAAGCAAAATACTTAGGCTATGTTTACTTCTTATGCATTTAAATGTTTATAAAACATCTTATAAACGCACAAGCGAACACAATGTAATAATATATTGATTCTATTCGTGCAAACTGGTCGAATGATACTGAATCGGGTCAAAAGTGGATTGTAGAGTTTTTCCGTACACAAGCAAGATTCTATTCGTGCGAAGTTGCTCAAAACATGCCTTTTAGTATACTAACGCTAACAGGCTCCACCTCCTAAGGTGAACACATATCCTGAAGTAGATTTTCTCGAGTCCTGATCAGCTTGAAAGTCTGAGTCAGAATATCCTAGAGGACAGAGCTCGACTGCATTGTAAACTAGAGCATAGTCCTTAGTCCGTTTAAGGTACTTGAGTATGTTCTTTACGGCAGTCCAATGTCCTTGGACCGGATTCGACTGATATCTTGCCACCATGCCAACAACAAAACATAGCATACATGAGACTTCCAACTGCCGAAGCATATGGAATTCTTCTCATTGCTTGTATCTCAGACGGCGTTTTGGGGCACATCTCTTGAGATAGATGGATGCCATGTCTAAAAGGTAAGAAACCTTTCTTGGCGTCCTGCATGCTAAAGCGACTATGTACTGTTTCGATATAAGGTTCTTGAGATAAGCACAACATCTTCTTTTCTCGATTCCTAAGAACCTTGATCCCGAGGATGTGTCCCGCGTCTCCCATATCCTTCATCTCCATGATCTAGATGCTTGCTTAAGGCCATAAATGGCCTTCTTAAGCTTCCAAACCATGTGTTCCTTGCCCTTTATGGCATAACCTTCGGGTTGTTCCATGTAGATGGTCTCCTCAAGACCATCATTTAGAAACGCAGTCTTAACGTCCATCTGCCATACATCCCAATCCATATAAGCTGCTATAGACAATAGTATTCGGATCTATTTGAGCATGGCCACTGGGGAGAAAGTCTCGTCATAATCGACACCTTCCTTTTGGGTATACCCCTTAGCCACTAGTCCTGCCTTGAAGACTTTAACTCGTCCATCGGGTCCACGTTTATGTTTATATATCCACTTGCTCCCAATGGAAGTACAGCCTTCGGGTAAGACGGACAAATCGTAGACGTCTTTGTCTATCATAGATTGTAGTTCCGAATCCATTGCTTTCACCCATTCGCAATGATCGACATCTGCCTGCGCTTCCGCAAAGTTCCAGGGATCTAATACATTGCTGTCTGAGGAGTGATCCATATATTCCCCCAAACCAATGTATCTTTCGGGCTCATGTGAGACCCTCCCACTGCGGCGCGGCACTACAATTCTTGGAATAGAAGTTGAAGTTTCTATAATTGTTTGTACACTTGGTACTCGTTCTTGGTTAATGGAATTTGTGACAGAAGTTAGATCATCAAGAGTCAATTCACTGCTGGGTTTATGATTCATTACATAGTCTTCCTCTAAGAATGTGGCGCGAGTGCTCACAATAACTTTCTTATCTCGGAGACTAAAGAATTCTTAAGCTTTCGTTCCTCTGGGGTATCCTATAAATAAACATACCACCGTCCTTGATCCTAGCTTAGTTGGATCCTTTTCCAATACATGAGCCGGGCAACCCCAAATCTTGAGATGTGCTAGATTGGGCTTGCGCCCAGTCCACAACTCATAAGGAGTAGTAGGTACGGATTTTGATGGTAAATTGTCTAAAATATGGCTTGCAGAAAGCAAGGCATGTCCCCAAAACGAAGTATGTAGCCGTGCATAACTCATCATCGATCGGACCATGTTCAATAAGGTCATGTTCCTTCTTTCAGCCACGCCGTTCTGGTGGGGCGTGCCCGGCGCAGTCAGTTGGGATTCAATTGCCGACTCCGACAAGTAGTCCAAAAACTCAGCACTGAGGTACTCGCCTCCACGATCAGATCATAGGCTTTTAATACTTTTACCATGATACTTCTCGACAAGAGTCTTAAAGTCCTTGAACTTATCAAAAGACTCTGACTTGTGGCGCATCAAATAGACGTATCTAATTTTCGAGAAGTCATCAATAAATGTGATGAAGTATCGAAAACCACCTCTTGCCACAGTAGACATTGGACCACATACATCGGAATGAACGAGCTCAAGTACTTCCTTGGCCCTATTGCCCTTAGCCTGAAAAAGCCTCTTGGTCATCTTGCCTTCTAAGCATGACTCACACTTATGAAAAGGTTCCTCCTCTAGATCTTTAATAAGATCTTGTTGGACAAGAGAATGGATCCTCCTTTCATTGGCATGACCAAGTCTAAGGTGCCATAAGTACGTTTCGTTCATTGAACTTAAAGGTTCCTTTCGTTTCTTTGAAATTTCGATGTTGTATTGAGTTCTGATTTGTGATTATTAAACTGTGTAGATGTGATTGTGTACAGATTGTTTTCCATGATACGACGACAGATATAACATCCATCTTTCTTAATAACGCAATTGTCATTAAAAGAAATCGAATATCCATCAAAAACTAATTTAGAAACTGAAATTAAATTTCTTCTAAAAGAGGGTATCAACAAAACATTCTTCAAAATCAAAAATCTATCACTACTAAAACACAAATAAATGTCTCCCACTGCTACGACAGCCACTTTTGTAGCGTCGCCCAGCTGGACCTCGATCTCACGATCACGTAGCCGTCTTGTCACCTGCATTAAGTCAGAATCAAAACAAATATGATCAGTGGCTCCAGTGTCAATAACCCAAGTGCAAGTAGACTTCGAAGCCAAAAATGACTCGACTACTAAAGCTTGGTGCATACCTGTAGCCTTGCCCTTTTTAGGAAATCTGGCTTCCAATGCCCCTTCTCTCCGCACTTGAAACACTTCCCCGTGTGCCCTCTTCTTCTTCTTCTTTCCCTTAGCTATCTTGGCTGGTCCTGAGTTCGGTGCCTGCCTTTTTCCTGCGCTAGGCTTGAAGCCAGAGGAACAAGGCGCCGACGTCATCATGGCCGCCTTAGCCTGGACCATAAGGTCCTCTGCCGACCGAAGTTCAGTCAACAGCTCTGCCAAGGTGTAGTTCCTTTTGCTCATCTCGAAGTTGAGCTTGAACTGCTGGAAGCTAGGGGGAAGACTTTGAAGGATAATAGTCACCTAGGACTCGGGATCGATCGTCCCTCCCAAGACCTCAATTTGGTTGAGGTGGCCCATCATCTCAAGGACATGGTCCCTCATAGACGAGCCTTCCTTCATAGTCTTCGACATGATACTTCGAAAGGCTTGAGACTTAGCCGTTCGATTCTGAGTACCAAAAAGATTCTTGAGATTCTGCATGATCTCGGCGGCAGTTTCCATGGCTGAATGCTGATGCTTGAGTATTGATGACATAGATGACAACATAAAGCACTTAGCCATCTCATTCGCCTTATGCCACCGTCTGTGTGCATCTCTGACTCCTGCCGCAGCGTTAGCTGGTGGCACTGGAGGTCGCGGGGTTGTGAGTACAAAGATGTACTCATCTGCTGTGAGAACGATGTCCAGATTTTGTTTCCATTCTATGTAATTTTGGTCCTCGAGTTTGTTTTCTTTAAGAATTGCAGAAAGATGATTGAATGACATATTGATGATTTGATTTGCACTGCAACACGGAATATTTATCATTTGTCATAAACTTATGTAAGAAATTTGATTAGATTAACCATAAAACTTTTCAAAATCTTACAACAGTAAAATTAAAATTTTGTATCCTCCAGAGGAAGTTAATACGCATTAAAATCTTACAATTTTTACTGGTCACAACACCGACGAATAGTCCACAGACCACAGAGTGGCATGGCCGCCTAATGTTGCCTAAACAAGACCACCGAATTTAGCATTACCGAGTCTCATTTCTACAACACACTCCCATAACAATGCTTATGTGCTGCTAACAAGATAAAGCTATCCCATAAATCCTGTGTGAACTTCTGAATCTCGCAGTTTCTTAGGATTATTGTCCCCACAGAGCAGGTGGCGATAATATTGGAAACCACATTCTAGTTCATACTATTTATATTTGAGAAGTCCATCTTATGAACTCGCTATTTCCTAGGATTATTGTCCCCACAGTGCAGGTGGCGATAATATTGGAAACAACTTCATAAATTACAGACCAATTGGTGGAGACCATATACAAACGTTGAGTTCGTAATTATAGCTTAGATATTTTGGGTTATGGTTTATATTCAATTATCCTTAGCCTTGAGGCAGATTAAGGCTTAATTAAATTCTGTTGGTATTTAATATGCTGGATAATTGAATCCTTTAATTGGCGTCTTCCATTAAGAAAATATTGTTCCAGTATTTAATTCTTATTAATGTCTACTATAAGATATATCTAAAATAATTAAATTATTTAATTCTTAATAAAAAAATGAAAAATTAAATTCAAATTATTTCCATGTTTATGATTAGGAAGGGAAGATTTATTATTTAATGTATTCATACATATCTATCCTAATTAGGATTCTAGATATATAATTATTAGGAAACTATTAAATAATTCTCATCCATATCATCTAGGAATAAAATAATATTATTTATTTCCATAGATATAGATAATAATAAAAATATTCCTAAAATCTAGATAAATCTTCCAAAAAAATTTTATTTCCATTAAATAATAATATTTTAATGATATCTTTTAATAAAATAATTAAATAATCATTAAAATAATCCTTCATCGTTATCTCATCGCACGAGATTCGCACGAACGATGAACAATGAAAATCTGACGCATGAAGCGTCTCGGCCGTGGCGCGTAGGTGGCGCGCCAGTGTCTCGGCCGCATGGCTCGTCGGGTGTCGCATCCTCTCGGCCAGGTGCGCCCCGCCCGTCTCGGCGAGTCGATCCGTCGAGTGTCGACGCTTCTCGGCCAGGCGCGCACGCGGCGATGCGCGCCTCTCGGCCATCAGAGCCGTCGGGGTGGCGCGAGCTCTCGGCCAGCAGCGCGCACGGTGGCGCTTCTAGCTCTCGGTGCCTGGTGTCTCGGTGGTTCTCGGACGAACCACCACTCCGTGCCAGCCTTCACGTCGGCCTTGGTGTGGGGGCTGCCTGGGGTTTGTGGTCTCGACCGGCGTCGCGCTCGAGCCCAAGCTCGACTGCGCGTCGCCCCCTGATCGCGATCCCTTGGCTCCCACTCAATCGACAACCCTGTTTCACGATCGCGCGCGGTGCAATCCGTCTCGGCGCGAGCGCCGATGGATCGCACGTCTCGTATGATCGAGTAATTTAAGTTCTTTGATTCGATAGTTCTTGAGTTCATCATGCGTAATAAATTAAATAAAACACCAAGAACATGTTTCGCAATCAAATAATACATGCATACATGAATTTCGCGAAATTTAAATCCAAATAATCAGAGCCAAAACCTGGCTCTGATACTAATTGAAGGGGTTGGCAGCAGAAGCGTGCATGAGATCCGATCACATAAATTTGATCTATTTAGCAGATTATTTAGACAAATTCTATTCGCGTAATTATCACATGTATCATGCTCAAAACTTGAATTAAAACATTCTTTAGCATATAAAATCCCTAAAACATGCTCACTACGGAATTAGCCAATTTACCTCGTTGATTCAATCAAGAATCGATGATGGCTTGCTCCGTCTCCACGTGAAGATCTTCTGTACTCGACCTCTGATCTTCTGACTGGTGTCCCGGACTGTATACTGATATTTGTGTGGGCAAATCTCACCAGAATACTGGGACTCAAATAATGAAGACAGAACTCAGCTCACGGAGGGAGCAATTTTCGAATTCTCTCTCTTTCTCTAGAGGGGGACAAAAATTGTAGCTATATTAATTATATTTTCTGTCTCCTTTATTCTCCTATTTATAAAGTCACATATTTGGCCCAGTCAAGGATCTAAGGAAGAATTTGGACATGGCCTCACCCAATTAGCTTTTAACTAATTAAATTGAACCCACAATTTAATATAAGCTTATATTGGAATATTACAAGCAGCCACTACAGAAGTAATATTGCACTGCCTTTCCAAATCCGAAATTACAAGTATTCCGGGTTTCCTTTTATTTGTTTAATTCATTTCCCGCGCTTAAGATAGAAACATCTATTAATTAATTAATGTCCGCTGTGGACTTAATTAATTAACATATTTTATTCTCCAAGAGTGGACTTAGCAAGAAACTCTTATTTATTATTCATAGAGTAATTAAACTCCAACTAGCTAGGTTCCGAATAATAAAACCTCGTTTCGAGCTCCTCTTGCGGATGTTATCAAACGAGACTCTCCTCGCGCACAATTCAACATAATAGCAATCCTAGCACCGCTAGACAATGATCACCACTACCCAATATACCTGGATCGTTGGGTGACGAAAAACCCGCACCTTTAGTAAGTCAAAGTAGTAGATACTCAATATCGTATGGTCAATGCTAATGTACATTGATTAAGAAATTAATTATCAAGACCTCGTCTTTTAGTAGATAGCGTAAAGACTCGTCTTGCTGTTAGATCCGTTCAGTGCTATACCACACCAACGTCATCATATTTCAATAAGGCTTAGAAATAATTGGACTGACATTGCAACCTTTCACGATAGGTAGTCTAGGTCTATCTGGGTTGTGAAATTCTTATTTTTCTTTGTTCAGAACTGACCGCGTACCTTAAATTGAGCGCAGCCCACAGCCGGTCTACTAGAAAGACTTAGACTTATGTTATATTCGCTTATACATTTAAATATGCAATAAACATCCATTAAATGTAAAACATAACAATATTATAACAAAAATAATCTGTTGCATTCATTGGAAAATAATTATTAGAGTTTTACAGTATTCAATCACTCGAAAGGTGATTTCTAGTATACAAACCCTAACACACAAACCATAAATCGGAAGTGTACCTTGATCCATAACGAATTGAAAGACGAAATTGCTTTGCAGCAGCTATGCATCTTCCAAACGATCAGAGACGTCATTCACATTAGTCTTCCGAGAGAATACAGAGATATTGAAAGTTCTTCTGATGTTTGGGGACCATAACCCTAACTTATATTTATACATAATATAAGTCCCTTTATTTTCTATTTGGTCCCTTATCAAATAGAAAATCTCATATGGTATCTACACTTATTTCCATAACAAATAAATGCACTTTAGCCCAACCTTTAATCTTTAATAGATCACTTTAATCAGACAACTGAAAGATAGCCATACACATTAAATTAGTCACGTGGAAGCCCAAATTTCTAACAATCTCCCACTTGGGCAACACATGACACCAAATAAATGTGTACAAACTGAATGAGCGCTCAAATATGCTATCACATAGTGTATTCCCAAACAATCTTATTATCAACCATATCGGCATAGGACTAAAGAGGCAGTCACCATAATTTTTCATGATTAAACCCATCAGTAATCACATATACAAATATAATCAATAACAGATCAATTATGGAGTCTAGCATGAAAATTTCATGCAAGGTGATCATACATGCCTATTGGAAGGACTTGGAAAGAGATGAAAACGCGATTAGAATGCGGATCAAGTTATATTGAATGATAACCGTACCAGTCGGATCAGTTAGCAATTGTCGTTGCCACTTAATCAATGCAGTCTTGATCTCGCTCTTTCTTCCTTACCAAAGTAATTTGTAAACTCCCAATTTTGCACAACTTTAACAGTAAAGCGGCAAGTTTGGGGTCGATCCCACAGAGAAGTTGGTGTGTTGAGTGTGTGAGTAGCGAACAGGTGGGGGTTGGCTGCTGCCACGCTTTAACTTGGGAGTTTTTAACTACTGTTTTTACTCTATGCATAATTAAACTAGCTAGCTTGATCAACGGAGATTTAACTACTGGGTCAAGTAAATTGCAGGTAACAGCGGAAAAGTAAATGCGAGGATAAAAATGAAATAACTTTGATTAAACTAAACTGAGAGCAATACAACGTGAAATTAAAACTAAGCTAATATTTTGGAAAATAAGAAAGCAAATAAAACCGAGAAGAATCTCGGCGGGTAATTTAGGAATACGCCGACAGAAAACAAGTATTCTGCAGCACTTTTTTAATTCCCCTTTATAACTACGCATTACTTTATCTAAGCTAAGCTATTCTAGAGAACTGGACTAATCTAAACTAGACGGAAAGTAAAGGATCTCCCCTTTCTTGTGATGGCACATCTCAATTTATAAGCTCGATTCGGCCTCCAGCTGGATAACGATCCTGACAGGGAATATTCGCTCATGCTGAGAATGAGCGACTCATTGATTGCTACGTGCCTTTCTTCTAGAAAGGCGACGCTTTTGAGTAACAGATTCATGACTCAGGTTCGTCCTTGCGTCTCATAAGCTAGCACGTGTCCCCTTCTAGAATGTTATCCTTGATAACAGAATGGTGCGCCACATCCAGCTCATTTCCTCACGTGTTCTTTTTCTAGAAGCCAGCAGTCCCCGCCTAACTGCTTGATCACTCCCCTTGATCAACTCCCCCGATTCTTGGCCTTTTATCGCCTTTTGTACTTGCTTGATCAGTTTGGCCTTGCTGCCTTGGTCAAGTGGCATTCCTGCACATCTAACACTTGTTTTGCGCGATAAACCGATCAAGCAGCGTACATTTTACCCTTAAACAGATGCATGAAATGAGCCTTATCACACTGCTCACACTTAAAACATACTTGTACTCAAGTATAAAGAAAAAAAAAGAAGAGAAAAAAGATAAGTCAAATTACAGGCATGGTTTACTTATTTCACAGGTAAAAGAAAAAACGAAAACAAGACTTCAAGATAAAAAAACACGTATTCACATGTATGCATTAGACCGAATAATTTTCCAACAATCATACCTGAGGTCGAGGTCAATCCATTTGCTAGTAGCTTGTGTTCCTTCTCTTTCGCTTTTGCTCAATCAAGGTGTCAGCTTGTCAAGATTGCTCAATTTAAAAACCACTGTTGGATTCACTCAGTCACTCATTTCTCACCAGAGATGTTAGGACTTGTTCACTCGATGTTGCCATAAATTTAATACTTTGAATCGGACTGCACAAGATAGTTCCTTAAGGTCTTTGTTTTGGGTTGTAACGGGGCTCAAGGGTAGTAACGTATTAAGGTAGGGTCCTAGGGGTTCTAAGTTTAAAATAAAATTTGTAAATTAAAAAGAAAAATCACATGAGTCAAAAAGCCAAAGATTTGACTAAACTCGCTGGATCAGATTTGGGATATTTATTTCTTCCTCTGCTTGATGCACCTTCTTGGTCAAATTTCGACCTTTAGCCTAATAACTTCCGGCTTATTTCCTGACTTTTGATTTTCTGGGTCAGGTTACAACTATTTCCTGCCCTCTTTTTCTCAAACCTTTTCTTCATTTCTTTTTATATGATCAACCCGATTGTCTAACTTGATCAACCCGGTTACCCTTCATTTCGACCATTCTATCGCTATCCCCTTTTGTTTCCCTTGACAAAATTCATCTCTTTTACCCTCTTTCCTCATGTGATATGAAACTTTGAATTTGGTTTTAAGGCTTCAAGGAATGGGTAAGAGTGTATGGGCTCAACGTGGTTAACTACGGGGTGCCTTGATTAGTGAGGCGGGTTTGTGGAACGAAGGAAGAAAATGGCTCAAAAGGCTTAAGTCCTAGTGCCTTTAGTCCTTACTACTTGTGCAATTGTCATCTCAATATTAAAAGTCAGCCTCTCGTAAAGTTTCCTTTTGTAAAAATATGATCACTCCTTCAGCAAGTTTTTCTCTAACCATATGATAATCAATCTCAATGTGTTTTGTACGTTCGTGGAAGACTGGATTGGAGCTGATGTAGACGGCAGCTTGATTGTCACAGTAGAGAGGGACCGGTTGTTTCACCTCTAGGCTGAAATCCTTGAGCAAAGCCACTATCCACACAACCTCACAACAAGCAAGAGCCATGGCTCTATACTCTGCCTCTGCCGAGGATCTTGATACGGTATGTTGTTTTTTCAAGCGCCAAGATATAAGAGAAGTGCCTAGGAATAAACAAAAACCAGATATGCTCCTTCTAGTATCCGGGCAAGCGGCCCAATCAGCATCCGAAAATATGCTCACAGAGAGATCAGACTTAGCCGAGTAATAAAGACCATGACCAATGGTTCATTTCAAATATCTGAGGACTCGTTCACCAGCAAGCATATGCCCGGTGTGTGGGTTTGACAGGAATTGGCTAAGCTTGTTAACCGCAAAAGTAATATCTGGACGTGTTATGCACAAATACACAAGACGACCTATCAGCCTTCTATAAGTGGTTGGATCAGCAAGAGGCTCACCATCTTCTTGCTGCAACTACTTGCTTGAGTCCATAGGTGTAGTGGAAGGTTTGCATCCAAGAAGACCAGCATCAGTAACGAGGTCTAGAGCATACTTATGCTGGGAAATGAATATACCACCCTTATTTCTTGCAATCTCAATCCCTAAAAAATATTTGGGATTACCAAGGACCTTGAGCTTGAAATGGTGTGCAAGAAACTCCTTGAAACTGATAATGAGTGAGCTATCACTGCTAGCAATAAGAATGTCATCCACATAAATCACTATTCCAAAGAAACCCCCATCTTTTGATCTTTTGAAAAAGTAGGAATGGTTTGGTGCAGACTGTGATAGACCAAAACCAGATAATACATGAGAAAACTTTAAATACCATTGTCTTGAGGCTTGTTTCAAGCCATAAAGTGATTTCTTCAGGCGGCAAACAAGCCTTCCAGATTCTGGAGCAGGGTGATGAACCTCCAATCCAGGAAGCAATGTCATATAAATTTCCTCATCAAACTCACCATACAAAAAAGCATTGTTAATATCAAGGTGAGCAAGATGCCAACCATTAACAGCAGCCAAGGCCAATAGCATTTTGACTGTGGTGAGTTTGGCAACAGGTGAGAATGTATCATGAAAGTCTACCCCTGCTTGTTGTGTGAACCGTTTAGCAACAAGGCGTGCCTTGTATCTCTCCACCGTTGCATCTGCTTTGAACTTGATCTTGTAGACCCATTTACAGGATATAGGAACCTTGCCTGGGGGTAGAGTAGTGATAAGCCATGTATCAGTTCTCACCAGAGCTTGCAGCTCCTCTTGCATAGCCAACACCTACTCAGGATGTTGTGAGGCTTGTTTATAGGAGGTAGGCTCAGTGAGAATTGAAAGGAGGATGATGAATTTCTGATATGGTTCAGAGAGTTTATCTAAAGAGAAGTATGAAGAGATGGGATATTTGGAAGATGAGACTACTGAATTACAGATGTAGTCTGAAAGATGAGAGAGAGTTTTGATGATTCTACCAGATGTGGATTGAGGAGGCACGGTTTGAGTGGTATTATGCTGCGGTAGAATGGATGGTGGAGAATCAGTATGTGAAGTGTTATTCTGAGGCAGAAAAGATGATGAAAGATCAGTAGGAGAGGAAGCAGTGGGGAATGAAGATGATGACTGTTGTGATAAGGGAAAAACAGTTTCATGAAATACCACATTTCGACTGATGAAAATGTGGTGAGTCTCCAAGTCCATGACTTTGTATTCCTTATATCCAGATGGATAGCCAATGAATATGCACTTGATTGCTCTGGGGGAAAATTTATTTTTTCTTTTGTCCAATGTTGAAGCAAAACAAAGGCACCCAAATACCCTGAGATTAGAGTAGGTTGCAGGTTTGCTGAATAAGATCTCAAAAGGTGTTTTATTTTCTGGGAAAATAGATGAGGGTAGTATATTTATGAGAAAAGATGCTGTGAGCACACACTCTCCCCGGAATCCCAATGAAAGATGAGATTGAAATAATAGGCTCCTTGCAACATTCAAAAGATGTTGGTGTTTTCTCTCAACCCTTGCATTTTGCTGAGGTGTTTCCACACATGAATATTGAGCAATAGTTCCATACTTTGTGAGTAAGGAAGTGAGGTTAAAATCGGGTGCATTATCACTCCTCAGAATCTTGATATTCTTAGAAAATTGGGTGAACACAGTGGAGAAGAACTGTGTCAGAATGGCTGGAACTTCAGATTTTTGGGAGAAAAGAAAAGTCCACACAAATCTAGAGTAATCATCCACTATAGTTAGGAAGTATTTGTGTCCATAATGTGTGGAGGTGGAAAAGGGTCCCCAAACATCACAATGTATCATGTCAAAGACAGCTGATGAGCTATGTGTGGATGTGGGAAAAGGTAGCTTTTTCTGTTTAGCTAGAGGACATATTTGACAAACAGACAATTGTGTATTTGATGGAGATAAAACATCTGATATCAACTTGAGTTTATTCAAAGATGGATGGCCCAAACGTTGGTGCCATATATCAAAGTTTACTACAGCATTTACAGAAGCTGAATGATTGAAAGAAAAACTTTCTGGGTTGCTACTTGGAGTGTGTTTTAGATTGTGATCAACAACAGCAGATGATGTTGGAAGCTCAAAAATGTATAAGTTTCCAACTCGATTACCCCTCCCAATCAGAGTCCCCTGTAAAACTTCCTGAATTTGGAATTGATTGTGAGTAAAGGAAACAATGCAGGCAGAACTTTTGGTGAGAGCACTCACTGATATCAGATTGAAAGAAAATGAAGGAACATATAGAGTAGAAGATAGGGTGATGAGAGGAGTAAATTTGACCGTACCTATGTGTGTAACGGGTGTTGTTTGGCCATTTGGAAGATTCACAGAAGCATTAGAGATTGGAGTTATAGATGAGAAAAGAGATTGATCATAGCATACATGATGAGTTGCACCTGTATCTAAGATCCAAGTAGATGATCTGGCACATGATGATTTTATGGAATTAACATTAGAAGAGAAAGAGATTATACCAGAAAAAGAAGCTTGGGGTTGTGTTGTAGGTTCAGATGTAGAAGCAGTACTTTGAGTGTGCAATTGGTTCTACAAGAGGCTTACAAGTTGTTGATATTGATCCATACTCGACAAGTTCATAGCATTCAGAGGTGTCATCTTCAAATCAGAGTTAGATGAACTATCTTCAACAAAATTCACTGATCTTTGTTGTTGTGGCTTCGAAAAATTAGATCCAGCACCAGCTCCTCCAGAGAAATTATTAGATCCAGGACTAGCATTTCCAGAAAAACCAGATGCAGTTGTAGAGAATGGCTTGTTCTTCCCCCTGCCAAAACCAGGTGGAAAGCCATACAAATAGAAACACCTATCAACACTGTGATTTGTTCTTCCACAGTGAGTGCAAAGGAACTTGCTCAAGCCTCTGCCATAGTTTGAAGTAGCATTCACAAAAGGTTGCTCACTAGGCACTAGAGTTGTAGATTGATTTCCTTCAATGTGTCTCTGTCTTTCCTCTTGAATCGCCAAGGAAAACACCTTTGAAAGTGAAGGCAAAGGAGTCATAGACAAAATGTGAGATCTAATCTGAGAAAATGAAGAATTCAAACCGATTAAGAACTGCATAGTGCAGTCATTTTCCTGGTGTTGGTGCCAACGAGCAGAACTGTGACAAGTGCATCTAGCACAGGTGCACCATGAGATTGGCTGAGAATTTTTTAATTAATCCCAAATAATCCTCAAATTTGTAAAATAGCTATTAACATGTGAATTTCCTTGTGAAAGAGACATGAGCTGTTGCCTCAATTGGTATAATCGAGCTGAATCTCCAATGGAAAACCGCTCCTTAAGCATCATCCATGTACATTATGCTTGAGCATATTTGAGTAGAGACTGAGTTTCGCAACCAAGCAATGACCATGCTATTGCAACGAATCCACGGTTGATAGAGCAAATCTTCTAGGTTAGGCCTAGGAATGGATCCATCAACAAAAACTAGCTTGTTTTTAGCAAGCAATGCAGTTGTGAATGAACGGCTCCATGTAGTGTAATTGGAGCCAATGAGCTGCTGTGGAACTAAGATAACACCAGGATTGTCGCTTGGATGTAAAAAATATGGGCTAGATGTGTCTTCGGGTGGAGGTTGAGCACCACGAACACGAAAATTCATTTTGATCGATCAAAAAGTGAGAATAGGATGATAAAAGATATATGAGAGAGATGTAGCGGAAGTTATAAGCTCTGATACCATAACAAACTTATAAATGCAGCATTGCTGCGTATGAAAACAGAGAGAGAATTTGAGATATTTTCTTATTGATTGAATTGAAAGAATACAACACAAACAATCACCTTATATACTAACACTATGGTGGTGCACGTACAACCGGGAACACAAGATAATAACCCCATACAACTAACTAACTAACTCACTCAACTTCCTAACTAACAAACCAACGGCTAGTTACAGCTGTTCACTGAGCTAAGCTTGAGCTTGTGTATGGAGCTGAGTTTCTTCTTCTCTGATACAGTCGACGATGAGAGCTTCCTCGCAGTGCTAAACAGCGTTGCGAGAGGTAGTCAGAGCTGGTCCCTCGCTCTCGACAACCCATCCATTTCCACGCGTCTCACCGGCCGCCACATCGAGTCCTTCATCCTCCGGAATCTCCACGACTCCAGGTTAGCTCTCCGCTTCTTCAATTTCCTCGGCCTTCACAAGAATTTCCCCCATTCTACGGCGTCGTTTTTCCTCCTCGTTCATTCCTTAGTCCACTAGCTGGCGACCTCGCTTTTGCAGACCCTCCTGCAGAGGGATGACTCTCCGGCTTTCGTGTTTCGCTATTTCTTCGATTCTTATAAAAGATCCGATTTTTTTTCGTCTGCAAAGTTATGTTCAGAGTAGAAGGGTTCTGGATTCGGTTGTTGTTCTCAGATTGATGAAGGAATGCGGTTTGCTTCCGGAGGTGAGGACAATTAGCGCGGTGTTGAATGGATTGATAAGAGTGAGGAGATTTGAGATGGTGCTTGCCTTGTTTGATGAAATGCTTGTGGATTCGGGGGGTTGTTGCTGATGTCTATGCCTATGCTGCTGTGATTAGGAGTTTGTGTGAGTTGAGGGATTATGATAGAGCGAAGGAAATGATCGGTTTGATTGAGGGGAGTGGAGTGAAGTTGAATGTGGTTATTTACAATGTGTTGATTCACGGGCTGTGTAAGGGTGGGAGAGTCTCTGAGGCTGTTGAGATTAAGGATTCGTTGAGGTTTAAAGGCATGAGAGCCGATGTTGTGACGTATTGTATGTTGGTGCTGGGTTTGTGTAGAGTGGATGAGTTTGGGTAGGCAAGAGAGTTGGTGGATGAGATGGTAGAGTGTGGGATTGTTCCGAGTGTGGAAGCTTTGTCTAGTGTGATTTGATTGATAAGGTGGAGAAACTTGGGAAAATGCCTAATTTATATGTTTGCAATGCTATGGTTCACTTATTGTGTAATAACGAAAAGTTAGAGAAAGCAAAGTTGCTTTTTATGAAGATGGAGGAGAAGGGTTTGATCAATTCATTATGTAAAACTGGGAAACTGGATGAAGCTACCAATTTTCTTGGTAAAATGCTCAGTGCAGGGATAAAGCCAACAGTTTACCCTTATAACATGTTAATTAGTGGGCAGTGCAAGTTGGGGTAATTGGAAGCAGCTATAAAACTCTTTCTTGAGATGAATGAAATAGGATTGAGTCACACTGTTCTAACATACATACACTTCTTTGATTCATGTTTACTGTAAGAAAGGAGAATTGGATAAGGCATTCCGTTTATATCATGAGATGACTGGGAAAGACATTTCACCTAATGTGCATACGTTCACTGCACTGATCTATGGTCTTTGTAATGCAAATATGAAGGATGAAGCATATAAAATGTTCAGCAAAATGTCGGAAATGAATGTTGCTCCAAATGAGGTAACATACAATGTTCTGATAGAAGCAAATTGTAAAGTAGGCAACACAGCGAAAGCTTTCAAGCTGTTCGATGAGATGTTGAAGAAGGATCTTACACCAGACTCATTTACGTACAGGCCTCTGATCTACGGGCTTTGTTCCACAGGTAGAGTATCTGAAGCAAAAGAATTTATGGATCGCCTAAATGATTTGAACGAGTTTTGTTATTCTGAACTGATGCATGCATATTGCAAGGAGGGACGACTGGAGGACGCACAACATGCTCATGATGAGATGGAGGAAAGAGGTATTAACATGGATCTTGTATGCTATGCTATAATTATTCATGGGATTCTTGATCAGAAAGACTCGACATTAGTGATTAAAAGTTTGAAGGAAATTCATGACCGTGGACTAAGGCCTGATGATTTTATCTATACTAGTTTCATCGACAAGTATGGAAAGACCGGTGATCTTGCGATGGCTATGGCTCATTGGGATCTTATGATTAGTGTAGGCTTTGGCCCAAATGTTGTGACATACACTGCGATGATTAATAGCCTTTGTAAGGGAGGATTGGTGAGGAAAGCAGAGGTTCTGTTTAAGGAAATGTTGGTTAGCGGTATATTTCCAAATGAGATCACACACGGATGCTTTCTTGATCATCTTACCAGAGAAGGGAATATGGCGGAGGCTAAACGGCTACATAAGGCTATGCTCAAAGGTTTCCATGGTAGCACAGTGAGTTACAATATGCTCATTCGAGGTTTCTGCAAGGAAGCTTCACAGACCCTAACTGAAATGTCGGCTAAAGGTATTTCTCCAGATTGTATTAGCTACTCAACTATCGCACATGAGTATTGTAGGAGAGGTAATTTGCAAGGAGCCTTCAGTTTATGGGAATCGATGTTAAACAATGAGATTGAGCCTGATGCAGTTGCTTATAACTTGCTAATACATTCATGCTGTTGAGTTTCATAATAGTATGGTGAAAAGAGGTCTGAAGCTGACTCGGGCAACATATGCATGTCTCATGCAACAGACGCGCGTTCAAAAATTGCCATTTGAGCCGCAGGCCGGACAATCTGTTGTGGATTGATTGTATGACATTGGTAAATTTAATTGTACAACACAGAACGTCAGAAACAAGGTGAAGTCATGTATTTATTTTTTCTAGGAAAAGGTTACTAGAGGAATCAGAATTTTAAACAAGTCATGTAGAGTGTGTATTCAAAATTTCTTAAAAACCGTGTCAGATCAAAAGGTTGCAATTTTTATGGGACATATGGAGTAATACGTTATCATGAATCCCAGAATTCCCTGGGCATGTTTGATCTTGGATGTATTGGTGGTTAGTTTACAGGTAAAACAAAAATGACTATTTCCTGGCCATCAACATAAATGATAACTTAGCAGAAAAGCATAGTTATTTGCTGGCAGTTGTCTAGTTTGAACTTGTTTCTCAACTTGGCAAATCTCTATTATATTTATGTGCATCATCATGCTAGTTTCTCGGAAACATGTATGTAAACCTACTTTGGAATTTCTTGCTGTCTATCACCTTATTGAAATATTATCTTGGAATTTTCTTTTTGCAAAGGTTAGTCGTTTTGATGTACTCCCTCCGTCCCATTCAAGATCTTCACATTCTTAAGTAGCATAGGATTGTAGGAGTTGTGTGGAATAAGTAAGGAGAAAAAGGTAGTCGAATATTTTAATGAGAGAGGAGAGGAATTTATTTTGAAATATAGAAAGTGGACATCTTGAGTAAGACGAACTAAAAAGGAAAAGTGGACATCTTGAATGGACGAGGGGTACTAAGTTATAAAATGACACCATTAGATGACAAATACCATCCAGAAGAAGGTCAAGGTTTCTTCAACCCAAATTCTGTATCAATCTTGTCCCTATCAGCAAAATAACTCTTTTCATAACTTTTAGGATAGGCTTCTGACGAAGCAGATGGTATTTGCTTTCAACTATACTACTCCCTCCGTCCGCAATTAGGAGTCCCGATCAATTTTGTGCTCTCATTTTATAAAAATGATAATAAGTAGTTAAAGTGAATAAATGGTAAAGTAAGAGAGAGAATAATATTGAGAATTCTCTCTCTTACTTTACCATTTCTTCACTTTAACTACTTATTATCATTTTTATAAAACGAGAGCGCAAAATTGATCGGGACTCCTAATTGCCGACGGAGGGAGTAGTATAGTTGAAAGCAAATAACATTATTCTCTCTCTTACTTTACCATTTCTTCACTTTAACTACTTATTATCATTTTTATAAAATGAGTGTGCAAAATTGACCGACACTCCTAATGGCAGACGGAGGGAGTACTCATTACTGCAGTCGGTTAATAATATTAAGCACATAACTCTGTTTTCTCTTTCTTTGTGGATAGGCTTATGATGAAGTGTGTGTGTAGTATGTGTATGGAAATGTCTGCATTGTGTGTAGTGTGTGTAGTATGTGTGTTGTGTGTATGTAATGTGTAAAGATGCCCAATTTTGTAACTATTTGAAATTCCAATTGTGGAATTATAAAGAATTGGAATCTATACATATATAAAAGTCAAGTCCTGAAAAAATGTTTTATCCCGCCCACTTTCATGAAATATTGTTAAGTGTATTATAAAATTGTGTTAGCATATAATATACATTATACAATATTAACATATGATTGATTGGATATAGAGAATAAATGGATGTCAATTAGTCAAATCTTACTCTTTTTGGCCATTGGGTATTTTTTTAAATCTTTGACTCTATATTCCTCGGGTTTCTTCATGCGTAAATAGTCTCCTCAAGACTTTCGTTTAAGAAAGTTGTCTTGAAGCCTATATGCTAAACGTTTTAATCCATATAATCGCCAAGAAGATACGAATTAATTTGATCATAATGACCAGTGAGAAGATCTCATCATATCGACACATTTTCTCCTAAGCCAATGTATCTTTTAGGTTCTTTTACAATTCTCTTACTATGACATTGAATTGATAGTTAAGAATTATCAGATGGTATAACTTCTTGGATTGTTGGTGATGTGATTCCTCTTAGTTTCTCGAGAGCTATCACGCTTGTGGGTTTATGATTCAAAATAGAGGCTTTGTACAAGAACTTATCATTTATTAGAACACACACCTAGATCAAAATATAATGGTGATTCTTGTGCCAGATCAGGTGCTCCATCATAACTTGAGTTATCTACAATAAAAGACAATTTTTGCTAGGATGAAATGATCATTGTGCTAGTTGAGCTTGAACTTGGTGGTCCGCTTGGTTCGTTTTGAATAAACTTGGCCGAGCTGTGAGATGTTTCTACAACTTATAATGAGGTTTGTATACTACTAGTTGAGCTTTAACTTGGTGATCCTCTTGCTTCTACATGTAATTGTGTAGTTACTCAAATATATGTATAAGATTAAATAACATTAATAAATAGTTTATTTTATAGTAATAAATATATGTGTAAACACATATTATAAAATAAACAAGTCTAAGACTTCTGTATTGTAGGTCGAGTAGTGGAACATGTCATCACAGTAGGAGACTCATTCAGTTCCTTGCAGAAGAAATATATTTTCATAACCAAGATAGACTTTGGCTACCTATAGTGTAAGGTTACAGTTGGAAAATTTTGCTTACCTAAGAAAACATACACTTGTGTGGTGTAACACTGAATAAGATCTAAGGTGGAATATATCTTTATTGGTATATGCTAAAAGATATAATTTCATAATTTTTGTATTGCAATACTTGTATATGACTTATGAAATGTGTCATTTAATCATATGCTACTTTGATCTATCAATATGTGCAGGTTTTCCGTTACCTAGTAAACAAGTACTCCCTCCGTCTATGATTAATTGAACCCTTTTGCTTGGCATGAGTTTTAAGAAATATAGTGGAAGTGAGTTGAAAAAGTTAGTGAAATGTTAGTCCTATTTTTATATATTCGTTTTATTATAAAATATGAGTATGATAAGTTAATGGATTGTGGGGTCTATTACGAAAAGTAGTGTAAAAACTAAGGGTATCAATTAATTGTGTACGGACGAAAAAGAAAATTGATGTCAATTAATCGTGGACGGAGGGAGTAGTAGTAATTGATGACTGGCATATGTCAGATATGTTTGCATTGAATCATGTGCCTGCGAGGTATGATATATCCCGGGAAGTATAGGAAAAAAGAATTTATTGTTTAGTAAAACTGGTAAATTGAAATTTATTCCATGAATAATAAATGAGGTTATAGAAACACTTTCGAAAAGATATTAAATTTAACTCATGGTCTATAACGGACAAAAAATTAATTCAACTCGTATTACTTGTAATTTTGGGATATGAGAAGTCAATATTATTGTCTATAATGCTACAATAATATTCTATTAGATATATACCAAATTATGGGTTCATTACTTTTATAAGCAATTATCCTAACCTTACAAATTATGGGTTGGACCAACCCATATCATCTATGGAATCCTAACCTAGCCCATACATACATACATGACTCTATAAATAGAGTTGGAATGAATTCAAAATCCTAACCTTAGCCTCCATTTTCAATTTATTGATTACTCCCCAATCCCATATGAATATACACTTTTTCTTTTTTAGTACGTCCCGCAAGAATATACATTTTCTGAATTTGGAAACTCTTTTCTGAGGTGAGAACCAATTTCCACTAACAATACTTTAATTACTTTTTCTTCTACTTCTCTCTTACTTTATCAATTGTACATTAAACTCGTAGCCAACCAAAAATGCATATTCTTAGGAATGATGGAATATTAATTACATGACTTCAAATTCACCACAAAGAATCTCTAATATACTATAATGTCTCATTTCAAATAACTTAAATTATACCCCTTCTGTCCCAAGGAAGATGACCCATTCTTTGGGCGGCACAAAATTTTATGTAGTTTTATTTTGTGTGTTATGTGGAAAAGTAAGTGAGTATAAACACAGATAAAATTATTTCCTTTTTTAGTAATGCGTCATCTTGGTGAAGACAAACTAAAAATAAAAGTGAATCATTTTAGATGAGACAGAGGGAGTATATTACATTCTCTTGTAACTCTTATGTAAAAAGTTATGGCTTATGCAATAATTTTATTGATGAATAGTCAATTCTCCATCAACGATGATACAGTTTATGATCAAAAGCTTACTACTCCATCATACGTCCATGAAAAATAGTCTTATTTTGAAATTTTGGGATGTCCACAAAAAATAATCCCATTTCTTAAAATAGAAAGTTCTTCTCTGATATTTTTAAAAAATTTTCCTTATCTCTCTCATACTTTACCTAATTTTTTTCCTTATCCTTCTTACTTTACCCACTTTTTTTCGGGAATGGATCCTTTGTTGTGTTAAAAAATACAACAGAAGCTGTTGTGGACGAAACGCAGCAAAATTCTCACAAAACGCAGCATAACTTCACATTCTTGTAAATAAAGACAATATCCAACAAATTAATGGTATTTTCATATTTTTCTTTATATAATATCTGGGTATTATATTGAATATAATAATATTATCATTGGTCATGATTTCTAAACTTAGAAAAATAATGCTATGTGAGACAGGTTGGCAATCGAAACTAAAAAATATTATTACAATTATCCCAGGTAAATATATAACTCATACAAAATGTATCACCTTTGTTTCATATTAGTACAAAAAGTTTGAAGTTTACATAAATCATACAGAAAGTTCCATTCGTATTTCAATTTAGTACATTCCGTTATATTTGTTTAAACGTCGTTAACTCTTTCTCTATGTGAAGTACACCCCTTGCACAGCGGACGACTTGTACAAAACAAATAAATCAGATATATGATCTATTTGATAGATTATGGGATTAATCAATTCACATGTTAACACAGAATTGCATGCTAGAACACACATAATTCATGCTTAAAGAAAATAAATTTAAAACATGAATACTACGGTTTAGAGTTACCGATTTGATTCTCCAAAGAATCGTCGATTGTTTGTGCCTTCTCCACGTGATGATCTTCAATACTAGACCACAAATCTTCTAATCTATTCCCGAACTCAAGTTATAAGGATAAAATCTAATTAATCCATAATTTAATTCATAGATTAAAATCCACAAGATATATTCAAATAATTTTAAATTAATCTTGAATTATTTCTAAAATTGAATCCAAGGATTTGGAATCCCTAATCATTTTATTGGAAAGTAAAGTCACGATAGGCAATGCGACGTCGCGCATATGGAAACTTAATCTAGCGCAATCGTACTCCCACTGCTCCGCAGCCACCATGATCTATCCAAGGCGCAGACGCTGCTAACTGCTGGAGATCACGGTGCTGCTTCATCCTCGTCAACAGCGCTGCTGCACCGCTCTCTCATCACGAGTCCGAAACTTCACCGGCGTCACGCAGCTGCTCTGCGTCGCGCAGACTGCCCAGCCCAAAAGCTTGGGCTGCCGACACAGCTTGGCCAGCTTGCTCCGACGTCGCTGCATCAGATGCGTGTGCTGCTCCGACCAGTCTCACGTCGCGAAGACGAACTGATGATCGCTCTTGCCGAACAGGCCTCAGGCGAAAGTTGCACAATCACAAACAAATTTGAATCCAGGCAATTTCGTATTGATTCACCATTCGAACATTTATTGGAGAAAGTAATACAAATTCATCATTATAATAATCACAGATACGCATAGGCATATATATCCATTGTTGGAAAAAGGAAGATGGTCGCCCACATTGATTATAGAAGAGTTCTTAGAACATTTAAGAAATGTAGAATTCCTAGTTCTAGTGTGTTTCCAATGCTCATTTATTGGTGTACTTTATAAGATTCTAATCTCCCTATAAATACTAGGGAAATTAGCATATCAAACATAACATAAGAAACATACACAAGGAATACAATTTCTCTACCTTCTACTGCAACATGCCTATCCAATCTTTCTATATCTCTCTCAATTACCATCTTTAAGTTGGTATCAGAGCAGGAAACCAACAAAAAATCTCTAATGGAGGTCAGTCAAATACACTCTTGAACTATTGATCCAAACAATCTCAAATCTAATTGATTTGTACAAAACCAACACAAACCAAGCACACTGTTGCAGCAACGACTTAGGCGAACAGCCCAAGGACGACACCAAACCATATTGAATCTGCCCAATCACCAAATTTATGCAACGAAAAGAATTGGCTGTAGAATAGCCACGCACTGCTGCCGGAGAACAAAGAGAGACATCCTGAACCGAAGAAGACGTACTCCAGTGCTCTCATTGGTGGCTGCTATAATCGACAACAGTCTGCAGCGTCAGCAATTAGCAGCACCAGTCGGCAGTAGCATCAGACATGAGCGTCGGCGTCGGTGGCGAAAGCAGCAACACCATTCGGCAGCAACGACGGCGGAGGCTGTGCAGCTGGGAAGAAGAGGGATTTGGGCAGGCGGTGATGACCAAACAACCACCGCTGGCACCGGTACCAGTGCGGCAACGGACAGCTTTGTCCCGCCGCTGCCTTCCGACAGTCACAAATTAGAAGAGGAGTTGACCGGAGAGACGGCAAGATACACATTTGGGGGAACGGCTAGGGTTGGGGAATCATTAGCGGGATTTTTTAAAACTCGCCCAACTTTGCAGAAAACTCCCCAGAGGTGCACATGGTTCAATCGAGAGATACAAGGCAAGATTGGTTGCTAAAGGATATACTCAGGTGTACGAATTTGACTATGAAGAGACGTTCTCCCTGTGGCCAAACTTAATACAGTAAGAACTCTTCTATGAGTAGTTGCATGTAAAGAATGACCATTATATCAGTTCGATGTAACAAACACATTCATTCATGGAGAACTTGAGAAAAATAAGGAAGTCTACATGGAAGTTCCCCTAGGGTTTTATGAAGAATTTGGAAAATGGCAGGTGTGCAGACTGAGAAAAACCCTTTTTATGGGTTAAAGCAGTCCCCTAGAGTGTGGTTTGGAAGATTTTGCCAAGCAATGTTCAAACATGGCTTCGAACAGAGTCATTCGGATCACACACTATTCCTAAAGAAGAGGAATGGCAAAATGACATGTCTAATCATATATGTTGATGACATGATCATAACACAAGACGACACCGAAGAGATCCAAAAGCTGAAGGAAAATATGTTTAAGGAGTTCGAAATGAAAGACTTGAGAGCGTAGAAGTACTTTGTAGGAATTGAAGTACTTTGTAGGAATTGAAGTGTTAAGATCCAAACACGGGATATTCCTAAGACAGAAAAAGTATGCACTTGACATATTAGCCGAAACAGGCCTATTGGACTGTAAGCCTGCTAAAACTCCAATGGTACCCAACCATGGGTTGAAGACTGTGGATGGAGCTAAGTGATAGGGCTCGTTACAAGCATGGTTTTGTAGGGTTTATTACACTAACATGGCTGATAATGAGCAAAAAGAGTGGTGAATTTGAGTGTGCAGTGGCTATAAAACGTAGAAATGGCAAGTGCAGGAATAACTTGATCAACTCGGGAAATGAGTGAAAATGGCCAGAAATGAAGCTAAGTTGATCAGTTGCGTACAAACATTGAAGCTTGCCCAGCCGACAAGTTGATCAAGTGGAGTTTACCACATGAAGTGATGAGTCATAGGAGAGAGAAGAAAAGATGCCATCTCAAGGGCATAAATGTCAAGATAGGATGGGCTTGCCCTAGGGATTTGGGCCCAACATCATCCTATAAATGCAGAGAGAGTGCACACAAAGAGGAGTTCGACACCATCATCACCTTCAGTCACCTCATTTTCACCTTAGTTAGATAGCATGGAGTAGGAAGCTAGCAGCAGGAGTCGTTGTTCCCATCTCTGTTTTCATCTCTTCTTCCTCGCCAAGGAATAAGGGACCTGGATCTACGTAGAAGTCTTCATAGTCAGAGTTTTTGTTGCACCCCGAGGGGTTAAAACAATTTCTATTTTGTTTTTAGTTCATCGCTTTCGTAGATTAGATGTTTTTAATGTTTTTCTTTCAGTTGCTACTCTAGTTCATTTCCATTGTTAATCACTCTTTGAATCACTGTTTGGAATTCTGTTTTAGTTACAATCGTTCATGAAATGGAGTTTTTAGTTCAAGTTGTGTTGGATCTGGTGTTTTCTGTTTTGATTCCTTTCGTTTTGCTTTAGTTCCGCCTTGGTTATGCTTTCTCGTAGGTAGATTTACATTTCAGCTCGTCAACTTGCATGTGAATATGTTAGATACTTAGATCTATTTTTCTTTACGTCTATTTCATATGGATCCATGTTCGTTTTGTCTGATTTCTGTTTTGTGCTCATTGCTCTGTTTAGATCTGCTTTCGTTGTTTTTATTTAGCTGCTTAGCGAAGAAGAAGATAGTGGTTTGTTAGGATCGCAGTCTCTGTCACCTTTTCAGTGTTTATAACTTTTTAATAGTGCACTTATTTTGTGTCAGTGGTCCCGAGTTGCTTTTTACCATTTCCGTTCTTAGCGAAATTGATCAAGTTACCTTTCTCTCTTTATGATGTCTCTAGTCTAGCTTGATCAATTTAGTTTAGTTAGTTGATCAGTTCCTTTCCCTTAGTTTAAAACTTAACCCACTTAAAAGCGTGGCCGCAGCTAAACCTCTCAAATGTCTCAATCCCAACTCCACTTGCCTTTATTTCTGAGGGATTCGACCCTTACTTCCATTTACTAGTTTATAGTATTGTGGGTTGATGGATCCGCGAATTTCTGATGTTAGTAAATGCTGGTAGAGAATGAAAACTACGACACAAAGAGTTTACGTGGTTCGATTTACTGAAGTAAATCTACGTCCACGGGAAGAAGGGAGGGCAAGATTGTATTGCTTGATCTGGGATTACAGCTTACAACACAGACTTGCTATATGATTTTATCTCTAGAGAGCTTAACCCTTTTCTATCTGATCTAAGTTCTATTTATACATTGAACTAAGGTCGTGGTTTGCAGCCCCACTAACAAGATCGTGGGTGAGCAATAACTGCTCAATAACTGCTTCGTACCACTAAATAGATCGTGGGTATAGCGGAGGTCGTGGAGGCCTTTCATGAGTCCACTAACTCCTAGTTCGGTCGAATGCTGAGACCGAACTGCTGGACTTTACCGATCAACTCTTGCCGATCTGAGAGGAGAGCTTGACTGGTCGGCTTTTACCGAGCTGTAGGCTGAGTCCGAACTCTTTGGTCGTGCCGAACTCTTTGGTGCCGAACAGATACTCTTTCTTGGGCTCTGGGCTGATGGGCCGTCACTGTTATTGGGCTTGCCATTAGGGTTTAGTTCGTACCCCATCACTACCCCCCCCGAAAAGCGAAGTGAATCACTTCGGCGAGGTGAGTCACTTCGGCATTCTGGATAATGGTAAGGGGGAGGCTGACGTCAGGGGACGTGCCTTGCGCGTGCCTGCATTAAATGCGACAGTAAAATCCGGCCGTTGAATCCTGAAAAGGTGGGATTCGAAACGGCGCAACGATCTCGAAATCTTTCCCGAATCTGATAAATATGCTCTTTCTTCCTCATTTGAACACCTTTGCTGTTGCGTCTTCTGTACTCTCTCTTTCTCGAGAAATTTTCTTCCGCTTTCAAGAGCTTCTTCAGACTTTCTTCACCTTCAAAAAGTAAGAAAAATGTCTTCTTCTTCTTCTTCGGAGTCGGGTAGCGGTAGGAGAGGGGGCAAGGGGTCTTCTAGCCGGAAAGAGTCCGGAGAGAAGACTGTAGAATACTTTCACAGCGTCTTGAGTAAGGACACCGTGATATCTCTACACGAAAAATATCTTCTTCCCGGGGGGAAGGCGGTGGTTCCCGACGATGATCATAGGGCTAACGACCCGCCGGAGGGTTATGCCACCGTTTACGAAGCCTGCTTAGAATGCGGGCTTCGTTTCCCTCTTCCCCCACCTTTTGTAGAGCTTCTTGATTTTTTTCAACTCCCTTTAGGTCAGGTGACTCCGAATTCTTGGAGGCACTTGTCGGCTTTTGCTGCCGAACTCCGTAGGCTAGATAAGGATCTGTCTCTTCGGGCAATCCTTAATTTTTTCCAATTTAAAAGGAAAGGATCTTGGTTTTACTTGATCCCCTTACAGCCTTTTAGGGCATTCTGCAAAACCAAGTGGCCGAAATGGCAAAACCGCTTCTTTTTTTATAATAGGACAGCGGCTCCGGGCTTTCCCTGGAGAGGGCCGAAGTCCGTGATTCCTCATCCTCGGTTAGAACCGTTGGCCGAGCTCGAAGGCGAGCTCAATAAGATTCCTATGATTAGGAAACAATACTCGGAAACTGAGCTCGTCAAGGGCGACCTCGTGTTCAATATCTCGTCTTCGGACGAAGAAACTGAGGGTGAGGATTTCTTTTTTATGCTTTACTGCTTTAGCAGCGAAAACTAACCTTGTTTCCTTGCTTTTTGGCAGTGTACATGCTGAGTAAGGCTAGCCGCAAATCTTCGGAGTCCAAGGAGCCGGAGAGGCCGAAAACCACCAGCTCGGCGTCTGATGCCGAGAGGACTCCGAAAAGGCAAAAAACCTCTTTGGATCCGAAGAAGCCGGAGTCGACTTCGGCAAAGGGGAAGGGGAAGGCCCAGAAGCCCCCGAGAGCGCCAGAGAAAGACGTGGTCTTGGCGCCTCCTTCGGAACATATCTGTGAGCCGTTTTTATGGCCCACGGACTTCGCCGAGGTGAATTCTCTTCCTGATTTTCTGGGCTTGCTTTTTTCCTGTATTTTTGTGGCCCCTTTGTTGACTTTTTTCTTTATCCATTTTCAGAGGAACGATATGCTCTCCAAGCTCGTCGCCGTCGAACTCTCCAAAGCGTCCAATGACTATGCTGAGATGCAGAGGAAGTTGGCGGCTGCTTGTCATCGGGCCGAACAGGCTGAGGCTAACTTTGAGAAGGCCAGAGCTGCTAGGATTTCGGCCCAGGATGAAGCTCAGTTTGCCAAAAACCAGCTCGTCATCCAGCGAGAGCAGACGAAACGGAGGGATGCTGCTGCCGTGGTTGCCCAAGGGGAGGCTCTCCGTGTTTACACGGAGAAACTCTTTTTGAGCAGCCAGTTCTCGGCCTTTGTCGGTAGTCTGGTAAGGCTAATTACCGATAAGGGCGAGCAGGGGGCCGACGTCGTGCTGCCTCTGTACAGCCAAGAGATAGCAGCTCGGCTTCAGAATCTGCCGCTCCTTGAGGAGCTCGCTTCATCTTCGGTCCTGCTTTCTGCAGACCGAGTCCGGAGTTGCCGAGCTGATCGGGACGAGAACCTGGAGGCTATCTTTGCCTCCGTGGGACCCGTTTCACCCGCTTCGACTTACAACGGAGAGGGTGAGGCCGAGCCGCCGGAGCTGGAGGCCGAAGTCGAGCGGGCCGGGCATCCGGAGAAGGAGGCCGATCAGGAGGCGGAGGCGAGGCCGGCAGGAGGCGAGGCCGAGGCTGAGGTAGTTCAGGAGAAAGAAGCTGAACCAGACCAAGGAGCCGGAGACGAAGCTGGCGGAGTATGATTTCGTCTCCCTTCTCTTAGTCTAGTTTCTTCCTTGTAAAATGGCCTTGAAGCCCTCCTAGTGTAAAAAATTTTCCTTGTGAATGAAAAATTCTCTACACTTGTCTTCGTATAGCTTTTCGTACTCGCCTTTATTCCTGTTGTATTTTACTATCTGCTCGGTACAGCTGCCGAACTAATATAGCTGCTTTGTACTCAAGGAGATGGAGATACTTCACTGGAAACGGCTGTACTCTTCGGCTTTAGACGAAGCTGAGAAAAGAGCTATAGCCGATCAGACGAAGAATGACGAGCTTCTGGCTCGTTTAGTGAAGCTGGAGGCCGATAATAAGGACTTAGAGTCCGATAAGAAGGATCTGGAGGCCGAGCTGAATACGACCATTGCTGAGAGGACTGCGTACGAGGATTACATCCGTGTGCGCGGGGGCTTGACCATATCAGATGTTCAGAGTCGAGTTGACGAACTGTGGGAGGAATATCATGTACTCCGGAGGAACAATGCGCTGGAGAGCTCGGCTTGCCAACAAGTTGTGAAATCATTACGGCGCTGGGCTTCTCGGTACGACATTGTTCTTTCTCGGCGCCCCTCCATAGAAAGATTCCTTCGGCATATCGTGCCAACAGATGCTCGCACTCCAGATCAAGCCTCTGGTTCCCTTGTTCAAAATCCTACTTCCAGTCAACAACGAACTCCGGAACAGCCGGAAACGTCAAGACGAGAACGGGCTCAGGAGCAACCGGAATCGTCAAGACAGGGACGGACTGAAATTCGCCGAGGAGTTGTGACTATGAGCGAGCAAGATCAGCAGATGATTATTGCAGAGACTCTTCATCGCCGAGGTGTTAGGACTTCTCGGGCTCGGGGAAGAGGCGTTGGGTCGAGGATAGCATCTCGTCGACCTGCTTATTCTTCATCTGCTCGGAACAACCGAACTCGGCTTCCAGAGGATTTTGCAGATAGGTGGCTTAACTTCAGCAACCCTGGACAGTAGAATAGTCCTTTGTAATAGCGTAACGCCATTTTGTAGGGTAGCGGAGTTGTATGCCGAACAAGATTTGAAAAATGAAATTTTGTTTTCGCTTCTAACACTGTATTTACAGCTTAGCGAAAAACTTTCATCGTACTTGTCCTCGGTCTTATGAAGTAAACTTCTTTGACCGGACTTGGTCCTTGGTCTTATGAAGTAAACTTCTTTGACCGGACTCGTCTTTGGTCTGATGAAATAAACATCTTTGACCGGACTCGTCTTTGGTCTGATGAAATAAACATCTTTGACCGGACTCGTCTTTGGTCTGATGAAATAAACATCTTTGACCGGACTCGTCTTTGGTCTGATGAAATAAACATCTTTGACCGGACTTGGTTTGTGTTCTAATTTGGCGATTTGTCGCCGGGATCGAACTTTCCCTTGTCCTAATTCGGCGAGTTTTATCGCGTGGATCGGACTTTCCCAGTTAACCGAAGTGGTCTTATGCAGTAAACCTCTTTGACTAGACGTGGTCGTCCCCGGTCTTATGAGGTAAACTTCTTTGACCGAACTTGGTCGTCCTAATTCGGCGAGGTTTATCGCGTGGATCGGACTTTCCCTTATTGCAGTTCGTTTCAGACGAAGTGCTTATTTCTTAAGCCGAATTGTGGTCTTGTATCTTCCTGAGAAGCTTGGACTCACAATCGTTGGCTTATTGCAGTTTGTTTCAGACGAAGTGCTTGTTAAGCTGAATTGCGGTCTTGTATCCTCCTTGGAAGCTTGGACTCACAATCGTTGGCTTATTGCAGTTCGTTTCAGACGGACTGCTTGTTAAGCTGAATTGTGGTCTTATATCCTCCTTAGAAGCTTGGACTCACAATAGTCTTTAATAATCGATCTAAAAAGGGGATCAGTCTTTAAAGAACGATATACCTTGGTACCATTTGTAAGAGACGACAAGCACATAGAGACAAAACACATAGAGAAAAAATGAAAAAGATGAAAGAAAAAAACTTTAAACCTTTTATAAAACGACAAGTAAAAGGTACAAGTAAAAAACAAACAAATAAAAACATGTACCCCTATGACCGAACTAGACACAAGACAGACTGACCGGACCTTGTCTCTTACAAGTGGAACTTCTTGAGGTTGGAGACGTGCCATGTTCGGGGTACTTGTTCTCCTGACATGTGAGTCAATTTATAAGACCCTTTGCCGAGGACTTCTGACACCCGATATGGACCCTCCCATGTGGGTTCGAGTTTGCCCAGCTTTTCTGCTCGGCTTACTTCGTTGTTTCTCAAGACGAGATCTCCCACTTGAAATTGAAGCTTTTTCACCCTTTGGTTATAATACCGGGCTACTTGCTCCTTATACTTGGCTGCTTTTATGCACGCCAATTCTCTTCTTTCTTCGGCGAGATCTAGTTCTGCTCTCAGTCCGTCGTCATTCATTTCTGAGGAGAAATTTAGAGTTCGGGGACTGGGTACGCCGATCTCCACCGGAATTACGGCTTCAGTGCCGTACACCAGACTATACGGAGTTTCACCGTTGGAGGTTTTGGGTGTAGTTCGATAGGACCATAGGACTTGAGGGAGATTTTCTACCCATTGTCCTTTGGCTTGTTCTAACCGAGCTTTTAACCCTTTCACCAGAATCCGGTTCGTTACTTCCGTTTGTCCGTTTGCTTGGGGATGGGAGACCGAAGTGAACCGCTGTTGAATGTTCAGCTCTTGGCACCAATTCTTGAACGTCTTGTCGGTGAACTGAGTCCCATTATCCGAGATGAGGATGTGAGGTATGCCAAATCGGCACACTATGTTCTTCCAGACGAAGTCCAATGCCTTTGAGCTCGTTATCGTAGCTAATGGTTCAGCCTCCACCCACTTCGTGAAGTAGTCCACGGCAACGATAAGGAATTTCATTTGCCGAGGAGCTTGAGGAAGTGGTCCCACTATGTCTATGCCCCATTGCATGAAAGGCCAAGGGCTTTGCATAGTGTATAGATCGGTCTGCGGCATCCTTGGGACATTTGCATGAATTTGGCACTTCGTACACTTCTTGACGAGCTGCACTGCCTCTTGTACCATGGTTGGCCAATAATATCCCCATCTCAGAACTTTTTTAGCTAAAGCTCTGGCTCCGATGTGGCTACCGCACGATCCTTCATGAACTTCTCTGAGGATGTAGTCCGTCTCTTCTGGTCCTACGCACCGCAATAACGGCTGGAGGTAAGACTTTCTAAAGAGGACTCCTTCATGAAGTTCGTACCGAAGTGCTCGGCACGTGATCTTCCGAGCTTCTCTCTTATCCTCGGGCAATTGTCCTTGATCCAGATACTGCAAGATCGGCGTCATCCAGTTCGGCGAGCTGGATACTGAATGTACCTCGGCTTCATCAATGCTTCGATGCATTAATTCTTCCGCCTTTGAGCTCGGATCTGAGGCCAACTTACTTAAGGTATCTGCTCGGCTATTTTCCGCTCTGGGAATGCGGATTATCCGAAAATAGGAGAAACTTCGGCTGATGCTTTGCGCTTTGTCCAAATACTTCTTCATTCTCTCGTCACGAGCTTCACTTGTACCCAACATGTGATTTACTATGACTTGTGAATCACAATGGACTTTGAGAGATTTGACGAGCAGACTTTGCGCTAACTGGAGTCCGGCCAGGAGGGCTTCGTACTCGGCTTCATTATTAGTAGTGGGGAATAGGAACCGAAGTGAGTAGGTTACCTCGTGTCCGTCGGGAGCGACAAGTAAAATACCAGCTCCACTTCCCATCTTGTTTGAAGCTCCATCTACGAATCCGCTCCAGCAGTCCGGCGGCTCTATTTCGGATTCCAAGGGCTGTGCTAGTTCGGCATTGGCAGAATTCTTCTGTTCGGCAATAACAGGAATTGCTTGATCGAACTTTGCTTCTGCAAGAAAATCTGCCAAGGCTTGTCCCTTGATGGCTTTCCGAGGTAGATATTCAATTGTGTGCTCTCCCAACTCTATAGCCCACTTGGCGATTCTGCCTGATGCTTCTGGTTTGGTCAACACTTGCCGAAGTGGCAGATCAGTTAAGACGCATACCTTGTGAGCATAGAAGTATGGCCGCAGTCTCCTTGCTGCATTTACTAATGCCAGAGCAATTTTTTCCAGAGGTTGATACCTTGTTTCTGGACCTCTTAATGCTCGGCTTGTAAAGTAGATGGGAAGCTGCTTTAGGCCTTCTTCTCGTACAAGCACCGCGCTGATGGTTTGATCCGATGCCGCTAAGTATAAGAATATTACTTCGGCTTCGGTTGGAGCAGAGAGAATAGGAAGCTCGGCTAGATAACTTTTGAGTTCGTCAAAGGCCTTTTTCTGCTCGGCTCCCCACTCGAACTTTGGTGCCTTTTTCAACACCTTGAAGAACGGCAGTTGCTTTTCTGCTGCTTGGGAAAGGAATCGATTCAGTGCGGCTAGACATCCGGTTAGCCTTTGCACGTCATGTATGGACTTCGGCATTGCCATGTTCTGAACGACTTGAACTTTTGAGGGGTTTGCCTTGAGTCCGTCCTTTGAAACCCAACAACCCAGAAACTTTCCCGACTCTACCAAAAAGGTACACTTTTGGGGATTAAGTTTGAGGTTGGCTTTCTTGAGCACGTCGAGAGTGGACTTGAGGTTGTGCTCGTACTCCGAAGTGCTTTTGCTTTTGACGACTATATCGTCAACATACACTTCGACCTCCTTTCCAATCAGGTGCCGAAAAAGCTTGTCTACCATCCTTTGATAAGTGGCTCCGGCATTCTTTAAACCGAATGGCATCTTTTTATAAGCGAAAATGCCGAAATCAGTAATGAAGGCCGTTTTTGAAGCGTCAATCTCATCCATTAAAACTTGATGGTATCCTTTGTACAGATCAAGAAAACAAAAAATTTCAAAGCCTATCAAAGCTTCTACTTTTTTATCTATGTTCGGAAGGGGATAGCAATCTTTGGGACAGTGCTTATTTAGATCGGTGAAATCTATGCACATCCGCCATCCTCCTTCCTTTTTCTTGATCATGACAGGATTGGCCACCCACGAAGGATACTTCACTTCGAATAACACATCCGCCTTCAATAATTGACGGACTTCGTCATGGATGACTTGACTTCGTTCTGCCGCAAAGAGTCTTTGCTTCTGTTTTATCGGCCGGACTGAAGGATCAATATTTAACCGATGAGTGATTACCTCGGGGGGCACTCCGGTCATGTCCAACGGAGACCATGCAAAGACGTCTTTATACTCCTTGAGGAGCTGGATGGTTTTTTCCCGAAGTAGGGGCGTTCCCGCGAAGCCAATCTTAACCGTTCTGGATGGATCGTCTTCGTACAGCTGAACTGTCATCGAGTTCGGCTCCGGTATGACTTCGGTCATCGCCTCTGACTCCGGCTGCTGTGATTGCTATGCTTGGTGGTGCCGATCTGACTGCTCGGCACTTCTAAGCGCAATTTGCAGACATTCCTTTGCTCTCTTTTGGTCACCTCGGATGACCGCTATCCCTCCTTTAGTAGGGATCTTGATGGTGAGGTGATAGGTGGAGCAAACGGCCCGAACTGTGTTGAGCCAGTCTCTTCCCAGGATGACGTTGTACGGGGACCGAGCTTTCACCACGAAAAACTCAATCATCGTACTGGAGCTAGTAGGCGCTTTCCCCACCGTGATCGGAAGGCTGATAATACCTTCAGGGCGGGTGTCCTCCTGGGTGAAGCTCTTCAGGGGAAGCAGAGCCGGACTGAGCCGAGCTGGGTCCACTTCTAGTTTGTCGAAGCACTCCTTAAAAAGAATGCTAACCGACGCTCCTGTATCCACAAACACCCTATGGATCAGTTTGTTTGCCACTCCGGCTTGGATGACAATGGCGTCTTGGTGAGGAGAGATGGCCGGGACGGGATCAGCAGCCGAGAACGTAATCACTTCGTCCTGCTTCAGCCTTTTATGCGTTGGCTCCTCTCGATTGGAGCCTCTGCGTTCTGACTTTAGGGACGACTTGGTCTTCCCGGCAGGGAGCGCGTCAATAGTCTGGATTACTCCATCATATTGCGGCTCGTCATCGTCTTCGGGATCCGGCTGCCTTTTCGGATCCTGAGGAGCGCAGTTCGCACCACTCTGCTTTTTATTCTTCTTTGGCTGCTTGCTTCGGTATTTTTTCAATGTCCCTGCCTTCACAAGAACATCGATACCTGCAGCCAAGTTTCTGCACTCCTCAGTATCGTGACCGTGGTCTTGATGGTAGGAGCAGTAGCTATCCTGTGGTCGGCGCGCGGCTGATTTCGTCATCCGCTTTGGCTTTTCGAATAGGTCAGAGTGCAGTTCGAAAATTTCCGCTCTCGGCTTGTTCAGCGGTACGAACTGAGCGGGCGACTTCTCGGGATTGAGACGAGGTCCCAATCTGTCTTGCACCGGAGCCCTTTGAATTCTTTCAAATGGAGTCCGGCGAGGATGCCCCTGATCGCTATGATCGGGCTTCCTTCTGTCTCCTCGGGTCGATGAGCTGTCTAACGACCGTTTGCGACGGTCTGCCTCATCGGCCCGGGAGTACTGGTCCGCAATGTCCCACATTTCCTGAGCTGTCTGCGGACCGCACTCAACGAGCTTCCTGTAGAGAGCTCCGGGCAGGATTCCATTTTGGAATGCCGAGATGACAAGCAGATCATTGAGATCGTCTACTTGCAGGCATTCCTTGTGGAATCTTGTCATAAAGTCGCTGATTTTTTCGTCGCGACCTTGACGAATGGAAAGCAGCTGAGCCGAAGTGATTCGGGCTTCCGCTTTCTGAAAGAACCTCCTGTGGAAGGCATCCATTAGATCTCGGTAAGATCTGATGCTGCCCTGGGGGAGGCTATCGAACCACCTTCTCGCGTTCCCGATGAGCAGCTCGGGAAACAGCTTGCACATGTGGACCTCGTTGAGACCCTGGTTCGCCATGTTATATTGATAGCGCCCCAAGAAATCGTGAGGGTCCACGAGCCCGTCGTAAGTCATCGACGGAGTTCGGTAGTTCGGTGGTAGGGGAGTTCGGGTGATGTCGTCCGAGAACGGAGTCTTCAGTGCTCCGTACACGGCGAATCCGATATCTCGTCGGTATGGAGGAGATTGAGTTCTCCTGTGATTCCGGTACCGAGGAAGAACTGGAACATGTGGGGGACGGGGATTCTTTCTCCTGGGAGATGCGACACTACTGCGGTAGTGACTTTCTTGTGCGGAGGGAGAAGGAGAATCCGTCGTTTTCGTCTCCGGCTGCTTTTGGCTTTTTCGCAGGAAGGTTAAGAATTCCTCCTGCTTTTCAGCCAAAAACTGCTTGACAGCCTCATTCAAATCGGGCTGCTGTGAAGACTCAGTGGGACGATTTTTGGAGCGGCTTGTTCCTTCGCCATGAGAACTGGTGGTGGATTTATCCCTAGGCTGTTTTCCGGACCTATGGGATGGATTGGCTTCCTCCTGGTTCTCACGGGCAGGAATACGGGTACTCTGCGATCTGGTATGCATTTTTTGGGTGGAAAAAATGGATCAAAAATTCGCTTTATCACAAATTTTGTTCTCTGTTTCCCACAGACGGCGCCAGTGATGGATCCGCGAATTTCTGATGTTAGTAAATGCTGGTAGAGAATGAAAACTACGACACAAAGAGTTTACGTGGTTCGATTTACTGAAGTAAATCTACGTCCACGGGAAGAAGGGAGGGCAAGATTGTATTGCTTGATCTGGGATTACAGCTTACAACACAGACTTGCTATATGATTTTATCTCTAGAGAGCTTAACCCTTTTCTATCTGATCTAAGTTCTATTTATACATTGAACTAAGGTCGTGGTTTGCAGCCCCACTAACAAGATCGTGGGTGAGCAATAACTGCTCAATAACTGCTTCGTACCACTAAATAGATCGTGGGTATAGCGGAGGTCGTGGAGGCCTTTCATGAGTCCACTAACTCCTAGTTCGGTCGAATGCTGAGACCGAACTGCTGGACTTTACCGATCAACTCTTGCCGATCTGAGAGGAGAGCTTGACTGGTCGGCTTTTACCGAGCTGTAGGCTGAGTCCGAACTCTTTGGTCGTGCCGAACTCTTTGGTGCCGAACAGATACTCTTTCTTGGGCTCTGGGCTGATGGGCCGTCACTGTTATTGGGCTTGCCATTAGGGTTTAGTTCGTACCCCATCATGGGTTAAGGTCTTGAAAGCCCCGAGTCTCTCCAGCGTGAACCGTCCATTGTCTTGAAAGCCCTTACTTCCCTTTACTAGTTTACTAGTTCACACACCCAGCGACCAGTAGTTGTCAACCAGCTTGAACCGTCCATTGTCTGACTTGACCAAGTTGCGCATGCTGTACATGTTTTAATTTGCATGTGAACCCTGAGCACTTCAGTTTAAGGGAAAAAAACGTCCAGCTTTCACTAAGCCTACAGATCGTGAAAGGTATCAACGGTTAGTAGGAAAACTTATCTATCTTTCTCATACTCGGCCCAACATCACATATGCGGTTGGCGTTGTCAGTCAATTCATGCATCCACCTCAGGAAGAACATATGAATGCTGTCATCAGAATTGTGAGATATTTAAAGGGAACAACTAGGTATGGGGTATTCTTAGAAAAGAAAGAAATATGGAAATAGATGGATACAGCGATGCCTATTGGGTAAGTAATCCATTTGATAGGAAATTCACTAGAGTATATTTTACCTTTGGGGGATAACTTAGTCACTTGGAGGAGCAAGAAGCAGAAAGTCGTAGCTCTATCAAGTGCGGAAGCTGAATTTCGAGGGATTAGGAGTGGCCTTATGGAGATACTTGGCTTAGAAGATTGTTAACTGAAATTGGTTTTCCACCTATGCGGAAAAGTCAACTTTTTTGTGACAACAAAGTGGCAATAAGCATTTCAGAGAATCTCATACAACATGACATGTTAGATCAATTCAGTGCTATACCACACCAATGTCATCTTATTTCAATAAGGCTTAGAAATAATCGAACTGACATTGCAACCTTTCGCGATAGGTAGCCAAAACCTAGGTTGTGAAATTCTTATTTCTCTTTTACAAAGCATTGCATAGAATCGACTGTAGTTACCTTAAAGTGGACGTCGCCCAAAACCAGTCTACTAAGCAAAAGACTTGGGCTTTGTTTGCTTCTTATATATTTAAATGTTTGTAAAACATCTTATAAATGTACAAGCAAACACAATGTTATAATAATAGTGATTCTATGCATACGAAACAACTTGAATATTACTGAATCAGGTTAAAAGTGGATTGTAGAGTTTTTCGTATACAAGCAAGATTCTATTCATGCTCGAAACATGCTTTTCAGTATACCAAACCTAACAAATGTTTCATCATTGTTTCATGTTGGTACAAAAAGTTTTATCATTGTTTCATGCTAGTACAAAAAATTTCATCATTGTTTTATGGTTTGTGCATCATATAAACAAAAAGTTAACACCGTTTAAACACATATAACAGAATGTACTAAATTGAAACACGAATGAAACTTTTTGTATGATTTATATAAACTTCAAAATTTTTGTACTAATATGAAACAAAGGTGAAACATTTTGTATGAGTTATGTATTTTCCCCCATTTATCCCACATCAGTGTACTGTGTACAAAGAGAACTGAAATCACTATATAAGTCTCACGGGCTGCTCCTCCTATCACCAATTAATTTTAGAAAATTTCTATCAAGACCCACAATACAACATCCAAACTAATGGTGTTTCCTTATTGTTCTTTATATAATACACTATTTGATGTATTGCTCTACTATTGAATACATAATATTAGCAATTTCTAAACTGAAAAAAGATTGAGCATCCATTTCCTTTTTTTTCGGTCATATTTCTTATTTTATCTATTTTTCATTAAAATTTATGCCGTCCATAAATAAGATTATTAAGGATAAAATGAGTATTTTACAATTTTATAACACGCATCACTTAACTAAACATGTGCTTTGATCTTAATTAATGGCATTATTACGCAATTTTAGATCATTAACTGGCAAACACCAAAACCAAATTAATTATGAGGAAAGTAAAAAATAATGGCTAAAACAAGTTAAAAAAAAGAAAGGAGACGTGTTCCAGTAAAATAGTCCATTTACGTAAAATGATGGGATACGAACTAAACAACTAAACAATAATTGCGAGCCCAATAGCAGTGACGGCCCATCAGCCCAAAACCCAAGAAAGAGTATCAGTTCGGCACAACCAAAGAGTTCGGTCACAGCCTATAGCTCGGTAAAAGCCGACCAATCGAGCTCAACTCTCAGATCGGCACAACCAAAGAGTTCGGTCACAGCCCATAGCTCGGTAAAAGCCGACCAATCGAGCTCAACTCTCAGATCGGCAAAAGCTGATCGGCAAAGTTCAGCAGTTCGGTCTCAGTATTCGACCGAACAAGGAGATAGTGGACCCATGCAGGATCTCCACGACCTCCACTACACCCACGATCTATTTAATGGTATTAAGCAGTTATCAACCCCACTACCAGGGCTGCAAACCACGATCTTAGTTCGAATGTATAAATAGAACATAGATCAGATAGACGAGGGTTAAGCTCTCTAGATCCTGAATCTTATAGCAAATCAGTATTGTAATCTGTAAGCGAAACCAAGCAATACAAATTTGCCCTCTTTTCTTCCCGTGGACGTAGATTTACCTCAGTAAATCGAACCACGTAATTTTCCGTGTTGTGATCGTTTATTACTTGCATTTATTCCCATCAAAAATTCGCCACATCATCACTGGCGCCGTCTGTGGGAAACAGAGAACCAAAACTGTGATAAAAGCGAGTTTTTGATCCTCTTCCACCAAAAAATGCATACCAGATCACATAATACTCATACTTCCGTCCGTGATGAACGTGAGGAAGCTAGTCCAGCCCGTAGGCCCGGAAAACAGCCTCGGGAGAAATCTGCCTCCAGTTCTCACGGTGAAAGAACAAACCACTCCAAAAGTCATCGCACCGAGCCTCCCCAGCAGCTCGCTTTGAATGAGGCTGTCAAGTCGTTCTTGGCTGAGAAGCAGGATGAGTTCTTAACATTCCTGCAAAAGAGCCAGAAGCCGGAGAAGAAAACGGAGGATTCTCCCTCCCCCTCCAGACATGAAAGTCACTACCGCAGTAGTGTCGTATCTTCCAGGAGAAAGAATCCTCACCACCGACATGTTCCTTCTCCTCCTCGGTACCGAAATCACAGGAGAACTCCATCTCCACCATACCGAAGAGACGTCGGATTCGCCATGTATGGAGCGCTGAAGACTCCATTTTCGGATGATATCACCCGAACTCCATTGCCACAGAATTACCGAACTCCGTCAATGACTTATGACGGGTTAGTGGATCCTCATGATTTCCTGGGACGCTATCAGTATAATATGGCGAACCAAGGTCTCAATGAGGTTCACATGTGTAAGCTGTTTCCCGAGCTGCTTATCGGGAACGCAAGAAGGTGGTTTGACAGCCTCCCTCAAGGGAGCATTAGATCTTACAGAGATCTAATGGATGCTTTTCACAGGAGATTCTTCCAGAAAGCGGAAGCCCGAATCACTTCGGCTCAGCTGCTTTCTATACGTCAAGGTCGCGATGAAAAAATTAGCGACTTCATGACGAGATTCCACAAGGAATGCCTACAAGTAGATGATCTCAATGATCTACTTGTCATTTCGGCATTCCAAAATGGAATTCTGCCCGGAGCTCTCTACAGAAAGCTCGTTGAGTGCAGTCCGCAAACAGCTCAAGAGATGTGGGACATTGCGGACCAGTTTTCTCGTGCCGATGAGGCAGACCGTCGAAAACGGTCTTTAGACAGCTCATCCAGAGGAGACAAAAAGAAGCCCGATCATAGCGATCAGGGGCTTCCTCGCCGAACTCCTTTTGAAAGAATTCAAAGGGCACCGGTACAAGGCAGATTGGGACCACGTCTCGATCTTGAGAAACCGCCCGCTCAGTTCGTACCATTGAACAAGTCGAGAGCGGAAATTTTCGAACTGCATTCTGATATGTTCGAAAAACCAAAGCGAATGACGAAATCAGCCACGCGCCGAAGTCAGGATACGTACTGCTCCTACCATCAAGACCACGGTCACGATACCGAGGAGTGCCGAAATTTGGCAGCAGGTATTGATGTTCTTGTGAAAGCAGGGACGTTAAAAAAATACCAAAGCAAGCTGCCGAAGAAGAATAAGAAACAGAGAGGTGCGAACTGCGCTCCTCAGGATCCTAAAAGGCAACAGGATCCCGAAGACGATGACGAGCCGCAATATGACGGAGTAATCCAGACTATTGACGCTCTCCCAGCCGGGAAGACTAAGTCGTCTCTAAAAGCAGAACGCAGAGGCGTCAATCGAGAGGAGCCTATGCATAAAAGGCTGAAGAAGGAGGAAGTAATCACGTTTTCAGATGCAGATCCCGTCCCGGCCATTTCTCCTCATCAAGACGCGATTGTCATTCAAGCCGGAGTGGCAAACAAACTGATCCACAGAGTGTTTGTGGATACAGGAGCGTCGGTTAGCATTCTTTTTAAAGAATGTTTTGATAAACTGGAAGTGGATCCAGCTCGGCTCAGTCCGGCCCCACTTCCTCTGAAAAGTTTCGCCCAGGAAGACACCCGCCCTGAAGGTACTATCAGCCTTCCGGTTACGGTGGGAAGAGCGCCTACTAGCTCCAGTACGATGATCGAGTTTTTTGTGGTAAAAGCTCGGTCCCCGTATAACATCATCCTGGGAAGAGACTGGCTCAACACAGTTCGGGCCATTTGCTCTACTTATCACCTCACAATCAAGATCCCCACTAAAGGAGGGATTGCAGTCATCCGAGGTGATCAAAAGAGAGCAAAAGAATGTTTGCAGATTGCGCTTAAAAGTGCCGAGCAATCAGATCGGCACCATCAAGCATAGCAATCACAGCAGCCGGAGTCAGAGGCAGGCGAAATGACCGAAGTCACACCGGAGCCGAACTCGATGGCAGTTCAGTTATACGAAGATGATCCATCCAGAACGGTCAAGATCGGTTTCGCGGGAACACCTCTGCTCCGGGAAAAGACCATCCAGCTCCTCAAAGAGTACAAAGATGTCTTTGCGTGGTCTCCGTTGGACATGACCGGAGTGTCTTCCGAGGTAATCACACGTCGGTTAAATATTGATCCTTCAGTCCGGCCTATAAAACAGAAGCAAAGACTTTGCGGCAGAAAGAAATCAAGTCATCCATGACGAAGTCCGCCAGTTACTGAAGGCGGATGTATTATTCGAAGTAAAATATCCTTCTTGGGTGGCCAATCCTGTGATGATCAAGAAAAAAGGAGGAGGATGGCGGATGTGCATAGATTTTACCGATCTAAATAAGCACTGTCCTAAAGATTGCTACCCCCTTCCGAACATAGATAAAAAAGTAGAAGCTTTGATAGGCTTCGAAATTTTCTGTTTTCTTGATTTGTATAAAGGATACCACCAAGTTTTAATGGATGAGAATGATGCTTCAAAAACGGCTTTCATTACTGACTTCGGCATTTTTGCTTATAAAAAGATGTCATTCGGTTTAAAGAATGCCGGAGCCACATATCAAAGGATGGTAGACAAGCTATTTCGGCACCTGATCGGAAAAGAGGTTGAAGTCTATGTTGACGACATAGTTGTTAAAAGTAGAAGCACTTCGGATTACGAAGACAATCTCAAATCAACTCTCGACGTGCTCAAAAAAGCCAACCTCAAACTCAATCCCCAAAAATGTACCTTTTTGGTAGATTCGGGAAAGTTTCTGGGTTGTTGGGTTTCAAAGGACGGACTCAAGGCAAATCCCCTAAAGGTTCAAGTTGTTCAGAACATGGCAATGCCGAAGTCCATACATGATGTGCAAAGGCTAACTGGATGTCTAGCCGCACTGAATAGATTCCTTTCCCAAGCAGCCGAAAAGCAACTGCCGTTCTTCAATGTTTTGAAGAAGGCACCAAAGTTTGAGTGGGGAGCCGAACAGAAAAAGGCTTTTGACGAACTCAAAAGTTATTTAGCCGAACTCCCTATTCTCTCTGCTCCAACAGATGCCGAAGTGATATTCTTATATTTAGCGGCATCAGATCAAACCATTAGCGCGGTACTTGTACGAGAAGAAGGCCTAAAGCAGCGTCCTATCTACTTTACAAGCCGAGCATTAAGAGGTCCCGAAACAAGGTATCAACCTCTGGAAAAAATTGCTCTGGCATTAGTAAATGCAGCAAGGAGACTGCGGCCATATTTCCATGCTCACAAGGTATGCGTCTTAACCGATCTTCCACTTCGGCAAGTTTTGACTAAGCCTGAAGCATCAGGCAGAATTGCCAAGTGGGCCATAGAGTTGGGAGAACATTCAATAGAATATCTACCTCGGAAAGCCATCAAGGGACAAGCCTTGGCAGATTTTCTGGTAGAGGCAAAGTTCGATCAAGCAATCCCTATTATTGCCGAACAGAAAAGCCCTACCAATGATGAACCAACACAGCCCCAGGAACCCGAAGTAGAGCCGCCGGACTGTTGGATTGGATTCGTAGATGGAGCTTCGAATAAGACGGGAAGTGGAGCTGGTATTCTACTTATCGCTCCCAACGGACACGAGGTAACTTATTCACTTCGGTTCTTATTCCCAACCACTAATAACGAAGCCGAATACGAAGCCCTTCTTGCCGGACTTCGGTTAGCGCAAAGTCTATTTATCAAATCTCTCAAAATCCATTGTGATTCACAAGTCATAGTGAATCACATGTTGGGTACAAGTGAAGCCCGAGATGAAAGGATGAAAAAATACTTGGACAAAGCGCAAAGCATTAGCCGAAGTTTCTCTTATTTTCGGATAATCCGCATTCCCAGAGCGGAAAATGGCCGAGCAGATACTTTAAGCAAGTTGGCCTCATATCCGAGCTCAAAAGTGGAGGAATTACCGCACAGAAGCATTGATGATGCTGAGGTACTTTCAGTAACCAGCTCGCCGAACTGGATGACGCCAATATCAAAGTATCTAGATCAAGGTCAACTGCCCGAGGATAAGAGAGAAGCTCGGAAAATCACATGCCGAGCACTTCGGTATGAACTTCATGAAGGAGTCCTATATAGAAAGTCCTACCTTCAACCGTTATTGCGATGTGTAGGACCAGAAGAGACGGACTACATCCTTAGAGAAGTTCATGAAGGATCGTGCGGCAGCCACATCGGAGCTAGAGCTTTAGCTAAAAAAGTTCTGAGATGGGGATATTATTGGCCAACTATGGTACAAGAAGCAGTACAGCTCGTTAAGAAATGTACGAAGTGCCAAATCCATGCAAATATCCCAAGGAGGCCGCAGACCGATCTATGTGCTATGCAAAGCCCTTGGCCTTTTATGCAATGGGGCATAGACATAGTAGGACCACTACCACAAGCCCCTCGGCAAATGAAATTCTTGATCGTTGCCGTGGACTACTTCACAAAGTGGGTGGAGGTTGAACCATTAGCTACGATAACGAGCTCGAAGGCATTGGATTTTGTTTGGAAGAACATAGTTTGCCGATTTGGCATACCCCATATCCTCATTTCGGATAATGGGACTCAGTTCACCGACAAGACATTCAAGAATTGGTGCCAAGAGTTGAATATTCAACAGCGGTTCACTTCGGTCTCTCACCCACAAGCAAACGGACAAACGGAAGTAACAAACCGTATTTTGGTGAAAGGATTAAAAGCTCGGTTAGAACAAGCCAAAGGACAATGGGTAGAAAATCTTCCTCAAGTCCTATGGTCTTACCGAACTACACCAAAAACCTCCAACGGTGAAACTCCGTACAGTCTAGTGTACGGCACTGAAGCCGTAATTCCGGTTGAGGTTGGCATACCCAGCCCCCGAACACTCAATTTCTCAACAGAACTGAATGATGACGGACTGAGAGCCGAACTAGATCTTGCCGAAGAAAGAAGAGAACTGGCCTGCATAAAAGCAGCCAAGTACAAGGAGCAAGTAACCCGGTATTATAACCAAAGGGTGAAAAAGCTGCAGTTTCAAGTGGGAGATCTCGTATTGAGAAACAATGAAGTAAGCCGAGCAGAAAAGCTGGGCAAACTTGAACCCACATGGGAAGGTCCGTATCGGGTGTCAGAAGTCCTGGGAAAAGGGTCTTATAAATTGACTCACATGTCAGGAGAACAAGTACCCCGAACATGGCATATTTCCAACCTCAAGAAGTTCCATTTGTAAGAGACAAGGTCCGGTCAGTCTTGTATCTAGTTCGGTCCTAGGGATATGTGCTTTCATGTTTCTATTTGTCCTTTATGCTGGTCGTTTTATAAAAGTTTAAAATCTTTTTCGTCTTTTTTATTTGTCTTTATGTGCGTTTAGTCTCTATGTGCGTTTTGTCTCTTACAAATATTACTGAGGTATATTGATCTTTAAAGGCTGATCCCCTTTTTAGATCATGTATCAAAGACAATTGTGAGTCCAAGCTTCTAAGGAAGATACAAGACCACAATTCAGCTTAAGAAACAAGCAGTTCGTCTGAAACGGACTGCAATAAGCCGAAAACCACTTCGGTCAACCAGGGAAAGTCCAATCCAAGCGATAAAACTCGCCAAATTAGGACACAAAGGGAAAGTCCAATCCAAGCGATAAAACTCGCCAAATTAGGACACAAAGGGAAAGTCCAATCCAAGCGATAAAACTCGCCAAATTAGGACACAAAGGGAAAGTCCAATCCAAGCGATAAAACTCGCCAAATTAGGACACAAAGGGAAAGTCCAATCCAAGCGATAAAACTCGCCAAATTAGGACACAAAGGGAAAGTCCAATCCAAGCGATAAAACTCGCCAAATAAGGACACAAACTAAGTCCGGTCAAAGAAGAGTTTACTTCATAAGACCAAGGACGAGTCCGGTCAAAGAAGAGTTTACTTCATAAGACCAAGGACGAGTCCGGTCAAAGAAGAATTTACTTCATAAGACCGAAGACGAGTCCGGTCAAAGAAGAGTTTTCTTCATAAGACCGAAGACGAGTCCGGTCAAAGAAGAGTTTTCTTCATAAGACTGAGGACGAGTCCGGCCAAAGAAGAGTTTTCTTCATAAGACCGCGGACGAGTACAATAAATGAAATAAAAAATCGCTGAACTGTAAATACGCAGTGATAGAAGCGAAATGAAAAAATTTCATTTATTAAGTCTTGTTCGGCATACAATTTCGCTGCCCTACGAGAAGGCGTTACACCATTACAAAGGACTATTCTACTGTCCACGGTTGCTAAAGTTGAGCCACCTATCCAAAAAATCCTCATGATGCTGAGTTCGGGTGTTCCGAACAGTTGAAGAATAAGTAGGTCGACGAGATGCTCTGATCGACCTACCGCCCCTTCCCTGAGTCCGGGAAGTTCTAGCACCTCGGCGGCGAAGAGTCTCTTCACGAAGCATCCGCTGATCTTGCTCACTCATAATCACAACTCCTCTACGAACTTCAGGGCGTTCTCGTCTTGACATTTCCGGTTGCTCTGGAGTCCGTTGCTGACTTGGAGTACGTTCTCGTCTTGACGTTTCCGGCTCATCCTGAGTCCGTTGTTGGTTTGGAGTAGAATCTTGAGCAAGTGGATTAGAGGTTTGAGTTGGAGTGTGAGCATCTGTTGGCGGGAAACGCCTAAGGAATCTCTCGATTGAGGGACGCCGGGAAAGAATGATGTCGTACCGAGAAGCCAAGCGCCGCAATGACTTCACAACTTGTTGGCAAGCCGAGCTCTCCAGCGCATTGTTCTTCCGGAGTACATGAAGCTCCTCCCACAGTTCATCAACTTGATTCTGAACTTCAGATATGGTCATTCCCCCGCGCCCGCAGATGAAATCCTCATATGCAGTCCTCTCAGCGATGACAGTGTTCAGCTCGGCCTCCAGATCTTTCTTTATGGACTTTAAGTCCTTATTGTTGGACTCCAGCTCCACTAACCGAGCCAAGAGTTCGTCATACTTCACCTGGTCATCTATGGCTTTTTTCTCAGCTTCGTTTAAAGCCGAAGAGTATAGCCGCTTCCAGTGAAGTACCTCCAGCTCCTTAGAGTTAAGAATACAAAGCAGCTATGTCAGTTCGGCATTTCAGTTTACCGAGCAGGCAGTAAACCACAACAGGAGTAAAAGAGATTACGAAAAGCTATAAAGAAGACACGAGTGTAGAAAGAAGAATTTTTTCATTCGCAAGAAAAATTTTTTACACAAGGAGGGCTTCAAGGCCATTTTACAAGGAGAGAAAGAAACTAAACTAAGAGAAGGGAGACGAAATCATACTCCGCCAGTTTCGTCTCCGGCTCCTCTGTGGGTTTCAGCCTCCTTCTCCTTGTCTACTTCGGCTTCAGCCTCGGCCTCCCTACTCCCTCCAGCCTGCTCGGTGCCCCCATCGCCGATCTGCTGCACCTCCTGCTCGGCATGCCCGTCGCCGGCCTGCTGATCCGTCTGCTCGGTCTCCTTGCCGGCCTCGTTTTCCTGCCCACCCTCTTCGTTAAAGATTGGAGCGGGGTGAAACAGGTCCCAAGGAGGCAAAGATGGCCTCCATGTTCTCGTCCCGGTCAGCGCGGGCAGTTACGGACTCTTTCAGCAGAGAGCAGGACCGAGGAAGAAGCAAGCTCCTCAAGGAGCGGCAGACTCTGGAGACGAGCTGAAATCTCTCGGCCATACAGCGGCAGGACGACTTCGGGTCCCTGCTCAGCGTTATCGGTCATCAATTTCAGCAGATCACCGATAAAGGCCGAAAATTGATTGCTCAAAAAGAGTTTCTCCGCGAAAACACGGAGAGCCTCCCCCTGAGCAACCACGGCGGCAGCCTCCCTCTGTTTAGATTGCTCTCTCTGGATGATGAGCTGGTTTTTGGCACGCTGAGCTTCATCCTGAGCCGAGATCCTAGCGGCCCTTGCCTTCTCAAAGTCCGCCCGAGCCTGTTCGGCCTGGTGACGAGCAGCATTCAACTCCCTCTGCATCTCAGCATAATCGTTGGACGCTTTGGAGAGTTCAACGGCGACGAGCTTGGAGAGCATATTGTTCCTCTGAAAATGGAAAAAGGAAAAAGTCAACAGAGGGGCCACAAAAAATATAGGAAAAAAGCAAGGCCAGAAAATCAAGAAGAGAATTCACCTCTACAAAGTCCGTTGGCCATGCAAAAGGCTCACAGACATGTTCCGAAGGGGCCGCCAAGACAATGTCTTTCTCCGGCGCTCTTGGGGGCTTCTGAATCTTCCCCTTCCCCTTTGCCGAAGTCGACTGCGGCTTTTTTGGATCCGAAGAAGAGGTCTTCTGCCTTTTCGGATTCTTCTCGGCATCAGACGCCGAGCCGGTGGCTTTCTGTCTCTCCGGCTCATTAGATTCGGAGGATTTGCGACCGAGCTTGTTTAGCATGTTCACTGCCAAAAAGCAAGAAAACAAGGTTAGTCTTCGTCGTTAAAGCAGTAAAGCATAAAAAAGAAATCCTCACCCTCAGTCTCTTCGTCCGAAGACGAGATATCGAACACGAAGTCACCCTTGACGAGCTCGGATTCTGAGTACTGTTTCCTAATCATAGGAATCTTATTGAGCTCGCCCTCGAGCTCGTTCAACGGTTCTAACCGAGGATGAGGAATTACGGACTTCGGCCCTCTCCAGGGAAAGCCCGGAGCCGCTGTCCTATTGTAAAAAAAGAAACGATTTTGCCATTTCGGCCATTTGGTTTTACAAAAGGCTCTAAAGGGCTGTAAAGGGATCAAGTAAAACCAGGATCCCTTCCTCTTAAACTGAAAGAAATTAAGGATTGCCCTCAGAGACAGATCCTTGCCTAATCTACGCAGTTCGGCAGCAAAGGCCGATAAGTGCCTCCAAGAATTCGGAGTCACTTGACCTAAAGGGAGTTGAAAAAAATCAAGCAGCTCTACAAAGGCAGGGGGAAGAGGGAAACGAAGCCTGCATTCTAAGCAGGCTTCGTAAACGGTGGCATAACCCTCCGGCGGCGAGTTAGCCCTATGAATGTCGTCGGGAATCACCAATAACCCCCCAGGAAGAAAATATTTTCCGTGTAAGGATATCACAGTATCCTTACTCAAAATGCTGTGAAAATATTCTACCGTCTTCTCCCCGGACCTTTTCCGGCCAGAAGACCCCTCACCCCCCTTCCTACCACTACCTGATTCAGAAACAGATTCAGAAGAAGAAGACATGATTCTTACTCTTTGATGGTCGAAAGTCTGAAGAAATTCTTGAAGAAGCGGAAGAAAATTTTACGAAAAAGAGAGAGAATACAGAAGAAATAATCGCAAAAGTATTCCAATGATGAAGAGAGGAAATATTTATCAGACTCGCAAAGGCATTTCAAATTCGTCGCACCGTTTCAAATCCCACTTTTTCTGGATTCTCTGGCCGGATTTGCTGTCACATTTAATGCAGACACGTGCGGAGCACGTCCCCTGACGTCAGCCTCCCCCTTACACTTATCCGAAATGCCGAAGTGATTCACTTCGCTTTTCGGGGGGGGTGGTGATGGGATACGAACTAAACAACTAAATAATAATTGCGAGCCCAATAGCAGTGACGGCCCATCAGCCCAAAACCCAAGAAAGAGTATCAGTTCGGCACAACCAAAGAGTTCGGTCACAGCCTATAGCTCGGTAAAAGCCGACCAATCGAGCTCAACTCTCAGATCGGCACAACCAAAGAGTTCGGTCACAGCCCATAGCTCGGTAAAAGCCGACCAATCGAGCTCAACTCTCAGATCGGCAAAAGCTGATCGGCAAAGTTCAGCAGTTCGGTCTCAGTATTCGACCGAACAAGGAGATAGTGGACCCATGCAGGATCTCCACGACCTCCACTACACCCACGATCTATTTAGTGGTATTAAGCAGTTATCAACCCCACTACCAGGGCTGCAAACCACGATCTTAGTTCGAATGTATAAATAGAACATAGATCAGATAGACGAGGGTTAAGCTCTCTAGATCCTGAATCTTATAGCAAATCAGTATTGTAATCTGTAAGCGAAACCAAGCAATACAAATTTGCCCTCTTTTCTTCCCGTGGACGTAGATTTACCTCAGTAAATCGAACCACGTAATTTTCCGTGTTGTGATCGTTTATTACTTGCATTTATTCCCATCAAAAATTCGCCACATCATCATAAAACAAACACAGAGCTTGAGAGTTGAGACAGTGATGGAGCGACGCCGACGGTCAAGCTCAAATTCAATGCTGGTGCCATACGCCCACCGCCAGCTAGCGGTGGTTCCACGTGGCTGGGACGTGGTGGAGGTGCCACGCGCTGACGGCAGCCGCTCCGACAGGGTTCATCCCCAATTTCACCATCCATTCATTGATTCTCTCTCTTAACAATTCTGCTTTTTGTTGACATGCAGTACTACTATGAGCCTGGCTCTGGAAGAAAATTCCGCTCTGTTAGAGAAGTTGATCGATATTTGAACGGAGAACCTAACCACTCCTTCAGATCCAACACTAGGATGCGGATGCTCCCGCTTTTGCACAGGGTTACTTTATTATTTTTCCCCAATTATATTTTCTACCTATCATGATTTCTTTCCTTGGGCACTTGATTTTAATGCTATAATAATTCAATTGCAGAGTGGTAGATGTCGATATCGAAAGATGATTGTTTCTAGTGGAAAGGTACTAAATAGGAAACTTAGAAACGATGAATCAAGTTCTAGAGTTCAGGATGTAGAAACTACTACTACTGTTTCACTCTAAATCTTTATGGATATCCAAGGTTTATGAATCTGTATACCTCTGCCCTAGTTAATACTTTTGCCTAGATGTATGACATTGTATGTAAAATGGTGCCATCTACTTATTTGTATGATGCATTCAAGATTCAGCTGCGGGTGAAATTGAAATAAAAACGATTTTATTTGTGATTCTATGCCTATGTGCTGTATACTACAGTATATAATTTATAGTTTTGATGAAAATGCTGTTACAGTTGTTGAGAGTGGATAATGAAGGAAGCAAGAATTATTTGGCTGTAGTACGGGAAGCCCCCGGCATTCTTCCTGATGGTTGGGTTGTGGAGGAGGTACCTCGTAAATATATGAACTGGCCTGACAAGGTAATGTCATACTTATGACCAATCCTTTATATCTGTTTCCCACCTCATATTTGAAATCCTATGGCATGCAGTAACATGTGCGTGCTTGTAGCATTGGGACTGATGTCTTAATGCATTTGGTTCAGCCTAACTTTATTTGTGCATCTGTGTATCATTTCCTTGACTATTCGTGCATCTCTCCCTCCCTGTCCTTTCATTCTTACTCTTAGTGGATTGGAAACTGGAAATGACACTTTGTCACACAGTATTACTATGAACCTGAGACTGGTGTGAAGTTTCGGTCCCTGATTGCTGTTGAGGCGCACTTGGCAGAATTGGACGAAGATGCCCCATTATCCAAGACATTAGAAGGGATTATGGAAAATAAACCTATTGCACAGGCTTTCAAACTGGAAAATCACAAGGTAAGCTCAATTCATAGTTTTGAGATGATAGGACATATTTTTCCGGAGTCGAACTTATCTAATTATTACTTGTATTTGCCTTCATAGACCTATACTCGAAGGAAGAAAGATACTACCCAAGTGAAATCACAAGCCTCATCTTTTATCGAGCCACCAATAAAAGTGACTTGGGTTCTTGCCAGTGCACAAGGGGATTCGTGGAACCCTTTCATCTCCGAGGCATTGGTCCTCGATGCTGTTAAGAACCAATGGACAACCAGATTCATGCTTTTCATGGACGAAACCTGCAGTTATTAGAACTTCCAACCGTATAGGTATTTACTCCTCCACTCAGATACTTTCTAATCCAATTAAAAGATTAATCAACCAATCTTTAACATTTTCTACCAGTGTAAAACCTAGAAAAGTGGAATTATAGGTATTGCAGTTATGAAAATACTTGCTTAATACCGCTATAGAACAGACACAGATGACTTTAAAAGGATAAAATTCATACTGAAATGGCTTGTTTTCAGGTGATCCAATCTGCCTAGCTAACTTAAATCTGTGTCTTGATTGTGCAGTTGAAGATTAGCTAAACCGAGCCGGCTGTCAAGAATTAACAGATTAACGGACACGGACACTGGTTCATCGGTTTGGAGCAATGATCAACTATTTCCTATTTTCAATCAGTTCTGATTGTTGCTCATAGCAAAATATAACAAGGATAAAGATTGTAGTATTCGCAAAACAATCTTGATTTTAACATTTTGTAGTTATTCAAAAAATACTTGTCTTGTAGACTGGCTGGTCTACCCAGTATTCAACACTTTTATAAAAAAATATATTAATATCTAAACTGTGCAAGATTTTGCTTCATTAATGCTATATAGCTATCTACCAGAAAAATAAATGGACAGTCTGTCCCTCAAAATTGATCCTGCTTTGTCGAAAGTTTCACGGATCTCCTGCCTGTATCCTTCATCATGGGCAAGCGACGACGGCAAATCATCTTTGATGTCTTCTTCCATGTCTATAACGATGTTGTGGAGAATGCAGCATACTAGAATTAATCGAGACAGCTTATGCCGGTCTGCTCTCCACATTTCACCGTGAATCATCTTCCACACCCCCTTCAACCTCGCCAGCGCCCTTTCAGCGACAGCTTGGGTCGCGAGGAGACTCTTATTAAAATTTGCTTCAACTTTCCTTCCCTTGATATGGAGTCACAAGCCAAGGTAGCAATGGGAACCCGAAATCGCCAACTATGTATTCAGTTAACTCTGTTTCTTCTGACAAATGGGTCGTCTTCCCGTTCAGCTTCTCCCCTTTCTGGCTTTGTTTAAAGAAACTCGAGCTCTGGAGCACAGAGGAGTCGGTCATCTTCCCCGGCCACCCAGTGAAAATTGCTTGCAGGATCATGCTATGGTTCTGCTTGTGATCAAGCCAGGTGTTGGCTTCCTGATCAGATGAGGTCAACAACATGGTTATATGAGTAGTGTCGATAGCGCCACAGCAATTCGGAAAGCCTCGGATTTTCTCAAACTTGTGTTTTATCTGTGTCATTTCTGATTCTGTTGAAGGCCACTGGAGGTGGCAAAGACCCTTTTCTTCGATGGCCTCCACAAAGCGCCACGTCACTTGCGAGACAGTCGAGTGGTGAAACCAACCAACGAGTTGCCAGACCCAAGCCTTACTAGTGCTAAGGCTACCTGATCGTTTAACATCATTGGCATACCATTTGTGAATGCAAAATGTGTCTTAGCCATCATATTCTTTTTATTCTTGACACCTTGAAAGTAGATCTGAAGTTGTCTAATATCTGTGAAGACGACGGACTACCTGCAGATTCTCATGGATCTTAGAAGATATATGAAAGAGCATCACAATCACAAAGCAATTCTCATGGATCTTCAACATAAAAGAAAATTGATGAACGAGTTTTTGACATGGATCTTCAACATAAAAGAAAATTGAAATCAAATTTACCAGCAATTGTTTTTGACAAAACATCCCACCACTCTGTGCAGATGAACGAGTTTTCTTCAGCTTTCTTCTCCAATTTCCTTTTTCTTTTTATTTCCTCGCACAGGCCCCATCAGAGCAAATTGAAGCAAAAAGAGCTAGTTCACATACAAGTGAATGTTGTTATCTCATGTAAATTGTGAATGTGCTTGCATGCATAAGTGATCAGCTATAGAAGTCAATAGGTGTACATTTTGCTTTATTAATCTCAAAGATTGAGTTGCATCTAGCAACTCACACTACCTTAGGAAAGCTATGACAAAAGACACTCACTCACCACATATGCTAGAGGGAGGGAGAGAGAGATAAGCTTAATACACAACTACAAGAAACAATATCTGATTACAATAATTGAATAAACCAACTAACAAATTCAGTTACCTTGGCATGCTATCTATGATTGTGAGATAATCCCATTAAAAATGAAACACTTCCTAAAAGAGAAACAACCCCCTCTTCTACTTTTTCCTCTCTTTTCATTAACTCACACAACAACAATATATAAAATCACATGCCGAAAAACAAATGTTTCATATTTATTGGGCAAGAGGGAATAGTAGAATGCATGAAAGTACTAACCAAAAATACCACTTTCAAAGTCAACTCAAAATTGGAGTTTCAGACAAATACACAATTACATGATAAACCTATTTACTTCATCTAAAAAATTTGACGACACGCAAGTCACCTACTCCCACTATGAATTACTATATTCTTCTGTTTTAGCAATCATAATCAATTAAACACATTTGACATTTGTAACATCAGCAGGAAAACATTGTCATTTGATTCAGCGACAATTAGAATAACAACTTAGCACAGTATTGAAGAAAAGAAACAACATACGTATGTATTCAACTGGAGAAGATGGAAACACAATACTGAATCAGAGGTACGTACCTCAGGTTCAGGATATTGTTTGCGTTGTTGCTTTGGGTCTTCCTTCCCTCATTGGAATGCTTTATGTAAGAAATGCCTTTTATATTTGCGTAACTGTTTCCCTTACTTTCAGATTTCTTGTTTTAATAAATATATACCAATAAAATAAACCAATTTATTCAAGACCTAACCATGACCGGATTACGCTCCATATTTAGTAGTATTATTTTAAACTATAAAATTATATATATTCCTTAAATGCATCTCATACAGAAAAACCTCCATATAAGATTCTCTAAATAACTTATACTAGTATTTAGTCATAAAGTAAGTAAAAATATCAATAAATTTATGTCAAAATAAGAATTTTATTGTTTCCTCAAAATAAATACTCTTGGATGTGATTATAAATTAGAATGGTGTACTTATATTTTTATATCATACTCCCTCTACCCCATCTTACTCGCACTTTTCTATTTCGGCTCATCCCAAACTATTTACACTATTTTTTTATTTTAAGTAAGAATTATGCTATTTAATTAATATATTATAATTAATTAAGTGTTCTCTTATTAAGATCTCTCATTACACTTAAAATACTAATTTAATTACAATTAAAAATCAACACCAAATTTACGATCTAAAATAAAAAAGACGAATAACATGAGATGGATGGAGTATTTAGTTGATTCTCTCGCTAGTTGAAAAATCAATGTACTCAAAAGTTGATAATGCCGATATGAATGATATTAATTGGACGCTTCTGTTTTTAGAGCGAGTGAAAAATATGGCATTTTGTTTTTTCCTCAAATTTATTTGTGAAATTGTGCCGTTGTTATATTTGACAACGGTGCAAAAATAACCATTTTGCCATCTTTTTATAAGACGACAAACCCTTATTAAATATTAGAATATGGAGTATTTAATTTATGATTTTATTATAAAATTTTAATTTAATTTTTTATTAAATATTTTATTTTATCTTGTGCAGATTTTAAAAATATAAAGAAAAGTGAAATAATAAATTAATAAAAAATGAGTCGATAAAATATATTAACTATTGAGTATTTTATATGAAAAATGGGACGGACGCAAGTGGGTGAATTAATTTACAACGCACAATGGCCAACCAAGATGTGATACAACCCTAATGCTTTGTATATTGCATGAATTTTATATCATTAAATAATACTCCATTTATTATTTTTTCTGCCAATTATATCAAATTCATAAGTTCCTAGTTTATGTTCATTTAGCACCAGGCAGTGGCGGATCCAGGATTTTTGATTCGGGGGTACGAAAAAAATGTGAATTGGAATTTTAAAATTTCCACCAATCTTTTATATTCTCTTTAATACATTTTAATCATCATAATATATAGTAGGAGTGTCATTTTAGAATTAAGAAATTTTATTATAGAAATAAATGAGTTGGTTTTAGTATTATTATTTGGATAGCTTTCACTAACAAAAACGAATCGCCTGAAATTTATGTATGATAAAAAGGATATAATTTTTTAAATGATTTAGGAACTGAAAATATAAAACTTTATATTAAATTAAAATAATGTACAAAGAAGTGAAAGAAAAGAACATTGAGAAATGATTAAAAAGTTCAATGTATTAGAACAAAATTAAAAAACGTAATCAATAAAAAAAACTATATGTATTAGAAATAGAAAAGTTAAAAGAGTTAAATATTGTAATTATAATGATTTATAGGAAAATAAATGCTTAAAAGAGTTAAAAAAACAAATCCATTAAAGGATAAATAAATGCTAATAATAGCTAAAAAGCATAATCCGTTACAGATTAAACAAATGCTCAAAATCCAAGATCAAAATTAAAAGACAAAATTGATTCCGCTAGCAATCGAACCGTGTTCTCCACATGGAATAAGTGTAATTTCACCACTGAGCTACTAATCAGCTTGGAATTTGGGGTACAATTGTACCCTTTTGTATTGAATTGGATCCGCCACTGACACCAGGTCCAACATCAATTGTCATTCGATTCCCACCTACATTTCATTCCCATCTCTATTCCATTCCCTCTTCATTCCATTCTACCAACCAGGTAGCCTTCTTGGTATTCTTGAATAGAATGACATTCCTAACTCCATTCCATTCCTTGGATTGGTATTTTTCTTCCTTAGGAATTATTATTCCATTTGGAATCAGCATTCCATTCCACAGGGGAATAGCCATTCTTTCATTGTAGCTATAGAATAGTCATTCCTTCCATTTTTCTCTTTTGTTTTTATTTTAGATTTTAATTATAAAACATAGTAGTATTATATTATATTTAAATTTAATATCACTCAATTTTATAATACTAAAATTTTATAATAAAACTAAAATTTTAAAATTTTTAATTATTAATAAAAATCCACACTACACACATTGCACATCAACACTACACACACTATACACACACATTGCACACACCACACACACTACTCAATTTCATTCAATTTGTATTCCTTATATTAACCAAGCACAAGAATGGAATGGAATCCCCATCTCCATTCCCATCTCCATTCCATTCCCTCCTCATTCCATTCCATCACTTGTTGGTATGATGGAATGGAATGAGGATGGAATGGAATGGAATGGAGATGAGAATGGAATGGAATCCCCATTCCATTCTTATGCTTGGTGAATGTAAGGAATACAAATGAAATGAAATTGTTATTCCTTAATTGATTCTATTCCTATGCTTGGTAACAAAAAAAATATAGGAATGAAATGGAATGCAATATGAATAATAATATGTTGATTTTACAAAAATTTATATTCAAAAATATTTTTGTATTTTGTACTATACACGTAGATGAGTGTATGCATATGTGGTGTATGTATGTGTTGAAGTGTGAATATATGTGCCAACGTGTGTGAATATTTGGTGTTGTGTGTGTACATGTTGGTGGTGTGTGTGCGCTTATGTGCTTGTGTGTGTGTTTGTCTGTGTTAGTGTGGTGGTGCGTGTGTTAGTGTGGTGGTGTGTGTGTGCATGTGTGGTGGCGTGTGTATGTGTGTGTGGTGTTGTGTGTGTACATGTGTGGGGTTGTGTGTGTTGGGGGGGGGGGGGGGGGTTGTGCGTGTATATGTGTGTGCATGTGTGGTGGTGTGTGTATGTGTGCGTTTATGTGTATGTGTTGCTCTGCGTGTGTGGGAAGGTTGTGTGTGTGAAATGGAATGGCCATTCCTTAGAACACTCACTATGGTTGGCCGATGGAGAGGCCTTCCCCATCGGCCCACCACTGCGGCGGAGAGGCCGTCGATCGACCCCCTCTCCTATCCCCCATATGGCCGATGTATAGGCTCATGCCGATGAGAAGGGCCATTTGATCAGTCCTCCATTGTGGAGCAAGGGCCGATCATCGGCCCTCTCATTATATTTTTTTTGTTTTTTTTCAAATTTTTTAATTTCTCTATATATACATCAACTTCCCATCATTTTCAATCATCCCTCCAGTCGACCGATGGGGACGCGGAGGGTGATGTAAGAATTGTCGGCTACGCTCAGCTGCATAAGTTCTACAAGCTGTATCGAGATGAACCGGATGATCGTGTCAAGACGGACATCTGAAAACTATCAGTAGGATCAAGAAACAGCTGGGTTTGCATTCCGACGACGACGACGCTTGAGTCTTATCTGTGTTTTTCATCAGTGATCATTTCTAGGTTTTTATTTGTGTTTTTTTTGTTTGTTATTTTCTTTTATTTTAAATGTAGGGTTTTTTTTTAATTTGCATCTCGTTGTATTCTATTTTCCAATATTATAATACAACGAAGATTTGTGTATTAATATTTTTTGAATTTAAATTTATTTAATTTGATAACATATTAAATATAGAAGTGCTAAAAAATTAAAACAAAATAATGATGGCGTGGAGGAAAACGAGCCTTGAGGTCATCATTTAGAGTCTTGAGCTTGACTTCTTCATTTAGAGTCTTGAGCTTGACTTCTTCATTTAGAGTCTTGAGCTTGACTTCTTCATTTGACTCTCTCCTATGACTCATCATTTAGAGTCTTGAGCTTGACTTCTTCATTCTTGACGAGGAGGAAAACGAGCCTTGAGGTCTTCAAAAGCGCCAATGAGATAGGTGATTTGTTGGCGTTGATAAACATCCTCTAGCCGTTGATGCTCCCAAAAGGTTTGCTCCGCTGTCCGCCATTCGCCTTTTGCCGCTCATCCTTATTGATTGAAGGCATTTGCTTATTGTTGCTCCGTCCAACGGTTGTCCCAAGTGTTTGACATGTTTTGCATATAGGAGAACATTTCTCCTAGTTGGGCGGAGGTGTCGGCTTGAAACCCTTCGGTAGGATCTGGCCTCCCTCGTCGGCTGTTCCTCCTATTGCGGCGGCGGTGGCCCTCAACTTCCTCTTCATCTTCATCTTTTTCTTGTTGTTGTTGCAGCGGCGCCCCACTTCCTTGAGCATGTGAATGCTCTCCGCCCTCATGGTATTGATCGATGGCATCGAAGGCGGAGTCCTCCTTGGGGTCGAAGACGGGGGTACGCAACGACATGTTTCTCTTCTTGAACTCCCCTTGAATGGGGTTAGCCTCAATGGCTCTCCGGTGGGCGGCGGTGTCGAGCTTTCAATTAGCCTTGTTGTCCCACGTGTCGACCTTAGTCAAACATGAGATTAGAATGGGAATGTAATCCCACTCCACTTGGAGAAAGAAAGCTTGCCCACTTGAGTCGGTCTTCAAAATCCCCACTGCAAAAAGGACTCCATAGGTGATGTACATCTCACCCATGTCCGGAGTGAAGTCCGTGGTCGGGATGCCGAGGTGTTCCGCAATCGCCGTGATCAAGCCCCCACAACAAATAGTGCTCCCGTCCTTCTTCGAGATGCGGTCGACGTAAATGGTGAAGAGAATCCCAAAGTTGATCCCCTTCTTGTTGAGGAGACTCCACATCACATCCAACTCGGTTTGGGAGACACCTTCACCGTCGGTCCGAGCAAACATCAATTGAGTCATAGCCTGGTGGAGGTACCTTAGGACGGGGTTACGGATGGAGGAAGACATGGCATAAGCGGGGATGAAGTCCTCTCCCTCTATAGTCATGGCACCCCAAACATCGGAGTAGTGGTACTCCACTTCTTCGCCGGGGTTGAGGTTGTAACAATGAAATACCTCGCATTGATCCTCCATGGAGAAGGAATGGTTGAGGTTGCCGAGGCAGAAGTCTATCATCTCGGGGATGCGGGAACGGTGATTTTTGTGCACCTTGAGGGTGCTAAGAAACTTGAGAGTGAGTATCATATAGGACGGCCACCTCCCTTGGAACATGTGGCTTAAACCATTTCCGTCCCCGACGTTGCACAACGCCCAAAAATCTTCAATAATCCCCAAGGTGGCGAGGGGAAGCTCATGAGGGTACCGAGAAGGCATCGTATCTCTAGCCGAGACCTTCTTCCACAATGCCTTGTGGACATCCAACGGAAGGCTAATTCCATAGCTCTTCGCGTTTTCGAGCTTGCCTCTTGTTGTCATCTTCCTACAAAGAAAATCAAGCTCTTAGAAGATCACTAAAACAAATAGACAAACAAGGGTTTCCCTCAAACTTGCACTCAACTAAGCATAAATCAAAAATCAATAAAGAAGTGCAATTTTTTATCATTATGTGTTCTAAAGTGTAGCATGTGAAAATGTAAATCAATACCAACACAAAAGAACTATAACAACCCATCCCCCAAAGTGAATTAATCCCCCATGCAGAGACGCATAGATATCACAAAACAACAATCTCTATAATCTACACCTGTATTGCAATTCATGGAAGTAATAATAGCCTCACAATACTATGAACGTGATTGCAATTTATAAACAATAAAAAAAGAGGGAATTCACCAACAAAAACCAACAATTCACCACCCTAGGTAAAAATCTAACCATGAAAAACAAGTAGAAACATAATCACACTCATCCCCTATACTAAAACATACCTTTAAAGAGAGAGAGAATGAGAAAGAAAAGATGTCCAAGAGAGAATGGAGAGAAAAGATGAAGAAAGGAATGAGAAACATACCTTTAAAAGAGGCAGTTCGCGTCACTGACCTTCGCGCAGCGACCGCTGCAGGTCTTCTGAAAACGGCGTGCTGTCCAAGGCCCCTGCGGCCCGCCCTAGGGCCCGGCCCGTACCTGCACACGTGTAAAAGGGTAGCGGCCGCTATAGATTGTGCAGCGGCAGCTATTTTTGTTATGTGCAAAATGCACGAAAATTGCAGAAAAACAAAAATAACGAAAAATAAAGAAAAGAACAAATTGGGCTGCCTCCCAACGAGCGCCTTTGTTTTAAGTCGTTGGCTCGACTTGAAGTGACCCAACTAGGTGGGCGGATCGACGACCCTAGTGTTGAAAACCACGAATTGGACCAATTTAGAGCCCAACTTATTCCACCATTTGTATTTTCCTTTCGCGGTAGACTTGCGGTTGAGTTTTCTTCCTCTTCCTCTTTGGTGTTTCCTGCGACGGAACCTTAGGAAGCCTAGGCTTGCACTTTTTAGGAGCTTGAGGCAAAGCATTAACAACAAAAATAGAAGGGTTAGAAAAATCTTCCCCTTCTAGTGGTCCACGAGGCTAGGTTGTGTCGGTCATCATGACCACCCTGCATTCATACTCCATCTTAGTTCTTTACGCCTCTTCATACTTAAGCATCGCGCTCTCTATCTTGTTGGTGGACTTGCTAACATTGTCACTAATCGTGATCCCCCCCTACCTACATCAATAAGAGCTTTGTTTGTGGCTAGAATATCTCTGCCTAAGATTAGAGGTACATTCTTATCTACTTTCATATCAAGAACAATAAAGTCGGCAGGGAAAATAGAATCATCTACCTTTACCAACACCTCCTCGATCCTGTCCACCGCATTGATTGCAGAGTTATCGGCCAACCATATGATCACATCTGATGTTTTGAGTAGTCCGATGTTGAGCTTTTCATAGTACTTCAATGGCATGATGTTTATGCTCGCTCATAGATCGCAGAGAGCCTTGTCCACCTTTCCTTGCCCGATTGAGCACCTAATGATGAATTGACCGAGATCCCTTTGCTTTACAGCCTTCTCCCTTTGAATGATTTTGCTGCAGTGATGAGGCAACTTAAGGTCGGATTTTGTAGGCTTCTTCTTCCTTATCACGACCTCCCTTAGTAGCTTTGCATACCTATGTATTTCCTGCAACGATTCAACAACAGGAATATTAGTATGGACCTTACAAAACATGTTTAAAAAGTGCTTAAACTGCTCTTCAAGCTTAAACTTCCTCTTTGGCTGAAAAGGGAGTATGATCTCATTGTGCCGCACGAGTCTATCATTCGTGGGTGTTTCTTCCTGGTCGGTAGCGGCCCGCTGCGGCTTGTGTAGCGGTTCGCTGGGCGTCGGGCAGACTCCAGAATTCATCTTGGGGTTGCTGACTTAGCCCGTTTTCTGCTTTGCAACCCACTTTTTGTTGATGTCGGCCACTCGTGATGTTGCCTTCGCCTTGTCCCTCTCTATCCTTTGTTGGACTTGGTCTATTTGATTCTTGATGTTGGTGACAGCGGTGGTAATAGTGTTAATTCCGGCCTCGAGGTTATTCAACCTTGCTTCAACGACCTCAATCTTGGTGTCATTGGTCTTTCTATCTTGCATTATGTAGCACCCCGAAAAATTTGCGACTTTTGTTTTTATTAATGTGGATGTTGAATGGGAGTTTCTTTTATGGAAATTGATTTTCTATGTGATTGAGTTAATTATGTGGAATTAGTTGTTGTGAGTTATGTGGAATAATACGAATTATGTTCCAATTTGTGAATTAAATTAAATGGGATCATGCATATTTTTCTAGCCATTTTATTTGATATTTTTCGGCCCTCCTAATTATTTGAAATAGTATTTTCTTTCTTGGATTTGATTAATTGTTTTGGGATAATTATCCAAATTAAATCCAAACCAAATTATCCTTATGTTATTCTACATAATTTCCGACCCCTTGCCCATTTCTTGGTTTTTTCGAAATCTCATATTAATTAGGAGGATAAATTATTTTGTAGATTTAATTGGTACCTTACTTATTTCCTTCCTTGAATTAAAAATTCAATTAAATCTCTCCATATCATATTTTAATTAGGATTTGACACTTTCCTTCTTTAAGAGCTCAAAAATTTTCGCCCCTTATGCCTTTCAATTACCTTGTGGGATTAATTTAATTGTTACCTATTTTATGAGAGTCTTTTCCACAAGAAATTACCAAATTTAAATCCTATTCCTATTTAATTTGGTGATTTAAATTTTTCCTTTGACTACTACCTATTTTACACGCCCCCCTTCCTACTTGGAGAATTCTTGAATTATTTTGTTACCTTATTTATGGGATGCTCAATATCTTTTTACCTATTTTTGTGAGTATATTTCTCTCCAAGTAATACCATAATTTGCGAAAAGTTCCCCCCACACTACACACCTATTTCTTTTAATTGTGGAGCTTATTCATTGACCTCTATTTTATTCTTCCACAATTTTAATTATTTAATTAAGTGTGGGAATAATTATTGAATATAAATTAAGAAAACCCTAACCCTAATCTTCACTCCACACGCCTCCTTCTCTTCCTCTCCTCTTCCACACGTTTTTCTCCTCCCCTCCCCTCTCTCTCAAGTGCTCCAAATCAATCCTTCATTGTTGCTTCGATTTGGAGATGGAAACTCAAGATCCGTTGAGGAACCGCACCAATTGTCTTTTCTACCGATTGTTTTCAAGAGAAAAGTATAATTTTTTATCAACATTTCCCCTTGTTATCATTGAATCCATGATTATTGAACCCCTCATGCATATAGTGAGTGGAGAATCCTAAATCTAAGAATTTATTAGTTGGGAAGGCTGGTTGCACATGAATGGTTGTGTGTGTGTGTGTGCGTGTACGTACGTGTGTGTGAGTGTGTGGATGAATCGTTGTGAATGTTATGTGCGAATAGGAAAACATGGTTGTAATCTCGTTTTTGAAGCATGACTATGTGTTGGAAGCATGAATATGTATGTGTGAATGTATGATAGACAAACTAGGGTTTGTGAATGTTGAGCATGAAAACTGTTGTGTTCAGACAAGAGGTTCCGACGAGTTTTTGACCAATCAAACGATCTTATTTCGACATGAATTTTTAACTGGATGAAGTTTCAGATGTCTTCTGTGTTGTGTCAAAATTTCTGCTTCAATTGATGTCACGGCCGCCCTTACTAAGGATAGCAAGGACGGGGAAATCACAACCAAGGTGAGGGACTAAGAAGAGGGGAAGAAATGGGGGACACAATAAAAGTTGTCACTTAATGCAAAAATCTAATTAACTCCCAAAAGAAAATTTATTTTAGTCTACAAAAACATTTTAGTTTAACGAAATAAGCAGCAGATTAAAGTCTCAAAGTATTTGACATAATAAAAACCGTACGAAGTAAAGTAAACTCTTGTTACATCAGTTTCAAAAGTAGCATCGGAAATAAGTTATCAAAAGAGAGTCATAGGATGAAGCCCATGTATGAAGACACGACACATCCGGGAATTCCTAAAGCTTAGTCAACATCCGCTGCAACATCCCGCTCACCCTGCAAATAAAGAAAACATATGCAGGGCTGAGTACTTGTTGTACTCAATGGGCTCATGCCGAAAACATTTTATAACAGTTATGTCATCCATACCAGTGAACTCGAGTTTTACATATAGTTAAGAAATATCACCGAGAACACTAAAACATTTCATAGTCTGGCCAGACAATCAATCTCCCCACTTTCTCAACAATCCAACAATCATATCATCATTCCACAGTGCGACGAAAGTGTGGCCACACTATTCGCCCACGAGACCGGCCGACTAGCAAGGACAGCTCTCGATCCCACCAGTGTACACAGCCTGATAGGGCAGCCCTACTCAGACCGAATTCATTTCACACATAGCCATATTGTAACACCCCCGACCCGATCGTCCGCCGACCGAGTAGGTGATGTCACAATTCCGGTACTATAAAATATGGTAATTTAAAATTTTTATTATTTCTTTTTTTCCAGCCAAAACTAAATATTTAAATCATTATCTAATATTTACAATTACAACGGAAGTAGCTTAGTATAATATTTAGTGCCAACATGCCACAACTAACCATTCGAAAGATCTATCGGTAACAGAGCTCAGTGACCCGTCAAGGATGCAGTGCTGAGACGGACAGTAAGAAACCTCAACTAGTACTCTCCAATGCCAACTAACCTGTAGCACACTCAACACTTTAGCCAAAATTCTCTACAAGCAATAATCATGCAACTTAACAAAAATTCTTTAAACTCTTATTCATTTATTTAAAAAAAATAATTAACACGTCTATCATATTATCATTTTATTTATGTTCAACATAATTTGGGCAGCATCTCCCTTATGACCAACCCATGCCCAGAATCCAGCAACAGATAATATCAATCGCAGAACATATCAACAATCATCAACATTTCCATAGCATCAAGTATTCCACGTGACATATACAAAGCAATATCACATACCAACACACATAGCACATATACAAACCAACCACATTTTCACATATCCAAACACATAGATAGCCCCATTAAGTGCTTAGTGACAGACTAGGGTACGCGGACCAGATCAGAAACAGAATCGGATACAGACGCGGTCATGGTCCTCAAGAGGACGCCGCACAGACTACCCATTAGGGTACAGACAGATAATCCCGGGAACAGACCACCCATAGGGTGTATATTAGACAGATCAGATAGGGGCCCATCAGATAACAGACAATCCTCGCTTCGGTTATCCAGAAGACGAGAGATCACAGATAATGCAGCGCTGCTGTCTTATGGCATGCCAATTGTACCCACAGAACACACTCAAGCACGGGGCGTAAACACAATCAAATATACTTTATATCTGACAATTTCCGACATAGCACATCAACGCATACAGATCAGACATCATCACATACATCATCACACATCTTCATATGTGAATCATATAAGTATACATTTCAGAGGCATATATCATTTATCTCATTTACCTTAATGCTCACTTCCACATTTATCTCATTAACTTTACAACCACAATTATATTCATTTTCTCATCAAATTACTTATTTCCGATAATTTTTAACATATCAGATCAACAACTTCTTTTCACACCATATCATATCAAATAAACAGATTAAATTCCAACACTCTCAAAACCATCCCAGATTCCCATCAACACAGACAAATAGATCAGACATCATCACATTTAATCATATTTGTATGCATCTCATCAACATATATCATTTATCACATTCACCTTAACGCCCATTTCCACATTTATATAACCATCTTCACAGTCACAATCATTCTCTTCCCTTTTTATCTTTCATTATCAACTCATTCAACAATTCAGTATATCCTCATAGTTTACTTCATAAGTCTCTTCTTCCATAATTAATCATAATTCATCAAGTTCACGAGTTACATATTCGCATATAAACACATAAAGCACATAAGAGAATTAGGCCATTTAAGTGCTGAGTATGCTACCTGATAGACTTATGAGCATAAGTCATTTTACCACCTTTACTTTTCCGTCTCTTCGCATAGTTTTTCTCTTCCGGTTATTATCCTATCTTTGCGACCACCGATGATAATCATCAGCCTTATGTATCGATTTATTAGGTTTTACGCGATCAGATTGAAATTTCGACATAAAATCGAAGATAAAAACTTGGAGACTCATCAATGGCCACGGCTGTCCCTTCTTCTCCCAAAATGTAAGGCTATCCCCCAGATATTTTATTTTCCTTATATATATATATACTAGCTTCAACAAGATATTCTAATATGTGGTACTTAATTAAACACATGGCAATATTTTAGTAATACACTTGAGAGCTCATTTTTTTTTTCTAGAATTTTCTTTAGTTTCTAGACTAAATTAAATATTGTAGCCAAGCCATGCCTAATTGATAGCAAATAAACGGAACTTTTAGTTTAGGTAACTAGGATTAGTTTTGTTTAAACTAATTACTACTAGTTTATTTCTCTATTTAACTATCATGTATATTCTAATTTCTATTTATTCCATTCACATACTAACATAAATTCATAAAAAGCATCATGTCTTAGATTTATAAAAATTATTTCAAATACATTTTTCAGTTATTACTATTTTTAATATCAATTTTATTCCAAAATCTTTGATCGTCGATTTCTTACCTAAAACGGTAAATTCCGTCTAGGGTCATTTTTGGTATGTTACACATATAGCCTAACGGAGTAAACTCAGACAAACTAGGCATCAGGCACACAATCTCAATCAAAATAATCCATGGCATGACATAACACTTTAAACCACCCTTATAGCTCCACAATCATACGTTGGAAGAATAAAAGAGTTTAGTTAAAGAAAGCCCACCTCGCTTGCTTAGACAACACGATACACAACTAAAAAGTAACCCTCGTTCCTTGTGCTCACGTACGCACAACAACCCTTGTCAACACCACAACACAATCAGCCTTCCATCAATAAATTTATCATGCATGTCCTATCGTTCCTTTCATCATTTTCTTAAATTACCCATCCCAAACGTTCACCAACATAAGGAAACACACCATAGTATACCTCAACGTATAACACATAACCACGCCATAAGATACGTTCCTTAATCACACATGCATCATGTAATTCATTCAAACTTGACAACAAGTATTATTTTAACATGACAGAAATCTGGCAGAACTGCGCAGTCGTTTTGTAAAAATCATTAAAACTCCATCCGACCTCCGTTGGGGATGAAATTTTACCACAACATAGTAGACATATCATATATCATCCAGTTAAAATTTCACATCAAAATCACATCTTTAGGTTGGTGAAATCAAAAACGAAACTCACTCGACGAGAATATAAATTCTTACAGAACTGCGCAGTTAACTTCAAAATTTCATTAAACATTCATCTTTCGTCAAAAGAGGCTGAAATTTATATACAACACAGAAGACATCTCAAACTTTACTCAGTTACAAATTCGTACCAAAATAATATCGTTTGGTGGGTCAAACACACGTCGGAATCTACTGTCTGAACACCACAGTTTTCATGCTTCACAAATTCGAATTAGGGTTTATCTATCATTCATCCAAACACATATATTCATGCTTCCAACACATAATCATGCTTCAAAAATATCTCACAACCATGTTCTCATATATTCACATATCATTCACCAACAAATCATCCACAAGTTCATTCATCCACATCAATAAAATCATACACATTTATTTTCTCATGTAACCCTCAATCCCAACCGATTAACTTTGAGATCTATGATCTCTACACTCACTATATGCATGAGGGAATCAAGAACACGGATTCAATGGAAAGGATGAGGAAAAGAATTCAATTATACCTTTCTTGATCAAAATAAACGGTAGAAATGATAATTGATGCGATTCTTCGGTGAATCTTGAAGTTCCAACTCCAAATTGATGCAAGAACAAAGGATTGATGACGGATTTTTGGAGAGGATGAAGAGAGGGAGAATGAGCGTGTGGTATGAAGAGAAGTGTCACGACCGCACTTCCTAAGGATAGGAAGCACAGGGAATCGTGACTAGTGGGGGAATTAAGAAGCGGGGAAGAAGGGGAAACAATCAAAAGGAGTACGACATATCGATCAAAAGATGAAATTTACATTTATCAATTCAAAGTTTCAAATCACGAAGTAACATAGTGTGAATGACGCAGTTTGACAATTCAAAGGAAATCAAGGAAATTCTTATAACTTGGCATAACGGAAGCATTTGAGAGTTAGCTACTACTATGTATGAAGACACAATAGTAACCAGAACGTTATTGATTACAATTCTTGTCTCATTGCTCAACATCCTCCGCCTCCCGACCTCGCTCAACCTGCACATAGGAAAAACATATGCAGGGGCTGAGTACTTGATGCACCCAGTGAACTCATGCCCGAAATACATTTATCATTTAAGTTATGTCAAGCCATCATAGAGTGAAACTCGGATTTTACTTTAAAAAGACCGAGAGACACCAAAATCATTCCTTTAAAAGTGTCAGCGCTGACAATCATCATCCCCCATCATGTACCATATCTGAGCTATCATGTGAAACGAGAATGTGGCCACAAACTCGATCACTGGACCGGCCGACCTAGGGGACGGCTCACGATCCCTATCAGTGCACTAGTCCGAGTAGGGACTCACTCCCTAGTCAGACCCGAATTCGTTAACTATAAAAGTCTAGTAGGATATTATCCCAGTAGACAATCAGATAGGCAATTCAAAACATAAAATACGGCATGACATAGTATTTTAAACCACCCTTATTTCACCATAAACATATCATTTCAAAATAAAAGAATTTAAGTAATAAAGCCCACCTCGAAAGCTTATGATTTCCGTAAAAAGTTCCTCGTTCCGACTTTAGCGTTCGTGCGAACCACCTTTTTCAGTAAATACATAAAGTTCACATCAATCTCGGTAACGAAGACATTTTAGAATGCATGCACTCTAATTAAAATCTTTTAATTCGTTTTCTCGGTTTTCATGCATTTTTGATTATTCGGCGGCCGCACAAGGCGTCGCGTGCGACGCCGGTCGGCCGCTTACGCTCGTTCTTTCCTCCGTTGGCTCCTCGTCTTCTCCGGGACGTCGAAAATAAATTTCCTAAAATTATTTAAGCATATAATTAAATTATCGCAACTATTTCTCTTCGCAATTATATTTATTTCGCACTTGGAACTATATTATTCGCCTTTCGAAATTCTGGGATTTAATTAGTTTGGCCCAAAGATTTAATTAAAAACCCAGCCCATCTTAGTTCTCCCATTTTAACATTTGAGCCCAAAGAAAAAAAAGAAAGAGGCCCAATCTTAAAAGTCAAAGGAAAAGGAGTCCACCAAAGAATGCTCCCATGCTCCCTCTCGGCACTCTCTGTATTTGTTGAACAAAAGAATGTTGAAGTGAAACGGTAGGAGAGGAGATAAATGAATCCTAGAATTAAATTTGTGTGACCTTTGATTTTGCAGAATTGAATTGTGGAAGATGGAGGGTGGAAGGTTACTTGCAGCTGGAGAGTCCCCATGGATGGAGAAGTTGGCGCAGGAGAAAGAGAGAGGAAAAATTTGGGCTTGCAAAATGAATGAATTGGCTCAATAATTATTTGTGGAGTTGGGCTAAAAAAATATATATATAAGGGAATTTGATGGCCCAACACTCTTTTAAAATTGTTAAGGACATTTGGACTTGATTTGAATTTATGTGGGTCGGCCCAAGCCACTTTTTATATACTCATTGGGCTCTAATTTAATTTGAGAGACCCAACTATACACATACTTTATTTTCTCGCATTTCTTTCGATAATTAAAATTCACAGAGCTTTAATTAATTTCGTTATCTTGTCTCCAACAAAGATTAAAATCACCAAACGCAACAATTTATATTTGGTGTTGTTCCAAATATAAATTCCTCAACCGTTCCTCGATTTATGCGCGCCAAGCACTAAAACCCATCTCAACATCTCATTCATTAATTGCCTCGTAGTAGCTTGGTGTTGTTCCACGTACTATAAAAAGTCCGGGTGTTACATTCTATCCACCTTAACAGAAATTTCGTCCCGAAATTTACTCATCTCATAATATTATCAATCATACTCCATTCACGTCCAACATCAATTGCATAAACATTTCTTATTTCAAAACATTTTACCTTATCTCTTGTTGAGCGCGGCGAGACGGAATGTTGAGCCTTCAATGAATACTCTTTTAGTCTAGCGAAACGAGTCTAGACTAGATTGAATAAGAGACTCTCGGTCCAGAGCGGAAGGAAAAATTGCTCTGACACCATTCTGTCACGACCGCACTTCCTAAGGATAGGAAGCACGGGGAATCGTGACTAGTGGGGGAATTAAGAAGCGGGGAAGAAGGGAAAACAATCAAAAGGAGTACGACATATCGATCAAAAGATGAAATTTACATTTATCAATTCAAAGTTTCAAATCACGAAGTAACATAGTGTGAATGACATAGTTTGACAATTCAAAGGAAATCAAGGAAATTCTTATAACTTGGCATAGCGGAAGCATTTGAGAGTTAGCTATTACTATGTATGAAGACACAATAGTAACCAGAACGTTATTGATTACAATTCTTGGCTCATTGCTCAACATCCTCCGCCTCCCGACCTCGCTCAATCTGCACATAGGGAAAACATATGCAGGGGCTGAGTACTTGATGCACCCAGTGAACTCATGCCCGAAATACATTTATCATTTAAGTTATGTCAAGCCATCATAGAGTGAAACTCGGATTTTACTTTAAAAAGACCGAGAGACACCAAAATCATTCCTTTAAAAGTGTCAGCGCTGACAATCATCATCCCCCATCATGTATCATATCTGAGCTATCATGTGAAACGAGAATGTGGCCACAAACTCGATCACTGGACCGGCCGACCTAGGGGACGGCTCACGATCCCTATCAGTGCACTAGTCCGAGTAGGGACTCACTTCCTAGTCAGACCCGAATTCGTTAACTATAAAAGTCTAGTAGGATATTATCCCAGTAGACAATCAGATAGGCAATTCAAAACATAAAATACGGCATGACATACTATTTTAAACCACCCTTATTTCACCATAAACATATCATTTCAAAATAAAAGAATTTAAGTAATAAAGCCCACCTCGAAAGCTTAGGATTTCCGTAAAAAGTTCCTCGTTCCGACTTTAGCGTGCGTGCGAACCACCTTTTTCAGTAAATACATAAAGTTCACATCAATCTCGGTAACGAAGACATTTTAGAATGCATGCACTCTAATTAAAATCTTTTAATTCGTTTTCTCGGTTTTCATGCATTTTCGATTATTCGGCGGCCGCCCAAGGCCTCGCGTGCGACGCTGGTCAGCCTCTTACGCTCGTTTTTTCCTCCGTTGGCTCCTCGTCTTCTCCGGGACGTCGAAAATAAATTTCCTAAAATTATTTAAGCGTATAATTAAATTATCGCAACTATTTCTCTTCGCAATTATATTTATTTCGCACTTGGAACTATATTATTCGCCTTTCGAAATTCTGGGATTTAATTAGTTTGGCCCAAAGATTTAATTAAAAACCCAGCCCATCTTAGTTCTCCCATTTTAACATTTGAGCCCAAAGAAAAAAAAGAAAGAGGCCCAATCTTAAAAGTCAAAGGAAAAGGAGTCCACCAAAGAATGCTCCCATGCTCCCTCTCGGCACTCTCTGTATTTGTTGAACAAAAGAATGTTGAAGTGAAACGGTAGGAGAGGAGATAAATGAATCCTAGAATTAAATTTGTGTGACCTTTGATTTTGCAGAATTGAATTGTGGAAGATGGAGGGTGGAAGGTTACTTGCAGCTGGAGAGTCCCCATGGATGGAGAAGTTGGCGCAGGAGAAAGAGAGAGGAAAAATTTGGGCTTGCAAAATGAATGAATTGGCTCAATAATTATTTGTGGAGTTGGGCTAAAAAAATATATATATAAGGGAATTTGATGGCCCAACACTCTTTTAAAATTGTTAAGGACATTTGGACTTGATTTGAATTTATGTGGGTCGGCCCAAGCCACTTTTTATATACTCATTGGGCTCTAATTTAATTTGAGAGACCCAACTATACACATACTTTATTTTCTCGCATTTCTTTCGATAATTAAAATTCACAGAGCTTTAATTAATTTCGTTATCTTGTCTCCAACAAAGATTAAAATCACCAAACGCAACAATTTATATTTGGTGTTGTTCCAAATATAAATTCCTCAACCGTTCCTCGATTTATGCGCGCCAAGCACTAAAACCCATCTCAACATCTCATTCATTAATTGCCTCGTAGTAGCTTGGTGTTGTTCCACGTACTATAAAAAGTCCGGGTGTTACATTCTATCCACCTTAACAGAAATTTCGTCCCGAAATTTACTCATCTCATAATATTATCAATCATACTCCATTCACGTCCAACATCAATTGCATAAACATTTCTTATTTCAAAACATTTTACCTTATCTCTTGTTGAGCGCGGCGAGACGGAATGTTGAGCCTTCAATGAATACTCTTTTAGTCTAGCGAAACGAGTCTAGACTAGATTGAATAAGAGACTCTCGGTCCAGAGCGGAAGGAAAAATTGCTCTGACACCATTCTGTCACGACCGCACTTCCTAAGGATAGGAAGCACGGGGAATCGTGACTAGTGGGGGAATTAAGAAGCGGGGAAGAAGGGGAAACAATCAAAAGGAGTACGACATATCGATCAAAAGATGAAATTTACATTTATCAATTCAAAGTTTCAAATCACGAAGTAACATAGTGTGAATGACATAGTTTGACAATTCAAAGGAAATCAAGGAAATTCTTATAACTTGGCATAGCGGAAGCATTTGAGAGTTAGCTATTACTATGTATGAAGACACAATAGTAACCAGAACGTTATTGATTACAATTCTTGGCTCATTGCTCAACATCCTCCGCCTCCCGACCTCGCTCAACCTGCACATAGGGAAAACATATGCAGGGGCTGAGTACTTGATGCACCCAGTGAACTCATGCCCGAAATACATTTATCATTTAAGTTATGTCAAGCCATCATAGAGTGAAACTCGGATTTTACTTTAAAAAGACCGAGAGACACCAAAATCATTCCTTTAAAAGTGTCAGCGCTGACAATCATCATCCCCCATCATGTATCATATCTGAGCTATCATGTGAAACGAGAATGTGGCCACAAACTCGATCACTGGACCGGCCGACCTAGGGGACGGCTCACGATCCCTATCAGTGCACTAGTCCGAGTAGGGACTCACTTCCTAGTCAGACCCGAATTCGTTAACTATAAAAGTCTAGTAGGATATTATCCCAGTAGACAATCAGATAGGCAATTCAAAACATAAAATACGGCATGACATACTATTTTAAACCACCCTTATTTCACCATAAACATATCATTTCAAAATAAAAAGAATTTAAGTAATAAAGCCCACCTCGAAAGCTTAGGATTTCCGTAAAAAGTTCCTCGTTCCGACTTTAGCGTGCGTGCGAACCACCTTTTTCAGTAAATACATAAAGTTCACATCAATCTCGGTAACGAAGACATTTTAGAATGCATGCACTCTAATTAAAATCTTTTAATTCGTTTTCTCGGTTTTCATGCATTTTCGATTATTCGGCGGCCGCCCAAGGCCTCGCGTGCGACGCCGGTCAGCCTCTTACGCTCGTTTTTTCCTCCGTTGGCTCCTCGTCTTCTCCGGGACGTCGAAAATAAATTTCCTAAAATTATTATAATTAAATTATCGCAACTATTTCTCTTCGCAATTATATTTATTTCGCACTTGGAACTATATTATTCGCCTTTCGAAATTCTGGGATTTAATTAGTTTGGCCCAAAGATTTAATTAAAAACCCAGCCCATCTTAGTTCTCCCATTTTAACATTTGAGCCCAAAGAAAAAAAAGAAAGAGGCCCAATCTTAAAAGTCAAAGGAAAAGGAGTCCACCAAAGAATGCTCCCATGCTCCCTCTCGGCACTCTCTGTATTTGTTGAACAAAAGAATGTTGAAGTGAAACGGTAGGAGAGGAGATAAATGAATCCTAGAATTAAATTTGTGTGACCTTTGATTTTGCAGAATTGAATTGTGGAAGATGGAGGGTGGAAGGTTACTTGCAGCTGGAGAGTCCCCATGGATGGAGAAGTTGGCGCAGGAGAAAGAGAGAGGAAAAATTTGGGCTTGCAAAATGAATGAATTGGCTCAACAATTATTTGTGGAGTTGGGCTAAAAAAAATATATATATAAGGGAATTTGATGGCCCAACACTCTTTTAAAATTGTTAAGGACATTTGGACTTGATTTGAATTTATTTGGGTCGCCCCAAGCCACTTTTTATATACTCATTGGGCTCTAATTTAATTTGAGAGACCCAACTATACACATACTTTATTTTCTCGCATTTCTTTCGATAATTAAAATTCACGGAGCTTTAATTAATTTCGTTATCTTGTCTCCAACAAAGATTAAAATCGCCAAACGCACCAATTTATATTTGGTGTTGTTCCAAATATAAATTCCTCAACTGTTCCTCGATTTATGCTCGCCAAGCACAAAAACCCATCTCAACATCTCATTCATTAATTGCCTCGTAGTAGCTTGGTGTTGTTCCACGTACTATAAAAAGTCAGGGTGTTACAAGAAGAGAGGGGAGGCGTGAGTTTTTGGTGGCTAGGGTTAGGTTATTTTAAATTTATAGTCTAGGTTTAATTCTACACTCAAATAAAATAATTAAATTGTTGGAGAAATAAAATAAAATCCCACAATTAAAATGAAAGTAGGAGTGTGTTTTGAGGGGAGGGAAATTTCGAAAATTGCTATTTAATTAGCAAGGAATTGATTTGGTATTTACTTGGAGAGAAATATATTCACAACTTAGGTAATAAAACAATGAGTATTTCATAAACAATGGAACAAAATAAATTAAATCTCCAAGTAGGAAATAAAAAGGGGGCGTGTATTTTTGAAGCATGGAAGGAAAAATATTTAAATCCTCAATTAAATAGGAATAGGAATTAAATTTGGTAATTTTTTTTTGTTAATAGGAAAAGACTTCGATAAAATAGGTAACAAATAAATTAATTTCCACAAGGCAAATAAAGGCATATGGGCGTGTAGGATGGAGAACAAAATAAAAGGAAAATATTCACATCCCCAATGGATTAGACATGAGTATTAATTTGACACTTATTTGAATAGAAGGAATTCCATAAAATAGGAAACAATAAATTCCATAAAGAAAAAATTCCACTCGACATCCATATTAAAACAAAAAGTCCCAGGAATTTTTGGGATGCTACAATTGATGACGGACGAATTTATAACGAATTTTTCAATTTAACTGCGCAGTCCTGCCAGAAATTGTGTTTCGTCCAGTGAGTTTCGTTTTTGTTTTGACCGATCAAAAGATATGATTTTGGTGTGGAATTTTAACTGGACAAACCTTTATGTGTCTACTGTGTGGTGACCAAATTTTAGCTTAATATGAGATTGGATGGAATTTTAATGATTTTTATAAAAATACTGCGTTGTTCTGCCAAATTCTGGTTTTGTTGAAATAAGCTTCGTTGACAAACTTTGAATGCATTACATGATACATGTGTGAATAAGGAACGTATCCTATGATGTGGTTATGTGTTGCACATTGATGTATGCTAGAGTGTTCGTTTCGTTTATGTTGGTGAACGTTTGGGATGGGCAATATAAGAAAACGATGAAAGGAACGATAGGGCATGCATGATAAATGTGTTGATGGAAAAACTGATTGTGTTATGGTGTTGACAAGGGTTGTTGTGCGTACGTGGGTACAAAGAGCAAGGGTTGCATTAAAGTTGTGAATTGTGTTGTATAAGCAGGCGAGGTGGGCTTTCTTTTACTAAACTCTTTTACGCTTTCAAAAGTATGATACAGTGTTATAAGGGTGGTTTAAAGTGTTCTTTCATGATATGATTGTTTTGATGTTGAGATTGTTGTCTGATGCCTAGTTCGTTTGAGCTTGCTCCGTTAAACGAATTCGGGTCTGAGTATGGCCGCAAACCCTATCAGGCTGTGTACACTGGTGGGATCGTGAGCCGTCCTTGCTAGTCGGTCGGTCTCGTGGGTGAATAGTGTGGACACACTTTCGTCGCACTATGGTATGAGGATGTGAATGATTGATTGTTGAGAAAGTGGGGAGATTGTTTTGTCTGGCCAGACTATGAAACTGTTTTTGTGATACTCGATGATATTTTTCTTCTAAATGTAAAACTCAAGTTCACTATGGTATGGATGGCATAACTTTTATCAAATGTTTTCGGCATGAGCCCATTAAGTATATTAAGTACTCAGCCGTGCATATGTTTTCCCTATGTGCAGGTTGAGCGATGATGTTGCGGCGGATGTTGAGTCGATCCTTAAGATTTCTCGGATGCGTTGTGTCTTCATACATGGGCGTCATCCTTTGAGTCTCTCTAGATACTTGATTTCCGCTGCCTTGTTTGAAATTGCTGTAGAAATCATGGAATAAAATATGCCTGGTCAATGGATTTTGACCAAATAATAAATGTGACGAGACATCTAATTTTGTGAAATTAAATGATATAACGTCGATCTACATTTTACGTAGATAAATGTAGTATATTCACTTTCTCAAATCCGATTTCCGGTGAGTGAGAAATAGTGGATTAAAGTTGGGCATAATTAGCTTTTAATTAAAGCTTGGAGTTTGAGCTTAGGGAATAATTAACTAGTGTTAATTATCCCACATAGGAGAAGTGACACATCTTTTAATGTGCTTAAATTAAGTGACTTTATGTTACTTAATAATTATAGTGAACCAAGATGGGTGAAAGAGCCCACACGCCCGCGCACGCGCGCGCCGCCGCCGCCCGAGCCTTAGCCCGTGCTCGCTGGCCGCGGGCCTCGGACTTGGACTTGTACTTGGATCTTGACAATTGGTCTTTGGGTGGTCTTTGGGCTCGGGTCTGGACCTGTAGTAATCTTTTTAGACCACCGCTGAGTCAGCAATCCAAGTGGCTTGACACATCGTCAAGCGTGGCACAGTCAAAGCTGCCACGTGAGAAATCCACACGCGAAAGGCACACTCCTGCATTTCACACACTGAATATCCATCACAAGCATACTTCCTCTCTGCATAGTCTTTTCGAAGCTCTGCCCTCTTCCTCTTCCAGTTCGCCGGAGCTCGTTCCAACTGCGGTGTTGCAACGAACGAGACGTAGTCGTTTTATCTTGGGGACGATGCGCCAAAACCGAGAACACTACCGGGGCGTATCTCGTCTTGCGGAAAGAGGCCTTCCTCAACTTATCTAAGTTCATCTTTACAGTTTCGAATTTCAATTGTAATTTTTCGTTTCTGTTTTTTCTTTCTTCGATCTTTTCTCGGGTTGTATTACACCCGGTTAGTGTTTCATACTATGTTATGACATTAATTACCTTGAGATATTAATCCGCTGCTTTACTATTTAAATTATTAAAATATTTATCTTGAAGTTTAGTCGAGCTTCTTGTTAAATGTTGTCTTTTATTGTTTCCCTCATTTCTTCCCCGCTTCTTAGTTCCTCCCCTAGTCACGAGTTCCCCGTATTTACTATCCTTAGTAAGCGCGGCCGTGACACACAAGCACTCCCCTTGGTCATACTTCTCCTCCTTCTTCACGGGCTCAACTACCCCACCTTTGCTCAGATTAAATCCTGCATGGGGTTGCAAGAAATTGTTGTTAGAATAGGAAAGGTTGGGATGAGGATGGTTCCCATTATAATTATTGAAATTACCGGCCAGGGACCCCTGGCCAGGTCAATAATTGTTGTTGTTATAGGGCCTATTGGGACCGCCTCCTTGTTGCACATAGTTGACATCCTCGGAAGGAGCGGGGGGAGCATCGGGTTTGGTGACTGCGATGACGAAAGACGGCGGGGCCGGATCCTCTCTCCTCGACCTGTCCATTTGATCAACCCTCACTCTAAGCTCGACCAATTCCCCAGCTAAAGAGCTATCATCTGTTTCGTTGATGGCTGCCACTCCTCGCGAGCTATGTCTCTCTTTTGACAACCCTCTGCTGTTGGTGGCAAACTCCTCAATTACCGCCATGGCTTCTGGTCCACTCTTCCGCATAAATTCTTCGTTGGCCCTTGAATCCAACATAGCACAGATTTGTTCAGTGAAACCAATGTAAAGTATGCCTACCTGATGGTCCACGGTGAAACCGTGGTTGGGGCACTTGCGGAGGAGGCCTTTGAAACGACCGACGGCCTCATAGAGAGGCTCGTCGAGGCATTGAATGAACTGGAAGATCTCGCTTTTCAATTTCAGAATGGTGCTCGGCGGATAATAATTATCGAGGAACGCTGCCACAATATCTTTCCACGTGGAGACTTCCTCTGTAGGTAGACACTCAAACCACTCTTTTGCAGAATCAATTAATGAAAAGGGAAAGAGTCTTACCCTAATGGCATCGTCGTCGACACCATTCAAATTTAGAGTGTTTGCAATCTTCATGAACTTCGAGAGGTGGCGGTTTGCATCTTCTGTATCCCTACCTGCAATAGGATGCTGCTCAACCCTTTGTATAAGGGGTTTTCGCAGCTGATAAGTCGTATTCTAGGCCTCGGTTACTGGTCAGTATGACAGGTTTAAATGATTATATTTGCAAAGCAGTTGCTCAAAGTGTGCAGGATAAGTGTTCTGGCCAGTAGGGAAGTTCCGGAGTGTTCGAGTAGAAAAAAAGCGCCAGCATGGTCTCATACTGATCCGTATACGTGCTAAAACGGCTTGAGATGAAGAAGACGGATAGCTGGGACGGATTACCCACAATTAAGGGCAAAGAAGTCAAATTGCAGCGAGGATTTACCCTAAAAATCAAGGGTAGCCTCCCTATAAAAGGTAGCCAAGTTGGAGAGAGAAGGAGCAGCCGGGAGGAGGAAAAATTCACCATCATCCTTAGGTAGAGAGTTCTCTCGGTAATTTCAGTCTTTCAGCCGTGTCCACTTCTTGCCTCGCCGAGCCATGATCACCTGACGTTCAGAATGTTCCCGAGTTCCAGTCATCGTCCGTTCCAGTTAGCTAGATCGTAGTTCCAGTCAGAGATTTTATCGCCCGGAGTGGCAAACAATCTTTAAATTGCTTTCGTAGTTTAATTAGTTCTCCGTCTTTACGTTGGATTTCTGTTACATTTTGGGATTTTGTTGCTTTGAAATGCTTGCTATGAAGTTGATTTCCGTTTCGTTCATTGTAGTGTTCTTTTCTTTCCTTGTCTAGTTAGCTTAGATCTAAGATTTCTCGGTGTTTTAAGTGCTAAATCTCTAAATTCTGTTACGTAACAAATTTCTTTAGGATAGGTGAACATGTACTATTTGATCTGGAAGTAGATCGTTGCATGCAAGGCTTCGTTTTATTTTCTGAATCGATCTTTCATGTTGACCAGCATGCAGAAGTCCAGTTTCAGCGTTTGATTTCAGATTTGATTTCTTAGTTTTAGATCTGTGTTCGCGAGTTGTTAATCTGCGTTTGCCGGGTTGGATCTGGAATTGTTATCTGAGTTTAAGTTGTGTTGTTGGAGAAGACGATGTCTACATCCAGATTGGGGACCACCTTACTTTTATTTACTTTTGCTTTCTTTTGTCCTTCACCTCTGGTTGTACCTGCAGATCTGTCAGCCTAGTCACCACTACCTCCACTACACTCTGAATATTCTGTTTAGCCAAAAATAGAAATACCGTCCTTTCCAAACAATTTCTGTTACACCATGTCCCCTCATTTCCACGTACACAGTTGCATTCCATGATCTGCTCCCCCATCCTAGTCAGTAGGACGCCACCCTTTAATTACTCGCCTAGGTAGAAACTCAACCCGAGCGTGGTAGCTAACCAACCCTCCAAAACATCACCGCAGTAGTTTAAACGCACCATCTCTGTGGGATTCGACCCTTACCTCCACTATACTGATCAGTAGAAGTGGGTTGAGGAATCTTTGAAGACGAGGTCTAGGCTTAGTTAGGATCTTTATCCTGCCAGTAGGATACATCCTCACTTGAACGACACCTACGCACCTCGTAACCTCTTCAGCAGCTCAAAATTATTAACATCTACACGAGGGCCTTCGGGAAATGTGATCATGTTCCCGTGATTAAACATATGCATAACATGAACTATCTCCCTGTTTTTCTTTACTTGGGCCTCTCGGGCGATCTTTTCATCCATCAACTGCTTTACTTGGCTCTGCAGCCTTTCCAACTCAACTTAAGTCTCGTCCTCCATTGTGTTTCGATCACTTCTTATTCCACTATGTGTCCTTTCAAGTTCGAGATCGAGCGGCTCTAAGATGTCCTTCCCAGAACGCGTTCGCATACACTACCTGAAAAATACAAAAACAAAAATAAAATAAAAATTAAAAACAGAAAGCAATTAAAATCCAAATTAGCATATTCGTCCGTTTGAAGATATCAATCACAAAGTGAATGTATTCCTCGGCAACGGTGCTAAAAACTTGATGCACTTTTTGTTAGCACTATAAATACCTGCAAGTATACAAAGTAGGAATAGTATAGCTAAAGGTCAATACCGGATATCGATCATGGGGAAAACAATCACAGACTGTCTACCTTCTACTAAGCTTCGTTCACTATTTGGAAAACCAGAAATTTTGAGAATTATGAAAACTAGAAACAATTTGAAAGCAATAAAACAACTAATTGCAATTAATTAAAGAGGTAAAATATGAGAGATAAGAGAATTCCAGGGATGTGCGTTCACAGTTATGGCTATACAAATTACAACTACAATACCCTAGCACAGTTTATACTTCGATAGAACGAGTCACATAAGTTTTGCCCTTATAAAGTCATCACTCTCAATTAATAGTGTCGTTTTAAGGGAAGCTTATTGTAGTGTCTACTAAGTGGATCTAACTCGCCAACCTCCTCTCACGATTATGTAACAAGTTACATTAAATCATCACTGAATGTTACTCAAACGTGAAGTATTATGGAACAACTCAGGGAAGAAACGAAGTAAAAATAAAACGGATATTAAATAGAAAACGGAATTGTATAACCAAAGTCGTTACTAACACATCCCTAGAATCCTATGAATTTAGTTACACATAATTGAATAATCTAAAAACATAGAATGAAGGGAAAACAAAAAGAACATAAGAACTAAAGCAATAAAACCTAAAGGTTGAATCCTTGTAGCCTTGATCTACTATTTGGTTCCTTCTTCAACCACTTGCATAATGAAGAACTCTCTCAAATTTATGCTCTATAATTATAGGGCAAAAAGAAGATCCTAATGAAGAGGTTTGAGGGGATATATATAGAGGAAATTTTGAGCAGCAACAAATAAGGTAAAACGTGGCTAAGTTTGGTAAATCTTGGGGAGAATGTAGGTCAAATTCGTGCGCCGCATTTTCCCAGCGAGCCGCTGCGCCTTGGCCAGTGGTCGCTGCATGTTAATCTATAGCTTCTACCTCTTGAATAGCTGTCGCTATACTATGTTGCAGCGGTCGCTGTGAATAATTCTTTAGCTTCGGAAACTCTTCGAGCTGTCGCTGCGCACTCCCCAGCGGTCACTGGGCGTGTTCTTCGTTTAAGTACAACTTTCTCCGGAGCGGACCGCTACTGGCTCAGCGGTCGTTGGGTCCCAGCGGTCGCTGTGCGTGTTGCAGCAGACCGTTGGGCGTCTTGAAAGCTCCAAATTTCCAACTTCGACTTTTTGCTGTGTTTTTAGGCTCAAATATGCACAAATCTCACGAAACACGTCAAAATACCAAAATAGAGAAAATATGCAAAATATGGACATGAATTGTGATTTTGACATTAAAAATGGATCAAATAAAGGCTTTAAAACAGTGCAAAATCCGAGCGTATCATCGTGTTGTTGGCACGAAGACCAAAAGGAAACATGTTATCAATACCTCAACCCACTTCTACTGGCTAGAATAGTGGAGTAAGGGTCGAATCCCACAGATATGGATGCGTGTGAAGTATGATTGAGATGACTTTTCAGAAGGTTAGTTTGCTACCACGCTTTGGGTTGAGTTTACCTAAATATGAAATGCAATTGGAACCTATACTATCCTGACTGGTAGACTGCTAACTTATTGGCATGTGACTGTGTACGGAAATATCTGAACTGAACGATCCTGGTGCATGTGAAAAGTGAAAAATTACTATAAATGGTTAGACAAGGTAATAGAGAATATTGGTGGGTACTGGGCTGCTAACTACCAGATCTGCTACAAAAGGTAAAAGGTGGCCAAAAGCATAAAGTGGTCCCAAAATTCAGATGAACACATTGTCTTCCTCACCAAGAAATGCACAAACACAGAGATTCACGAATTCCATTAACGACTTAAACAGTTATTGCAACAAATTCAAACTCCACATTAAATTATAAATTTTAACGATTAAAAGAGCGATTTTAAATTTACGCTAACTGGCTAACATGCAAGATGGAGAAAACAAACAAAGACGATTTCCATGCAATTTCAAGAGATATTGACCGATTAAAACTTGTAAAAGCTTAAAGAAAGATTAGATATAGCTATGCTAAGCAAATTTAAGAATCCAACAACAGAAATCAACGTAAAACTACTAGATCTAGCTAACTATGCAAAAAAAAATGAACGATAATCAAAACATGAAAAGAAAACAAAATCAACTTCATTAAGACTGGATCCAAAGAGTAACAGAGTTCAAACAAGAAAATCAAGTTCGCAAAGCAAAAGATCTTCAAATCAACACGAGATTCACAACTAAATTCAAAACATAAAGAAATAACGATTGTTTGGCCTCGCGGGCGATGAAACAACAATTCTTCTGACTGCGGCAACTTCCTTGAACGATGACAAACAATCCCCGGCAAATGACAGAGTCTTCAGGTGATTCTAACTTAGAGCGAGGAACGAAAAGTGGTGTAGCTAGCCTCCATGTGCGGAATGGATCTCTCTAAGTGCTCCCTCTTTCTTCATGTGACCTTCTATTTATAGGGTGGCTTCCCCTGATTCTTCGGGTTGTATTTTGGCGTAAATTGTCACTTTTGCTCATGTTGATTAGTTGGTCCTTCCTAGCAATCCTCCCTTCTCCATCTCGAGCCTATGGCATGCATCCTGACCAGTATTGCACCCTTCCTCCTGACTTGTACCCTATCCTGCACACTTTAGCGGTGTTCTTGCACAAAATATGCGATTATGCTCAATAAGCTGATCAGTAACCAAGGCTTAGAATATGACTTATCATTGTCTATCTTAGATTGTAGTTTGGAATCTATCACCTTTTCAAGGATGATTATCCAAATTAACCAATGCTACATTGTAGTTAAAGGGATAATGTTCAAGTTGATCTAAGACTGAGTCTTACGACACTCTTAGACCAATGAACTTGTTATGCTCTTAAGAACGCTCCCACTACTACATGGTTCTTACAATCTTAAGTTCTGAAGGTGATTTCATTAGTGCATAAGTTTCTAATGGTATGTATTCTTTGTTAAGTGGAAAAATGATATCTCTCTATGTTGAGAGTTATCACGCTGTTAGGCTTGTAGTTCCTCTTAAGATCTTCATGCAAGAATTCTATCTTTGAAGATTACAGAACTTACAACCATTTATCATTTGGGACAACCTTAAAACATACCTTAGTACTCAACTCCAATTACTTGGATACCTTTCCAACATGTGTTGGAACAACATTACACATTGAGATGTGCTAGACTAAAGTCGCTCTAGTCCACAACTCGTGCAAGGTACTCGCTCTAATCTGGCAGATACCTTTCCAACATTACACATTACTTGGATATCTTCATGCAAGGTACTGATGTTAGTAGTTTCTTTAAGGTGTATCTCGTGGTATCTAATGTTTATCCCATTAATGATAAGATTTTAATGAGTACAACTCATCACTTATTCAAACTTGTCTTAGAAATACTTTGATTCCTTCTTACATATCTATCACATTGTTAACAAGAATGCTTGGATTCGTTAATGGAGATTAAACTTCCACTACTGATTACAACCCATTGTTCGTCTCCTTATGGTGTAAACCATTGAGACCTGCATGTCTTTCCATGTTGCACTTCTACAAGTATTCCGAATCTCTTGAGTAATCAAATGATTCTAACTTATAGTGCATCAAACAGACATTCTCGACTTCCAAGCTATTTAACAAACAAATTGTTAAAATCTTGATAGTCTAGATCAGTTTGAACAATTGCTAAGTATTTTCTTGGCCTTAAGATTAAGAGCCATAAATACTTTATCATTCATTGTTTAAGAAGTTGATGTGTTGTTTAATACTCAATCTTGTTGCAATTATATTGTTTTAATACTATGATGTCTTAGACATCAGCCATAAAACAATAGTTGAGCATTAATAGCGCCCATTGCAACAAAAGCTTAACTGGATCAAGATCTTTTACTTAGAAGTTGCATTGTCATGTAAGTCATCGTCCTTCTTTAAAAGAGGTCAATCCAGTTTACAAGACATCTTCACTTCGCTTTTAAACAAACATTGATGACAATTAAGGCTCCCTGATTTCCATATCTAGTCTTTTGTTCAAATGAACTAGGACTTAGGAAAAGTGTAGCCTTTATGAATTCGTCATCTATCATGTTAATTTCCTCTAGCAGTAATATAACGACTAATATTCTGAAGGTTTTCTACTTTTCAGTTAGGGTTCAGAAATGTCATGAGTCAGAAAACTAATTACTTTAGGAAATGACTTGAGTCAGAAAACTATTTGAGTTATCAAAAGATTCCTCAAAACACTTTGTCCCTCTAGGATATTCTAATCGAATCATCTTCACAGATTCTATTGATATCCATCTTTTATCATCACTAACCAAGACTTGTCTCACTACTTAAAAGAAAATAGTTTGACCTTATTCCTCTTGTCAAGTACATACACAGTGCATTCTCGAACATTCTTCGTGGAATTATGTTGAGGAAATGGAGGACATGAATCATTGAGTATAAACTCCAAGTTTTTAGCGATGAGAATCTTATCCATTTACGTTTCCAGTCTACATAATTTTGGCGTTCAAGTTTGTTTTCTTTAAGGATCGCAGACAAATATTGAATAACATTATGAAGATTTGGCTAATAAACTTATTGTCACATACTATGCTCAATACATAATTGCAAATAACCACAAAACAGTTATGTATCTTGCAACTGTAAAATTATAATTTTGTACCCTCAAGCAGAGGTTAATACACATTAAAATTTTAACATTTTTACTGGTCACAACACCGACGAATAGTCCAGAGACCACAGCATGGCATAGCCGCCAAATGTTGCCTAAGCACGACCATCAGATTTAGCATTACAGAATTTTATTTCTACAACACACTCCCATAAAAATGCTCATGTGTTGATAACAAAATCAAGCTATCTCATTAATTCTGTTTGAATTTGTGAAACTTGTAATTTCTTAGGATTAGTCCCCACGGCATGGGTGACGATAATATTAGAAACTACTTTCTAGTTCATACTATTTATATTTGAGAAGTCTGCCCTTATGAACTTGCTATTTCCTAATATTATTGTCCCCACAGCATGTGTGGCGATGATATTAGAAACTGGCTTCATAAAATTTACAAACCAATCGATGGAGACCATATACAACGCACTTGTTGTAATTATTGCTTAGATATTTGATATGATTTTTGCATAATTATCACATAAGCAGCTAATACAGATAATCCATTTAAAAAGATAAACACCAAATAAACAGATAAATCCATTTAATGCATGGAATTTAAACACACTGGATAATTAACGATAATTATTTAATCTAGTCAAAGGAGAATTAATTAAATAATTAAGTTTTGTCTTGGATAATGATTATCCAAATTCATTTAGGATTTATAATGATAGTGTTAACTATCTAAATCCATTTAGGATTATTCTAGATTTTATTTCGATAAAATCAAATTCTACAATTCAAGATAACGTTGATCTAGGATATTACTAGATAGAAACAATTCCATCATAATCAATAAGATCTAGCAACCAATATTTATACAAATCTTAATTCTGTTTAGAATTGACATCTAGAATATATCAAATATTACATAGGATTTCTTCGATAAATTAATTTATCTAAATCTAATTAAATAAGGATTTTCTTATATATCATGTTTATTCTAATCTATATAAATCCAAAAGATAAGGATAACTTGGATTAATATTTATTCTAATCCATATAGGATTTGTCTTAATAGAATTAAATCTATTCAAATCCATATGATAAAAATAAATTAATATTAATATTAATCCTAATCCTAATCCTAATCCGTCTAGGATTCATCTTGGAGTAAATCCATATAAATCCATAGAATTAGATAATATTATATTATCACTATTCAAATCCATCTAGAACTCATATATGAATAAATCCATATAAATTCATAGGATAAGAATAAAATATTATATTATCACTATCCAAATCCATCTAGAACTCATATATGAATAAATCTATATATATTCATAGGATAAGAATAAAATCATATTATCATTATCTAAATCCATCTAGGATTCGTCTATGAATAAATTCACATTAATCCATAGGATAGAGATAAAAAATTAGATTATCATTATCCAAAATCCAACTAGGATTTTATCCAGAAATTAAATTCGTACAAATCCATAAGAAAAGTATAAAATCTAATTAATCCATGATTTAATTTATGAATTAAATCTCATATAATATATAAAATCCACAAATGATATATTCAAATCTTATTTCTAAATTAATCTTGAATTCTTTCCAAATTAATTTCAAGAGTTAGGAAACCCTTATTTTAATTTTCCTTAATTTGGAAAGGGAAGTCACGAGACGTTGCGACTTCGGACTCCCACTGAAAACTGAAGCCGCTGCTGCCCGGAACTCCGCAGCCGTGGGGCTCCGCAAGGTGAGCAGTCTCGACCAGCACACAAGCCCAGTCGCTGCCCCCTTCGCGACTTTCAAAACCGTCGGCCTGCAGCATGTTCATGCGGTTTTCCTTCTATCGAACTCGCGGCGAAACGAATTGAAATATATTCACGTACATTCAATGTTGCTGCAAGATGAAATCCATGTAATTATTACTTAAGCGTAATGATTGCAAATTCAAACAACCAGAATGCATTCATGTGGGTATCACTACAAACTAATCCACGTACTGAAACATGTAATCATGCAAAGTAATGATTACAAATAAATTCACATAAAGCAATCTCTCCTCGACATGAAGCCTTGCGTGTTCGGTGACGTGCAGCCCCGGCGCGAGCTCCGACTGCGCGTCCTCACCGAATGTAACTGGTTCCCGAACTGTATTTCGAAATTAGTGTGAGTTGATCATATCAAAATACTAGGACTCGAATAAAGAATATAGAAATTTCTCACGGAGAGGGACGAAAATTTTCTGAAAAATAAAAGTGTGTTTTGTATCTCACTTATTCTCCTATTTATATTAAGTTACATATTGGGCCCAGTCAGGGATCTATGGAAGGTTTTGGATATGGCCTCCCCCAATTAGCTTTTCTAATTAAATTGAACCCACAATTTAATTCAAGCTTATATTGAAATATTATTATCAGCCACTACAGTAATAATATTGCATTGCTCATCCAAATACAAAATTACAAGTAATCCGGGTTTCCATTGTGTTTATTGTTTATTTCTCGCGCTTAAGATATAAATGTCCATTAATTAATTAATGTCTGCTATGGACTTAATTAATTAACATCTTAGTTATTCCAAGATGGGACTCAACAATAAACGCTTATTTATTATTCATGGAATAATTAAATTCCAACTGACCAATTTCCGAATAATAAAACCTTGTTCCAGCTCCTCTTGAGGACATTATCAAACTAGACTCACCTCGCGCACGATTCAATATAATAGCAATCCTAGCACCGCTAGATATTAATCACCATTACCCAATATATCAGGATTATTTGGTTGCGAAAAACCCGCACCATTTGATAAGTCAAAGTAATGCATAATCAATACCGTATGCTCAATGCTAACATATATTAATTAAGAAATAAATATTTATCAAGACCTCATCTTTCAGTAGATAGCATAAAGACATGTCTTGCTGATAGATCCGTTTAGTGCTATAACACATCAATGTCATCTTATTTCAGTAAGGCTTAGAAATATGCGTACTGACATTGCAACCTTTCACGATAGATAGCTAAAGCCTATTTAGGTTGTGAAATTATTTTTTTCTCTTTTGCAAAGCATTACATAGAACTGACTGTAGTTACCTTAAAGTGGACGTCGCCCACAACCAGTCTACTAAGCAAAAGACTTAGTCTTTGTTTGCTTCTTATGCATTTAAATGTTTAAACGACATCTTATAAATGCACAAGCAAACAAAATGTAATAATATATTGATTCTATTCATGCAAACTGCTCGAATAATACTGAATCGGGTTAAAAGTGGATTGTTGAGTTTTTCGTATACAAGCAAGATACTATTCTTGCTCGAAACATGCTTTTCAGTATACCAAACCTAACGATTCAATGTTATTCTTTAGTGGAACAAAATAATATTCCATTGGATAATATATTAAATCATGGGTTATTTGATTTAATTAGAATTGTATCTAATGGGTGAGTCCAACATCTAATTCACTCCATGGATACCCATTCTAGCACAAACCAAGTCCAACCTATAAATAGTGAGAAGAGATGGGAAAACCAAGACTACACATTTCACAACTCAAAAATCCCTAACCCTAACCGCCGAGAAATCGGCCTCTCTCTCTCGCTTTGCCTCAATTTTTGAGCCATCCCAAAAGGGAGATCTAGGGTTTTGGTTTGGTCTTGTCTTGTTCATTCTAATCCATAAAATTGAATCGAGATAAATTGTTTTGTGTATTGTTCTTCGTAGATCTCATCAAACTATTGTTGATTCCTCAAGATTTGCCCACCCGGGTGAATAATCAAGGACGTGGGAATAGAATGGAAGATTCGTGGTAAAAGAACTAAGGATTACTGGGAGATGCAGCTAGCAACATTAATCCTACAATGGATAAAGAGGTAACAATCAAATCTACATCAAATAGCATATTTATATGGTTTTGATGTGATTTTCTTATAGAGCTAGATTAATTGCATGAAATTGGAATTAAATACACAATCAAATAAATAGATCCATAAGGATATGTTTGTTTTCTGTGTCTTACGCTGCGGTAACCCAAACACAAAGCTTGGTGGCAAGGCTCTAAAATGAACTTACTTAAAGAAACGATGCACAAACATGATGCGAACAAAGATTAAATTAGAAATTGACGAACGAAAGATTAAAGAGACGATCTAAAATGTTTTTAACAAACGAAACAAAGATTGAGATTCCATTTTTTAAATCTCTAACACAAATGACTACGAATTACGCACGCGAAGAAGTTAACCGAACACCAAATTAAATTTGCAGAATGCGAACATGATGTCAACATAATGTATACGAAATCAGATTAAAACGGATCAGAAACATTTTCAAAGCTTTACCTTAATAAACTGAAATTACATGCAAACGAACTTAGAATTCCTATACATACACGAATCTCAACCAACACATGCATCCAAGCTGAAATTGTAAACTAAATCCAAAATATTAAAACTATTAAAAACTAAAACCTATTTTGCTCGTTGATCCAAAATTTCTAAGCCTTACTAAAATAAGATGACATTGGTGTGATACAACACTGAACGGATCTAACAGTGAGACGTGTCTTTATGCTACCTACTGAAAGACGAGTTCTTGATAAATATTTATTTCTTAATCAATATATGTTAGTATTGAGCATGCAGTATTGATTATGCACTACTTTGACTTATCAAATGGTACGGGGTTTTCGCAACCCAATAATCATAATATCTTGGGTAGTGGTGATTAATATCTACGGGTGCTAATCGTGAACGAGGTGAGTCTCGTTTGTTAATGTCCTCAAGAGGAGCTCGAACAAGGTTTTATTATTCAGAACCTAGCTAGTTGGAGTTTAATTACTCTATGAATAATAAATAAGAGTTTCATGCTAAGTCCACTCTTGGAATTAACAAGATGTAATTAATTAAGTTCATAGCAGACATTAATTAATTAATGGACATTTATATCTTAATCGCAGAAAATGAAAGTCAAAAAGAAAACCCAGATTACTTGTAATTTCAGATTTGGATGGGCAGGTCAATATTACTTGTGTAGTGGCTTTTCGTAATATTTCAATTTAATCTTGTGTTAAATTGTGGGTTCAATTATACTTAAAGCATGTTTTAGGTTTCAATTATACTTAAAGCATGTTTTAATTCAAGTTATGAGCATAATACATGTGATAATTAGGTGAATAAATTTTGTCTAAATAATTCGCTGAATAGATCGAAATTATTATGTGATTTATTTGTATGCGCTTCCGCTGCCAACCCCTTCAGCGTATACACTACCAAAAATAACAAATTTACTAACGGAGAATTCTATCAGTAATACCAATTTTTCCGTTGGTAAACGGGTTTTACCGACAGAAAATTTCGTCGGTAATTTGGTTTTAGTTATGGCATACGGAAATTCCGTTGGTAATTTATCAAATCTATTGGTAACACCTTTTTCCATTGGTAATTACAGGCGGATTGGCTACCGTTGATAATTCCTTCGGTAATTGAGCTTTTTTTTGTAGTGATAATCCACGCAAAAATTATAGGAACCTTCCTATTTGCGTACCAATAACACGGATGAAGTGAACGATCTTGTGCTATGTTGTACGAGAAAAAAGTTTTATTCTTTTTTCTCAATGATTATGACTTCTAAGGATATTAGTATTTATAGGATCCAACCCTACTTGATTCGACTCTCTTGATATGATTCGGAAAAGAATTAAAAAGAAAATACGATAAGATATTCACCAATCCTACTTAACATTATTAAAGCAAAAAGATAAGGAAAAAATGGATTACACAATTTAACTCTATCTAGAGCTTTAATATTGGTATTTCGCGGGGTCGACTCCCGGTCCGTTTAGGATGGTCACACATGCTGCGAGCCTGCGACCAACTTGGGCTCCGTTTGTTGTGCTCGGCTATGGGTTCTCGGATGATTGGTGGGAGGGCCCTATCAGGGGCCGCCGCCCTAAATCCACGGCGGAGTAGAACCCATAAAATAATTTAGTAGTAAAGAAGTCTACTAGAGGCAACACAATTTAAATTGATAAGGAAAGTTGCTATGGACTACTAAATATATTAAAATATGAAGTAGAAATGAGCAAAGGCATACGCCTCCCTCAATAGCATTATAGTATATAACTTGGTTAGATTGCAAGTTGAATATTTTATTGGAATCTTGAATTTAAGAGTATTTAAGATGTCTGGTCAACAAAATTTGACTGGTAATAAATGTGACGAGACATTTAATTCAAGGAAATTAAATGATATAGCGTCGATCTACATTCCGCGTAGATGACCGTAGTATACTCACTTTCTCAAATCCGATTCCCGGTGAGTGAGAAATATTGGGTTAAAGTTGGTCACATTGTAGCTTTGATAAAGCTATGGAATGAAAGCCTAGGGAGTAATTAACTAGTGTTAATTATCCCACATAGGAGGTGAAACACGTCTTTAAATGTGTATTAAGTAACTTACTACACTTTATATTATAATGGACTAAGATGGGTTGATGAGCCCACACGCGCGCACACGTGCGCCGAGCCGCTCCCGCACCCGTGCCCGTGCCCTTGGTCTGGGACTTGGATCTTGGCAATTGGTCTTTGGATGGTGCTTGGGCTTGACCCTGGACCCAAGCTTAATGTTTTGGACCAACGCTTGGTCAACCTGCATATGCAGAAGATTGAACAACTTGATCGACAACTTGATCGACTAGGCATGCAGCGGCTTGATCAGCTGGGTTGACAACAACTTGATCAAGCCACGTAGTGAAGTCCACACGCGACGGATGAACTGGGCGTGTACAGCGTCCAGGTTCAACGTCGACCACTCCTGCTTTCAAATTCGTAACGTCTGGCGGTTACAGCCACGTAATGATGAGCCATGATGATTGCCATCAAGGCTGAGATAACCCCTGCAGTGGACTAGGCCTAAAAATAGGCTAGTCATTCCTTGCATCATATACGATCAGAACATGCACACAAGCATCATACTCTCTCTGCATAGTCTTTCTTCTCGAAGCTCTGCCCTCTCCTCTTCCAGTTCGCCGGAGCTCTGCTGATAGCGATGCTGCTTCACTAGAGACGTTGCCGTTTTATCTTTGGGGACGACGCCGCCAAACTGAGAGCACTACTGAGGCGTATCTCATCTTGCGGAAAGAGGCTTTCCTCGACTCAGCTAAGTTTGATTTACTGTTTCGATTTCATTATATTTTTCAGTTTTTTAGTTGTTCCTTATTAGGTTATATTACGCCCGTTTTTGTGTATCTCTTGTAATTCCAGCATTACCACCAACATTCGCAAGATGAGATATTCTTTTGCCATTAAAGGATTGAACCTTAACTGAACTTAAAACTATCGAAACCTAATCATTTGCTTGGAGATGTCGACCAACGCCAACACCTCTGCTGCCACTACTTCGGCCACCGCCGCCTCAACTGTTCCGGCCACCGCCGCCTTCACTGCTGTCTCTTTCTCATCAATCTTGATGGGTCAAGGCACTCCATTTTCTGCCTCAAATACCTCTTCGATATGGAACAACCCCTTTGGGGCGTCCACTGGATCCACCTTTGGTGGGTCGATAGGTTCCACTTTTAGTGGTTCCTTTGGATCCTTTAATGGATCGAGTGTTGGTGCCTCCGGGCTCAATACTAGTGTTGGATCTATTGGTATCAACACGAATGTGGGGTCATCTATGGGCCACACATATGTGGGGGGCAATACGCTCAACACAAACTTTGGAGGCTCAACTGGAGCCAACATGAATGGTTCATATCATGGACCAAGCTCGGTGCCATTGATGCCGAGAATGATGCCACCCGCTAAGAAGCCCTCCAAGTTTGGAGGATCTGACTTCCTGAGGTGGTAACAGAAAATGTTGTTCTACTTGACAACATTGGGGGTCGTGCACTTCCTCAAGGAAGACGAGCCACCCACGCCAAGCGATCAAGAGACAAGACTGGAGGTCTTCTCCGAGTAAGACGCATGGCACAAAGGGGATTATCTATGTAAAAACTTTATTTTAAGTGCATTAGATTATAGCCTCTACAATGTATACTCTAATGTAACCACATCTAAACAACTGTGGGAGAACCTAGAGAAGAAGTACCGTAGCAATGATGCAGGTACTAAGAAATTTGTAATAGCTAAGTACTTGGACTACAAAATGGTGGATTCAAGACCAATGATAGACCAAGTACAAGAGTTTCAAATTATCATCCACGACCTCGCCGGCGAGGGGATGAACTTCCCGGAAGCTTTTACTTCTGGCACGATAATTGAGAAGCTTCCACCTAGTTGGAAGGACTTCAAGAGCTACCTTAAGCACAAGCGAAAGGAAATGACCCTTGAAGAAATGATCGTGAAATTGCGCATTGAATCTGACGTGCGCAAAAACGACCAAAAGGCTAGAGGCCATGGCCCCTTTGAAGCCAAAGCCAACTTGTTGGAGCGAGGCGGTCCCTCCAACAAACGACCTCTCCCAAATCGTCCAATGTCAAAGGACAAAGGCAGGGCAAAGCAACCTGTGAAAGGCGACTGCTACAAATGTGGTAAACCTGGGCACTACGCCAAGGATTGCTGAAGCAAGAGCAAGAAGCATGCTGCCCATGTCATCGAAAAAGAGTTCAAAGACTTGGACGAGAATGACCTCATTGTTGTGGTCACTGAAGAGGCCAACTTGATTTAAAATAAGGGAGGCTGGTACATCGACACAGGAGCAACTACTTATGTTTGTGCTGATAGGAGTAAGTTTTCAACTTACAGTCCTGTTGATGGGATGAAGATCAACATGGGGAATCAAACATCATTCGAAGTGAAAGGAACTGGAGATGTGATCCTCAAGATGACATCTGGCGTCTCAATCACCTTGAAGGATGTGCTACATGTGCCCGACATCCGAAAGAACCTAGTCTCTGGATCTATACTAGTTAATAAGGGTTTTAAACTTGTATTTGAATCCGATAGGTTCATATTGTATAAGTTTGGAAAATCCCTCGGAAAAGGTTATGTAACCGATGGGCTTTTCAAGCTTAGTGTAGCTACGCGTCATGGTCCCAAGCCTTTGGCTATCAATAACAATGCGTATACTCCTCTTACTTGATTGAGTATTCAAACTTGTGGCATTGTAGATTGGGACATGTAAATATAAACGTCATTAAGAGATTAGTAAATCTTGATATACTAAAGGCAAATGAAGTTTATAGTAAAGATAAATGTGAGATTTGTCTTGAAGCCAAAATGGCTAAGTTACCGTTTCATTCAGTTGAAAGAAACACTAAACCCTTTGAATTAATTCACACCGATGTGTGTGACTTAAAATTTGTGCAAACAAGAGGTGGTAAAAAATACTTTATCACCTTTATAGATGATTGCACAAGATATTGCTACATCTATCTTTTGAGAAGCAAAGATGAAGCAATAGAAGCGTTCAAGAATTATAACAACGAAGTTGAGAATCAACTTGATTGTAAAATCAAAATGATTCGAAGTGATAGAGGAGGCGAATATGTAGCTCAGTTTGAAGAACTATGCAACGCAAGTGGCATAATTCATCAAACAACTACTCCCTATTCACCCCAATTTAATGGAGTTGCAGAACGCAAAAATCGAACTCTAAAAGAGATGATGTATGCACTGCTTCTGACTTCAGGATTACCACATAACATGTGGGGGGAAGCTGTTTTGACAGCCAACTATATCTTGAATAAAATCCCTCTCAAAGATAAATATGTTACTCCTTATGAGCTGTGAAAAGGAAGGAAACCATTCTACAAATACCTCAAAGTGTGGGGGTGTTTGGCAAAGGTAATGGTCCCCCACCCAAAGAAGTTACAATCGAACATAAAACGGTTGATTGCAACTTCATTGGATATGTACTTAATAGTAGTGCATACAGATTTGTGGTCCACAAGTCTGAAATTTCAACCGTGACTGTGGGAATAACGATTGAATCAAGAAACGTTGTATTTCTTGAATATACATTTCCTTGTAGAAATAAGGAAAATGTAGCATCCAATTCTGAGACGAGAATTGAGTATGAAACCACGAGCTCTAAATTATTGGAGATAGAGCCCGATTCACGCAAACGTGCAAGGCCTGATCTAAATGTGGCTGCACTGAGACGTGGGAATAGGGTCAGAACACTAAAGACATTTGGTCCTGACTATATTGCATTCATGTTGGATGAAGAACCAACATCGATAAAAGTAGCCTTTACTGGCCCAGATGGGTTGCATTGGAAAGAAGCTGTTCAAAGCGAAATTGATACAATTTTGCTAAACCACACGTGGGTGTTGGTTGATCTACCCGAAGGTGCTAAACCTTTAGGATGCAAATGGGTCCTTAAAAGAAAGTTTAAAGCCGATGGAACAACGGACAAGTATAGAGCTCGACTGGTAGTCAAAGGCTTTAAACAAAAGGAAGGGTACGATTTCTTCGATACCTACTCACCTGTAACGAGGATTACATCAATTCGAGTGCTTCTCGCGATTGCTGCTGTGCACAATCTTGAGATTCATCAAATGGATGTTAAGACTGCGTTTCTAAATGGTGACCTTGAAGATGAAATCGGTATGGAACAACCTGAAGGTTTTGTAGTACCTGAACAAGAGAAAAATGTACGCAAACTGGTTAAATCCCTCTATGGATTGAAACAAGCGCCGTTGCAATGGCACTTGAAATTTGATAACGTGATGTTATCAAATGGATTTAAAATCAACGAGTGTGACAAATGTGTCTACATTAAGAACTCTGATAATGGATACGTTATAGTGTGTCTCTATATTGATGATATGTTAATCATGGGTAGTAACACCCAAGTGATTAACGACACGAAAGCCATGTTAAAGAGAAACTTTGACATGAAGGACATGGGTCTAGCCGATGTAATTCTTGGAATGAAAATTCTAAGAACATCTGAAGGAATCACCTTAACACAATCTCATTATGTTGAGAAAGTACTAAAAAGATTCAACGCTTATGATAGCACGCCGGCTAAGACACCTATAGAGCTAAATGTTCAATTAACCAAGAACAAAGGCGAACATGTCGCACAAGAAGACTATGCGAAGATCATTGGATGCATTATGTATCTGACTAATTGCACCCGGCCCGATATCGCTTGCGCTGTGAACAAATAAGCACGCTATACGAGCAATCCAAACAAAGAGCATTGGACTGCTCTTGTAAGGGTTTTGAGATATTTAAGATATACTAAAAATCATGGGCTACACTTTACGAGATACCCCCCGGTACTTGAAGGGTACTGTGATGCAAACTGGATATCCGATAACAAAGACTCACTTTCTATAAGTGGATACGTCTTTACTATTGGGGGTGGTGCTATCTCGTGGAAATCCACAAAACAGACTTGTATAGCCCGATCAACAATGGAATCTGAATTCATAGCTTTAGATAAAGCTGGTGAAGAAGCCGAGTGGCTTAAGAATTTCCTAGAGGACATTTCTTGTTGGTCCAAGCCTGCGCCTCCAGTGTTAATTCACTGTGATAGCCAAGCAGCTATCGGAAGAGCAAATAATGGCTTCTATAATGGTAAGTCTCGACACATTCGTCGACGACACAACACCGTGAGGCATTTGATCACAACTAGCATGATTACAATCGACTATGTAAAGTCAATAGATAATCTAGCGGATCCGCTAACAAAAGGGTTAAACCGTGATCAAATGAATAAACTGCTAGAGGGAATGGGTCTAAAATCCACAATCTAAAAGAATAATAATAGTGGTAACCCAACCATAATGACTGGAGATCCCAAGAACTTGGTTCAATAGGAAAACTAAGCTATGAGAGTTCATGAGAAACACTCATCTACATCTATTCCCTAAAGAGTAATAGAGTGTTGAAAAACCTACCTAAGTGGTAAAGGCTAAGTCTATGACTTTTAATGGTTCTTAAGGATCTCAAAGAGATGGAGTTCTTAAAGAGACTAAGTATGGCAAGGTACTTGACTAAGAATCACCTATGTAAGTGCGAAGTGCGGTCGCTTCATAAAACGCACTTATGAATCCAAAGTGGTGTCCAAGAGCGCAATGGATACAAACCGTAAGAACTGAAGAGGATGAGGTGTTTAAGTGTTAACATCATTGTCTCAGTACACGCCGTGGAGGAATAGTTCAAAGCATCGTGCTACTAGTCCGCCTGTGTATCCGATGGTGCTATCTATGGATGGTTCAAAGCCACAAACTACCTATCTGTATGCTTATATACCTCAACAGGGTTGAGCTTGTGTCTGCATGCATATGCATTTGGCTATTTCCACTCATGTGGGGGATTATTGGAATCTTGAATTTAAGAGTATTTAAGATGCCCGGTCAACAAAATTTGACAGGTAATAAATGTGACAAGACATTTAATTTGAGAAAATTAAATGATATAACGTCGATCTACGTTCCGCGTAGATGACCGTAGTATACTCACTTTCTCAAATCCGATTCCCAGTAAGTGAGAAATATTGGGTTAAAGTTGGTCACATTGTAGCTTTGATAAAGCTATGAAAAGAAAGCCTAGGGAGTAATTAACTAGTGTTAATTATCCCACATAGGAGGTGAGACACGGCTTTAAATGTGTATTTATTAAGTGACTTACTACACTTAATATTATAGTGGACTAAGATGGGTTGAAGAGCTCACACGCGCGCCGAGCCGAGCCGCGGCCGCGCCCGTGCCCGTGCCAGTGCCCTTGGTCTGGGACTTGGACTTGGATCTTGGCAATTGGTCTTTGGGTGGTCTTTGGGCTTGGTGCTTGGGCTTGTCCCTGGACCCAAGCTTAATGTTTTGGACCAACGCTTGGTCAACCTGCATATGCAGAAGATTGAACAACTTGGCACGCTGCGACTTGATCGACAACTTGATAAACTCGGCATGCAGCGGCTTGATCAGCTGGGTTGACAGCAACTTGATCAAGCCACGTAGTGAAGTCCACACGCGACGGATGAACTGGGCGTGTACAGCGTAAAGGTTCAACGTCGACCACTCCTGCTTTCAAATTCGAAACGGCTGGCGGTTAAAGCCACGCCATGATGAGCCATGATGATTGCCATCAAGGCTGAGACAACCCCTGCAGTGGACTAGGCCTATAAATAGGCTAGTCATTCCTTGCATCAAATACGATCAGAACATACACACAAGCATCATACTCTCTCTGCATAGTCTTTCTTCTCGAAGCTCTGCCCTCTCCTCTTCCAGTTCGTCGGATCTCTGCTGATAGCGGTGCTGCTTCACCAGAGACGTTACCGTTTATCTTTGGGGACGACACGCCAAACCGAGAGCACTACCGGGGCGTATCTCGTCTGGCGGAAAGAGGGCTTTCCTCGAGTCGGATAAGTTTGATTTACTGTTTCGATTTCATTGTATTTTTCAGTTTTTCAGTTCTTCCTTCTTGGGTTGTATTACGCCCGGTTTTGTGTATTTCTTGTAATTCCAGCATTACCACCATCATATTTTTATCAACATTATATTTTATTAAAATTCGAATATATGATTGTATTGCGCCTCTATCCATGGCTCACACACGAAAGCCGTTTACCATGACTTTCAGCTTGCAGACAATCTGTCCATCACCTTCAAATATTCTATAATAACCTTGAATTAAAATTATGTTACCATCATGAAACATACATGAGTCACACTTGACTCTTGGGTAGGGTTTAAGCTCTTATCCAATATTTTTTTATTATTTCCTATTTTTAAATTTTAAAAAACTTTAGAAAATCATGTTAAGCCCCTTATGAAGGCACTACTAGAGAAGAATAATTCCTACTTTCAGCCGTTACTACTAACTTTTTTTGTTTCCGCCTCTAGATCCAACACAGTGCTTCGTGAGAATAGATATACATCATATGTTTACGATATTATATTATTAGAATATGACGCATTCATTCTATTATTAGAGAGAAAAATATATACAAAAAGTAAGCACCTGCTAGCTTATGCCTGAAATTGATAGCTTAAAAATGAATGGAATTAGCCAGAGATATGGTGATTGTAAAAAGGGAAAGAATCGTAGGGGCGAGTCATCAGCATCTTGCTCTCTTGGTCATCATGAGACCACATAGAATCATTTGTGGGGAAATCCCATACTAGAGGAGATGTGATTGGAATATTGCTACTCTCTTCAGACAGCTCTATGTCCTTTCAGATCTCATCTATTGAATACACTTCCTCCGCAGCCGCCTTGCACTTGTTATTGTTGTTTTGTCCCTCCATCCCGCCAGTGTCATAGAAGCTGGCGGTGGAGGACCAGGATGAGGAAGAGGAGGAGGCATGAGGAATACCGGTGGCCTTCTTCTTCTGTTCTTGATCCTTCTTCCTCATGTGAGTTCTCCAGTAGTTCTTGATCTCGTTATCAGTGCGACCGGATATTTTCGTGGCAATTCTTGACCATCTACACATAGAAGGAGGGTTATGAGAATCACCAACAATTGAAACTAAAAAAATATACTATAATACAACTATATAAGTCTCATGTTCTCGTATCACCAATTATTTTAGGATGGAACCTATGAATTTCAATCGGTTTGAATAGCACACCTGTTTCCCCATTTGGAGTGGAGTTGGAGAATGGGGCGCTCTTCGTGGGGGGTGATTTTGCCCCTCTTGAGGCCGGAGTGGAGGTAGTTGACCCAACGCAAACGACAGCTCTTGCCGGTGCGTTTGAGACCTAGAAAAGGGAACAAAATAAGACAAGGGCGATGGAAGAGGGGAATCCATGCCCAAAACAAGCCTACCTATGTCGCATATCCCGCCACCTTCAAACCTGATACTTTAGCAATGAAGTCCCAACGCCAGTCGCCGAATAAATTAACGTAGAACACCAACTGAACGTCCTATTCTTCGGTCCATGGCCCCTTTCTCATCGCTTCTTCTTTCTCCATCATCTCTTGATTCTACCTAACTACTTGCCGATGGATTGCTATATATATATATATATATATATATATATATATATATACATATATATATATATATGTATATATATATATATGTATATATATATATATAGGGTTGCGTTAAAGATAGAACCATTCTTAAGTGTAGAACCTAGAACTCTACATATTTTATTCATTGGATGAGGAAAAAATGACGGTCAAGATTAAAAATCATACATATTAGACTATGTTTTCACGACATTCCGGACTCAACATGTGAAAACATACGTTTAAGAATGGTTCTACGTTTAAGAATGGTTCTATCTTGATCACTGTGTATGATCACTGTCGTGAAAACATAGTCTAATATGTATGATTTTTAATCTTGACCGTCATTTTTTCCTCATCCAATGAATAAAATATGTAGAGTTCTAGGTTCTACACTTAAGAATGGTTCTATCTTTAACGCAACCCTATATATATATATATATATATGGTTTTGATCTATGCAAAGCTCATTCTTAATACAAAAATGCAGAACCAAGCATACAAAGGTCATTTTAAAGTCATCATAAGCTTATTTTTACGTCATTATAGTAATGATGTCATAAAATGATCTTAACATGACCTCAAATTCAAATTTTATAATATGACCTAAAACTACTTTATAATGACCCTCCGTGTTTTTATTTAATTACCATTAGATTGCCAAATCTCATGGTCAGGGTTTGGTCAAGATTTTGTATTGAAATCAATTTTTTTATAGATCATTTTCATATATATATATATATATATATATATATATATATATATATAGAGAGAGAGAGAGAGAGAGAGAGAGAAAGAGAGAGAGAGTCGTGATCATATGATAACCCCTAAATATCGTAATAACCCTATAACCAAATCTGGACCACACATATTTCTAATCATGCGGTTGAGATTCAAACTTAGATTTACTTCATAAAAAAAGCGTGGGGGTAAAACTGTCATTTCCCTCATTTAATTTCTGAATTTCGCCAAATATCACGTAAAATGATAAAATGATAGGTTTATTGCATAGAATGATAGTTTTGAGATTCAAACTTAGATTTACTTCATAAAAAAAAAGCGCGGGAGTAAAACTGTCATTTTCCTCATTTAATTTCTGAATTTCGCCAAATATCACGTAAAATGATAAAATGATAAAATGATATGTTTATTGCATAGAATGATAGTTTTGCCGGATAGAATGATACTATGAGTTGATAAAATGATACTTTTGACTGACTGATAAAATGATAGGTTTATTGCATAGAATGATAGTTTTGCCGGATAGAATGATACTCTGAGTTGATAAAATGATACTTTTGACTGACTGATAAAATGATAAAATGATATATGTTAGGTTTATTGCATAGAATGATAGTTTTTCTGGATAGAATGATACTCTGAGTTGATAAAATGATACTTTTAGCTTATAAATGTTAGGTTTAAAGCATGAAATGATAGTTTTGCCGGATAGAATGATACTTTCAGCCGATAGAATGATAGTTTTGCCGGGTAGAATGATACTTTCAGCCGATAGAATGATAAGTATTTTTGGTGTATAAAATGACATTTTTGTTTAATAAAATGATACTTTTACTTGATAAAATGATAATCTAAGCGGATAAAATGACAGTAACCTTATAAAAATTATACTCTGAGTTGATAAAATGATATGTTTACTGCTTTGTAGGTTTGTATATTATGTATTGTGCCAATTATATTAGGTTTATTGCATAGAATGATAGTTTTGCCGGTTAGAATGATACTCTGAGTTGATAAAATGATACTTTTAACTGACTGATAAAATGATAAAATGATATATGTTAGGTTTATTGCTTAGAATGATAGTTTTGCTGGATAGAATGATACTCTGAGTTGATAAATGATACTTTTGACTAACTGATAAAATGATAAAATGATAGGTTTATTGCGTAGAATGATAGTTTTGCCGGATAGAATGATACTCTGAGTTGATAAAATGATACTTTTGACTGACTGATAAAATGATAAAATGATATATGTTAGGTTTATTGCATAGAATGATAGTTTTTCTGGATAGAATGATACTCTGAGTTGATAAAATGATACTTTTAGCTTATAAATGTTAGGTTTAAAGCATGAAATGATAGTTTTGCCGGATAGAATGATACTTTCAGCCGATAGAATGATAGGTATTTTTGGTGTATAAAATGACATTTTTGTTTAATAAAATGATACTTTTACCTGATAAAATGATAATCTAAGCGGATAAAATGACAGTAACCTTATAAAAATTATACTCTGAGTTGATAAAATGATATGTTTACTGCTTTGTAGGTTTGTATATTATGTATTGTGCCGATTATATTAGGTTTGTTGCATAGAATGATAGTTTTGCCGGTTAAAATGATACTCTGAGTTGATAAATGATACTTTTGACTGACTGATAAAATGATATATGTTAGGTTTATTGCATAGAATGATAGTTTTGCTGGATAGAATGATACTCTGAGTTGATAAATGATACTTTTGACTGACTGATAAAATGATAGGTTTATTGCGTAGAATGATAGTTTTGCCGGATAGAATGATACTCTGAGTTGATAAAATGATACTTTTGACTGACTGATAAAATGATAAAATGATATATGTTAGGTTTATTGCATAGAATGATAGTTTTGCCGGATAGAATGATACTCTGAGTTGATAAAATGATACTTTTGACTGACTGATAAAATGATAAAATGATAAAATGATAAAATGATATATGTTAGGTTTATTGCATAGAATGATAGTTTTTCCGGATAGAATGATACTCTGAGTTGATAAAATGATCCTTTTGACTGACTGATAAAATGATAAAATGATAAAATGATATATGTTAGGTTTATTGCATAGAATGATAGTTTTGCCGGATAGAATGATACTCTGAGTTGATAAAATGATACTTTTGACTGACTGATAAAATGATAAAATGAGCGAAATTCAGAAATTAAATGAGCGAAATTTGGATACGTAAATTTTACCATGAGCGAAATGACATATTTACCCCCGCGCTTTTTTTATGAAGTAAATCTAAGTTTGAATCTAGACCACGTGATTTTAAAAATGTGTGGTCCAGATTTAGTTATAGGGTTATTACGGAAATTGGGGTTATCATTATAATGCACCCATATATATATATATATATATATATATAGTAGTAATCTAGGGCAAGTGCCCATTAACTACATAACTAGAGAACAAATCAGAGCCACAAGATCAAGAAAATCAAGGGCTATTATTAATACATGTAATTTTCGAATTTAAGGAGAAATTAGTTCCCTCAATCACAAATTTACTCCACAATAACAAGGTGGGGTATAATAGTCATTGCATAGCCAAAATTAGATTATGTCGGCAATTTGAATTCATTTGAAGAAGAACCGCGATTATTCTTCTCTCTTCTCCTCTTCTCAGCTTTGGAAATTCACCAGAAATTAAGCTCAGTTGCTTGATTGAAATGAAATTTCTTTAGAAATTCATGAAATTGATGCGAAATAGCTCGCTCGAGCTGAAGGTATTTATGAAATTGGTGCGGAATTGCTGCAGGTGACGGTAGAGGAGGAAAACACTATGGTGATAAAGAGGAACGGGAAGAGGAAGAGAGAGGAAGGGGAGGAGGAGGAAGGTTGGAAGTATATACGGCTGGAGAGGAGGTCGCCGCAGAAGCTTACTAGGAAGTTCCGGCTGCCGGATAACTGCAACGTGTCGGCGATCAGCGCAATCCATCTTCAAAATCAGCATCAAACACCATATCCACAAAGGCACACAGTAATCACACAGTGAGAGTGGAAACTAGCAGAAGCAATGCTTACAGTATGATTAAATGTGAGATCTCGTCACACTTCAACGCAATTTGGTGATTTCATAGCTACGAATTGACGTTTTATTTCTTGATTTTTTTATTAACTGAAAAAAGGAAATTAGCAGTAATCTGTAACTACGATTGTTTAGCTTATTTTGTTATTTACTGTTGCTGCATTTAAAAATATATATAGTTTATTTAATTTTTGAAAACAAAGTTGTTGAAGTAGATCCGTATTTGTCTGAGTTTTATGGGTAGTGATAAATTAACTAAGAGTGATGTGTTTTGTGAACAAGAGTGAAGTAAAATCATAATTAGAGTGGTGTGTTTTGTGAATAAGAGTGAAGTAAAATTATAATAAGAGTGATGTGTTTTGTGAATAACAGTGAAGTAAAATCATATTGAGAGTGATGTGTTTTGTAAACAAGTGTGAAGTAAAATCATAATAAGAGTGATGTGTTTTGTGAACAAGAGTGAAGTAAAATCATAATTAGAGTAATGTGTTTTGTAAACAAGAGTGATGTGTTTTGTAAACAAGAGTGAAGTAAAATCCTAATAAGAGTGATGTGTTTTGTAAATAAGAGTGACATAAAATCATGCTAAGAGTGATGTGTTTTGTAAACAAGAGTGATGTGTTTTGTAAACAAGAGTGAAGTAAAATCATGCTAAGAGTGATGTGTTTTGTAAACAAGAGTGAAGTAAAATCATAATAAGAGTGATGTTTTTGTAAACAAGAGTGAAGTAAAATCATGTTAAGAGTGATGTGTTTTGTTAACAAGAGTGAAGTAAAATCATAATAAGAGTGATGTGTTTTGTAAACAAGAGTGAAGTAAAATCATACTAAGAGTGATGTGTTTTGTAAACAAGAGTGACGTGTTTTGTAAACAAGAGTGAAGTAAAATCATAATAAGAGTGATGTGTTTTGTAAATAAGAGTGAAGTAAAATCATGCTAAGAGTGATGTGTTTTGTAAACAAGAGTGAAGTAAAATCATGCTAAGAGTGATGTGTTTTGTAAACAAGAGTAAAGTAAAATCATGCTAAGAGTGATGTGTTGTGTAAACAAGAGTGAAGTAAAATCATAATAAGAGTGATGTGTTTGTAAACAAGAGTGAAGTAAAATCATGCTAAGAGTGATGTGTTTTGTTAACAAGAGTGAAGTAAAATCATGCTAAGAGTGACGTGTTTTGTAAACAGCAGTGAAGTAAAATCATGCTAAGAGTGATGTGTTTTGTAAACAACAATGAAATAAAATAATTATTAGATACTAATAGAGCCGATTATCTTCAACACTAACACTAACAAATGATCTTTAATCATCATATATGTAGCAATTATATTTGTCAATAATTAGAGTATATATCATGTTTAAATAAGAAACTGTAAATGACACATTATTTTTGGTGTTTTTTTAGCATGCTTTGTGAGAATGTAGGATGAATGTGTAGTGGTCATTCCGCCGCCTCCATATACAAATACAATTAAAGATCCAAATATGCAAAAATGAGGCTAAATAAAAAATAGCGACTGCAATCAATCATCGGCGGCTTCTCGTAATCTTCCATAAGCAACAGAGAAGAAAAGCTCGAGATCAGGTGGCTGGAAGTACCTCTCTTTTGGAGGCAAAATGCGATGCTTCACTCTCTTCTTCCTCGGCAGAGGCGGCGGGCGGCACATTATCGCCGGAATCCTGCGCCGCTCTTGCCGTGGGGTCTCCATACAATTGTGTGATTGATATATTAAGCAAAATTGTCGTGGCTACTTTCGTGGAGCCCCCCCCCCCCCCCCAAGACCCTCAGCATCGCCTCCAAGGTCGAATCTGTGCTTCAGAAGATCAATTATATCTACAAGGATAAGAACAATATCATCGATTTCGCCAACATCACTGTTGAAGATGCCGCCGATCACCACGACGACCAGGCACAAGGTCGACGGATTATCTCTCCACTTGTTCGTAGAGAGAGAGAGTATGCATGAATGTGGTGTGTATGTCAAAATATGGAACAATGTATTTCCCAAAATACCCCATATAATTTTTTATTAATAGAAAATGAATACTTAATTTAGTTATTAGATTGAGATAATGAGTGGCTGAGATTTATTCTCTAGTTATACACTTAAAATTAGTTATATCTTGATCACTCCTATATATATATATATATATATGGAAGCAAATGGAAGTAAGGGTGATATTTGAAGATGGCTATTTTAGCTATTTTAAAAGTGTTTGCCTTTGCTTTAGATAAGTGGTTGATATGTTGATGTAACTTTCATAACTGCCGATCCAATTATACTATTCCACGTATTTTGGCATAATATGTCATAGTACATGCATTTCTCATTTATTCAATCCTGTTTTTAAATGAACATCTTTGGAATTCTTTGCTTAGATTATGCCCAACAGACATCTTTTTAAAAAAAAAATTATTTTCAAGGATATAGAGTCAATTGATAAATTAGACGGTGATTGATAATGAAAAATTAGTAATCATCGAAATTCTAATTTTTTTAAAATGTAAATAAACTAATTAGACTAGACAACCACTAGAAAACTCCTAAATGACAAAATAAAAACTATAAAATTAAAAATAAAATAAAATAAAAACTATAAAATTAATATAAGTCTAAAACTAATAAATTGTGTTTTTCCCCACTCAACGTGTCGGATGGGCAAAAACTATTGAACTAATCACCTTTTTATTCTTCTTCCCGTTTCCATTTTTATTTTTAAAATATACTCCCTTTGTCTCATAAATTTATATGCATTTTTCATTTTCGTTCGTCAATAAAAATACGGGCATTTTAATTTATGGATAGTTATCCCAATTTATACTTTTATACATCAAGTTATTTACTATTTATATTATTATTAAAACACTAATAATAATGGGGTCTCACTATCTACTAACACGACTTTCACTACCCTTCCACTCCTCTTTCTTATTTTACCAATTTTATCTTAATTCTCGTGGCATATCATATGCCAAATTTTTATAGGACGGAGGGAGTGGTATTTTATGTTTTCATTTTTTTGAAGATTTTAAAATGTAAATATCCAGGTTTTATAATCAAATACCCCTTCAATAAATCTCAACACCTAAAATTGATCTTCTTCAAATATTTCTATTTTTTCTCATTTCTTTCAAATTTTCTCGTTTTCTAAAGTGTGAATTGCTCTATTAGTCTCTAACCATTAGAGTCATTGCACCACAAACCCAAACGAAAAAAAAACCCAGATAAGCTTAACGTTTTATATAGTCACGAGTGAGATTTTTTCGGACTAAAATACCCTCATGCGCTATAAGGGCAATTTTGTCTCTCCATTATATTGTTGGCATATGATTTTTACCACATTTTTGTTAGCAACTTTTATGTGATTTCCTAATAAGTTATGATACTTCGTACTTTCTCCGTATTCAAAAATAGAAACATTTGAAATGACACGGGTTTTAATGCACAATTGGTAAAATAAGTGAGAAAAATTGGTAAGGTAAGAGAGAGGAAAAGAAAAATGAGTAAAGTATGAGAGAGGAAGAGAAAAAGTAGAGAAAGTAGAGTTAGTGGATTGTGGGGTCCATGCCCTGAAATAGAAATATTCTAAAGTTTCTATTTTTAAGGAACGGTACAAAATGGAAATAGTTGCTATTTTTAAAAAACATAGGTAGTATGTAACTAAAGTTTTGTCATTATTTACACTTTCTATTTTTTTTATAATATATGATTTATCATTATCTGCATTAATTAATATAAAAATAATAAAAAATGAGACCCTTTCTTCCTTATAAACTCATTTTATACTATTTTTCTCTGTTCTATTTCACCTAATTTTTCTATGTTTTTTACCTTGGTTTATGGATCATTTTTATTTATTATTAAAATATCTTAATTTTGAGGTATTAATTAATAAATTTACATTCTCTTAATTTCAAATACTATTATTAATAAAAAAAAATTCTCCAAGGACTAAATTGGTAATATCATATGCTAGAATATTTTCAAAATACCACTCATGCTTCAATATTATAATGAATGGCAAGAAACTATGCAAATTTATATTAAAGATTGAATATATAAGGTTTTGAAAATTTTAGTTTGAGCTAAATTAAAATTCTCAATAAAATATCAATAATAAAAATCGTCTTAAAGTTAGGCTTAGAGTAACAAATTAGTTCAATGATATATAATGAAATAATATTTTAAATGGCAGTGTTTTCAAGAAAATAATTACTGTATTATTTAATTAAATTTGAAATATATTTTTATTCTGTGTATTACTGATTCAGATTTTGTTGCATAAATAACATATTTTTCCATAATTTTTGTTGTTTCTCAATGAATTCCCTACATGATATAACAATATACATTGTTACCACTAGATAGAAATAGAGATGGATACGAGAAGTTTTTTTTATGTGCAAATAATTTAAAAACTTTAATTATGTATGAAGTATCAGAACTTATTAGGGAATCACATAAGAAGTTGCTGACATAAATATGATAGAATTCATATGTCAGCGAATTTAGGGATTGCCAAAAATGCCCTTCAAGTGATTTGGCATTTTCATCTGGAAAGTGGCTAAAAATCGCATTCGTGATTATATAATATGGTAGGATTATCTAGGTATATACTCCCTCTATCCCATTAAAAATGAAACGTTTTCCTTTTTTGTTTGTCCCATTAAAAATGAAATGTTTCTTAAAATAGAAATAATATTCTTTTTACTTTTCCATCTCTCTTACTTTGCTCTCTCTTCATTAACTTACAAAACAACACTACATAAAATTTTCATATTTATTTGGACGGAGGGAGTATATTTTTTAGGGGTCTGTGGTGAAACAACCCTAAAGGTTATGGACTAATGGCGCAGTTCACTCTATTCTAAATTATACTTCTTTCGTCCCTCTATAGCTGAGTCGTATTTCTTTTTTGGTTGTCCCACTGTAGCTGAGTCATTTCCTATTTTGGAAAAAAGCACCAACTTTTCTTCTTTCTTACTTTACTCTCTCTTACTTTATTCTCTCTTCATCTCTCTGCCTTTTTCCTTTCTTACTTTATTCTGCATTCACTGAACTCACTTTTAACACAATTTCTTAAATCTCATGCTGAAAAGAAACGCCTCTACTACTGAGGGACAGATGGAGTACTATGTTACTTTTTTTTCATATTAGACTATTATAGATGTCAATCAGTGTTTTAGAAATTGGACCGGACCGGCCAGTTCGACCGGTCCGACCACGAACCGACAGACAGTCATGTCTGGTTTACCTGTTTAAACTAGTATGATGTTGAGCCACTGAGAACCGCTTGAACCGGCAGGTCAGATCGGTCTGGTCGGAAATCGGAAACCAATTTTTGTTTTTTTTCAAAATTTTAAAAATTTATGATTGGAAAGCTTGAACTCATGACCTCCACTCCAATTAACATGAGCTTTACCACTCCACCACAAGCCCCAGTTGAAAAATTATGAATATTAAATATTCTTGTACATTAAACATTAAGTTTTTTATTTAAACAAACTAATAATTTATTTTATTTTATACTAATTTTTTAATGTAATTGTTAATTACGATACATATAATTATCATGTATAAATTTTAACTCTACTTCACTAGTTACTAATATATTGTTACTATTGTTATTGTTATTGTTATATTATAAGGTTCAATTTTTTTTGATATATTATACATTATAGTTTATTTTTTACTAAACATATATTTTTATAGAATATATTTAATATATGTACCCTAACTATTGATCTTAAAGTATATTTTTATTTAACTAATTAATAATTTTTATTTAACACTAAATATATTCGTTATAATATTATTCCACCAGGTACATTTTTTTGAATTGATATAAATTTTATCTGTTTTTATACGGAAAATATTAAATTTTTATTTAGACTAACTAACAATTTATAAGTAAATTTTATTATATTCCCTAAGTTTTTATCTAGACTAACTAACATTTTATAAGTTTATTTTATTATATTCACTAAATTTTTATCTAGACTAACTAACAATTTATAAGTACACATCCAATAACCAATTCTCCACCCATGGCTAATCCAATCGCGTTCCAAGCAACGATTATGTCACAACTAAAGTGGTTTGTGATTTTTACGTGAAAGGAATTTTTTTAAAGGAAAACGAAAAATAAGATTTTGTTTGCTTATATGGGTGTATTACTCCATATCTTTGATATCATGATATGGACAGTAGTGTAGTTTACTCGGCAACAGTGGAAAACAAATCATAAAATAGTGTGTGAGAAAATAGGAAGGCATATGCGTCGTTGGTGTTGGACAGAAGCTGCGAATGGGGTTACCATATAAACAAATATAATAAATACATCAAAAGGTTTTTGTGGCCTTTCTTTGAGTTGTTGCCTGCTAAAAGTCTGCTTTCTATTACTTATTTTGAAATAATTTGACCCTTCTCTTCTGCAAAGGCCAAATCATACAAACGTAACCTATCAATATTGTCTCTTCTAAGTTCTATCTAATAAACTACCCAAATATTGGAATGCTCAACTCTTTTTTATCTTTGTGATGTTGCAGACATTCACAACATTTAATTATTATGTCTCGTTTGTATAGAGTTACAATTAGAACGATAACAACAATTGGTAAATTTGATAAAACCCTAATTAGGTAGTTTATTCTACTTGGCATAAAAGGATATATCACCACTTAATATTTTTGACCAAAATACTAGTTTGCTCACACTTATATTTACATTTCGTCTTTAATATATGTCATATTAACTTTGGACTGCTTGATTGTTTTCAATCTATTTCCTTTCAATGTGTGTACAAGGTATGCATCTCATGAGATTTAAATCCAGGTGAGGAGTTCATCAAGTAAAAGTGATGCATACATTCTCTATAAATGTTCAACAGTAGACGATATTTTTCTTTTATGTTTAGGTAGACCATCTCCAAAAGTACACTAAAACCTAGTAAAACGAAGTAGACAATGTTAGGATCGTCGACTGCAACATTAGTTTGATATTGTCCGCTTTGGGTCAAGCCCGCACGGATTTATTTTTGGGTCACTCCCAAAAGGCCTCAAACTAATTGGGGTTGGACAGGAATTATATACACCTTCCAACTTCCTTCCCTCATCCGATGTGGGATGGGTTTGTAACCCAACACAAGGAACCTTTCGTGCTATAACCGGATAAAATAACTAAGATTGGCAGTATCGGCTTGAGCGAGGGTCGGCCGTCTTTATATTTCTCAAGTGAAGACACGGCTTACCTAGAAGAGAAGATGGGATACTCCATTGTAGGTAAATTTTCACACTCCATACCTTTGAACAGTCAAGTGCAGAAAATGTTGAGCAACTTGAAATTCTCTAATCTCTTCTCGTGGAACTACATCAATGTCAAACACATCATAATTCAATTCGAAGCCACTGAGGACTATTCAATGATACTGAATGGCCCGAATGGAGCCCCAGTTTGGTTCATTAAACACCACCCGATGCGAGTTTTCAAATGGACACCAGCCTTTGATTCATTCTTTGAAACCCCCCATTGCAGCGGTGTGGTGCAACATTATCGCGGTCCCAATACACCTCTATGAGGTGTCGGCACTATTTGCTATCGGCTCTCTCTTAGGGAACCCTATTCAGCTTGATCATGCTACGGCATACAAAATCAGGCTATCATTTGCACGGATTTGCATGGAAATCGACATCTCCAAACCCCCCACAGATGAAATCATTTTAGATATAATGGGAAATGAGACTTGTCTAAAGGTTAAATGGGATAGGATCCCACTATATTGCTGAGACTGTCGCCATGTCGGGCACGCGACCAGAAACTGCCGAGCATTCGGCCAGAAAGACATGACTGCACCACCGGATAACACCAGCCATTATTACCAAAAGAGAGCTCCTCATAGACAGCAATACTATAACAAAAAAGAAAAGGAATAGAACCAAAGAGAGGAGATGAAGAATAAAGGTGTTGCTGGAGAACAGGGGAAGCCGTATGGATACCGAGAGGCTGACATGCCAGGTAAGGAAAACAGTCTTCGACAAGGAGATGACCCCAGCGGCTCGGCTAGGCCTTCATCACCGACGATTGCGGATTTCTTGAATACAGAGTGGTTCATCAAGCAGGGGCGCCGAGGAAAGAAGGGCAACCAAGGAGCCACATCAAAAGGCCAGCTCCCACGATCCAACTCGGCTAATAAAAAGATGATGGGGTGTTTTGGCTTCGATTTGCAGGAGAAACAAAGGGGTCAAACGCCAATGACTACTGAGGTCATTAAGAACAGATTACCCGGGGGCAGAGAGCAGATAGGAATCCATGAGCGACCACTACAACAATATGCTAAACCGAGCTACTTTACTGAGCTTGAGCATGGGGCCTTCACAGATGATATGCAGGAGGTCGAAGTAGATATGGAAGAGGAGGCCATGACTCGGGAGACAGGGAAACACGCATGAGACCCCTGATAAACCCTCGGATCCCATTAAGGGGGCAGGAGAAGGTAGCACACAAGGGAAAGAGGGGGTATCCACCCTACACGGGACATGATCCTCCATGTCGTACAACAGGATGATATGGAATGCGCGGGGAATGGCAAATGCCAACACCCAAAGCGTATTAAATCATCTAATAGCAACATATAAATTGTCTTTCATTGCTATCATTGAACCACTGACCCTGCCTAGGCCGGAAATCTGCAGGTTAGTGAGGTTGGAGTTCAAAGGAAGCAACATCAACAATAAAATTTGGAATTTTGCAGATCACACTTGGTTAGTGGAAACATGCCTCAACTCGGAACAGGTCCTCCATGTTTGGGTTGCAGCTAGTGCCATAAAACACAATCTATTCATCTCAGTGGTGTATGGCAAATGCTCGAGAAGGAGCAGATATCCTATGTGGGAAACGCTAAGGAACATTGCGGACAACATGGAGGGATCACCGTGGATTACCGGAGGGGACTTCAACATCTATCTAAATGACCAGGAGCGAAGTGGAGGAGCAGCTGATGGAACACACAACAAAACAGAGGAAATGCTTGATTTTGCAGAGGTCATCAACGACTGCAATCTTATTGACCCAGGATCTGACGGACTTCGATTCACCTGGGCAAGAGGTGATCTCTTCGAAAGACTTGACCGCATATTAATCAATGAAGGTTGGGCATCCAATGTTGCATCTACAAGGGTCACGGTTCTACCGCGGGTGGCCTCGGATCATGGGCCATTGTCAGTAAGATGCTCAGAATCGGATACAAGGCCTCACGCCCCCTTCCGGTTTCAACATATGTGGATTAGACACCATCTTTTCCTTGAGGAAGTTAAGAAGTTGTGGAGTGTGGAAACTGAGGCACATGGTATGAGAAAGCTACATATAAAACTTGGTAACGTAAAGAAGGGTCTAAAAAGTTGGAATAAGGAAGTACTGGGAGGTCTTCGGCGCCGATGTGGTTGCGGCGGTTGGTGAGTTTTTTGCAGGCGGATTCATGTCGAGAAGCTTCACAGCCACGATGATCGTGCTTTTTCCAAAGAAAGATAATCCTAGCTCGTGGTCAGATTATCGTCCGATTAGCCTCTGCAACGTGACGAATAAAATCATCTCCAAGATCATATCCACAAGGTTAGCCCAGTTCCTTAAGGCAGATTGTTGAGCGATAACGTCCTTCTTGCACAAGAGATTATCCGAGACCTACCACATTGCTCCCCTACACCAAACTTGGCCATTAAGCTTGACATGGCTAAAGCATATGATCGGGTTCAATGGCCGTTTTTGGTCAAAATTGTACGTGGCATGGGATTCGCGGAAGCATGGATTAGCTTGGTCGAACGATCCATAAACTCATGTTGGTTTTCAGTACTTATCAACGGTTCTCCCTCCGGATTCTTCAAATCCTCCAGAGGCCTCAGACAAGGGGACCCTCTCTCACCGTCACTCTTCATTCTCGCTGCGGAATATTTGTCTAAGAAATTGGATAGGCTTATTCTGGGGAGAAAAGACATGAGATTCTCTACAACTCGTTATGGACTGGAGGTGTCTCACCTTGCGTACACGGACGCTATCATTGTGTTCACTCAAGCAAAGCAGACATCGCTTCAAGAGCTCGTTCAATGTTTCCAACACTACGCAGCGGTGTCAAGCCAGAAGATCAATATGGAAAAGAGCCAATTTTATGTGGATGACAGGCATGAAGGCTGGGCTACGAGTATCCAAGCAGTAGGGGGATTTCAACAAGGAGAGTTCCCATTCATTTACCTCGGGGTCCCAATATTCAAAGGGAGGAAAAAAACTGGCATGTTCATCTTCTTGAGGGAGAAAATTTCATCCAGAATTCATTCTTGGTCTCACAAGTCCCTCTCCTTTGATTAAAAGTACATTAGGAGCTATCCCGCTTCATGTGTTCCATGTCTTGGAACCTACTAAGGGAGCAATGATGCAAATAGAGAGCTTGTTTGCAAAATATTTCTAGGGGTCGCCTCAGGAGAAAAGAGCCACTCACTGGATCAGCTGGGAGCAGATGTGCCACCCATTTGACGAAGGGGACTGGGTATTAGAAGGCTTGAAGAAATGGTCGAAGCTTTCGGGATGAAGCTCTGGGTAAGGTTTAGAGAGCAGAACTCCTTATGGGCGAAATTCATGCTAAGGAAATGTTGTCATAAGGCAGCGCCGTCGAAAGCATCCTTCTCCGGAAAACAGAGTATCACTTGGAAACGCATGGCGAGAGCAGGGCAAAAAATCCATAAGGACTTGCTTTGGTCACTTGGGGATGGAGAGATCAACTTTTGGGAAGATATTTTGTGGAGGGATAGGTCACTAAGCTCTTGGTGCAACCCGGGGACTAGGCCTCAGTTGAAACGGGTGAGAGAATTTTGGGTGAATGGAGAATGGAATGTCCCTTTGCTCTCTGGAGTTCTTAAACCTCTTGGAGTTCCGAGACGTGTGATTGAGGAGATACAACAGATCCCCATTGAGTCGGGGGGTAAGGATACCGTGAGGTGGAGCCGATCAACACATGGTGACTATACCACAAGTTCGGCATGGGAACTATGCCGACACCGACTCCCGCACATCCCGGTCTTCAACCTAATCTGGAACAACTGCATTCTGCCATCAATCTCTATTTTTGTATGGAGGCTACTTGCAAACAGAATCCCAGTAGACGCCAAACTTCAATGGAGAAAAGTAAGCCTCGCGTCCAAATGCCGCTGCTGCAGCTCGCCTAATGTGGAAACAAGGGAGCATCTCTTCCTACATGGTGAAGTAGCAGTGGAGGTATGGAGGAGATTATCAGCTTGGTTCCCTAATCTCCCAAGATGGAATGTAAGAGTTTCGGACCTGGAAGCTCAGGTCAGATTCTGGCACCGGAGACTATGTCAAACGGACAAAATCCATGCTAGTTCGGTTATCCCATGTTTAGCTCTCTGGTTCATTTGGTCGGAGCGTAATGGGGACATTCACCGGGGTTCGAAAATGGCAGCAGATAATGTGTTTCATAGAATCAAGGTGTATCTTCAAAACCTAATCAAGGCTGGGAAACTGGGAAAGAAGGAATGGGAAGGGTGTGACTGTAACACCACGTTTTTATAAACCTAAGTTTCGAACCCTAAAGTACTTGGATTTAATGCTATTAATATTGCGAGGCCCGTGAATTAATTGTTAAGTGGAATTTGTCGCTGGACTAGGGTTTTGTGAAATAAATTACTACGCGAATTTAAAACAATTCATTTCCGTGAGGAATATATATTGGACTCAATTCGCGAGTTGGATCGAATAAATTGAATAAATAATATAAAAAATCCAGTCCATGATAAATAAATTATGGGTTGTATAATTTAAATAAAATATAACCGTGAATTAAACTAATCTAATTAATTCCGACCTATTGACTTGGTCACCAAGATGCATTAATTCAAGTTTTGGTCAAAGATTGTGCAGAGATTTTCCTCCTCGTGATGAGATTTTCCTTCTCCGTGATCTGTAAATAAAATATTAAACAAATCAAAATAAGTAAACTAACGTTCAATTTGAAAGAAAGAAAATAAGAAAAATCGCCCCATTCCCTTTCCCACGTTGAAACCGTCCCTCTCTCCACTCACTCCATAAATCTCTCCTATATCTAAACCAAATCACCTCCTCTCTATACGATCATCAATCAATTTTCCTATTTTTCCCATCTCTGCAACAAGAACTCATTCCTTTGAAATCCACGACAAGCCTTGAAGAGTTGCCGAATTCTCAATCCAGTCTCAACCGTGGTAATCAATTTCCTAATCGACTCATATCTAAATTTCTTTTGTTTCAATATCAAAACATCGGTGATTTCTTCTAACAGAGATTGAAACCTCAGGTTCAAAGAATCTCCCTTTTTACCCTTGTGAACTCCACAACCAAGTCCAATTAACCGAGGTAAAATTCCTACCCAGTTTTAAACATGAATTATCGCATTCCCCACATATTCAAACAACAATTGAGTTTCTACTATATTAATTGACTTTATGCATATAATAGTTGATGATGGTAATTAAACGTTAAGCTAATATAACCATACCAAACAATTACCTTTCGGGTTAGCAATCGGGGCTGGCTAGGGGTCGTTTCGGAACTGTTCGGGGCGAGTTCGGATAGCTGTGCGAACCGGTGGCGATGTCTGACCGAGGGCGGCGCTGCAGCAAGTCAGAGCGGAGGCAGCATTCCGCAGTGACTGATCGGCGGTGAAGAAACTCTCCCTCGTCGCTGGATAAGTCTGGAACGCAGCGGCGGAGGCGGGCGAAAGGTGACCGGGCGAGGAGACAGCGCAGCAGCGACGGCGACTCCGGCGAGGAGACAGCACAGCAGCGACGGCGACGCACGGCTAGGTCCGCTGCTGTCTAAATCAGAGGCGACGGAAGGCTGACCGCCGGCGAGAGGGTCGACGCGACGGATTTCTCGCGAATTGGAAGTTGACCGACGACTCTCGCGAGTTTTGGAGAAGGCGGCGGGAGATAGAGAAGAGAGAGAGGCGTGGAGATGGTGGCAGTAGGAATTGGGCCTCACTAATTTAAATTGGGTAAATTATTAAAGATGGACTCCATTTAATTGTTTGGGCTTTTAAATGTTAATTTCAGATATAAGGTGGGGAAATAATTAAGCTTTGGGGCTTTTAAATAAATCTTTGGGCCGATAATTAATCGTGACGAAATTATTTAATTAAATCCCGAAATAAGTTTGAAGTATGAATAATTTATCCCAAGTCCAGAATATATAATTTTCATAACAAAAGGGAAATAGTTGTGATAATTCAAATTATGCGCTTAAATAAATTTTGGGAATTTATTTGACATCGTGGTGGAAAATACGAGGAGCCAACGGATGAATTATGGGCGCAAGCGGCCGCCGAATAATCGAAAAAAATTAGAGATAAATAACTCTAATTAGGAGACATGCATTTATTTTTATTTATGTGAAAAATGTGTTGATTTATCTATTATCTAATTTTAAAGGGGAATCCTCGCAAGTGAATCGTGATACCAAGGGAAAGAAAGTACTTGAGAATTAAGCAGTCGAGGTGGGCTTTCTTTTACTGAATCCCTTTAATGTTTTCAAAAGTATGATTATGGTGTAATAAGGGTGGTTTAAACTGTTATGTCATGCCATGTTTTTTTGATAATGAGATTGTTGCCCGATGCCTAGTTTGTGAGTTCGCTTCATTAGGCTATAGGGCTATGTTAAACGAATTCGGGTCTGAGTGGGGCCGCAAACCCTATCAGGCTGTGTACACATGTGGGATCGTGAGCCGTCCTTGCTAGTCGGCCGGTCTCGTGGGCGAGTAGTGTGGCCACACTTTCGTCGCACTATGGAAATGTTGTGATTGATGGATTGTTGAGAAATAGGGGAAATTGTTTTGCCTGGCCAGGCTATGAAACTGTTTTTGTGATACTCGATGGTATTTATTTTCTAAATGTAAAACTCGAGTTCACTATGGTATGGATGACATAACTTTTCTCAACTATTTTCAGCGTGTGTCCACTGAGTATATTAAGTACTCAGCCCTGCATGTGTTTTCCCTATGTGCAGGTTGAGCGGCGACGAGAATATGGTGGTGTTGAGCAAGTAAATTGGAGAATGAATTGTTCATCCTTGGATTATGAGTGTCGTTGTGTCTTCACACATGACGTCACTCTCTCTCTCTCTTGGTCGTTTCCGCTGTGACATTTCCTTTACTTACCATTTATTGGGCCTGCAACTCAAATTGTTAGGGCATTGAATACCTGGGATTTTGATGGATAATGTCAACTCTTGGTCACTTTCTTTGAATATAAATTGTTGGTCGAACTCGTTATCGAAACCCTAGTTCTATTCGTCTGTTTATTAAATTCTTTTAATCACGATCGCCTGTATTTATTAACCCTAAATGGCGGTCGTGACAGTTTGGTATCAGAGCCTCAGTTTCTTTCCGCTCTGGACCCAAGAGTCTTTTGAGTCAAAAGCTATTCTTGTATTAATTGGCTAAAGTGTAACCTCGAAGGCTCAACACCACAACTCGTCATGCCCAACCACGAAGAAAGAGGTAATATATTTTTGTGAAAGGAAGATGAGAATTTTTTTTAATAAGAACGAGGAAGTAGAATCTATCCATCAGGGATCGATTTCAAGTTGAGAAGAGTATTTGCTGATGTTTGAAAAAGAGCAAGTTGTGAAGAGGAACGACGGATTGTTTGTTTTACATGAAAGATGAAAGTGGATGTTCAAGTATGTTTTGAGTTTTGAATCAAAACTTTTACTCTAAAGTTGAAAGTGAGATGTGAAAGTTTGAGGAAAGTGTGAGAGTTTGAAGAAAATTTTATTTCAAAAATTTTGAATGTTAATGTAAAGTGTGAAAGTGTTTTGCTTTGAGATGTGAAAATGTTGTGTGTTATAATACTTGTTTATCTGGAGTATGCATGACTTTTAATGTGATAGTTTTTATCTACGAAATGATGAAATGTGTTGTGAACTTAGAGTGCCAAAGATGTAGGCCTAGTTGACAGTGCGAACTGTAGTTCTAAGTTAAAAACTTACCTATTGCTTTTCTGAGCAATGAAAAGGAACGAGAATCTGAAAGATGGGGGCGAACCCCTATTTTGTCAAGATACGTGGCAAGTATATCAAGAGGGGGGATGGAGGTCGGTGGACCATGGAAATTTTTTTTTTCTATTTTTTCGAATGACACGAACTGTTGGAGCAAGCTTAATGTGTGAAACATGTATTAATTGATGGTCTATTGGCGTTGAAGTATGAGGTATATTATGAAATTGTTGGTGGGAGTGAAATATGACGCTATGAACTTTGTATGCGAACATAGAGTGCCTAAGAAGTATGTTACATTGAACGATATCGAATTTAGTTGTTGATAATTGAAATATCACTTTTCTGAGTGATAGGACAAATGGAAATATGTGGTGTGAACTCGAACTTTATGGAATGATTACAAATATAGTATTGTTTTTCCCTGAATGATAAGAACAAGGAGAATGCGATAAGACGTAGTATATGATAAAGAGTTTAAGAAAAGAAGAAGTGCAAATTGAAGAAATGTTCCAAACGAGAAAATGTTCGAGGAAAGAAAAGATGCGAAATGAGGTAACCCTACAACGGAGGTAGAGAGCATACCTGCGATCTAATAAGATAAATCCAATCATATGTCATAAGTGGCGATGCGACGAAAATGACCGTTAAAGCATGATGAGAGCGCGTGTATGCCTACAACGTTTTAAGAGAATGACTGTTATCACGTGCAAAGAATATTATGAAGATATGGCTTTCGACTATTGTTATTAGTTGTAATGGCACGATGAATCTCAACTTGGAGTCCAAGGTTTCTTAGAACGATGTTACCATGTTCAGGCTCGCGAAAAATGGACTAGGGGGTGCGACCTTCGTATCTAGAATGAATGATTTTAAATCAACAGTACTTACTTGGATTCTAAACTCTTTTCGATATAAATTGAATAACCGTGAGCCCTTGTCTATTTAATCACCTTGGTTGACTCATGCTTTGTGAGTAATACCCATTATATTTTTTCCTATATCGGGTCATGACTCCCTTTCAGTTCTTGAAAATTAGTTCTTGCCTTTGTAACTTTGGACATCTTGATTAGTAGTTTTCTTTGATTCATCTTTCGTAAGGACAGTATTTTGACCTTATGAGCTTCCGTCATTGAACTTCATTCCTAAAGGTGTTTGCAGTTATGACCTTCAGTATGATCACATCTCCCATATATGTATCTTCAAAGGGTGGAATAATCTTCTTGGAACTTTTATACACCTTTTTATTTCGCAACTATGCATGCGGCACATTCTTTCTTGCAGAAGTGAAATTTCTTTTTAGCCTAGTTTCACCACATATAGTGCTTCATGCTCAATGATTTTTCTTTCTGCAACACCAAGTTAAGGCTATCGTGTTCTCTTTTTTTTCCTTAACGTGTTTGATGTAGCTGATTTTCCTAAAAAAAGTTCACTTCACGTTGGTTGCAAACCTGTGAATCCATTGATGTGATATCATTATTCCATATTTTGATCTTCGTTTAACCATGATTAGTGTTGCTTCGTGGAAACTGCCTACATTTCTAAATCCTCATGCAACTGATCATTTCTGGCCATGACATGTTTGGGACATTATCCATTGATGTATGGACCTTTCAAAATTGATCGGACAACTGAATTATCTTTTTGGTAGCCTACTACGGGAATTGAGATTTATTTCAATCTCATCCTATTTTCATGACCTACCTTATGTTCTTTCAAGCTTTGTTGGGATAATCCAAACCTATTATTGCGAGTTAGTGTGGAGATTCAAAGCAAAAGAGCTGAAATTGTAATTCTTGTTTCCTTGAGTGATTTCTAAACTCTTCCAATTTAAAGACGTTTTAGCAGTATTGTTATAATTTGAAATAAGTCCATATCCAAGTTAAGACTGTTTGACTAAATTTTGAGTTCTTGATGCAACATTGTTGGGAAAGGCAAAAGCTTGATCTTTTAAGATACACATGGGAAATAAGTTTTATAGACCGACACGCACTGAGATGATATACCAACCAGAAGTGTAGACATGACCAATAGAACGAGATGAGGAATATTTCGCATTTTTGAACCGCTTGTGACGAACTAGAAATTGAATGTCTTGTTATGTACATAGATAATGAGATTGGAGAAAAAAAAATGTTAAGAAAATTTTACGCACATGTGCCTGATTATCTTATACGGTGTAGAGATCTAGGTGAAAAAAAGTTGATCGATCGATACGAGGATGATGAATAAAACTAAGTGAGCAACGAGGAAGGAGTATTTAAAGATCACTGCTACAATACAACAATTGCCGAGAAAATAAGAGTATGTTAACAAGGTGACACCATCAACAAAGAGAGAAACGTTCGAGTCAAGATATGTCGAGCAGGAAAGGAATCAAAAGAAAGAACGCGTGGTATCCCCACCACCTCCTCAACCAAAGTAGAGAATTAGGAACATTATTATAAGAATTTTCGCATATGAAGAAAATTGAGGGAATGTTGGAAGAAGTTTTCAGTGTTATGTTCACATCCTCATGAAGTAGACCGAAAGTGAAAATGGCGAAATAAGTTTGTCTCTATTATAGACATGATATTAGGACCGTTAAGAAAAGTCATGTTGGATTACCTTTCCTAACAGATAGACAGTCGTATACTACAATTGACTTGGAGCCATGATCAACCCTAAATATCTAGGACAACATACAAAATGATGACTAAGGAGTTGGAAGAACTCAAGATGCAACTGCAAGAACTGTAAAACCTGGGTTTCATCAAATTCGGTGTGCCACCTCGGGGTGCACCAATGCTATTTTTGAAGAATGACGGAACGCTGAGAATGTGCATAAATTATCGAGAGCAGAACGAGATGACACTTTAGAACATGTTTCCACTAACGAGAATAGATGATTGGTTTGATCAGCTTCGAGGAGTTGGGGTCTTTGTGAAAATGGATTTGACATATGAATATCATAACCTAGAGTCCGACAAAGTGTACTCAAGACGGCTTTCCGAACTAGATATGGTCATTATGAGTTTATAGTGATGCCCTTCGGATTGACAAATGCCCTGGCTATATTTATGGACCTCATGAATCGTGTGTTTCATCCATACTTGGACAAGTTCGTCATAGTCTTCATAGACGATGTCCTTATCTACTCAAAGATCGAGGAGGAACATGAAGAACATTTGAGGACTACCTTGGAGACGTTAAGGGCCGAGAAACTCTACGCCAAGTTCAGTATGTGTGAATTTTGGTTCAAAGAAGTGAATTACCTTGGGCACATAGAGAGCGCATATGGAATTCGAGTAGACCCCGCAAAGGTGGAAGTTGTACAGAAATGGAAAACACCAACCACACCTAACGAAATTTGGAGTTCCTAGGACTGGCGGGATATTATCGGAGATTCATCGAGGGATTTTCTAAGATAGCAAGACCAATGACTCAACAACTCAAGAAGGGGATAAAAGTCAATTGGACCTCAGATTGTGAGGCAAGTTTTCAAATGTGGAAGGAAAAACTAACTAGTGCACCGATTCTAGCTGTGCCAGAACCTGGAGTGAACTACGTGGTATACACTGACGCTTCGAAGGTGGGACTTGGATGTGTGTTGATGCATAACAACAAAGTGATTGCTTATGCATCACGACAATTGAGGCCAATGAGTGGAACTATCCAACCCACGACTTGGAGTTAGCAGCGGTAGTACACGCCTTAAAGATTTGGAGACATCACTCTACGGAGTTAGATGTGAGATCTTTACGGACTACAAAAGCCTGAAGTATTTCTTCGAGCAGAAAGATTTGAACATACGGCAACGAAGATGGCTCGAGTTGGTGAAAGACTACGATTGTGGCACTAACTACCACCCCGGAAAAGCAAATGTAGTGGCAGATGCATTGAGCCGAAAGGACCATTCCCAACTGGCTACTTTTCTCACCAAAGAGGAAAGCCTGATTCACCAGTTTAGCAAGATGCGTTTGGAAATGGTGAGGGCACCTGAAACAGTGGAAACGCGAATCATCAGTTTAGCTGTTGAACCTGACCTAAGGTCGAGAATCATTGAAACACAACAGATGGATGCGAAATTGGAGAAAATTCGTGTAGAAGTGCGAACCTGCGAATCTGGGAATTTTAGTGAAGAAGGTGACAATGCTCTTACTTTCGAAGGGAGACTATGCATGCCGGATAACGAGGAACTCAAAAACGAGGTTATGAGTGAAGCGCATGAGACTCCTTACACCGCCCACCAAGGAAGTACGAAAATGTATCAAGATCTGAAGAAGTCCTTTTGATGGAATGGTATGAAGAGGGACAAAGCGTCATTCGTCGAGAGATATTTAGTCTGCCAACAAGTGAGGACTCTACATCAACGACCGTATGGAAAGTTACAACCACTAGAGATTCCTGAGTGGAAATGGGAGCACATCGCCACGGATTTCGTGACGGGATTGCCAAGGACTCTGAGAGGGAACTCCGCTATTTGGGTAATTATAGATCGACTTACCAAGAGTGCACATTTCATACCTATTCTTATAAGCTATGGGTCCAACAAACTAGCTCAAATTTACATAAGGGAGATAGTCCGAGTGCATGGAGTCCCAGTGACTATCACGTCCGACCGTGACCCAAAATTTATCTCAAGATTTTGGATAATTCTACCGAAGGAGCTTAGAACCAAATTGAATTTCAGCACAGCGTTCCACCCGCAAACCAATGGACAGTCCGAAAGAACGATCCAAACTCTCGAGGATATGTTGAGAGCCGTGGTACTCGACCAAGGATGAAGTTGGGAAGCTGCACTACCACTGATTGAGTTCGCCTACAACAACAGTTTTCAGGCAATGATAAACATGGCGCCGTATGAGGCATTATACGGAAGAAAGTGTAGATCACCCCTCTATTGGGACGAAGTTGGCGAGAAGAATACTTGGACCCGATGCAGTTGAAGAAATGGTGGGAATCGTTCTGCAAATTCGTGAAAGGATAAAAGAAGCGCAAGACAGACAGAAATCATACGCGGATGTCCGACGAACCGACTTACAATTTAAAGCTGGTGACAAAGTTTTCCTGAAAGTATCCCCGTCAAAAAGGATAACATGATTTGGCGTCAAGGGCAAATTGAAGCCGCGTTTTATTGGGCCTTACGAAATCCTTGAAGGAGTGAGCCCCGTTGCATATCGATTGGCGCTACCACCAAACTTTGGAAATGTGCACAACGTTTTTCATGTGTCACAGTTACGAAAATACGTGTTCGACCCAAAGCACGTGATCCATTTCGAAGAGGTCGCGTTGAATCCAGACTTGAGCTATGAGGAGAGACCCCAATCTATTTTGGACCGAAGGATCCAGAATGTGAGAAATAAACCTGTTTCTTGTTTCTTGTGTGAAAGTACTATGGGAAAATCATGGGCATGAAGAAGCCACGTGGGAGAATGAGGACAAGATGATGGAATTGTACCCAGAACTCTTTACTTGATGGTAACAAATTTCGGGACGAAATTTCTGTTAAGGTTAGTTGGATGTAACGCCCCGTTTTTATAAACCTAAGTTTCGAACCCTAAAGTACTTGGATTTAATGTTATTAATATTGCGAGGCCCGTGAATTAATTGTTAAGTGGAATTTATCGCTGGACTAGGGTTTTGTGAAATAAATTACTGCGCGAATTTAAAACAATTCCTTTCCATGAGGAATATATATTGGAGTCAATTCGCGAGTTGGATCGAATAAATTGAATAAATAATATAAAAAATCCAGTCCGTGATAAATAAATTATGGGTTGTAATAAAATACAACCGTGAATTAAACTAATCTAATTAATTCTGACCTATTGACTTGGTCACCAAGATGCATTAATTCAAGTTTTGGTCAAAGATTGTGCAGAGATTTTCCTCCTCGTGATGAGATTTTCCTCCTCCGTGATCTGTAAATAAAATATTAAACAAATCAAAATAAGTAAACTAACGTCCAATTTGAAAGAAAGAAATAAAATAAGAAAAATCGCCCCACTCCCTTTCCCACGTTGAAACCGTCCCTCTCTCCACTCACTCCATAAATCTCTCCTACATCTAAACCAAATCACTTCATCTCTATACGTTCATCAATCAATTTTCCTATTTTTCCCATCTCTGCAACAAGAACTCATTCCTCTGAAATCCACGACAAGCCTTGAAGAGTTGCCGAATTCTCAATCCAGTCTCAACCGTGGTAATCAATTTCCTAATCGACTCATATCTAAATTTCTTTTGTTTCAATATCAAAACATCGGTGATTTCTTCTAACAGAGATTGAAACCTCAGGTTCAAAGAATCTCCCTTTTCATCCTTGTGAACTCCACAACCAAGTCCAATTAACGGAGGTAAAATTCCTACCCAGTTTTAAACATGAATTATCGCATTCCCCACATATTCAAACAACAATTGAGTTTCTACTATATTAATTGACTTTATGCATATAATAGTTGATGATGGTAATTAAACGTTAAGCTAATATAACCATACCGAACAATTACCTTTCGGGTTAGCAATCGGGGCTGGGTAGGGGTCGTTTCGGAACTGTTCGGGGCGAGTTCGGATAGCTGCGCGAACCGGTGGCGATGTCTGACCGAGGGAGGCACTGCAGCAAGTCAGAGCGGAGGCAGCAGTCCGCGGTGACTGATCGGCGGTGAAGAAACTCACCCTCGTCGCTGGATAAGTCTGGAACGCAGCGGCGGAGGCGGGCGAAAGGTGACCGGGCGAGGAGACAGCGCAGCAGCGACGGCGACTCCGGCGAGGTGACTGCACAGCAGCGACGGCGACGCACGGCTAGGTCCGCTGTTGTCTAAATCAGAGGCGACGGAAGGCTGACCGACGGCGAGAGGGTCGACGCGACGGATTTCTTGCGAATTGGAAGTTGACCGACGACTCTCGCGAGTTTTGGAGAAGGCGACGGGAGATAGAGAAGAGAGAGAGGCGTGGAGATGGTGGCAGTGGGAATTGGGCCTCACTAATTTAAATTGGGTAAATTATTAAAGATGGACTCCATTTAATTGTTTGGGCTTTTAAATGTTAATTTGAGATATAAGGTGGGGAAATAATTAAGCTTTGGGGCTTTTAAATAAATCTTTGGGCCGATAATTAATCGTGACGAAATCATTTAATTAAATCCCGAAATAAGTTTGAAGTATGAATAATTTATCCCAAGTCCAGAATATATAATTTTCTTAACAAAAGGGAAATAGTTGTGATAATTCAAATTATGCGCTTAAATAAATTTTGGGAATTTATTTGATATCGTGGTGGAAAATACGAGGAGCCAACGGAGGAATTATGGGCGCAAGCGGCTGCCGAATAATCGAAAAAACGAGAGATAAATAACTCTAATTAGGAGACATGCATTTATTTTTATTTATGTGAAAAATGTGTTGATTTGTCTATTATCTATTTTAAAGGGGAATCCTCGCAAGTGAATCGTGATACCAAGAGAAAGAAAGTACTTGAGAATTAAGCACTCGAGGTGGGCTTTCTTTTACTGAATCTCTTTAACGTTTTCAAAAGTATGATTATGGTGTAATAAGGGTGGTTTAAACTGTTATGTCATGCCATGTTTGTTTGATAATGAGATTGTTGCCTGATGTCTAGTTTGTGAGTTCGCTCCATTGCTCCATTAGGCTATAGGGCTATGTTAAACGAATTCGGTCTGAGTGGGGCCGCAAACCCTATCAGGCTGTGTACACATGTGGGATCGTGAGCCGTCCTTGCTAGTCGGCCGGTCTCGTGGGCGAGTAGTGTGGCCACACTTTCGTCGCACTATGGAAATGTTGTGAATGTTGGATTGTTGAGAAAGTGGGGAGATTGTTTTACCTGGCCAGGCTATGAAACTGTTTTTGTGATACTCGATGATATTTATTTTCTAAATGTAAAACTCGAGTTCACTATGGTATGGATGACATAACTTTTCTCAACTATTTTCAGCGTGTGTCCACTGAGTATATTAATTACTCAGCACTGCATGTGTTTTCCCTATGTGCAGGTTGAGCGGCGACGAGAATATGGTGGTGTTGAGCAAGTAAATTGGAGAAGGAATTGTTCATCCTTGGATTATGAGTGTCGTTGTGTCTTCACACATGACGCCACTCTCTCTCTCTAGGTCGTTTCCGCTGTGACATTTCCTTTACTTACCATTTATTGGGCCTGCAACTCAAAGTGCTTGGGCATTGAATACCTGGGATTTTGTTGGATAATGTCAACTCTTGGTCTTTTTCTTTGAATATAAATTGTTGGTCGAACTCGTTATCGAAACCCTAGTTCTCTTCGTCTGTTTATTAAATTCTTTTAATCACGATCGCCCGTATTTATTAACCCTAAAGGGCGGTCGTGACAGTTTGGTATCAGAGCCTCAGTTTCTTTCCGCTCTAGACCCAAGAGTCTTTTGAGTCAAAAGCTATTCTTGTATTAATTGGCTAAAGTGTAACCTCGAAGGCTCAACACCACAACTCGTCATGCCCAACCGCGAAGAAAGAGGTAATATATTTTTGTGAAAGGAAGATGAGAATTTTTTTTTAATAAGAACGAGGAAGTAGAATCTATCCATCAGGGATCAATTTCAAGTTGAGAAGAGTATTTGCTGATGTTTGAAAAAGAGCAAGTTGTGAAGAGGAACGACGGATTGTTTGTTTAACATGAAAGATGAAAGTGGATGTTCAAGTATGTTTGGAGTTTTGAGTCAAAACTTTTACTCTAAAGTTGAAAGTGAGATGTGAAAGTTTGAGGAAAGTGTGAGAGTTTGAAGAAAATTTTATTTCAAAAATTTTGAATGTTAATGTAAAGTGTGAAAGTGTTTTGCTTTGAGATGTGAAAATGTTGTGTGTTATAATACTTGTTTATCTGGAGTATGCATGACTTTTAATGTGATAGTTTTTATCTACGAAATGATGAAATGTGTTGTGAACTTAGAGTGCCAAAGATGTAGGCCTAGTTGACAGTGCAAACTATAGTTCTAAGTTAAAAACTTACCTATTGCTTTTCTGAGCAATGAAAAGGAACGAGAATCTGAAAGATGGGGGCGAACCCTTATTTTGTCAAGATACGTGGCAAGTATATCAACAGGGGGGATGGAGGTCGGTGGACCATGGAAATTTTTTTTCTATTTCTTCGAATGACACGAACTGTTGGAGCAAGCTTAATGTGTGAAACATGTATTAATTGATGGTCTATTGGCGTTGAAGTATGAGGTATATTATGAAATTGTTGGTGGGAGTGAAATATGACGCTATGAACTTTGTATGCGAACATAGAGTGCCTAAGAAGTATGTTACATTGAACGATATCGAATTTAGTTGTTGATAACTGCAATATCACTTTTCCGAGTGACAGGACAAATGGAAATATGTGGTGTGAACTCGAACTTTATGGAATGATTACAAATATAGTATTGTTTTTCCCTGAATGACAAGAACAAGGAGAATGCGAAAAGACGTAGTATATGATAAAGAGTTTAAGAAAAGAAGAAGTGCAAATTGAAGAAATGTTCCAAACGAGAAAATGTTCGAGGAAAGAAAAGATGCGAAATGAGGTAACCCTACAACGGAGGTAGAGAGCATACCTGCGATCTAATAAGATAAATCCAATCATATGTCATAAGTGGCGATGCGACGAAAACGACCGTTAAAGCATGATGAGAGCGCGTGTATGCCTACAACGTTTTAAGAGAATGACTGTTATCACGTGCAAAGAATATTATGAAGATATGGCTTTCGACTATTGTTATTAGTTGTAATGGCACGATGAATCTCAACTTGGAGTCCAAGGTTTCTTAGAACGATGTTACCATGTTCAGGCTCGCGAAAAATGGACTAGGGGGTGCGACCTTCGTATCTATAATGAATGATTTTAAATCAACAGTACTTACTTGGATTCTAAACTCTTTTCGATATATATTGAATAACCGTGAGCCCTTGTCTATTTAATCACCTTGGTTGACTCATGCTTTGTGAGTAATACCCATTATATTTTTTCCTATATCGGGTCATGACTCCCTTTCAGTTCTTGAAAATTAGTTCTTGCCTTTGTAACTTTGGACATCTTGATTAGTAGTTTTCTTTGATTCATCTTTCGTAAGGACAGTATTTTGACCTTATGAGCTTCCGTCATTGAACTTCATTCCTAAAGGTGTTTGCAGTTATGACCTTCAGTATGATCACATCTCCCATATATGTATCTTCAAAGGGTGGAATAATCTTCTTGGAACTTTTATACACCTTTTTATTTCGTAACTATGCATGCGGCACGTTCTTTCTTGCAGAAGTGAAATTTCTTTTTAGCCTAGTTTCACCACATATAGTGCTTCATGCTCAATGATTTTTCTTTCTGCAACACCAAGTTAAGGCTATCGTGTTCTCTTTTTTTTTCCTTAGCGTGTTTGATGTAGCTGATTTTCCTAAAAAAAGTTCACTTCACGTTGGTTGCAAACCTGTGAATCCATTGATGTGATATCATTATTCCATATTTTGATCTTCGTTGAACCATGATTAGTGTTGCTTCGTGGAAACTGCCTACATTTCTAAATCCTCATGCAACTGATCATTTCTGGCCATGACATGTTTGGGACATTATCCATTGATGTATGGACCTTTCAAAATTGATCGGACAACTGAATTATCTTTTTGGTAGCCTACTACGGGAATTGAGATTTATTTCAATCTCATCCTATTTTCATGACCTACCTTATGTTCTTTCAAGCTTTGTTGGGATAATCCAAACCTATTGTTGCGAGTTAGTGTGGAGATTCAAAGCAAAAGAGCTGAAATTGTAATTCTTGTTTCCTTGAGTGATTTCTAAACTCTTCCAATTTAAAGACGTTTTAGCAGTGTTGTTATAATTTGAAATAAGTCCATATCCAAGTTAAGACTGTTTGACTAAATTTTGAGTTCTTGATGCAACATTGTTGGAAAAGGCAAAAGCTTGATCTTTTAAGATACACATGGGAAATAAGTTTTATAGACCGACACGCACTGAGATGATATACCAACCAGAAGTGTAGACATGACCAATAGAACGAGATGAGGAATATTTCGCATTTTTGAACCGCTTGTGACGAACTAGAAATTGAATGTCTTGTTATGTACATAGATAATGAGATTGGAGAAAAAAAAAATGTTAAGAAAATTTTACGCACATGGGCCTGATTATCTTATACGGTGTAGAGATCTAGGTGAAAAAAAGTTGATCGATCGATACGAGGATGATGAATAAAACTAAGTGAGCAACGAGGAAGGAGTATTTAAAGATCACTGCTACAATACGACAATTGCCGAGAAAATAAGAGTATGTTAACAAGGTGACACCATCAACAAAGAGAGAAACGTTCGAGTCAAGATATGTCGAGCAGGAAAGGAATCAAAAGAAAGAACGCGTGGTATCCCCACCACCTCCTCAACCAAAGTAGAGAATTAGGAACATTATTATAAGAATTTTCGCATATGAAGAAAATTGAGGGAATGTTGGAAGAAGTTTTCAGTGTTATGTTCACATCCTCATGAAGTAGACCGAAAGTGAAAATGGCGAAATAAGTTTGTCTCTATTATAGACATGATATTAGGACCGTTAAGAAAAGTCATGTTGGATTACCTTTCCTGACAGATAGACAGTCGTATACTACAATTGACTTGGAGCCATGATCAACCCTAAATATCTAGGACAACATACAAAATGATGACTAAGGAGTTAGAAGAACTCAAGATGCAACTGCAAGAACTGTAAAACCTGGGTTTCATCAAATTCGGTGTGCCACCTCGGGGTGCACCAATGCTATTTTTGAAGAATGACGGAACGCTGAGAATGTGCATAAATTATCGAGAGCAGAACGAGATGACACTTTAGAACATGTTTCCACTAACGAGAATAGATGATTGGTTTGATCAGCTTCGAGGAGTTGGGGTCTTTGTGAAAATGGATTTGACATATGAATATCATCAACTAGAGTCCGACAAAGTGTACTCAAGACGGCTTTCCGAACTAGATATGGTCATTATGAGTTTATAGTGATGCCCTTCGGATTGACAAATGCCCTGGCTGTATTTATGGACCTCATGAATCGTGTGTTTCATCCATACTTGGACAAGTTCGTCATAGTCTTCATAGACGATGTCCTTATCTACTCAAAGATCGAGGAGGAACATGAAGAACATTTGAGGACTACCTTGGAGACGTTAAGGGCCGAGAAACTCTACGCCAAGTTCAGTATGTGTGAATTTTGGTTCAAAGAAGTGAATTACCTTGGGCACATAGAGAGCGCATACGGAATTCGAGTAGACCCCGCAAAGGTGGAAGTTGTACAGAAATGGAAAACACCAACCACACCTAACGAAATTTGGAGTTCCTAGGACTGGCGGGATATTATCGGAGATTCATCGAGGGATTTTCTAAGATAGCAAGACCAATGACTCAACAACTCAAGAAGGGGGTAAAAGTCAATTGGACCTCAGATTGTGAGGCAAGTTTTTAAATGTGGAAGGAAAAGCTAACTAGTGCACCGATTCTAGCTGTGCCAAAACCTGGAGTGAACTACGTGGTATACACTGACGCTTCAAAGGTGGGACTTGGATGTGTGTTGATGCATAACAACAAAGTGATTGCTTATGCATCACGACAATTGAGGCCACACGAGTGGAACTATCCAACCCACGACTTGGAGTTAGCAGCGGTAGTACACTCCTTAAAGATTTGGAGACATCACTCTACGGAGTTAGATGTGAGATCTTTACGGACCACAAAAGCCTGAAGTATTTCTTCGAGCAGAAAGATTTAAACATACGGCAACGAAGATGGCTCGAGTTGGTGAAAGACTACGATTGTGGCACCAACTACCACCCCGGAAAAGCAAATGTAGTGGCAGATGCATTGAGCCGAAAGGACCATTCCCAACTGGCTACTTTTCTCACCAAAGAGGAAAGCTTGATTCACGAGTTTAGCAAGATGCGTTTGGAATTGGTGAGGGCACCTGAAACAGTGGAAACGCGAATCGTCACTTTAGCTGTTGAACCTGACCTAAGGTCGAGAATCATTGAAACACAACAGATGGATGCGAAATTGGAGGAAATTCGTGTAGAAGTGCGAACCGGTGAATTTGGGAATTTTAGTGAAGAAGGTGACAATGCTCTTACTTTCGAAGGGAGACTATGCATGCCGGATAACGAGGAACTCAAAAACGAGGTTATGAGTGAAGCGCATGAGACTTCTTACACCGCCCACCAAGGAAGTACGAAAATGTATCAAGATCTGAAGAAGTCCTTTTGATGGAATGGTATGAAGAGGGACAAAGCGTCATTCGTCGAGAGATGTTTAGTCTGCCAGCAAGTGAAGACTCTACATCAACGACCGTATGGAAAGTTACAACCACTAGAGATTCCTGAGTGGAAATGGGAGCACATCGCCACGGATTTCGTGACGGGATTGCCAAGGACTCTGAGAGGGAACACCGCTATTTGGGTAATTATAGATCGACTTACCAAGAGTGCACATTTCATACCGATTCTTATAAGTTATGGGTCCAACAAACTAGCTCAAATTTACATAAGGGATATAGTCCGATTGCATGGAGTCCTAGTGACTATCACGTCCGACCGTGACCCAAATTTTATCTCAAGATTTTAGATAATTCTACAGAAGGAGCTTAGAACCAAATTGAATTTCAGCACAGCGTTCCATCCGCAAACCAATGGACAGTCCGAAAGAACGATCCAAACTCTCGAGGATATGTTGAGAGCCGTGGTACTCGACCGAGGATGAAGTTGGGAAGCAGCACTACCACTGATTGAGTTCGCCTACAACAACAGTTTTCAGGCAACGATAAACATGGCGCCGTATGAGGCATTATACGAAAGAAAGTGTAGATCACCGCTCTATTGGGATGATGTTGGCGAGAAGAATACTTGGACCCGATGCAGTTGAAGAAATGGGGGGAATCGTTCGGCAAATTCGTGAAAGGATAAAAGAAGCGCAAGACAGACAGAAATCATACGCGGATGTCCAACAAACCGACTTACAATTTCAAGCTGGTGACAAAGTTTTCCTGAAAGTATCCCCGTCAAAAGGGATAACACGATTTGGCGTCAAGGGCAAATTGAAGCCGCGATTTATTGGGCCTTACGAAATCCTTGAAGGAGTGAGCCCCGTTGCATATCGATTGGCGCTACCACCAAACTTTAGAAATGTGCACAACGTTTTTCATGTGTCACAGTTACGAAAATACGTGTTCGACCCAAAGCACGTGATCCATTTCGAGAAAGTCGCGTTGAATCCAGACTTGAGCTACGAGGAGAGACCCCAATCTATTTTGGACGGAAGGATCCAGAATGTGAGAAATAAACCTGTTTCTTGTTTCTTGTGTGAAAGTACTATAGGAAAATCATGGGCATGAAGAAGCCACGTGGGAGAATGAGGACAAGATGATGGAATTGTACCCAGAACTCTTTACTTGAGGGTAACAAATTTCGGGACGAAATTTCTGTTAAGGTTAGTAGGATGTAACGCCCCGTTTTTATAAACCTAAGTTTCGAACCCTAAAGTACTTGGATTTAATGCTATTAATATTGCGAGGCCCGTGAATTAATTGTTAAGTGGAATTTGTCGCTGGACTAGGGTTTTGTGAAATAAATTACTGCGCGAATTTAAAACAATTCCTTTCCGTGAGGAATATATATTGGACTCAATTCGCGAGTTGGATCGAATAAATTGAATAAATAATATAAAAAATCCAGTCCGTGATAAATAAATTATGGGTTGTATAATTTAAATAAAATACAACCGTGAATTAAACTAATCTAATTAATTCCGACCTATTGACTTGGTCACCAAGATGCATTAATTCAAGTTTTGGTCAAAGATTGTGCAGAGATTTTCCTCCTCGTGATGAGATTTTCCTCCTCCGTGATCTGTAAATAAAATATTAAACAAATCAAAATAAGTAAACTAACGTCCAATTTGAAAGAAAGAAATAAAATTAGAAAAATCGCCCCACTCCCTTTCCCACGTTGAAACCGTCCCTCTCTCCACTCACTCCATAAATCTCTCCTACATCTAAACCAAATCACCTCCTCTCTATACGTTCATCAATCAATTTTCCTATTTTTCCCATCTCTGCAACAAGAACTCATTCCTCTGAAATCCACGACAAGCCTTGAAGAGTTGCCGAATTCTCAATCCAGTCTCAACCGTGGTAATCAATTTCCTAATCGACTCATATCTAAATTTCTTTTGTTTCAATATCAAAACATCGGTGATTTCTTCTAACAGAGATTGAAACCTCAGGTTCAAAGAATCTCCCTTTTCATCCTTGTGAACTCCACAACCAAGTCCAATTAACGGAGGTAAAATTCCTACCCAGTTTTAAACATGAATTATCGCATTCCCCACATATTCAAACAACAATTGAGTTTCTACTATATTAATTGACTTTATGCATATAATAGTTGATGATGGTAATTAAACGTTAAGCTAATATAACCATACCAAACAATTACCTTTCGGGTTAGCAATCGGGGCTGGGTAGGGGTCGTTTCGGAACTGTTCGGGGCGAGTTCGGATAGCTGCGCGAACCGGTGGCGATGTCTGACCGAGGGCGGCGCTGCAGCAAGTCAGAGCGGAGGCAGCAGTCCGCGGTGACTGATCGGCGGTGAAGAAACTCGCCCACGTCGCTGGATAAGTCTGGAACGCAGCAGCGACGGCGACGCACGGCTAGGTCCGCTGCTGTCTAAATCAGATGCGACCGAAGGCTGACCGCCGGCGAGAGGGTCGACGCGACAGATTTCTCGCGAATTGGAAGTTGACCGACGACTCTCGCGAGTTTTGGAGAAGGCAACGGGAGATAGAGAATAGAGAGAGGCGTGGAGATGGTGGCAGTAGGAATTGGGCCTCACTAATTTAAATTAGGTAAATTATTAAAGATGGACTCCATTTAATTGTTTGGGCTTTAAAATGTTAATTTGAGATATAAGGTGGGGAAATAATTAAGCTTTGGGGATTTTAAATAAATCTTTGGGCCGATAATTAATCGTGACGAAATTATTTAATTAAATTCCGAAATAAGTTTGAAGTATGAATAATTTATCCCAAGTCCGGAATATATAATTTTCTTAACAAAAGGGAAATAGTTGTGATAATTCAAATTATGCGCTTAAATAAATTTTGGGAATTTATTTGACATCGTGGTGGAAAATACGAGGAGCCAACGGAGAAATTATGGGCGCAAGCGGCCGCCGAATAATCGAAAAAAAAGAGAGATAAATAACTCTAATTAGGAGGCATGCATTTATTTTTATTTATGTGAAAAATGTGTTGATTTATCTATTATCTAATTTTCAAGGGGAATCCTCGCAAGTGAATCGTGATACCAAGGGAAAGAAAGTACTTGAGAATTAAGCAGTCGAGGTGGGCTTTCTTTTACTGAATCTCTTTAATGTTTTCAAAAGTATGATTATGGTGTAATAAGGGTGGTTTAAACTGTTATGTCATGCCATGCTTATTTGAAAATGAGATTGTTGTCTGATGCCTAGTTTGTGAGGTCGCTCCATTAGGCTATAGGGCTATGTTAAACGAATTCGGGTCTGAGTGAGGCCGCAAACCCTATCAGGCTGTGTACACATGTGGGATCGTGAGCCGTCCTTGCTAGTCGGCCGGTCTCGTGGGCGAGTAGTGTGGCCACACTTTCGTCGCACTATGGAAATGTTGTGATTGATGGATTGTTGAGAAAGTGGGGAGATTGTTTTGCCTGGCCAGGCTATGAAACTGTTTTTGTGATACTCGATGATATTTATTTTCTAAATGTAAAACTCGAGTTCACTATGGTATGGATGACTTAACTTTTCTCAACTATTTTCAGCGTGTGTCCACTGAGTATATTAAGTACTCAGCCCTGCATGTGTTTTCCCTATGTGCAGGTTTAGCGGCGACGAGAATATGGTGGTGTTGAGCAAGTAAATTGGAGAATGAATTGTTCATCCTTGGATTATGAGTGTCGTTGTGTCTTCACACATGACGTCACACTCTCTCTCTTGGTCGTTTCCGCTGTGACAATTCCTTTACTTACCATCCTTGAATACCTGGGATTTTGTTGGATAATGGCAACTCTTGGTCACTTTCATTGAATATAAATTATTGGTCAAACTCGTTATCGAAACCCTAGTTCTCTTCGTCTGTTTATTAAATTCTTTTAATCACGATCACCCGTATTTATTAACCCTAAAGGGCGGTCGTGACAGTGACACTCCCGTGAGCCTAGATACATCCTCTTGGATTGAGAGACCGCGCAAACTTATGACCGGATCAAACTCAACACTAAAGGGGTGTGGAGTCAATCAAGAGCAGGGGCTGGAGGAATAATACGTGACTCAAGGAGCGGCATCGTTGGGGGCTTTATGAAGAAAGTGAATACTTCGTCGAGTCTGGATGTCGAGCTGCAAGCTGTCTCCCTGGGTCTGGACATGGCGAGGGAGAGGGGGCAAAAGGTGTGGATCGAGTTGGACTCCATGGAGGTTATCTCCATGATCCAACACAGTAAATTCGGTCCAGCCAACCTGAGGCACCTTATTACACAAATCCGCAACAAGAGTTCGCATTGCTACAACCAGGGTAACAGGGCAGGGGAATTCGCTGTTAGACATGGGTGTATCGAGGATATGAGCCAAGAGTTTGACCATAACACGTCACCGGCAATGATCAAGGCCTTGGTGAGAATGGACTAACTAAATATTCCAAACTTTGAGTTCTTAATGCACTAGCGAGGGCGCGGAGAGTTTTTGTTTTTTGTTGTTTTACAGTGTGATCTTAGGGGGAGTAGTTTGGTCTCAATCACACATGTGCGGATAAGACAACAAATTACTCCTTAGGTTGATCATATGTCACTTTTGGGCATGCTTCGTGTATACTGTCCTTGCTGATATGAAGGGATGAGGGACCCACAGACCTTCCACTGCAAAGGTGTTAAAAAAAAGAAAAAAGAAACAGCGGCACCTCCATTTCCTTTACGCCATCGATCATCGCTCCGGTCAGCAGCCTTGTACCGCCGGCGTTCCCCCCCATTCCCTTCCCTCTTTCTCATTTCTAGCTTCAGTTTTTTTTCCCCAAATTGGATGAAATTAAACCCTAACCCATGCTTTGACACCCACCAATTTTTTTTACAACGGAGGATTTCTGGATCGGAGGGAAGAAAACAGCGGCGCGGCGTCTCCTCCCTCGCCGTCCACCGTTCGGTGCTCCGATCGGTACCTCCTCGCGCCAACGCCGCTCCACCTTTACACCTCGTGTTGCATGCATGAGTATAAACCGTAATTAGCTTACATGCATGCAACATTAGCGAACATGCATGCGATATATAAGGAGAGCGCGGTGACGTGGCATTAGTTAAGAGGTCTCAACCAATAAGAAGAGGGCAGTGACGTGTTGCTAGCCAATGAGAAGGAAGTGAGCTAAGATACAGAGAGTATAAATAGCAGTAGTTGTTTCTTCTTTTGAGTTGTCGTGAATATTGTGAGTTGTATGTTTGTTAAGCTCCGATCGTGGATCGCGAGCTCCTCTTTGCTTCTTATTCGATTGTAGAACATTATCATTGTTAATGCAATCCATTCTATTGATCATTCAAGTGTTGAGATCGGCGTTTTATCGCTGAGTTCGGCAACGCCGAACTAAGAGAGGAAGACCGAGAAGAGGTCACTGAGCTCGGCAGTGACGAGGTAAGATAGGCCGACCGCGAAGAAATCACGGAGTTCGGCAGCCGACCGCGAAGAAGTCATCGAGTTCGGCAGTGACGAGCTACGATAGGTCGATCGCGGCGTAAGATCGTAACAATTGGTATTCAGAGCAATCGATCTCCGGACGTCGGAACGGTTACTCGAGGTGCGGAAATGGAGAAGAAAATGTTGGAGGCGATGGAACAGAAATTGCAAGAGATGCGAGAAGAGCATAAGGCCGAGATGATGGAGATGTCGCAAACAATTGCTGCGCTTAATTTGCAGAATCAGAAAAATAATGAAATGGAGACTGGTTGGAATCGGTATGAAAATGGAGGAAGATCGACGCGATATGAATTTCCTAAATTCGATGGAGACGGTTTTGAAGGGTGGATGATGAGAGCTGAGTACTTTTTCCAAGTGGCTAAGGTACCTGAAGAGGATAAGGTTAGAGTGGCTGCAATTCATCTAGAAGGGAAGGCTTTGCTGTGGCATCGAGGTTTTGAAAGCTTACATGGAGATATGGCGTACGCGGATTGGTCGAGCTATAGTTCATCCTTGGCCGCTCGCTTTGGTGCTCACGCATATGAGGATCCATTAGCTGACCTCAGGAACCTCAAACAAACAGGTACGCTACAAAATTACATGGATACCTTTGATGAATTATATCCTAGAGCTGGAATTAGAGAGGATCAAGCTTTGAGCTTCTTCTTATCTGGATTAATTGATGAACTACAAATGCCTGTGCGTATGTTTAGACCTAAGGCATTATCTGAGGCTTACTCTTTAGCTAAACTACAAGAGTTGACTGTGAGAGCTCTAGGTGTTAAAACAAAGGTTAGTCAGAGCCATGTTCAAGCGAGCAGTAGCTACTATTCTAATAGCAAACCTTTGGCTGTGACTGCTACTAATAAGGTTGGAGTCTTGAATAACTGGAATGGAAGTAACAAGGAGGTTGGTAGACCGAATGGTGTTAGAGCTAGTACCAATTTGACTCCAAAAGAAATGGATGAAAAGAGGGCAAGAAAAGAGTGTTTCTGGTGCACGGAGAAATTCACTCCAAACCACCAGTGTAGTAAGAGAAGATCATATGTTGTGCAGCTACTTGAGGTAGGAGAAGTGGGAAGTAATGAGGTGCAGGAAGTGAGTGAGGATGAAGAAGAAGATGAGAAATCTGATCTGCAGCTCTCCTTACATGCTGTGTGGGGAAAGGATGGACCTCAAGTAATGAGGATTAGAGGGAAATGTCAGGGTAAGATCTTGAGAATATTGATAGATACTGGTAGCACTCACAATTTTTTAAGCTCGAAAGTGGCTAGAAAAATCAATTGTGAACTACTTCCTGTTAATTCAAAAGCTGTGGAAGTAGCTAATGGGCAGATTCTGCAATGTACCCAAAAATGCAATAGGTTGGAATGGGAGATGCAAGGATCCAGATTTCAGAGTGAAGTCTATCTTATTACTCTGGAGACTTATGATCTGATATTGGGTGGAGAATGGTTATCCACTTTGGGCGAGATTAAGTGGAATTTTAACAATCTCAGTATGGTCTTCAAGTTGAATGGAGAGGAAGTGAAACTACAAGGTGAGAGATGGTCACCTAAGGTTGAGCAATTGAATTTTCTACACATAATGAATCCAGATGAAGCTGATGTTAATGAGAGAAAGCTCAGTCAGTGGATACCTGCTGTTGAGTTGGAGGCAGATTTATGTTATGAGCTTAGTGTTGAGGAAATTTGGCCAAAGCTTAATATGATTCTTAAAGAGTTTGCTGAAATATTTGAGGAGCCGAAAACACTACCTCCACAGAGAGAACTGGATCACAAAATTATTTTAAAAGAGGGAGCAGATGCCATCAACATGAGACCTTATAAATATGCTGCACATCAGAAAAATGTTATTGAAGCTATGATTGAAGATATGCTTAAGGCTGGAGTTATTCGACATAGTGAGAGCCCTTTTGCAAGTTCCATTGTGTTGGTTAAAAAGAAGGACTCTACTTGGAGAATGTGTGTGGATTATAGAGCATTGAATGCTATCACTGTCAAAGACAAGTACCCTATACCTGTTATTGAGGAGTTGCTAGATGAATTGGGTAAGGCTGCTTGGTTCTCAAAGATTGATTTAAGGTCAGGTTACTGGCAAGTAAGGATGAGACCGGAGGATGTCCATAAGACTGCTTTTAAAACTCACTCCGGGCACTATGAGTTTTTAGTCATGCCATTTGGTTTGACAAATGCTCCAGCAACATTTCAGAATCTAATGAACACAATTTTCAGAAGTTATTTGAGGAAATTTATACTGGTATTCTTTGATGATATTCTAGTCTACAGCAGCAACCAAGAGGCCCATGAGCAACACTTGAGAGTGGTTCTGGAATTGATGAAAGAACATAGCTTATTAGCTAAAAGGAGCAAGTGTACTTTTGGGTGTAAGAAAGTGGAGTATCTCGGTCATGTTATATCTCATGAAGGGGTCTCAACTGATGAAGGAAAAATAGAAGCAGTGAAACATTGGCCTCAGCCTAAGACTGTCAAACAAGTGAGAAGCTTCCTTGGCTTAACTGGCTATTACAGGAGATTTGTGCATCATTATGGAGTGATAGCTAGACCACTGATAGAGGTGATTAAGGGCAATACATTCAAGTGGACAAATGAAGCACAAGAAGCTTTTGAAAAGCTGAAAATGGCTATGATAACAGCTCCTGTGTTGGCCTTGCCAGATTTTTCTAAAGAGTTCGTTATAGAGACTGATGCTTCGGGATTTGGAATTGGAGCTGTGCTAATGCAAGATAAGCACCCCATAGCCTTCATTAGTAAGTCTCTATCTCCTAAATATCAGACTTTATCAGTATATGAGAAGGAATTGTTGGCTATTTTAATGGCTGTGAAGAAGTGGTATCATTATTTGCAAGGCAAGAAGTTCATCATTCTGACTGATCATCAGAGTTTGAAATATTTGATGGATCAGAAGCTGACTACACCTACTCAACAAGCTTGGATGACCAAGCTAATGCAATTTGATTATGAAATTAGATACAAGAAAGGCATTGAGAATTCAGTGGCTGATGCTTTGTCTAGAGTTCCAGAAGTGATGACTTATGCTCTAACTTCCTTTGTGATTCCTCTTGAGTTAATTGCAAAAGTTAAGGAATCATGGAAAAAAGACACTCTGATCCAGAAAATTTTGGAAGAAAAAAGGCAGAATACAGAGTCTCATCCAAAATTTAATTGGGAGAGGGAAGAACTGAGAAGAAAAGGCAAGCTGGTGGTGGGAAATGATGTGTTACTTAAGGCTCAGATCTTATCTACTTTCCATGGATCTGCCTTGGCTGGTCATTCAGGAGTATTGGGAACTTACAAGAGGATAGCTGCCCTGTTATATTGGCCGAAACTGAGAAAAGATGTCAGAGAGTTTGTGCGACTATGTGTTACTTGCCAAAAATACAAGCCTGGTAATACTTCTCCGTCTGGATTATTACAGCCTCTCCCAATACCTACTGCAATTTATACAGATATCTCAATGGATTTTGTTGAAGCCTTGCCGAGCTCTCAAGGTTATGACACTATATTTGTGGTGGTGGATAGACTAAGTAAATATGCACATTTTATGGCTCTTTCACACCCATTTACAGCAAAGAAAGTAGCTGAGGTGTTTATGGATTCTGTGTTTAAATTGCATGGAATGCCAGTTAAGATTGTGAGTGATAGAGGAGCTATCTTTGTGGGAAGTTTCTGGAAAGAATTCATGAGCTTGTTAGGGGTTGAGTTGTTGTATTCCACGGCTTATCACCCAGAAACGGATGGGCAAACTGAAATAGTCAACCGAAGTTTACAATGCTATTTACGTTGTGCTATGGGAGAGAAACCGCATACTTGGTTCCATTGGTTGAGTTTGGCTGAGTACTGGTACAATACTACCTATCACTCGAGTATTAGAATGACTCCTTTTGAAGCTCTATATGGCTTTGCACCTCCTTTACATGTTCCTTATTTACCGGGTGATTCCAATATTGAAGCAGTCGATCTTGCTCTCAGAGACAGAGAAGAGATGCTTGCTATACTTAAACGAAATGTCCAGAAAGCGGCTGACAGAATGAAGAAACAAGCGGACAAACACAGAAGTGATAAGGAGTTTGAGATAGGGGAGTGGGTTTGGTTGAAATTGAGAGAGTATAGGCAGAGATCCATCCGAGGAAAACACCACAAATTTGAGCCCAAATAATTTGGTCCATATCAGATATTGGATAGGATTGGTGCAGTAGCTTATAAACTCAATCTACCAGCCTCGGCTACAATTCATAATGTGTTTCATGTATCATTGTTGAAACCAGCTTCCCCTCCAACAGGCCCCGTAACTGATCTACCAGAGATATCTCACTTAAATGACGCTATTCCTCAGGCGATACTCGACAGAAAAATGGTTAAGAGACATAATCAAGCGGCTACTAAATGGCTCATCCATTGGGAGGGAAAATCGCCGGCAGATGCTTCATGGGAGTTTGCGGAGGTGATTAAAGCCAGATTTCCATGGTTCCTTGTGGAAAAGGAACCTTAAGAGGGGAGCATTGTTGCATGCATGAGTATAAACCGTAATTAGCTTACATGCATGCAACATTAGCGAACATGCATGCGATATATAAGGAGAGCGCGGTGACGTGGCATTAGTTAAGAGGTCTCAACCAATAAGAAGAGGGCAGTGACGTGTTGCTAGCCAATGAGAAGGAAGTGAGCTAAGATACAGAGAGTATAAATAGCAGTAGTTGTTTCTTCTTTTGAGTTGTCGTGAATATTGTGAGTTGTATGTTTGTTAAGCTCCGATCGTGGATCGCGAGCTCCTCTTTGCTTCTTATTCGATTGTAGAACATTATCATTGTTAATGCAATCCATTCTATTGATCATTCAAGTGTTGAGATCGGCGTTTTATCGCTGAGTTCGGCAACGCCGAACTAAGAGAGGAAGACCGAGAAGAGGTCACTGAGCTCGGCAGTGACGAGGTAAGATAGGCCGACCGCGAAGAAATCACGGAGTTCGGCAGCCGACCGCGAAGAAGTCATCGAGTTCGGCAGTGACGAGCTACGATAGGTCGATCGCGGCGTAAGATCGTAACACCTCGTCGCCACTGGCGTCGTGCCGTCGGAGAAGGAGAGGGGGTCTCGCTGACAGTCAGCACCACCGCCGCTGCTCCTTGATTCACCGCTGTCTCGACTCCCAAAAGGGGCCCTATCCGACAGCAGCCGCCCGGCTCTCCGTCGCTGCGGTTCTGCCCGTGAGTCGTTGATTCGCCGGTTGGCAGCTACATCTCCTCCCCTTTCTTTTCTATTTACTGTGTTGGTAACTATGGCAGTAGCTGGGTGTACTAAGTTCAAAGTTGGATCCTTGAGATAATTTTTCATTCTTAAATATTACTTGATGGAGTGAGTTCTCTTATTTCCCTTAAACGTGCATTGCTACTGTCTTGTGTTCATGAGCAGCCAATTTCTTATTGTTGCAAGTCCTTGGGTGTTGATGCTACTGCTGTGGTTTCTAAATTTTATAAGTTCCTGCCTAATCATGGGATTCTATCGTGGTAGTGTTGTGTAGTTTACCTGTTAACGTTGCAGCTGCCTGGATTTTCAGCTCTTGAATCTCAAGCTCTCTTACTCTCAACTTGCTATTTTGCTGGAAATTCTTAAGGTGTGTAGGAGAGTGTTCATAGGTGTTGTGGAGGGGATCCTTATAGGCCAACTTTGGTGTACTTGGTGCAATAAAAGAGGTTGACATATTAGTTGTCTTCATGCTGCAGCATATCCCCTTATTTGGCCCACATTGTGGCACTTTAACTTGATTTTTGGTGTTATTTGTAGTACTAGGTACTTGATCATTAACTCCATCTTGTTCCCATATGATTATCTAGTACTTAGCTATTAACTCCCATCGTTTGCTTGTGGCTGGTGAGAAGGCAGGTGCTGCCAAGGGGGTGTAAGGTTTCTGCAAGGTTTGACTTGCTCTTTTGGTGAGTCTTTGGTCCCCCAATCTAAAGGGGTTTGTTTTCTTCCTTTAATTAGCTCCCTTACTTTCTCTTGTTCTTTAGTGACAAATCCCTCCCCTTTTTGTGTCTTTTCTCTTGTTCTTTAGTGACAAATCCCTCCCCTTTTTGTGTCTAATTGCAGGTGGAAGCAAGAGCTTAGGTTGCCAAAGCCACCCGCGAGACGGCTCGCTGCCTCGGCCCAGCAGCTGATTGGACCGGGGCTCGGTGGTGTGTGGTTCTTTGGGCTCGGGAGGGGAGTCCAAAGTATAGCTTAGTATTAACTTGTAGCTCTTAGCCTTTTTGGATTTTTTTTGTAACAGAATACCATTCCATTTAGCAAAATTACGTCATTCAAAAGGTGTACGAACATTTTAGTTCGAGAAGAAAGAACCTCCTCTCTTGCACCCGGTTCCCATATTTCAATAACGTACTTTTGCGTGTTTTAGCTTGTTTGATTATTCTTCTTAAAATCTGTTCTGCGAACTAATAATGCTAAGCATCGACAACAAGGTAACAAGTCCCATTAAAACAAACGACTCAAATATTAACGGGAAGGGATAGGAAAAGAAGCGGGTATTACACCAAAAGCATAAACCAGTTCATTCTTTCTCTGTGTGTTAATGTCCTTAAGTATGTTTGAGTTTCCATTTCCAAGAGCTTTTACATGCTTAATTTCTATTTTTATGTCTTCTGAATAGGAACTATGCTTGAAACTTGCCTCTTTTCTTTTTCTTGTCTTTCATACTTGAGGACAAGTATGGTTTAAGTGTGAGCAGCTTGATGAGGCTCATTTCATGCACGTGTTCCGTCATAAAATGCACCCAATTCTGTGATACTAACGTGCAAATGTGAGTCATGTGTGTATGAAAGTCCGCCATATTCAAGAAAGGAACTGATCAGTTGGGCGGACGAACGGGGGAAGGAAAAGGAGACACTTTGCTGCGCGAACTGATCAAGTCAGGATCAAATGGGGCCAGCCGAAGTCCCGCATAAAAGATGGAGCTAAAAACTCCCACCAAAAGCCAAGGGAAGTAATGACAATTCGAGAGGACGGTACCCTAGGGATAAGAGCCCTACGTCTCTCTATAAATAGGAAGCCAAGCGCGAGTAGGAGGGGGGATGCATTGACACAGAGACACACCTCTTAGAATTCGGCTCTCTTCTAGGGCTGAAATCGCAGCTCAGTCTACTACAAATTCCTGAATTCCGTCACATACACACTTGGTTCTTAGTTTAGTTTAGTTTAGCGGTGTGTTGGTGTTGGTTTTATCATTCCCACCTTTTGGTTCTGTATTCCGCTTCGAGACTTGTTTACATTTAGTTTATGCTTGACGTTCAGACTTAGATGTGTTGATTTAGTGATTTCAGTTTATTGACCTATGTTTTGTGAAAGTTTGTAATTATGCATAAATACTCTGATCTATGATTGATTTCTGATTTATGTGCATCTTAGCTCAAATGTTTTGCTGCTGTTAGATCTGCTCTGTTATCAATGAATCTTGCTCAGTTGTTAAGGAATTTATGGATGAAGTGCTTTAGGATGTTTAGATTTGGTAGATTAGTTGGTATTTCCGCATGATTATGGGTTAGTTTCTTATTCACGTGAGTATGGTTAGTTCTTAGGAGCAGATTTAAGTTTACGAGTTGCTATGATAAGATGTGTTGTTCGTGAATGCTCAGATCTGGTTATACTCTGTGTTCTATGTTGATTCCGTGCAGAAGATGAAGTTGTTAGAAAAGTTTTACTTTATTGTACGTTTTGCAGGAGACTGACAGTCGTTCACTTTATTCTGTTTATCCATTTTAGGAAACTACATGACGAGTTAAGCAAGTAGATTTCATTCTGTTTAGCAAGTGGATCAGTTTAGTTAGTTTAGTCTCTCAAGTCAAGTAGCTTAACTTAACCCACCGTAGTGAAGCGTGGCAGCAGCCATAAGCATTCGTGTCCGCAACCAATGTAAAACAAATCATCTCTGTGGGATCGATCCTTACTTCCATTTACTAGTTTAAAGTTTTGTGGGTTAAGGTTTTGAAAGTTCTTTTGAGCCCTCACTCAAGTCGGATCTAAGTCGAGTTGACCAGTCTGAATCTCCACTGGATCCACTCACCGACATTTTTCAGGTAGAAGACATACACCTAGCCAGCTGGATCAGTTTGACAATTTAACTTGAGTGATCCAAAACGATAGAAGAGCGACATATTACACTTTTATGAGGAGCAAAAAAAAAAAGACCTTTCACTCGTCTCCGCTCAACTAACACATAAGGAAAACACATGCAGGCTGAGTACACTATAAAATACTCAATGGACTTATGCCGAAAACAGTTTATCAAAAAAATATTTGGGGTTTTGGCTTTAGAAAGGCCCACCTCAAGTGCTTAGTCCGAAATTATTTTCTTTCCCTTGCGATCACGATTCACTTGCGAGATATCACCTTTAGAATTTAATATAACACTTAGATCACCACCAAGAATCAAGAAATAATTAAATTAAGATTATTTTCCCAATTATTTTCACAATCAAGATTACAAATTTTTCCCAATTAGAAGTTTAGGAATTTCGATTAATTCCGACCACCTACGCCCCAACAAACTATATTAAAAATAGGCCCAAACCAATTAAATTAAGTGGCCCAAAGAAAGAAATAGTATACTCCCATTCACAAAATAATGCACGTACACTCCCCACCACTATTATAAAACAAACACAATCCGAAAAAAAAATAATAAACAATTAAACTATTACACCCATTACCACCTATGCCTACACGTACACACTGTCGTCTAGACCTGCCCAAGGTTTATCGAACCGGCGGTTAAAACCGAAACCCTAACCGCCGGTTACAGGTCCGAACCGAAACCATGAGAAGTTACCAGAACCAAAGCCATCGATTTTTAAACGTGGTTTGGTTTAGGTTCAATAAATTTCGAACCAAAACCTTAAAATCGCCGAAAAAATCGTGAAACTAAGCCGGAATCGTAAAAAACCAGCGGTTCGGAACCGTGAAAAATCCACCGGAAAACCACCGGTTCGGAACCAAAATTGCTGGTTTTGGAACCGGAACCAGAACCGTTACCGTGAAACACTCTCGCGGTTCGGTTCTGTTCAACAATTTCCAAAACCGGAACCGCCAGTTTCGAACCGTAACTGCCAGTTCCGAAACCGTGGGCACCTCTACTGCCATCCCACTTTACCACTTTAAAACAATCACTAACTTATAAGGGGGATGGTTATCCACACTTATATAGATCAGATGGGATCTTCACCAATTCGATGTGGGACAAAATTTAGAGTTTTAACACGCCCCCGCACGTGTGGGCCAGAATGACACATTGGACTTCCATCACGTGGGTAGGCAAGATAAGAGAACCATCATCAATGTGAGCCGGAAAGAACATCGGTCTTCCACTCGTGAGGTAGATAGGAGATAAAGAGAAAACCATCATCGACTTGGGTGAGTGGCCCATTTCTAATACACCCCGAAGGACCCCGCAAGTAAGTTATTGAATTTTGATTTCAATTCTTTAAAAGTTGGGTCCTTAATTTATTTGTTTTGATTTATTCAATTAAGAGGTTAATTGCAGATCGTGTAGGGTGTGATGTATGGATGCAGTAATAAGAAATTGAAATTGGGTGAGAGATGTGTATACCTTTAGGAGAAGTGAATTTGCAAACTTGGTGGATTGAAGGGGAAGTGTAAGGATTTCTAATAAGCTGCCTCTTTCGAACAAAATTGGAGATGGCGAAGAATGGTGATGGAGGGTGCCGCTAACTTCCGGTCTCTGTTACAAAATTTCATGAGTATAGGGTGTATTTTAGGAATTTGACAATAGGGACAGAGAAGGCAGATTTGTTGAATTACAGTAGTCGAACAGAGAGTGTCAAGAGAGTGAAAGGGGTCGGACTTGGTTCTTCGCGGCTACTCACTTTTCTTCCTTCTGCCATGAAAGTTCCACGACGATGAACACATAGGAAAAGGGGTTGGATGGAAAGCGTAGACAGGATAGAGATTACCTCTTGTTAGATTAGAGTGGAAAACAATGGACGAAGAAGGATCTTTGCCTTAACTCTTTGCTCTTGGTTTGTGAATTGGAAAATGAGTGAATGTGTAGGAGGTGCCTGGAAGAGCAAAATAGGGTAGAAATAACCGTTCCAGGAGTGAGTAATTGAGGTAATCGACTCTCTAATCAATTAGAATTAAAGGTGATTGGGGTTTATTTTTTGAGCAGATTGAAGAGTGGAGGAACGGTTAGGAGCATGAGAGAGGGTGCCAAAAGAGTAATTGATTTCATAAATAATTTGTGACTGACTGAAAAATCACAATAGAGGGAGAAGAGATCTGCACTGGGATCCTCTATTTTTCTTGGAATTATTTAGTGTAGGGTTTAATTTATTTGGGCTTAAGACCCTTTGTATTTTATCTAAATTGTGTAGCCCAAATTATATTTCACAAGATTGAACTTGTTTTAATTGTTTAATTTATCGAGTACAACACGAAATTGAGTCCAATAAATATTGCTCAAGGAAATGATTTAATTAAAATTAATTGTGATTTCACCATCACTATTTCGAGCTCATAAACAAGTTATCAAATATTCGAAAAAAAAAGTAAATTCGCTCCGCATCAATTATTCAAACACCCACGTCACGTAATCAACGAAGTTGACTAGTCAACACATAGTAAAAAATTCCAACTCAATATTAGGTCACAAGAAAATCAAATAACAATTCCACTCGATATTTAATTCAAGGATTTCACGGCATTAAAATCATTAAATGCAAGAGATTTAGGGTTCGAAAATCAAGGTTCAAAAAGTGGGGTGTCACAGATGGGGTATTATTTTATACTGCAAAATTGAATCTTACAGTGCTATATGTTATTGGCTCGTTGAAGCTCATACCACATGTCCAGGAGCGTTGTATCCTCGTCATTAGCGCATACTAGTATTACCACCCATGCTATGCACGGGTCATGCGGTTTTCATACAATGAATACAACTTCTGAATAAATCAACATAAATAAGAAATTTTATCATTATATACATTTTACAAAAATAAAATGCTCTCACCCCACTCTAAGTGAAGCATTTCTTATCCGACACATGATTTTATACATTTTGTATTTGTGAATTGAGTCGAGTAAAATAGAGTAAGACAAACGATAAAGTAGAGAAAATGACCTTTTTATTTCATATAAGATATACAAAAAAAAGGAAACTGTGCAGTTACAGTGTGATAGAGGGAACATATACTACCACTTTATTAAATACACACACGCACCCATATACATATGTATATGGGTGCATTACCCTCCTTATCATCCCCTAGTATAAAACATAGGACTAATATAATCCCTTGGATCTATTAATCTAATGGCTTTGATTAAATGTCAGTCGGTACATTATTATACTAGTTTCGTACATCAAAGGGCAAAATTGGATATAAACAATTATATAATTCAGTTTTCAACTCCATCATTTCAGCGTAAATTATGTTTTGATTCATAATATCAATTGACATCATTCTCTCTTCCCCATTTCATCTCTCATGTTTCCCTCAATTCTACTCTCCACGAAAACCCTAGCCACCCTAAATTCGCGAAGAAAAACAGTTTTATCCTCCATTTGTCGCTGTCAAGACGAAGTGAAATACACGGTAGGCCGTAGTCTCTGTATATCTAGTCGATTTATGGTTTTTTTGTTGATGACGAGCAAACAATTGCCCAGTCTTTTCTGCAGACAACGAAAGCAGGTAATTTTCACTCTAATCTCTCTCAATTTCTCATTTTTCAGTCTGCGCCGCTTGTTCAGTGAATCGTGATCTCGCTACTCACGATTAGGCTTCTGGTAATTAGTGTTTTTCTGCCATTTTTGTTTTGATTTCGTAGATTTTTGGCGTTTTTTGTTCTTTTGTTCAACATTGATTCGAAAATTATTCATCATCACTTCATTCTGATGTTGTACATTATTTTCGGGCTGTATACATTATTCACACAAATTGGTACACTATTTCACTCCGATGTTACATCATTTGTTTTTTTTTTGTTATAAAATGTCATGATATATTAGACCGTATATACATATTTTGCATACAAAAAATTGTGTAAAACAATGCTACATTACACATGCATACTTGTATATAACTTAAAAACATCACTTAGATAGTTTAGTACATCAATTAAGCCTGATTTTATGCATCATGTTTTGTTACATCATTTAGTTACATCTATACATCATGTTCCGTTTACATTATTTAGCCATAGATGTACATTAATTGATATTACATTGTATGTGTTTCTGAATAGTTTCAACGAGTGCAAGAATCGATTACAAGGACATTAAAGATGTTCAAAGATGTGCTACATTATTATTGAGTTGTAGTATGTCATGTACGAAAATTGTATTTTAATGTATATGCCACCTACTGAGTAATGTCGATTAAAATTTGTTTGATGATGGGAAGAAGTTATATCCATTCCCCAAGGGTTAAGTAGTCCATGGGGTTAGGGTGTAGTACCAACTAGTAACACAACGTTTACTAAGGGCAAGGAGTTAGAGCCGTTTTCATAGGATTCAATTATTTATTGTTTGGTGTAGTAGTAATTGTACATTAATGTGTAGGGTTCATACATTACAAGACCACATTAAACTACTTCTTGCGTAGATTATTATAACGTTTTCATACATTATTATACTGTTTACGTACATAAAAAACAAACAATAAAAACAGAAATATGCCTTAGCCCGATGGATTACTAAACCCAAGGGGGAATGATTTATTTCCCTACCCTTGGTGAATGTTTCGTTAGTGAGTCGGTAATACAACCTAGCCCTGTAATACAACCTAGCCCAATGGATTGATATACCCCAATGGTATGGATTCAACGTGCTGCAAGACATTAAACTACTTCTTACGTGCATTATTATATCGCTTTCGTACATTTTTATACCGTTTACGTACATAAAAAACAAAAAATAAAAATGGAAATTATAGATAAGCGTTGGTAATATGCCCTAGCCAGATGGATTACTAAAACCTAGGGGAAAGGATTTATCTCCCTACCCTTGGTGAATATATCGTTAGTGAGTCGGTACTACAACCTAGCCCAATGGATTGCTAAACCCCAATGGTATGGGTTCAACGTGCTGCAAGACATTAAACTATTTCTTACGTACATTATTAAATCGGTTACGTACATCAAAAACAAGAATAAAAATAGAAATTATAAGCAAGCGTTGGTAATATTCCCTAACCCAATGGATTACTAAACCCAATGTGTCACGAACACATTTTACCAGGAATAGTAAAACTCGGTTAACCGTGATTAGGGATGAAAATTAAGAAGAGGTATATGGACAATTCATATGATCACGAAACATCTCAAATGGGATACTTGAATAGGATACGCTCGATCATAAAGATTCGAGTGAAAGGTTCATATAATACTGTTTATTAATTGTCAGAGTTTCAGGGGGAAAACAAGATTTAACTTGTTTAAATAGCACATCGGAAACAATTGAACGCAATTCCATGTATGAAGACATGAACCTCTGAGAGTACTGTATAGACACAAGAGTAAGCCCCACTTGGATCAGCGCCCTCCACTCCATCATAGCTCAACCTGCACATTTATAAATACATCCAGGGCAGAGTACAAATGTACTCAGTGAACACATTGCCAAAAGATACAATTATACATTTAAAATATTGTTAGTCATCAATCACAGTATTACTCAGGGGTTTTTCACAAAAGCCCGAGGTTATCAAAATCTCATACTTAAAAGTTCGATTGCACAATCTAAGTTCTTTCTGTAATTCGCCGTATCTGAAACATCTTGTGACGGGAAAGTGGCCACTTTCCACGGTCACCGGACCGGCCAACCCTTTCGATGACACACAGTCCACGTGTACACTAGTCCGAGTAGGGACTCTCCCCTTGCTGGACCCGAATTCGATTATTAAATTTTGGCATAGCACATTCGGTATAACCAAAGCAGATAGACATCATCACATAAAATAAATCATTTATGGCGAGACAACATCATTTGCATAAATAAATATTATCTCAAATATACTTCATATTTTTATCCACATTTGTATGTAGGATAGAAAAGTTCACCTCGTATGCTTCTGAACTCCGTAAAACAGTATTAACTCACTTGGAGTTAAATTCCTTGCGATTCACCGTGTCCAATAAAAGAAAATAGTCCATTTTGCGTCGAGAAATAAATAAAAGCGGATGATATACTCCTAGGAATATGCATCCTATTTTCTTCTCTTTTTTTTAAACTCATTCAGTTTAACTAAATCCGAAGATTTAATTATTGGAATCAATTAATCAAGAGATTAATTAACTCGATAAATTCAAGTATTTTAACTTGAATAAAATTTGCAAGATCGGTCTAAATTAATTCAAGGGAACTTAAGCACAAGTAATTAATTCATTCAATTCATTAACTAACTTAATTATAGCTCTAGTTATTATATTGGACCAATTAAATTATACTAGCCCACAAGCACATAAATTAAAAGATTTGGGCTTTGTTAATTTAATTACTATAACTGACTCAAACAAAAGAGCCAATAAGAGAGCCCAAGTAAAATAAAAGTTCCATCAACTCCACTCACGTGAATTTGTCTCTCTCTATCTACTGTGTTCTCACCCTCTCACCCAACTCTCTCTCACTCATTGAAGATATCTATTTCTTTCTTTTCATTTTCACCAAACAAGAGATAGTCTTCGTTTCCTTCATGATCGGAGGTCCAAACAAAGTCCGATCGTTCCTATATTTTAACCGAAGGTAGATTACATAAAGCATAATTTCTACCAAAGGAGATCAAATTTCAATGGTTCGATCTTCTATTATTAAGCTTTTAAGTGGTTGTCGTTTGAGCAATAGCAACTCCGGCTTTGTTCACGATCGGAGGTTCAAACTTTGTCCGATCGTTCTGAAATTTTAAGGGAAGGTAAACAACTCATTCTACTTCATTTTGACCGAAGGAAAATACAATTGAACGGTTAGATTTACCATTATTAATTTACAAAGGTGCTACCACTTCAAGGTGCTTGTTTTCAAAAGATCAAAAGATGATAGCATTTGTAATTGGAAGAACGAAAATTAGATTGTTTGATACTAAAGTGAGCATGCTTATGTTCTAGAGAATTTTTCTAAACATGCTATAGGGTTTCTCCTTTCTAAAAAATATGCATGCTTGAAGTAATAGACTTTAAATAAGAGACTTACTTAAATGAAGAGGTGCAAAAGCTCGTTGAAAAATACTTGGTGCTTGCTTGTGAAAGAGAATTTTAGTGTGTAGTGTTAGAAATTGTTTGAGGGATGATTGGAGGTGAGAAGTCATCTCCACTTTATACTACTTCTCCGACAAGGAAGTAAATACTATCACTATAGCATACGTACTCCTTTGCATAAATTTGGGAAAACTCATGATGATTTGAAAACATCTAATTGTCGTGTTACAGTGAACTTTGAAAATGAGGATATGTATGCATCACGATGGGTTTTAATAACATGTTTCTGACATGCCCCAGAAAACTATGCATCCACTATTTGATAGTATTCATACTATTCACAACACTATGTATATTATTAACGACATTATTCATTATTGTAACAAGTCCACTCGAACAAGTCTTTTGCATATAAGGGATAATTCATCATGAAGAGTTAGAAAAAGAATTTCACCTCGTGCCTTTTATATATGCAGGAAGAAAATGTCAAACAAGACATTATTCACGCTGTTCCATTTACCGTGTATAAATTACTACGTGCTGACGGGTCTTTTTATTAGCAGGAGCATGCTTCGAGAATTGGAGTTTCTCCAATAATAGAGCACCAACTGTGTGTAGCTCGTCTTGGTAATAATATAGATATACTTGGAGCATTCTCCACTAAGAGAAATGACTCTATTTTATAAGTGGACATTTAATATCCATTTGAGCTATAATTGTACTAGGACAATTATTCACCGACTTGTATTTCGTTGCACGTTAGACTGCTTGAGCATAAATACTTTTTCACTTTGGTACTTGATCAATAAAAATCCAAAGGATTTATAGTAACAAAAGACAGTAGTTTAAAGTACTATTTGCTTTAATATAAACATTTACTTCATAAACTAGACAAACGTCTAACATTATTAATAGTATTACACATGGAAAAAGGTTTATCTCCCTACCTTTGGTGAAGGTTTCTTTAGTGAGTCAGTACTGCAACCTAGCCTGGATTGCTACACCCAAATGGTATGGGTTCAATGTGCTGCAAAACATTGAACTACTTCTTACGTACATTATTATATCATTTTCATACATTATTATACCGATTACGTACATTATTGTACCATATTCAACACAATCAAGCTAATGACGAAAATATGCTTAATTTAAGCTATATTTGTGTATAAAGGTACTGCAAAATCAATAAGATAATAAACTAAAATATTTAAAATTAAGAAAGGAAAACAAATCAATGCAAAATAACTACCAAATCATGGGAGGCGTGAATTATGGAATGAGAATAACTACTCAAAATGTCAACTTACTTTTCTACCTTTTTTTGGTTTTTTTAATATTTAAATTAATTCCATGTGGCACAAATATAGACCATTAGATGACAAGAATCAATGGATTAGATTAGTTTTAGTTTTAAATAGTATTCTGCACATTAATCTAAATACATCCCTATATATATACATAAGGTTATGATTAATTGCTAACTAATTAGCAATCCCAAATTAAGACCAATTCGTAGCCATTAGATTAGAAGATCTTGTGGTTAAAATAATATCAAATAGATTATATTTTAACTTTAAATAATTAATAAATAAATCTAATAGGTATTAATGTCAATTCTAATATAGGGTAGTTAAAACTAACTACTTTCTCTCTTTTCTAAATCATCTTAGAACTTTAAATTTACATAACTCTTTCGAGTTAAATTATTTTTTGCAAAAAATAAATCAAATTAAAGGTAATTTTATAAGGATTCTAATGAGATCTCAATTGCATATATTCCGACGACGTTCGGATGATGAAATTAATACTTTTTATTTCAGTTTCGTTTATATTGATAAAACAGATATTTTTATCAACAAATACATCAAAAAAATTCAATATAATGTATGTAAAATCTAAATAATACCGTGTTGATATTTTCATATACTTGTGTTGAAATACTCATGTCATTGAGTTGATATTTGTAATACACTATGGGGGTGTTCGGTTGACAAGATTAAATCTCATGATTAAATCTGTATTATGTTTGGTTCATAAGATTGAACTCTTCAACTTAATCCTAGATGGATAGTATTATGATAATTAGTCATAGCCTCCCCCCTCCAACTAAAATAATCCCACAGCTTAATCCTAGATGGATAGTCTCATGATATTAGTCATGACAACCGAACGCCACCTATGTTGATATGAAAAAAACCACGAAAATTATGATATGATAACAGAATGATGATCTTACCCCTTTGTTGATATTGTGTCTTCTATTTATTAAAATTGGTGATGTTTAATCTCATCCACTCATTTCAAAATCTAAAGGTGTAAATTTGGTCCTTATAAACATAATTAAAGATTTTATAAATAAAAATTACAAATGCTAATTATAATATTTTTCAAATTTTTAATAAAAACAAAACATTCTTACTTTAACATGTGTACTTAATAAGAACAAGAATAGTAATGTAGAAGTGCATAAAACATGTATACGTAATCATATCTTTTTTAATCAAATGTAATTTTGATTTAAATTTTAATTGTTTTCATTGATTACGGGAAACACACGGTTGATAGTAACTATAAGATTATCAAGTATTAACTTTTCATTAATCATTCTTATTTCATTAAGTCATTTTCTATGGGGAATGAAATATTATTATAAATTAATTGAAAACCAATCAAAATACCTTCAAACATGTCTTTCTAAAACATTCTAAAACTTGATGCAGGAAAAATTACATCCTCATAATTTATGTTACATATTAATTCTCTGAAATTGCATTTTGAACTACTATTCATAAGTGATCTAAATGTCTTGGATAAGCCATTTTTTTTTATTAAAAGAACTACTTTTAAAAATGTTGTAAAGCTCAAGATCTCCAATCTTGTTTAAGATTGTGACCATCTCTAATTTAATACCTTCTTTTTCTAGTCTGTCCAATATGACCTCCTTAGATATTTCACAATTTTTGTACTCCCTCCGTCCCAAGGAAGATAACCCTTTCCTGGTGCGGCACGGAGTTTTATTCAATTTTATTTTGTGTATTAATTAGTGGAAAGAGTAAAGTAAGAGAAATGGAATAAAATAGAGATTTAATAACTTCTCTAATTTAATACCTTATTCACTTCTAGTCTTTATCATGGCCTTCTTAGACATTTCACATTATTTTATACTCCCTCCTTCCTAGGGAGGTACGGGGTTTTATGCAATTTTATTTTGTATGTTAATTAGTGAAAAGAGTAAAGTAAGAGAGAAGAATAAAGTAGAGATAAATGTTTTTCTATTCATAGTAATGAGTTATTTTCAGTGGGACGGAGGGAGTACAGTTTAGGTTTCCTATCAGGTATTATCGTACCTAACCAAAGCCTTGCTTGTTTGTATAGCTTTTCCGTTTTTTTAGTCTAAGACATTTCATGTAAGATAGATTAGTTGATTGAGACAATTTTTTACTCTATCAATGACACAATTAACTTTTGTACAATAAGAGCGTTTGATTTACACAATATACAACAATGACAACTAATAACAATGCTAATATACAAACTAATGTTTTCCCACCAAATCAGTCTCAAATGGCAGTTTTGATATTTTTCCAAAAATTCTGCTAATATGTATAGATGAGTAATCTTCATGGACAAGAATCTTCCACCTCCTCCTCATCTATGCGTTCTGCATTTTATTCTCCTCTATTTTGTGTCAATAAGTAATAAAATTTACTCTCTATGTTCTGTAATAAGCGAGAGACTTATATAAAAAGGAAAATGACTCGCTTATGTGAGACGAAAGGAGTTCTTTCACAGTATAAATCCTAACATTAAATAATTACAAATATTTGTTATGGAGTGTGATCCGTTGCTAACTTGTTAACTCATCAACGTAGTGTATTAAAAATGTCAACACGATCACATTAAAATATCAACACATATTTGTGTTGACATTTTAATAAATTGTATTGATATTTAAATATTAATGTCAACACAGTTTACCAATTGTTTTCTCTCTACCTCTCTCTTCATTTACCAATTTTACATTAAAACCCGTGACGACCCCAAAGTGCATATTCTTTGGAGACGGAGGGAGTAATAAAATTAATAAATTTGATTAGGATAATATATTATACGGAATATAAAAAATGACTTTATAAAAAATTTAAATATTCAATTTCAGATGCTCATAAACATGCATGATTTACTTAGTAATTAATTTAGCATAATAAATTAAATTTAATTAAGATAAACATCTCTCTTACTTTATTCTCTTCACTTAACACATAAAATAAAGCTATATAAAATCTCGTGCCGCCCAAGGAAGGGTCATCTTCCTTGGGATGGGGGAAGTATTTTGTAAGCACATCCTCTTATCCTATTATTTATTCCCTCCGTTCATGAATAGAAGTCTCATTTTGCCATTTCAGTTCGTCCTCGAATAGGAGTCCCGGTTGTCTTTACCATATTTAGAAATAAATATCACCACTTCTTTTGCACTAATATTTCTGAAATGCCATCAAATTACAAAAATTAAATCCCCAAAATTATACCCAACCTCCCAAACCCTCCCCGTGATATGTCTCTCTCTCCCCCCCCCCCCTCATTCCCTCCATCCTCTCACTACCTCTCACACATTCGGGAACCCTAACTCGAATTGCCGCCGCCTCCTCCTCCTCAAACCCTGATAGCCGCCTAGATATGTTAAATGGACTGCTATCTTTCCCCTATCTCTCTCTCGGCGACCGCTAATCCCCTTCCTTTTCCTACTCCTTGAACCCTAATCGTTGTTTCCTCGCCTCACTCGCGTGAATGGACTTTTGACCCCTCAAAGGCGTCGATTCTGACCCCTATTGCGAACCATTACTCTACAATCCCCACATACTCATGGCAGAACACCGATTTCATGAACATCGTTGTTCCTAAGACGGCAATGTCAAAGGACTTTCTTTGATGGAGATTGATTCCATCTCCACCATAGTCGCTGAAACGCCGGTGACTGAATCGTCTTCTTGGATGGGGTTCGATTGCATGTCCACTATTGTCCCTGAAATGTTGTCGTCAAGCGAGCGAGAAAACGACCCGTTGAAGAGGAGAAATGGTTCGGGGAATATTTAGAGTTTCTCTTGTCTGCCATGATAGATCTACTCTAAACATGTGAGTTTTTGTCAGTTTTGCCTTAGAACCATCCCCTATATTTCTAGGGTTTGGTTTGTCTGTCGTGTGATTTAGCCACCCCCAATATTGGATTTAGAGGCTAGTATCATGTCTTATGATGAAATTTTTATGATAGTTCTGACTTATCCAATGTCTGATTGTTATGGTGACGCATCATTTTCCTTAGAACCATCCCCTATCATGTCTGATTGTTATGGTGACGCTTGATTTGTCCTTACCTTCTTGTTAAATTGTGGGTGATGCTTCAATTGTCATTGCCTTATGATGAAATTTTTCTGAGGGTTATGTTAGGGTTAATTTATAGATTGATCATGTTGGTCGTGCTTGATTTTACCATGCTTTGTGATGAAATATGCAATGTGATGACATTTGATTGTGTTCAGCCACCCCTTTAAAGGTTTGGAGATTGAGGTCCTGCCCTATGATGATATTTTTCAGGGGGGTTATGTTGGGGTTCCTTCATTGGTTACTGCTTTATGTTTTGATTGTGGATTGATGGTTCTGATGGTGCTGATGGTTGTGTTGGTAGTGATTGGTTTGTCCCTGTCTTATGAAATCAGCAATATGATGATATTTGATTATTTGTATCCATCCCCACGGGCGGACACATATGGAACTAAGGAGGGGCTTAAGCCCTCCCCCAACTATTTTTTTTATTTTGTGTAAAATACAGTGCAAAAGCCCCTATCAAAATAAAAAAATATAGGAAAATTATTATCTCATACAAATTAGAATATATCGCCCCTACTATAATAATTTTTTGCGTCCACCCTTGTCCATCCCAGCCTGCCTTATGATGAAACTTTCCTTAGGGCTATGAATCAAACTTCAGTGAATACGTGCATTACATGTTCTTTGCACTATTTCTACATATAAAACATAAAAAATTAGACCTTACTTACCAAAAATATAAAGGCCTTAATACCATAACACATCCCCCTATCTATCTAGAAGCCCAAAGTAGTAGACAAAGCCCCAATGTCATATCCACAACTTGATGTAAGTACTCCAACACACAGCTCTGCATAAGAGCTACACACATTCCACAACAATGTGTTAATACTCAGCGGCAGATCTACGTGGGAACAAGGGGTACAAGTGTACCCCCAAATTTTTTTCCTATAACCTTCGGTTAGAGCTCTCGCCGCTTTAAGTAAAAGGAAATGGCCGTGAAACTGTTCTGTGTTTTTATCTTTTACCGAGAGGAGAAGTGAGAGTGGAGAGAGAATTAATTGGGATTTAGATTTTACTGTTGGCATATGATGGGGTGCGTACTAAACAAGCCCAACAGCAATGACGGCCCATCAGCCCAAAGCCCAAGGAAGAGTATGAGTTCGGCATTACCAAAGAGTTCGGCCTCAGCCTACAGCTCGGTAAAAGCCAACCAATCAAGCTCTGCTCTCAGGTCGGCATCAAGCTCTCAGATCGGCAACCAAAGCAGTTCGGTCTCAGTAAGAGTTCGGCCTCAGCCTACAGCTCGGTCAGAGCCAACCAATCAAGCTCTGCTCTCAGGTCGGCATCAAGCTCTACTCTCAGATCGGCAACCAAAGCAGTTCGGTCTCAGTATTCGACCGAACAAGGAGTTAGTGGACCCATACAGGATTTCCACAACTTCCAACACACCCACTACCACGTGGTGTCAGCTCAGGCCACGATCGTAGGCCATGACCTACGCTACATCCACGATCTTAGGCCATGACCTCCACGACATCCACAACCATCATTAGTGGTGATGCAAGCCACGATCTTAGTTCAATGTATAAATAGAACTTAGATCAGATAGAAAAAGGTTAAGCTCTCTAGAGATAAAACATCATATAGCAAGTCTGTGTTGTAAGCTGTAATCCCAGATCAAGCAATACAATCTTGCCCTCCCTTCTTCCCGTGGACGTAGATTTACTTCAGTAAATCGAACCACGTAAATCTCTGTGTCGTGATCTGTATTCTCTACCAGCATTTACTAACATCAGAAATTCGCGGAACCATCACTGGCGCCGTCTGTGGGAACCGAAGAACAAAATTTGTGATAAAGCGAATTTTTGATCCATTTTTTCCACCCAAAAAATGCATACCAGATCGCAGAGTACCCGTATTCCTGCCCGTGAGAACCAGGAGGAAGCCAATCCATCCCATAGGTCTGGAAAACAGCCTAGGGATAAATCCACCACCAGTTCTCATGGCGAAGGAACAAGCCGCTCCAAAAATCGTCCCACTGAGTCTTCCCAGCAGCCCGATTTGAATGAGGCTGTCAAGCAGTTTTTGGCTGAAAAGCAGGAGGAATTCTTAACCTTCCTGCAAAAAAGCCAAAAGCAGCCGGAGACAAAAACGGCGGATTCCCCCTCTCCCTCCATACGAGATAGTCACTACCGCAGTAGTGTCATGTCTTCCAGGAGAAAGAATCCTCGGTACCGGAATCACAGGAGAACTCCATCTCCTCCATACCGAAGAAATGTCGGGTTCGCCATGTACGGAGCATTGAGGACTCCGTTCTCGGACGATATTACCCGAACTCCCCTACCACAGAACTACCGAACTCCGTCGATAACCTATGACGGACTCGTGGATCCTCATGATTTCTTGGGACGCTATCAATATAACACGGCGAACCAGGGTCTCAACGAGGTCCACATGTGCAAGCTGTTTCCCGAGCTGCTCATCGGGAACGCGAGAAGGTGGTTCGATAGCCTCCCCCAAGGCAGCATTAGATCTTACTGAGATCTAATGGAGGCTTTCCACAGGAGGTTCTTTCAGAAAGCGGAAGCCCGAATCACTTCGGCTCAGCTGCTTTCTATACGTCAAGGTCGCGACGAAAAGATCAGCGACTTTATGACGAGGTTCCACAAGGAATGTCTACAAGTAGATTATCTCAACGATCTACTTGTCATTTCGGCGTTCCAAAATGGAATCCTGCCCGGAGCTCTCTACAGAAAGCTCGTGGAATGCAGTCCGCAAACAGCTCAAGAGATGTGGGACATTGCGGACAAGTTTTCTCGAGCCGATGAGGCAGACCGTCGAAAACGGTCTTTAGACAGCTCATCTAGAGAAGACAAAAAGAAGCCCGATCATAGCGATCAGAGGCTTCCTCGCCGAACACCTTCCCCACCAAAGGAGGGATAGCGGTCATCCGAGGTGATCGAAAAAGAGCAAGTGTGTTCGCAGATTGCGCTTAAAAGTGCCGAGCAATCAGTTCGGCACCATCAAGTATAGCAATCACAGCAGCCGGAGTCAGAGGCAGGCGAAATGACCGAAGTCACACCGGACTCGATGGTGTACGGCACTGAAGCCGTGATTCCGGTTGAGATCGGCGTACCCAGTCCCCGAACTCAATTTCTCAGCAGAACTGAATGAGGACGGACTGAGAGCCGAGCTAGATCTTACCGAAGAAAGAAGAGAATTGGCATGCATAAAAGCAGCCAAGTACAAGGAGCAAGTAGCCCGGTATTACAACCAAAGGGTGAAGAAGCTGCAATTTCAAGTGGGAGATCTCGTCTTGAGAAACAACGAAGTAAGCCGAGCAGAAAAGCTGGGCGAACTCGAACCCACATGGGAAGGTCCATATCGGGTGTCAGAAGTCCTCGGCAAAGGGTCTTACAAATTGACTCACGCGTCAGGAGCACAAGTACCCCGAACATGGTACGTTTCCAACCTCAAAAAGTTCCATTTGTAAGAGACAGTCCGGTCAGTCAGTCTTGAGTCCTGTTCGGTCAATGTGCTTTCTTTGGTTTGCTTGGTCTTTGTTTGTCTCTGTGCGTTTTGTCTGTGTGTTTTGTCTGTCTCTGTGCGTGTCGTCTCTTACAAATGTTACTGAGGTATCTTGTTCTTCGAAGGCTGATCCCCTTCTTAGAACATATACAAGCCAACGATTGTGAGTCAAAGCTTCTAAAGAGGATACAAGACCACAATTCAGCTTAACAAGCAGTCCGTCTGAAACGAACTGCAACAAGCCAACGACTGTGAGTCCAAGCTTCCAAGGAAGATACAAGACCACAATTCGGCTTAAGAAATAAGCACTTCGTCTGAAACGAACTGCAATAAGGGAAAGTCCGATCCACGCGATAAACCTCGCCGAATTAGGACGACCAAGTTCGGTCAAAGAAGTTTACCTCATAAGACCGAGGACGACCATGTCTAGTCAAAGAGGTTTACTGCATAAGACCACTTCGGTTAACTGGGAAAGTCCGATCCACGCGATAAAACTCGCCGAATTAGGACAAGGGAAAGTTCGATCCCGGCGACGAAAATCGCCCAATTAGAACACAAAGACGAGTCCGGTCAAAGATGTTTATTTCATCAGACCAAAGACGAGTCCGGTCAAAGATGTTTATCTCATCAGACCAAAGACGAAGTCCGGTCAAAGATGTTTATTTCATCAGACCAAAGGCGAGTCCGGTCAAAGATGTTTATTTCATCAGACCAAAGACGAGTCCGGTCAAAGATGTTTATTTCATCAGACCAAAGACGAGTCCGGTCAAAGATGTTTATTTCATCAGACCAAAGACGAGTCCGGTCAAAGATGTTTATTTCATCAGACCAAGGACCAAGTCCGGTCAAAGAAGTTTACTTCATAAGACCAAGGACCAAGTCCGGTCAAAGAAGTTTACTTCATAAGACCGAGGACAAGTACGATGAAATTTTTTCGCTAAGCTGTAAATACAGAGTGTTAGAAGCGAAAACAAAATTTCATTTTTCAAATCTTGTTCGGCACACAACTCCGCTACCCTACGAGATGGCGTTACGCTATTACAAAGGACTATTCTACTGTCCAGGGTTGCTAAAGTTGAGCCATCTATTCACAAAATCCTCGTGAAGCTGAGTTCGGGCGTTCCAGGCAGCCGCAGAATAAGCAGGTCGACGAGATGCTCTAATCGACCTGCCACCTCTTCTCTGAGCCCGGGAAGCCCTAGCACCTCGGCGGCGAAGAGTCTCTTCACGAAGCATTTGCCGATCTTGCTCACTCATAACCACAGCTCCTCTGCGAACTTCAGTCCGTCCTCGACTTGACGTCTCCGGTTGTCCCTGAGTTCGTTGCTGACTTGGAGTAGGGTTTTGAGCAAGTGAATCAGAGGTTTGAGCTGGAGTACTAGCATCTGTTGGCGGGAAATGCCTGAGGAATCTCTCAATTGAGGGACGCCGGGAAAGAACTATGTTGTACCGAGAAGCCCAGCGCCGCAATGATTTCACGACTTGTTGGCAAGCCGAGCTCTCCAGCGCATTGTTCCTCCGGAGTACATGATATTCCTCCCACAGTTCGTCAACTCGACTCTGAACATCTGATATGGTCATTCCCCCGCGCACACGGATGTAATCCTCGTACGCAGTCCTCTCAGCAATGGTCGTATTCAGCTCGGCCTCCAGATCCTTCTTATCGGACTCTAAGTCCTTATTATCGGCCTCCAGCTTCACTAAACGAGCCAGAAGCTCGTCATTCTTCGTCTGATCGGCTATAGCTCTTTTCTCAGCTTCGTCTAAAGCCGAAGAGTACAGCCGTTTCCAGTGAAGTATCTCCATCTCCTTGAGTACAAAGCAGCTATATTAGTTCGGCAGCTGTACCGAGCAGATAGTAAAATACAACAGGAATAAAGGCGAGTACGAAAAGCTATACGAAGACAAGTGTAGAGAATTTTTCATTCACAAGGAAAATTTTTTACACTAGGAGGGCTTCAAGGCCATTTCACAAGGAAGAAACTAGACTAAGAGAAGGGAGACGAAATCATACTCCGCCAGCTTCGTCTCCGGATCCTCGGTCTGGTTCAGCTTCTTTCTCCTGAGCTACCTCAGCCTCGGCCTCGCATCCTGCCGGCCTCGCCTCCGCCTCCTGATCGGCTTCCTTCTCCGGATACCCGGCCCGCTCGACTTCGGCCTCCAGCTCCAGCGGCTCGGCCTCACCCTCTCCATTGTAAGTCGAAGCGGGTGAAACGGGTCCCACGGAGGCAAAGATAGCCTTCAGGTTCTCGTCCCGATCAGCTCGACAACCCCGGACTCGGTCTGCAGAAAGCAGGACCGAGGATGAAGCGAGCTCCTCAAGGAGCGGCAGATTCTGAAGCCGAGCTGCTATCTCTCGGCTGTACAGAGGCAGCACGACGTCGGCCCCCTGCTCGCCCTTATCGGTAATTAGCCTTACCAGACTACCGACAAAGGCCGAGAACTGGCTGCTCAAAAAGAGTTTCTCCGTGTAAACACGGAGAGCCTCCCCTTGGGCAACCACGGCAGCAGCATCCCTCCGTTTCGTCTGCTCTCGCTGGATGACGAGCTGGTTTTTGGCAAACTGAGCTTCATCCTGGGCCGAAATCCTAGCAGCTCTGGCCTTCTCAAAGTTAGCCTCAGCCTGTTCGGCCCGATGACAAGCAGCCGCCAACTTCCTCTGCATCTCAGCATAGTCATTGGACGCTTTGGAGAGTTCGACGGCGACGAGCTTGGAGAGCATATCGTTCCTCTGAAAATGAATAAAGAAAAAAGTCAACAAAGGGGCCACAAAAAATACAGGAAAAAAGCAAGGCCAGAAAATCAAGAAGAGAATTCACCTCGGCGAAGTCCGTGGGCCATAAAAACGGCTCACAGATATGTTCCGAAGGAGGCGCCAAGACCACGTCTTTCTCTGGCGCTCTCGGGGGCTTCAGGGCCTTCCCCTTCCCCTTTGCCGAAGTCGACTCCGGCTTCTTCGGATCCGAAGAGGTTTTTTGCCTTTTCGGAGTCCTCTCGGCATCAGATGCCGAGCTGGTGGTTTTCGGCCTCTCCGGCTCCTTGGACTCCGAAGATTTGCGGCTAATCTTATTCAGCATGTACACTGCCAAAAAGCAAGGAAACAAGGTTAGTTTTCGCTGCTAAAGCAGTAAAGCATAAAAAAGAAATCCTCACCCTCAGTTTCTTCGTCCGAAGACGAGATATTGAACACGAGGTCGCCCTTGACGAGCTCAGTTTCCGAGTATTGTTTCCTAATCATAGGAATCTTATTGAGCTCGCCCTCGAGCTCGGCCAACGGTTCTAACCGAGGATGAGGAATCACGGACTTCGGCCCTCTCCAGGGAAAGCCCGGAGCCGCTGTCCTATTATAAAAAAAGAAGCGGTTTTGCCATTTCGGCCACTTGGTTTTGCAGAATGCCCTAAAAGGCTGTAAGGGGATCAAGTAAAACCAAGATCCCTTCCTTTTAAATTGGAAAAAATTAAGGATTGCCCGCAGAGACAGATCCTTATCTAGCCTACGGAGTTCGGCAGCAAAAGCCGACAAGTGCCTCCAAGAGTTCGGAGTCACCTGACCTAAAGGGAGTTGAAAAAAATCAAGAAGCTCTACAAAAGGTGGGGGAAGAGGGAAACGAAGCCCGCATTCTAAGCAGGCTTCGTAAACGGTGGCATAACCCTCCGGCGGGTCGTTAGCCCTATGATCATCGTCGGGAACCACCGCCTTCCCCCCGGGAAGAAGATATTTTTCGTGTAGAGATATCACGGTGTCCTTACTCAAGACGCTGTGAAAGTATTCTACAGTCTTCTCTCCGGACTCTTTCCGGCTAGAAGACCCCTTGCCCCCTTTCCTACCGCTACCTAACTCGGAAGAAGAAGAAGAAGACATGGTTCTTACTCTTTGCAAAATCTGAAGAAATTCTTGAAAGCGGAAGGAAATTTTTACGCAAAGGAGAGAGAGTGCAGAAGAAGCAGTCGCAAAAGTGCTTCAATGATGAAGAAAGGAGGTATTTATCAGATTCGGCAAAGATTTCAAAATCGTCGCACCGTTTCGAATCCCACCTTTTCGGGATTCAACGGCCGGATTTTACTGTCGCATTTAATGCAGTCACATGCAAGGCACGTCCCCTGACATCAGCCTCCCCCTTGCCTTTATCCAGAATGCCGAGGTGACTCACTTCGCCGAAGTGATTCACTTCGCCCTTCGGGGGGGGTAGTGATGGGGTGCGTACTAAACAAGCCCAACAGCAATGACGGCCCATCAGCCCAAAGCCCAAGGAAGAGTATGAGTTCGGCATTACCAAAGAGTTCGGCCTCAGCCTACAGCTCGGTAAAAGCCAACCAATCAAGCTCTGCTCTCAGGTCGGCATCAAGCTCTCAGATCGGCAACCAAAGCAGTTCGGTCTCAGTAAGAGTTCGGCCTCAGCCTACAGCTCGGTCAGAGCCAACCAATCAAGCTCTGCTCTCAGGTCGGCATCAAGCTCTACTCTCAGATCGGCAACCAAAGCAGTTCGGTCTCAGTATTCGACCGAACAAGGAGTTAGTGGACCCATACAGGATTTCCACAACTTCCAACACACCCACTACCACGTGGTGTCAGCTCAGGCCACGATCGTAGGCCATGACCTACGCTACATCCACGATCTTAGGCCATGACCTCCACGACATCCACAACCATCATTAGTGGTGATGCAAGCCACGATCTTAGTTCAATGTATAAATAGAACTTAGATCAGATAGAAAAAGGTTAAGCTCTCTAGAGATAAAACATCATATAGCAAGTCTGTGTTGTAAGCTGTAATCCCAGATCAAGCAATACAATCTTGCCCTCCCTTCTTCCCGTGGACGTAGATTTACTTCAGTAAATCGAACCACGTAAATCTCTGTGTCGTGATCTGTATTCTCTACCAGCATTTACTAACATCAGAAATTCGCGGAACCATCACATATGTGTGGGGACCACTTTTATATTTACTTTTAGTTTTCGTATTTAATTCAATGCCAATTTGTTTTCTGTTTCTATTTTTAAGCGTGTTAGTTTATTAGTAGAAAATTAGTTTCTTGTATAGTTGTTTGTATTTATGATTTTTTCTATATTTATATTTCATTAATATCTTAGCAGCTTTTATTTATGTTTTTATATTGGTATAAATATTTTAATACCTCTATTCGGATATGACAATATATTTGCGTTGGTAATAATATAAAAATGAAACACCAGTAGTATTAATTTCAAAATTCATTTGGTATTTGTATTTCATTATTACTGTATAAAATAATTGATCAGGACTTGAACTTTCTTTGCCATGAAAATTTGGCTCATATGGATTTAGTCGTTGCCGATATTGCTCGGACTTCGAAAATTCACTCTAATTATTCGTTGCACCCCCAAACTCAAAATCCTGGATCCGCCACTGTTAATACTATTGCATGGTTTCTCTTGCTGCAGTATTTGAATCACCCGGAAAACCCTAGGTCTAAAATGTTGGTGACAGGTAAATTGGGTGGTTGACAAATTCAGGATCCACACTATATATGTGGGCTATTGCATTGTCTTGCTAGATGTAGATCTCTTTCCTTGCTCAATCAGATTGCTGGTACAATCTGTCAAGCACCAAAAAAATCCTACATGATGATCTTTATAAACAGATAAGATCTGATAAGGCAACCCCTCATCACTTTGTTATTGATTGCCTATATTGGTTTAGTCTCATGTGTGCCTTTAGGATTGTTCTTGGATTTCCTTTGTACTGGTACCACTTCAGTGAAAGGAAAAATACCCAACTTTCCTTCAAATTTGGTCTGGCCATCCAAGCCAAATTCTGGCATACATACAACACACATGAACATCACTTTGGTGATGTATCTCTTTGACTAGCATGCCCTATATGGCTCATCTTCATCCGGCAAGAGGTAATACCTGTATAGTGACTTGGTCATATAGAACCATTTTTCATCTATATGGACTACATTGTGCATGCTATGAAATTGAACTCTACCTGCATTTATAGTTGACTGAAGTTTACTAAGGCACCATTTCAACCTAGCTAACTTATTAACTTTAGTTAGTGCAGATTTGATAGCATTTGTATGCGGCCTTAATTGTTTCTCCTTAATCACCAAGTGTGTTGTAGCTTACAGACAATTAATTTTCTATTTTTCTAATTGAAGACCTTTCAAGTGTCGATAAATTTCTTACCTTTTCTTCATTTAGAGTTAACTTGTCTGAATGTTGATAGCCTTTAACCTTTCCTTCCATGATTACAGGTTCGCCCCTTTGCATATGCTCTTTTGCTGTCTTCCAATGCCTTTTTAAAACTCTCTTCTTGTTTATGTCGTTGGGTATTCACAATCAAAAGAAGACACGAAAGATCTATTTAACGATACAAGGCGAGACTAGTGGCGAAAGGGTATACTCGGACATATGGAGTTGATTATGCATAAACATTCTCACTAGTGGCTAAGATGAGCACCATCCGAGTCCTTTTTTCAATTACTGCAAATAAGGATTGTCACTGCACCAGTTTGATGTGACAAACGCCTTTCTGCATAGGGAACTAACAAAGCCTATCTATATGGAGGCCCACCTGGCTTTGGTAGAGACTTTAAAGGGCAGGCTGCTGAAACGCCGATGATGCAGAATCATGGTCTACAACTAATCGAGGGGACTGAGCTCACAAACCAGACTAGATAACAACGTCTAAACTTATCTATCTTACCCACACTAGACCGGATATTTCCTATGTAGTTGGGGTAGTCCGCCAGTATATGCACAAGCCTCAAACTGATCACTAGGGAGCAACATTGAGTAATGTGCGATACTTGAAGGGAACTCTGGGATGTGGGGTTTTGTTCGAGAATCACAGACATATGGAGATACTTGGGTTCACATACGCAGACGCAGACTTGGCTGGAAAAACAAATGATCATAACTCAACGGCCGGGTATCTTACCTTTGTTGGAGGAAATCTTGTTACTTGGCGTAATAAGAAGCAGAGAGTGGAAGCATTATCCAGTGCCGAGGCAGAGTTTCGAGGGATCAAGAGTGGATTGACGGAGATCCTATGGTTTAGGAAGCTTATGACAGAACTTGGCCAGATATCACAACATCTTTGCAAACTTTTATGTGATATCAAGGCATCTATCAACATATCTGAAAATTGTACAACATGATCGAACAAAGCACGTAGAGGTGGATCGACACTTCATTAAGGAGAACATAGAAGCTAAAATTGTAAATCTTCCTTTTGTTAGATCAGAGGACTAGTTGGCAGATATTCTCACCAAAGAAGTTGATTCTAGAAGCTTTCACAGAGTATTGGCAGATATACTGGCGGACTACCCCAACTACATAGGAAATATCTGGTCTAGTGTGGGTAAGATAGATAAGTTTAGACGTTGTTATCTAGTCTGGTTTGTGAGCTCAGTCCCCTCTATTAGTTGTAGACCATGATTCTGCATCATCGGAGGATTGTAAAGCTAAAATTGTAAATCTTCATTAAGGAGAACATAGAAGCTAAAATTGTAAATCTTCCTTTTGTTAGATCAGAGGACCAGTTGGCAGATATTCTCACCAAAGAAGTTGATTCTAGAAGCTTTCATAGTATTGAACAAGTTAAAAATGGATGATCCCACTGTGGTGGCTGAAGTTGCAGGTTCTCGGTGTCGTATTAAGCAAGGGTGTATCCACCTGATTAGGATAGAAATCCCAGCCAACCTGAACCTGGTATCAATAATATTCCTCAACCCACTTCTACTGGTTTGTATAGTGGAGGTAAGGGTCGAATCCCACAGAGATGGACGCGCTTGGGTAATTGTGGTGATAATCTGGAGGGGTTTGGTTAGCTACCACGCTTGGGTTGAGATTCTACCTAGACAGGAATTAAAGGTGGTACTCTACTGACTGGGTGGTGTGAAAGTGATTGACATGTAGCTGTGTACGTGAGAGTGGGGGACACAGTGTTTTAGGGATATGTGGAAAGTAGATAGTTACTATAAAAGGCTAAACGGAATATCAGAGAATAGGTGGTGGTTTGGTGGCTGCACTGTCAGGTCTGTAGGGTACCAGCAAGAAAAGTAAAGGACAAAAGTAAAAAGTAACTAAAAAGTAAAAGTGGTCCCAAACTTGGATGTGGATGTTGTCTTCTTCAACAAGTATGCACAAAATCAAACAAACTCAGATTCCATGGATGACACTTACAGATTAACAACTTCACAATTCAGATCCAAAAATTAACACTCTAAAATTCAAAGATTAATCGAGTGAAATCAAGAATTGCACTTACTGGCCGACATGCAAGGTGACAGAATTCACGTAAACTCGGATTTCGCATCACTTCGGAAACTAAATCTAAACAACAAACTTAACTAACAATCTCAGATCGAGCAACTCCAAATGAAATCATGCTTTCAACGCTTAGAAATTACCGCGACAACTAGATCTAAGCTACCTAGGCAGAATGAAACAAATTCAAACCGAAATAGATGCATAAAAATAACTTCATTGCATAAAACGTTTGGATCCCAACAAAACACTTCAAAAGATAACAAGTACTGAATATGCAACAGATCTAACGAAAGGAAAACAAGTAAAGATTAACTAGGAAAGCGAATAAAGGAAAACAAGTAAAGATAAACTCTTTTGCCCTTGTTTGTGGTTGATCCTTCCCAGCAATCCTTCTTCTCTATCTCGAGCCTTTTTCGCATACATCCTAGTCAGTATTGCACCTTTCTGGCGCTCTTTTCACCTGAGTTATCCGAACCCTTTCGTACTGACTGGTACCCTTTTCCTGCACACTTTAGCAACTATTTTGCAGATATAATCCAATTAAGCACGTTATACTGACTAGTAACCAAGGCCTAGAATGCGACTTATCAAACTGCTCACACTGACCACATGCTTGTCCTCAAGCGTGAAGAACAAACAAAAAGAAATATGTCGAATTCTAGCCTGGTTATACCCTTGACCGACCCTATCCTAAACTAGACTCTAAACTTTGACGCAAAGAAAAACACATAAACGACGGACAAACACATATAAACAGACCCACAAGTACTTAGACACATTGATCGGGCTAGATCCGGCCTTAGACAGCCTTGAATTTCTGCCGCCCCCCCTTTTCCTTTCCAATCAGTATATCTGCTCGTCAAGATCACCCAAACTCTCAGCCAAACACCAAATTCGCTCAGTCACTCATTCCTCACCGGGGATGTTAGGACTGTTTTCTCTCAAAATGCTGAACCACAGATGCTTCGGATTCAGATCTCACGTGCGGCTCCTGAAGGGCTTTAAGGTTTGTAATGGGGCTATTGGTTTGTAGTGTTTGGGGTGGATGTTCCTAAGGCTCTAGGGTTCAAAAACTACTACTTTATTTTGATGTGGGGGAACTGTGTGCATTTGGGCTCTTGGCTGTTGCTTCTCTTCGGCTGGGCGTTTCCTGATATTGACCTCCATTTGGTCATTAGCTTCCTCGTGGCTTCGCCACCCTTATTCCTTCTTTTTTGTGGTCAAGTGTTTTCGATCATTTTTTTCAACTTTTTATTTATTTATTTTTATTTTTTTGGACCTGGAATTTTTCCTGGTCGATTTTCTCCTTGCCTCTCGGCTTCTTTCTCCAGTTATTTTTTTTTTCCTGTATGTCCTCCTGGCCAGTAGCCTTCTTACCTTATGGCTCGCACACACACAGTCCCAGTGGCTAGTGGGTTATATCTGGGTATAGATTTGGCTAGAAAGAAGGGTTATGAGGGATGTTTTTTTTTTCTGATGGGGGTTTCCTACTGCGTTCAGAACTTGCTACACGCGGTCACCTTACCCTAGGAATCATGTGGCAGACACTCTTTTCTTTTCTAAATTGGTGGAAAATGGTTCCACTTAGGCTTATAACTCACCATTTAAGAGGGCTTTTGTATCTGGCTCTAAGGATGAGTTTTTCTCTCATACTTGCATCATCTATACTGACTATGAGATACTAGGGTGGGGTGGTTTCCATTGTCCATCATGCCTTATCTCCCTCAATTCCCCTCACCGTCAGTTCGAGGCAGTTGAGTTTTAAGCCCATTCATAAACACATATATACAAATCCTAGACCTAAACAAACACTAGCACATACAGTTAACACAGACCACACATATATACATGTCATACTGGCCATTGTCTCCCCCCTCCCACTTCACAAGTGTCTGCCCTCAGATATGGTTGTGAAGTGGAAAATGGGAATGGCTAGTATGGCCGACATACAGACGCATTAACAAAACATGAACAAAACATACTTAGTCTAAAAACTTCTCACACTTAGATTATGCAATAGGCTAAGTGGGAGAGTTGAAGACTTAAACAGAACTCAACAAACACAAACATATATATACATAAACTTCTCACATTTAGACTATGCAATAGGCTAAGTGTGAGTTAACATGCATACGATAAGAACACAGATATATACACATGCACCAAAGTAGCAAACCCTGTACTTCTCACACTTAGACTATTGAATAGGCTAAGTGCTGCGAATGGGGTTTGCACACACATACTACACATAATTACTCTACCTAAAACAAACAGAACAATAAATAAAAAAAACTAAAACTGAAAAAGATAAAAAAAACTAACTGGTCAATAGGGTGGGTGGTCACATATTCCTCCTACTCCTCCATGGGGTAGGGCTGGGTGCAGGTGATTCATCGGGTTCCTCCTCCTCTGACTCAGACTAGTTCTCCTCAGACTCTCATCGGGTTCACCATTCTGGCCTCCATGGCCAATAGTTCCAGCTCCATCAGCTGTCCTTCCTCTTGCTAACTCCTTCAGTATGCTCTCCATCACCTTCGTCAGACGGGCCAACTCTGCCCTTGCTTGTCTCTTCTCCCGTGCTAATTCAGCCACCACCCTCTCCAGGTTCGCTTGCCTCTGAGCTTGAACCTGTGCGCCTTGGCCTGCTGCTACTCGCCCAGTAGGGATAGCCTCTTCACCCATGGCGTAAAAACGCGGAGCTCCTTCCCTAATGTAGACGGTGTTTGTGCGGACGAAGAAAGGCGTATCGAATGGGCCAGGAGGGTCCACCATGGAAAAGGGAGACAAATATTCGGCCTCCACAATGGTTATGTTGTTCCTCATGAAGGCTCCCAATATGTGGCAGAGGGATAGATTCCTTGCAGGGTGTGTGGCAATAAGGTGGCATTGATAAGCGGTCTAGAACCCAAGATTCACTCTCCTCCTGCGTTTAGCGCACCAGAGTAGGTAGAGTTCGGTCATGGATGTCCGGACGACAGAGTTTGATTGCCCTAGTAAATTGAAATCTAGGTAGAGTTGGAAGAGGCGCAAGATGGGGTTGTTGAAATGAATAGAGCGGGAGATGGTAGACGCAAACTGCCCAGCAGCTGGGTGAGTCAGTCCCTCCCACGCTTCCTGGGGGTCAAATTCAACATGTCTCCGGGGAATCCCCCTCTCTCTACTCCTCCATTCTGGCCATATTGCCTCTTCTAGGCTGCACATGCCCAACCTAACCGTCCACTCTATCAGGCTTATCCCCACTTCTCTCCCGAATACCCGAAAGGATATCGACTCCTCATCCAGGTCAGTAGTAACCCTGAATCTAAAGGTGGTGAAAAATTCTTTTGCCAGCATAATGGGTATACTCGGGTCCCTATTTTCCAACATCTAGTCGAACCCCAACGCACACATAAGTGACAGGAAGGGCTCGCGGGCATTCAGTTCATCAAGAGAGGGGAAATAGAGTACCTTCCCGCTCTTAATCTGTTTACTGCCATCGTCTTTATCATCAAATGCATCCTGAAGCTTTTTGGTACTGAAATGCTTCATGTCTACTATCAGCTCGTCCGTGAGCTCCACTCTCCAACGCCTGTACTTCAGCCTTTCCACCGGAGGATGTATCAACTCACGGTGTTTGTGTGGGAGCTGTTGTTCGCCATATTCCTCATCTCCTAAGGAGACGTCGCTGTCTGACTCTGATTCCCCACTGGCGGTGTACTCACTGTCACTTGGCTCCCGTCAGCGTGGTGGGACTCTCTGTTCTGGCTCTTTGACTACGACGCCGGTGTTGCCCGTACGTTGTTTCTTGCTGCTCTGCTTCTTCGTGACAGGGGCCTTCCCCTTCCTTTTCCTCTCCTGAAGGTATCTATCTTCATCTTCGTCTTCCTCCAGTCTCTCCTTTGTTAGTGTCGAAGGCTCCTTCTGGGCAGTAGGCTTGGTCACCACACAGATAATGGTGTTGTCATCTACTGGCTCTTCATGACCTACTGACTTCGATGCGAGGTCCAGACCCTCAGCCATCTCGTTAGTTTCTTCTTTCCGGTCACTCGGTATGGGTGAGACCATCTCTGTTACTGTTGAGGTGTCTTCCAGGTTGGTAGCTGACAAGGATTCCTCCTAAGGTTTTGTAGGAGTAGTCCTTTCTTCTTCACTAGAGATCTCCACTGCCTCTGCTGTCGTGTTTGCTCCTGCCTTACTGGATGTCCATCTCTCCAAGCACCTTCGCGACACTCTCTTTGGCTTCGGCCTTTCTGCCTTAGGATCATTCTTCATCACCAATCTCCATTTTACTGCCTTTGGTTTCGACACTGGTGGCACCACTGGCTCTAGTTCCTTGGGTTGTACTTCGGTCTCCTTCTCTTCGATGTGTTTATCACCCTCCCCTGCTTCTGACTAGGGGTCACTGACTTCGGCCTTTCTTCTTCGGTCTGCTTCTCCTCCACATTGGCTACTGGTTGGTGGACTAGGCAGTCGACTCGTTTACTATGCCAGATTCTTCACCTCCTCCTACTGCCTTCGATTCGAGGTCCAGACCCTCAGCCACCTCGGTAGTGTCTACTTCAATCCTGTTTACCCCGTTTAAATGTGACTGGAATTCGTCATCAGTCATAAGGCCTTGCTTCCTGGCCGTCTCGTTCAGATCTATCTCCTCTCTTTCCTTCTCTTGGGAAACGGGCTCCGCGACCGGTGTGTTCTCTGATTTATCCCCTCCCCCCTCACTCTTCTTTTCTTCGCTTTCTTTCCCCTCGGTTTCCCATAGTTCAGGGTCATGGTAGGCGGAAAGGGGGCTGACATCCAGTGGTTCGATTTGTTGGTGAATCGGGGAAGGTTTTGAGGATACCGATGGTGCGGTTATCGAGGGAGACTGCTTTTCTGGTGGGGGTGTTGAGGAAGTCAGGACAGAGGTTGGTGGGTTCACCCTAGCCAGAACATCTGTTTCTGGGCTTGGTATCATCGGTGTTCCTCCGGCCATGCTTGATCCGCCTCCGGTTCGGCTAAAATCCGCCAATGCAGCCGCCCAATCTTTATTCGGATCCTGCTTCCTGAGAAACTCCGCCAGTTCGTTTAAGGGAACCATCGCCGGAGCCTGAGGTATTGGCGTTTGCGGTTGTGGTTGTGGGCCTGGCGGCCGCTCTTCACTTGGAGATTTGAAGGGGGTCTCACCGAGGCTTGTTTGTTGGCCGCTTTCTTCTTCACCCTGGTTTGAGTCGGTGGTGGTTTTTGGTGGTGGTGTGGGTGTTGGTTTCACGAATAATGGGTGGTTACTTTAGGTGAGAGAATGCAGGTAAGGCTTTGTGAGGTGAAGGGGAATAGGCGGTTGGGCTTTTAGAGTGGAATTGGGCAGTTGAGGGTTTTAACCGGCAGTAGGCGGTTTCCAGGTTGCGATGCTTCGGGTGGAAGACGGTTGAGAGAACTCGCTTCTGATTGGACGTCGCCCGTCATGTCTCTGCACCACGAGCCCTCCTAGTCGCTGTCCTCTCCTGCAAAGCTACACCCAACGCCAAATTCAAATTTCACTCTATCTTTTTCAAATCTCTCCCTTAACATTTTCCCCCTATATTTTCTAAGTATGGAAATAAAGTGAAAGGACACTTAAATACAATTAGGAGTTTCACCAAATTAGTATTCTTGTGGTCAGTACGTACTCCAAATTAATATTTAAGGCCCGAAAATATTTTTTGGATTTTAATTTTTAATTGCATGCAGAAATTTAACTATTAACTACCAAATATTTACAATATTTAAATTTTACTTTAAGGTAATTTGAAATTCTACTTGGCCAGCATATGCAAACTTTGCCAAAAAGAAAACTAGCCCAGTGGAACTCCAAATTCCCATCCTACTGGTCATTACGCGACCTTAGTATGTGATTGTAGTGGAATCTCTTCCACTACACACATATCAGTATTATCCCTAACACCTTCAGCCTATGTCCATTTACGATAAGAGGTTCAGAGTTAGGAGTACTCCCTGAAATCTCCACCGCTCCATTAGAACGGAGTGCGGTTATGACATATGGTCCTGTCCACTTCGACTTGAGCTTCCCAGGAATTAGCTTAATCTTGTCTGGAAGAGTAGTACTTTCTGGCCAACATGGAGGTCTTTGGTCCTTAGATTTCTGTCGTGCCACAATTTAGTTCTCTCTTTATACCACAAGGCAGAATCGAACGACTCCAATCTAAGTTCATCTAACTCCTGTAGCTACAGCTTCCTTTCCCCACTGGTAAATGGCACATCTTCCCAAAAACGATTCGGTATGGGGACATTCCTATGGGCGTTTTGTAGGCTGTCCGGTACGCCCACAGAGAATCTTGTAACCTCACACTCCAGTCCATCCTGGAAGGGTTGACAGTTTTTTCCAGAATGTTCTTTATATCTCGGTTAGAGATCTCCAATTGACCATTCGCTGGTGGGTGGTAGGGGCTAGATAATCTTTGGTGAACATCGTACTTCTTCATCAAGGCTTCGATAGTGTTGTTACAGAAGTGGGTTCCCTGATCGGATATGATGGCCTTTGGTACTCCGAACTGGCTGAAAATATTACTCTTTAGGAACTTGGCCACATCTTTCACCTCACACGTGCTTGTGGCCTTGGCTTCTACCCACTTAGAGACATAGTCAACTGCGACTAAAATATACAGGTTTCTATAGGATGAGGGAAAAAGACCCATAAAGTCCATCCCCCATATGTCGAACAGCTCACAAACAATAACCGGTACTAGTGGCATTTCATCTCGTGCTGAGATCCCACAGGTCAGTTGCCAACGTTCACAGCTTCTACAAAATTTATAAGCATATTTGTTGAGAGTTGCCCAATAGAATCCGCTGTCCAGAATCTTTCTTGCCGATTTCTTGGGACCGAAGTGTCCTCCACATACCAAGGAGTGGCAATGTGTCATACGTCCCTCTGTTCCCAGTTAGGACCACATCTTCTTATCACTTAATCTGCTCCTACTTTCCACAGGTATGGGTCGTCCCAAAAGTAGTATTTCGCCTCACTTCTGATCTTCATTCTTTGAGCCTTGGTGACATTTGGCATTTCTGGAAGTTCTCCTGTCGCTAGGTAGTTGGCTAGGTCCGCAAACCATGGCTCATGCCCTACTTTTTCTTCCCCTTTTGATGTTATATCCTGGCCAGTGAGCTTCATTACCTCTTGCCAATCAATTTTTTTGATGGCTAAAATCACTTCACACAAGTGATCCTCCGGGAACCAGTCGTGCACCTCCTCGATGCTCCCATCTTGCACTATTCTGCTCAAATGAACCGCTACCTTATTGTCGACTCCTTTTTTATCTTCCACCTCCCAATCGAATTCTTGTAGCAGGAGTACCCATCGGATCAGTCGGGGCTTTGATTCATTCTTGGCAATAAGGTACTTAATGGCCACATGGCCAATATAGACGATGACCTTGGATCCTAACAAGTACTGCCAGAACTTCTCTAATGAATACACCACGGCCAACATCTCCTTCTCAGAGGTGTCATAATTCCGTTGAGCCTGATTCAAGGTCTTGGATGCATAGAAAATCACGTACCTTTTTCCTTTGATTTTCTAACCGAGAACAGCTCCCATTGCATAGTCGCTGGCATCACACATTACCTCGAAAGTATGATCCCAGTCAGGAGCCCGGATGATTGGTGCGGATATCAGCTTTTCTTTGAGAAGGTTGAAAGTGGCTTTGCACTGTTCATCAAAGACGAACTCCACCTCGTTTTGAAGGATTCTGGTAAGGGGTTGGGCAATTTTGGCGAAGTCCTTAATAAATCGTCGATAAAACCATGCATGCCCCAGAAAGCCCCTTATTTCCTTCTGGTCAGTAGGGAATGGCAGCTTGGATATGACGTCCACTTTGGCTTGATCCACCTGGATACCTCCTCCGACACCACGTGTCCTAGGACGATCCCTTCTGTGACCATAAAATGGCACTTTTTGAAATTCAAGACTAGGCTCTTTGCTTGACACTTCTCCAGGACTACGTTCAAGTGATGAAGGCATGAGTCGAAACAGTCTCCATAGACCGTAAAGTCATCTATGAATATCTCTATACAATCCTCGATCAGATCGGAAAAAATGCTCATCATAGATCGTTGAAATGTACTCGGGGCGTTGCACAGACCGAATGGCGTGCGTCTATACGCGTAGGTTCCAAATGGGAAGATGAAGGTGGTTTTGTCCTGGTCTTCAGGGTCCACGTAGATTTGGAAATATCAGTTGTACCCATCTAAAAAACAGAAGTACTTCTTCCCAGCCAGTCGCTCCAACATCTGATCGATGAACGGCAGTGGGAAGTGCTCCTTCCTGGTTGTGGCATTCAGTTTGCGGTAGTCTATGCACATCCGCCAACCAGTGACTAACCTTGTTGGTATCAGCTCATTCCTCTCATTTTGAACCACTTGGATCCCTGACTTCTTGGGGACCATGTGAATGGGACAGACTCACTTGCTGTCGGGCACCGAATAGATAATTCTCAATGACAACAATTTCAAAATTTCCTTCAATATCTCATCCCGCATGTTAGGGTTCACCTTCCTTTGCGAGTCTCAATGTGCTTTTGCTCCTTCTTCTAGCCTGAGGAGGTGCATACAGACATCGGGACTTATTCCCATCAAATCTGCAAGGCTCCATCCAATTGCTCTTTTGTTCTTGCTCAGCACAGTCAGTAATTTCGCCTCTTGCTCTTTCGTAAGGCTGCTGCTGATAATCACCGTGTATGAGTCTTCCTCCCTGAGGAAGGCATACTTCAGGTTTGCTGGCAGTTTCTTTAAATCAACTTGTGGGGGAAGTGTGTCTGCGGGTAGAAGGTTTTTTGCAGCATCCCTATCTTTTTGCAGAATCGATAGGCTTCTTCATGGCCTCATTGTTATCAAAATTGAATTTCTCTCCATGAAAATCAATGCAAATTGTCCCCTCAGCCATGTCCACGATTGTCTTAGTTGTTCTAAAAAATGGTTTCCCTAACAATATACCGCTAGACTCCCTAGCTTCAAACTCACTCATCTTGATCACATAAAAGTCAGCAGGGTAAGTAAAATCATGCACTCTCACCAATACATTTTCCAACACGCCCTCAGGATTTATGCATGACCTATCAGCCAGTTGGATTATCACCCTAATGTTTGACACCTTTACTCCCTTCGACCGATTATAGATTGATAATGGCATAACATTTATAGATGCTCCCATATCACACATCGCATGGTCGATTTTTACATCTCCGATAGTTAAAGGTAAAGTGAACATACCTGGGTCGACTCTTTTGGGCGGTAGCTTCTCCTGCACAATTGCTGACGCTATCCCTTCCACCATGATTTTTCCATCTTCCTGGGCCTTCCCTGCTATGAACTCCTTGATGAATTTCCTAAGAGGGGGTAGTTTTACGGCTTGGAGGAATGGTATGGTGACATCCAGCTTCCCAAAAATGGACATGTAGTCCACTAGGTTCTCCTTCTTCCTCCTTGTCACGAAACGGTAAGGAAATGGTTTTTTCCCTTTCGTCTCTTCTACCGGTTCTTCGACAGCCTTCCTGGAGTCTTTCTTGGGCACATTCTGGGCTAGAGTCTCTGTCGTGGGTTCTGTTTCTTTAGGAGGGTCTTCCTTGGGCCGTACGCCTTTGGTTTCATATTTTTCCAATGGTGCTTCATCCAAAAAAAATGGATCCTGCATTTGAGGCAGAGGTCTGTTGAGCTCTCCCACCGAGACGATGTTGCTCAGTACCTTCGTTTCACTGGGCTCTCCACTGGGTTTCTTCGGTTGGGGTCCATTATAGGCAGTTCCGGACCGCAGTGTGACCTTACTCACGTTTGCCTTTTCAGGTACATGGACTGTAGACGGGAGTTTCCCTTAATTCCCCTTCAATTCACCCATCGAATTCGCCAGCTGGGCTAATTGCATATTCGTCATATCCATGTTCGCCTTATGCTCCTTCTTGGCATTCTGCATCCCATGCACTACTTCATTATTGGACTGCAATTCACCCTTGATACTCTGCTGCGAAGCGAGCATTTCTCCCATCATGTCCTCTATAGATCTCCTTGACCTGTTAGGATATTGGAACTGATTTGGTCTTTGGTGCTGGTTATACTGGGGGTTTTGGTTGTGCTGGTAATTCTGGAAGTTTTGCTAGTTCTAGTTAGGTGGGTATTGGTTATACTGGGCAGGAGGGTTGTATTGGTCTTGGTGATATTGATTCTGGTTCTGGTTCTGGTTCTAGTACTGGTTCTGGTTCTGTTGGTGTTGGGGACCTTGATTATGCTAATTCTGGTAATTTTGGTAGTTCCTCTGGTGTGGTGGCACATAAACTGGGTTTGAGTTTTGGTTCTGTGGGTTTTGGTTGTGGGGTTGTTGGTTCCTCCCTGACCAGTTGAATTGGTGGTCGTGGTTTGCTGGGCTACGGTTGGGATTTTGGTTCGGGTGGGGGTTGTATTGGTTCTGACCTTGACCTTGGTTTTGATTTTGGTTCCCTTCTCCCCATCGAAAATTTAGATGGTCCCTCCATGGTGTTTCCCGTTGTCTCCCCGGAATCCAATTCCCACTAGAGTTATAGTATCCTGCAGCATAGACTTGCTTCATATTGACCAAGTCATTCGGCTGATTGTAGGTTTGCCCTTGATTTCCCTGCTCTGCACCCTTGTAGCTCCCAGTTGGGAAAGGCGGTGGCGTGTTCTTCTCGATCGCGCTCAGGAGCGTCTTTTTCAGCTCTTCCATCTTCAAGTCCATCTTCTGCTCTATCTTCTGCTTCTAGTCAGTGGATGAAGCACTCGCAATCCTTTCTCTGTTGTATCCATCCCTCGAATTGTCGTACTCCTTCTTCACACTCAAAAGCTTCCCTATGACCTTTTTCGCTTCACTGACCCTTAGTTGCGTGAAGCTTCCTCCTGATGTTGAGTTTGCCAGATCCTTTGTTTCCTTATTCATCCCCTCATAAAAGGTGTGATGTATCTCTATTTTTGCCATACGATGGTTTGGACACGCATCCAAAAGGTTCATATATTTTGCCCAATAATCACTCAGGGTTTCATCGTACTCTTGCTTCACACTGGTTATCTCTCTCTTCAGCGCACTCGTCTTCGATGACCGGAAAAATTCGCCTAGAAAGGCTGACTTGAAATCGGCCCAACTCTCAATGGAGTTGGGTCGCAGGCGCTTGAACCATGTGTTGGCCTCCCCCTTTAGGACGAACGGCAAGGCCTTCAATCTGTAGTCATCCTCGGTCGCCCCCGTTGGCCTTCTTTGTGATTTACAAATCTTACAGAACTCATGAAGGAACTCGTAGGGCCCTTCATAGCTCTTCCCACAGTATGTGGGTAGAATTGCGATAACATGGGGCTTCACATCACAGGCTGTCTGTCCCGGGGTGACAACTATGGCTTGCGGCAGTTCTCCGTCGGCATGCGCGTTCAGCGATCCAATCTCTGGGTCATCGTCTACTTGGGTAGCCATCCTCCTTGGGTTACCTTCCAATTGTAGCACCGGTTTTGCAATTCCTCCTTCTATGGTGTTTTGCTCTTCGTCACTACTCGTGCTTAGGTCAAACAAGACTGTCGACAGGCCAGAACGAGTGGTCACGAGTATAGTCCCTCGTTGGAGTATCTTCGGCTTCCAATGGCCAGGAGTCGAACTGCTTCTCATAAACTGAAATAAAAAGAAAAGAGAAAAATTATGCACAATATATATGGCAAAATATCACGCACAATAGCAGTTAATAACGCCATCCATCCCCGACAACGGAGACATTTGAAGGTGCAGGTTCTCAGTGTTGTGTTAAGCAAGGGTGTATCCACCTAATCAGGATAGAAATCCCAGCCAACCTGAACCTGGTATCAATAATATTCCTCAACCCACTTCTACTGGTTAGTATAGTGGAGGTAAGGGTCGAATCCCACAGAGATGGACGCGCTTGGGTAATTGTGGTGATAATCTGGAGGGGATTGGTTAGCTACCACGCTTGGGTTGAGTTTCTACCTAGACATGAATTAAAGGTGGTACTCTGCTGACTGGGTGGTGTGAAAGTGATTGACATGTAGCTGTGTACGTGAGAGTGGGGGACACAGTGTTTCAGGGATATGTGGAAAGTAGATAGTTACAATATAAAAGGCTAAACGGAATATCAGAGAATAGGTGGTGGTTTGGTGGCTGCACGGTCAGGTCTGTAGGGTACCAACAAGAAAAGTAAATGACAAAAGCAAAAAGTAACTAAAAAGTAAAAGTGGTCCCAAACTTGGATGTGGATGTTGTCTTCTTCAACAAGTATGCACAAAATCAAACAAACTCAGATTCCATGGATGACACTTACAGATTAACAACTTCACAATTCAGATCCACAAATTAACACTCTAAAATTCGAAGATTAATCGAGTGAAATCAAGAATTACACTTACTGGGCGACATGCAAGGAGACAGAATTCACGAAAACTCAGATTTCGCACTTAATCACTTCGGAAACAAAATCTAAACAACAAACTTAACTAACAATCTCAGATCGAGCAACTCCAAATGAAATCATGCTTTCAACGCTTAGAAATTACCGCGACAACTAGATCTAAGATACTTAGGCAGAATGACACAAATTCAAACCGAAAGAGATGCATAAAAACAACTTCATTGCATAAAACGTTTGAATCCCAACAAAACACTTCAAAACATAACAAGTACTGAATATGCAACAGATCCAACGAAAGGAAACCAAGTAAAGATTAACTAGGAAAGCGAATAAAGATTGTTTTGCCACTCCTGGCGATGAAACTGCTATGACTACGAAATGAACTGGCTGAAACGATAGAAGGCGATTCTCCGGTGGACTTATGGAACTTCAGGTGACCATGGCTGTGGTGAGGGAAGAGAAGATTTTGGATGATGCTGAAAGAATTTATCTACCGAGAGAGAGGACTCTAACTAAGTGCGAATGTCCATTCTTATTCTCTCTCTAAGTGGCTTCCTTTTATAGGGAGGCCTGCCCTTGCTTTTTAGGGTAGACTCTCTTCGTGAAATGACTCTTTTGCTCTTGTTTGTGGTTGATCCTTCCTAGCAATCCTTCTTCTCTATCTTGAGCCTTTTTCGCATGCATCCTGGTCAGTATTGCACCTTTCTGGCGCTCTTTTCACCTGAGTTATCTGAACCCTTTCGTACTGACTGATACCCTTTTCATGCACACTTTAGCAACTATTTTGCAGATATAATCCAATTAAGCACGTTATACTGACCAGTAACCAAGGCCTAGAATGCGATTTATCAGTGACCGATAAAAATATTTTGTCGGGCTTGTATTAAATTGAGGCTTAATTTAATTAGCAAAAGACCAACAGGTTTGGCACAGACAACGTCCGTGGATCCATAATCTAGGCCATCATAATTCTATATAAAAGCATATTAGAAAGGAGATTAATAGTGATTTAACTCATAATTTTCGTGCTCCCCTCTAGGAATGGACGGAAAAAATCAGTTCTTCATAGATTTGAAGTTCTGTCTTCTTTCTATTCAATCCTTTTCGATTCTGACAAGTTTTTTCCACCCAAAGGTCATTATCTAAGTTCTGGATACAGATTAGAAGGTTCGTGGTTGAGTACGAAGAACATCACATGGATAAGGCGCAAGCAATCGATGATTCTTTGGACAATCAAATCAATAATTCTAAACTGTAGTAATTCATAAATTAGAGTTTTGATTCGTTAATTGTGAATTATATGTGTTCTAGCATGCAATTGATTGTTTAACATGTGACTAATTGATCTCATAATCAGTCAAATCGATCTGTATATATGATTTATTTGTTTATGCATGAATTCCGCTATAAAGGGGCATCAAACCCTAACATCATTCTCATAATTAATTAGTATTAATTAATTAGCATGGCCTCAATATCTAGTTAAATTAGCCAACATTTTTATAAAAAAAAAACTCTTAGAATATTTAGATAGTCATATCATTATATTTCTATAGATTTTAAATAATTGCAATAGTATCCAAAACTTATAAATATTCAAAACTATACTCAAATTCGCCTTTTATATTAGTATAGATTATATTGATTTCACATTAGTAGGATTTTAGTATAAAGTGTGTATGTTATTAAGAATGATATTTTTCTTTGTTGTAGTAACATATATAACTGTTGTAATTTAAAACTATTTCCATGTTAGTTGCATTTCAAGCTTATTTAATTTTATATTTATAATTATTCAACATACAGTTATATTTTTTATTTTTTAATCTTACGTGTTGTTGTTATTTATTTTATTAAATTTATTCACAATGTCAAACTAATAGAATGAATTTATTTTAAGCCACGCAATAGTGCGAGGGTTAACATTAGTATTTACTAATGTCCCACTCATGCGATGCACGACACATTGTAGTAATCACCATACCATCTTCCCTCGATCTTTGTCGTTCCAACGTCCTCATGATTTTCAGTGATTGGTTGTTGAGAACCTATTTATTCCAAACTTGATCTTTATCGATTTTTATAGTTTTCAATTCTTATGCAAGACTTTAATTGATTTTGGCGTCTTCAATATGATACGTATTTTTGGCATTGTGTAACTATCCATTAGATTTTTATCTTAAGTTACTTAAGTTATTAGCAAATATTTAGCCAAATGTCGGTTGTGTTATTTTATTAAAATTGCATGCATATTCCTTCTTTAATAAATTGAAAATGCATGGTAAGAGAATTGTATGTGCTAGTAGATAGATGATTCAAAGAAGTTGCTTATCTAGTTTTATGTATATACAATCCGATTTCTTATGAAGCTCTAACCTTTCTCCCAACAGGACTTTTGTAATCAGGCAACACTAGGGCAAAAAGTGTAGAAAGAAACATGGAAGGGTTAGTTGGAATAAGGGTTTGAAAAGAAGAAAAAAATAGAAAAAGAAGGAAAAAAAGAGGAAGCAGATAGATATATGAAAAAAAAGCGAAAAAGAACAAAAAAAAGAGCGAAAAAGAAGAAAAAAAAGAGGAACGAGATATGTGGAAAAAAAGGTAAAAAGAAAAAAGAAAATTGGGTGACCAGATTAAGACAAAGAAAAAAACAGAGAGCAGAATCAAAGAAATAGACGGGGAGCATCATGATGGAGTAGTGGGGGGGGGGGAAAGACGACGATTTGGCGAGGCTTCAACTTAAAGGACTACTGGAAGAGAAATCAAGACCGGAAAATGAGAATGCAAACATGACTAGGAAAACCAGCTCTCTAAATCAGCTAGTGGAGTACCCTCGCATAACAGATCCGAAATCACTAGTTGATCAAGCTGCGGATCATAGTCGTAATGGCCAAATTGATTACAATCGTAATGGCCAAGTTGATCAAGCTGCGGATCACAGTCGTAATGGCCAAGTTGATCAAGCTGTAGATCATGGCCGTAATGGCCAAGTTGATCAAGCCGTGGATCATGGTCTCAAGCCACTGGGCCTCACTGTACGTTGCTTGGATGTGAATGAGACAAAGAGGATTAAAGCACGTGCTGTGGGAGAAGAGCCAATGGTTAGCCTCACACGAGCTGAAGCCGAGGACAAGCCAAACAAGACAGCTAAGATGGAGGACCACATTTGTACTTGGAGACACGTGGTGATGCATGGATGAAAGAAGAAGGGAGTGTGTCAGAGTTAGTTTTGATTAATGTTCTTAAAGTATGATTATTCTAGATTATTCCAATATGAAGTATATGTAACCGGATCTGGTTGTAAGTTCCAATCAATGAAAATTCTCTGAGTATTCTCCATAATCCTTGTTTTCAATATGATCTCGTTTATTCTTCTTCATAGTATCAGAGCGGGCCCAAGTGGATGATGGTTTTCTCTTATCTCTTATCTACCTCAGGAGTGGAAGAACGATGTCCTTTCCGGCCCACATCGATGATGATTCTCTTATCTCTTGCATTGCCTACCCACATGATGGAAGACCGATGTCCTTTCCGGCCCACATGGGAGGGGGCGTGTTAAATTCTCTAAATTCTGTCTCACATTGACTTGGTGAAGATCTAATCTAATCTATATAAGTGTGGATAACCCTCCCCCTTATAAGGCCTTTTAAGGGGTGAGTGGCTCATTTCTAATATGGTATCACAACAGGATTAATCTGATCATGTCTCTCCTACCTCTTACTCTTATTTTTCTTGTTTGGTTTAGAAATGGCAGAAGCCAATGAAACGATACTAGTGGCAACACTGCCACCTATTTTCTCTCAACTGCCTCCAATATCAGTCAAGCTAACTGATGGCTGGTTGGTTGTTGTCCTAACTATCAAAAAATGCTCTAACATTGGTTGTAGGGCTCAGATCTGCAAGAGACATTTGGAGTGCGCTAGGGACCAACTTTGCAAGCCGCTCCACGGCTAAAGTAATGCAATATCGCCAGCAAATGCAGAATCTGAAGAAGGAGGCTCTTGTTGGGGTTTGGAGCCCCTTGCACAGCGGAAGACTTGTACAAAACAAATAAATCAGACGTATGATCTATTTGACAGATTATGGGATTAATCTATTCACATGTTAACACAGAATTGCAAGCTAGAACGCAAATAATTCATGCCCATAGAATATAAATCCTAAACATGAATTCTACGGTTTAGAGTTACCGATTTGATTCTCCAAAGAATCGTCGATCGCTCGCGCCTTCTCCACGATGATCTTCAATACTAGACCACGGATCTTCTGATTGGTGTCCCGAACTGTATTCCGACATCAGGGTGGGCTGATCTTAACGAAACACTAGGACTCGAATAAAGAAGACAGAACTTTCTCACGGAGGAGAAGCTGAAAAACTCACGGAGGAGAATTTTCTTTGAAAACATCGTCCCTTTCATTAATTGTGAGTGGACGAAATTTTCATGTCTAGAAAATTGTGTATTTTCTGTCTCTTTTATTCTCCTATTTATAATAGTTACATATTGGGCCCAGTCAGGGATCTATGGAAGGTTTTGGATATGGGCTCCCCCAATTAGCTTTTTACTAATTAAATTGAACCCACAATTTAATACAAGCTTATATTGGAATATTACGAGCAGCCACTACAGACGTAATATTGAACTCCCCATCCAAATCCGAAATTACAAGTAATCCGAGTTTCTATTTTGTTTATTATTTATTTCCCGCGCTTAAGATAAAAATGTCCATTAATTAATTAAAGTCTGCTATGGACTTAATTAATTACCATTTTATTAATTCCAAGAGTGGACTTAGCAAGAAACACTTATTTATTATTCATAGAGTAATAAAACTCCAACTGGCCAGTTTCCGAATAATAAAACCTTGTTCAAGCTCCTCTCGAGGACATTATCAAACGAGACTCTCCTCGCGCACCATTCAACATAATAGCAATCCTAGCACCGCTAGATAATGATCACCACTACCCAATATACCTGGATCGTTGGGTGACGAAAAACCCGCACCTTTGGTAAGTCAAAGTAGTAGATACTCAATACTGTATGCTCAATGCTAACGTATGTAGATTAAGAAATACATATTTATCAAGCCCTAGTCTTTCAGTAGATAGCATAAAGGCACATCTTGCTGTTAGATCCATTCAGTGCTATACCACACCAATGTCATCTTATTTCAATAAGGCTTAGAAATAATCGGACTGACATTGCAACCATTCACGATAGGTAGCCAAAGCCTATCTAGGTTGTGAAATTCTTCTTTTTTCTTTTGCAAAGCATTGCATATAACCGACTGTAGTTACCTTAAAGTGGACGACGCCCACAACCAGTCTACTAAGCAAAAGACTTAGGCTTTGTTTACTTCTTATGCATTTAAATGTTTATAAAACATCTTATAAACGCACAAGCAAACACAATGTAATAATATACTGATTCTATTCGTGCGAAATGCTCGAATAATACTAAATCGGGTCTAAAGTGAATTGTAAAGTTTTTCCGTACACAAGCAAGATTCTATTCGTGTGAACTCGCTCGAAACATGCTTTTCAGTATACTAAACCTAAAAATCTCCCACTTATACTCAAAACATGCTTTCGAGTATACCCACTGCCAAAAACTCTCCCACTTATACACAAAGCAGGTCTTGGAGCTAGATATATCGAACTACCATTCATTTGACATCATGTTTGAAACATGTTGCCACAAAGGCAATTTCTGTGAAAAATCTGCTTGGTTGTTCTCTGATAATATCTTTTGTACCACTATGTCTTTGCTGCGTACTTGATCTTTAATTAATTTCATCTCTCTATGTGATTGCTTTGCTTATGATCTCGTGTTCCTCTTGAGTTAGCCTTTGCTAGAGTAAAAATACTCATAGGCATACTCAAACTTACGATCAAAACTACTAGGAGTATACTCCTAAGGTAAACACATATGATGAGGATGACTTACTCGATCACTGATTAGTCATAAGACTTAGTCAATGTAACCCCAAGGACATTACATGAATGACTGGTAAACTAGAATATAGCGATTAGTCTTTCTCAAGTACTATGGTATATTCATTACCTCAATCAAAATTCTTTGCCACGGTTAATATGATATACACTTGTTATGCATGAGCACAACTAATATAAAAACTTACTACACATCATAGCATACATGAGACATTTATCTCCGAAACTAGTCTCATCATTCTTGATCTCACTAAGGGTCAAACAACACTTGACTAGAGACAAGACAATTCCATCTTGAAAGGTAAAAACCTTTGCATGGAATTTCCAATGCTAAAATGTTCAAAGCAATGTATGGATATAGGATTCCTAAGAGAATCTCAACATTCTTTCTAGCAATCTTGAAACACTTAGATGCTCAGAATGTAATTAGTTTCTCTTTAATCCTTTATCTTAAATTGGGTAGAAAACCAGTTTCCTACGCTAGATGTCAATCTTAGTTGTTTGCAACTTTTATAGATTTCATCATCGTAGAGTACCAATAATACCATATTTAATGCACTTTCAACTTCCTTGTGCTTACAACACATTTAAGGGCACATGTCAAATTCAAAAGATTTGACAATCTCGCTAAAACACATACTCTGATTTAGATGTATGCCTAAGACCACAAAGGTCTTCATAAGCTTCCAATCATGTGTTTCTTGCCCTTTATTACATACCCATTAGGATGTCCCATATAGATGATTTCCTCAAAACTTCTATTAATAGAAAGTTGTCTTGACAATCATCATACATACATTCTAATTTATGTAAGTTCCGAAAGACAGTAGGATCGAACAAATCTTGTCACAACGACAACGAGAAGATGATATTTCTCTTTGGGCATAGCCCATTGTCATTGTCTAGCCATTTGAGATCCACGTTTACACTTGCAAATGTACTTGCTCCCACTGACTGACACAACCTGTAGGTAGTATTGCAAGTCTTGTAAAACATGTTGTCTATCTAAGATTGTAGTTTGGAATCTATCACCTTTCCAAGGATGAATATCCAAATGAACCAATTCTACATTGTACTTAAAGGGATTATGTTCAAGTTAATCTAAGACCGAGTCTTTCGACACTCTTAGACCCATGAACTTGTCATGTTCCTAGGAACGCTCCCACTACGACATGGTTCTAACAATCTTATCTGTTGAAGTTGATTTTATTAGTGCATAAGCTTCTAATGGTATTAGTCCTTGGTATCGTGGAAAATTTGATATCTCTCTCTGTACTGCGAGTTATCACGCTGCTAGGCTTTTAGTTCCTTTCTTGATCTTCATACAAGAATTATATCTTTGAAGATTACAGAACTTATAATCTTACATCATTTGGGAAAACCTTAAAACATACATCAGTACTCAACTCCAATTACTTGGATACCTTTCTAACATGCGTTGGAACAACATTACACCTTGAGATGTGCTAGACTAGAGTCGCTCTAGTCCACAACTCGTGTTTTGTAGAAGGTACTGATGTTGATAGTTTCTTTAAGGTGTTTCTCGTTGTTTCTAACGCTTATCCCATTAATGATAAGATTTTCATGAGTACAACTCATCACTTGATCACACCTGTCTTAGAAAGACTTCGATTCCTTCTTACATAACTATCCCATTCTTTGAAAGAATGTTTGGATTCGTTAATGGAGATTAGACTCCCACTACTGATCATAACGCTTTGCTCGTCTCCTTATTGGTGTAAACCATTGAGACTTGCTAGTCTTTCTACGTTGCATTTCTATAAGTATTATGAATCAAATGATTCTAACTCATAGTGCATCGAATAGACATTCTCGACTTTCAAGCTATTTAACATATTGTTAAAATCTTGATAGTCTAGATCAGTTTGAACAATAACTAAGTATTTTCTTGGCCTTAAGAGTAAGAGTCATAAATACTTTATCATTCATTGTTTAAGAAGTTGATGTGTTGTTTAATACTCAATCTTGTTGCATCTATATTGTTTCAATACTATGATGCCTTAAACATCAACCATAAAACAATAATTGAGCATTGATAGCTCCCACTGCAACAAATGTCTAACTGGATCAAGATCTCATACTTAGAAGTTGCACTGTCATGTAAGTCATTGTCCTTCTTTAAAAGAGGTCAATCCAACTTACAAAACATCTTCACTCGCTTTAAACAAACTTTGAGGACTAATCGGCTCTCCCATTTCCATATCTAGTCTTTTGTTCAAAAGAACTAGGACTTAGGAAATATACAGCCTTTATGAATTCGTCATCTTTCATGTTATGTTTCTCTAACAGTAATATAACGACTAATATTCTGATGGTTTTCTACTTTTTAGTTAAACCTTCTTGTAGTCATTTCTTATTACTTTAGGTGATGACTCGAGTCAGAAAACTATTTGAGTGATCAAAAGATTCCTCAAAACATTCTGCCCCTCTAGGATATTCCAATCGAATCATCTTGACAGATTCTAATGATATCCACCTTTCATCGTCACTAACCAAGACTTGTCATGCTACTTATAAGAAAATAGCTTGACCTTATTCCTCAAAGAACTTGTCAACTACATGCAAAAAGCATTCTCGAATAATCTTCGTGGAATTATGTCGAGGAAATGGAGGACATGAATCATTGAGTATAAACTCCAAGTTTTAGCGATGAGAATCTTATCCATTTTCATTTCCAGTCTACATAATTTTGGCATTCGAGTTCATTTCTTTAAGGATCGCAGACAAAATATGAATGACATAATGAAGATTTGGCATATAAACTTATTATCACATACTTATGCTCAATACATAATCGCAAATAACCACAAAACAATTATGTATCTTGCAACTGTAAAATTAAAATTTTGTACCCTCCAGAGGAAGTCAATACGCATTAAAATCGTACAATTTTACTGGTCACAACACCGACGAATAGTCCAGAGACCACAGAGTGGCATGGCCGCCTAATGTTGCCTAAGCAAGACCACCGAATTTAGCATTACAGAGTCTCATTTCTTCAACACACTCCCATAACAATGCTCACGTGCTGCTAACAAGATCAAGCTATCTCATAAATTCTGTGTGAACTTCTGAATCTCGCAGTTTCTTAGGATTATTGTCCCCACAGAGCAGGTGGCGATAATATTGGAAACCACATTCTAGTTCATACTATTTATTTTTGAGAAATCCGCCCTCATGAACTCGCTATTTCGTAGGATTATTGTCCCCACAGAGCAGGTGGCGATAATATTAGAAAAAAGTTTCATAAATTACAGACCAATTGATGGAGACCATATACAATGCACTTGTTGTAATTATCGCTTAGATATTTTATATGGTTTTTGCATAATTATCACATAAGCAGATAAAACAGATAATCCACTTACAAGGATAAACACCAAATAAACAGATAAATCCATTTAATGCATGACATTTAAACACACTGTATAATTAACGATAATTATTTAATCTAGTCAAGGGAGATTCAATTAAATAATTAAGTTTTATCTTGGATAATGATTATCCAAATTCATTTAGGATTTATCAACATAGTGTTAACTATCTAAATCCATTTGGGATTATTCTAGATTTTATTTCGATAAAATCAAATCCTCCAATTCAAGATAACCTTGACACTTGATTATCATTATTTAAATCGTTCTAGGATATTACTAGATAGAAACGATTCCATCATAAACCATACGATAAATGAAATCCAATCAACCAAGATTTATACAAATCTTAATTATATTTAGAATAGACATCTAGAATATATCAAACATTACTTAGGATTTATTCGATAAATTAATTTATCTAAATCCAATTAAATAAGGATTCTCTTATATATTATCTTTATCATATTCTATCTAGGATATAGATACAAAAGAAAAGGATAACTTGGATTAATGCTTATTTTAATCCATCTAAGATTTGTCTTAATAGAATTAAATCTATTCAAATCTATAGGATAAAATAAATTAATATTAATATTAATCCTAATCCATCTAGGATTTATTCTTGGAGTAAATCTATATAAATCCATAGAATTAGATAATATTATATTATAATTATTCAAATCTATCTAAGATTTATCTAGGAATTAATCCATATAAATCTATAAGATAAGAATAAAATATTATTTTATCACTATCCAAATCCATCTATAATTTATCAATGAATAAATTCATATAAATTAATAGGATAAGAATAAAATAATATTATCATTATCTAAACCCAACTAGGATTTGTCTAGGAATAAATCCATATAAATCCATAAGATTTAGATAAAAATTAGATTATTATTTACCAAATATAACTAGGATTCAAGGAATAAAAATCCATAAAATAATGAAAAAATCTAATTAATCCATGATTTGATACAAAATCAAATCTTATATAATACATAAAATCCATAAAAGATATATTCAAATCTTATTTCCGTATTTATCTTGAATTATTTCTAAAATTGAATGCAAGGAAAAACCCTAATCAATTTTTGGAAAGCGAAGTCACGGAACGAGACAAAACGGCGTCAAGCATAGGAAAACCCTAATCTTGCATCTTCGTACTCCCACTCGAAATTCGCCGCTGCTCCATTTCCGGCAGCCCGTGCCTCGCCGGCGCCGCTACTGTTGCTGCGTGCGTCACTGTCGCGACGTCGCCTTCGCAGCGGCTGTGACAACAGCTTCCTTCGAGCCCGGAAACTGCCCAAGAAAAGCTCCCACTCGAAAAGCTGTCCCCGCCGGAAACCTGCTGTCTCGCTGCCGTTGCTGACTTGCTGTCCGTCGACGACACAGCTGCTGTCCGGCGCTGCTGTCCGAAGACGACGCAGTTACTGCCGGAGCTGCCGTCCATCGCCAACTCTTGGTGCTGCTTCTTCACCGCATGAGTCTCTGTATACCTCATCTCAGCGGCTGCCCTGGACATCTCTGATGCTGCTGCATCGATGTCCCACCACCATCGAGCCGCTGCTTTATCATCGCTATTTGATTCTCCAATTGCCGACGGAAATTTAATTCGCGTAAGGCAAAACAAAATCCAATAGTGCAACAATTAACAAAACAGCAATTTGAGTTGATTCAAATCACGTACAGATGTGCACGAATTGATTCAACATGCATTAATTAACAAGTAATCATTACATTAATTAATGATGTGTGTTGAGAATTAATTTCCAACGCATCCCAGCTATTCTCGACGGCGTGGCTTGCCAATTCGGCAACGTCATCGTATAACCATTCTTTATTATTGCGATAAGATAAACAACCACACGAACCAACAAAGAAACTCATGCATTCAAGCAATTCACATAACATGAAATTAATCCTCATAATCAGAGCCAAAAATTGGCTCTGATACCAATTGTTGGGGTTTGGAGTCCCTTGCACAGCGGAAGACTTGTACAAAACAAATAAATCAGACGTAGGATCTATTTGACAGATTATAGGATTAATCTATTCACATGTTAACACAGAATTGCATGCCAGAACGCAAATAATTCATGCTCATAGAATATAAATCCTAAACATGAATTCTATGGTTTAGAGTTACCGATTTGATTCTCCAAAGAATCGTCGATCGCTCGCGCCTTCTCCACGATGATCTTCAATACTAGACCACAGATCTTCTGACTGGTGTCCCGAACTGTATTCCGACATCAGGGTGGGCTGATCTTATCGAAACACTAGGACTCGAATAAAGAAGACAGAACTTTCTCACGGAGGAGAAGCTGAAAAACTCACGGAGGAGAATTTTCTTTGAAAAAAATCATCCCCTTCATTAATTGTGAATGGACGAAACTTTCATGTCTAGAAAATTGCGTATTTTCTGTCTCTTTTATTCTCCAATTTATAATAGTTACATATTGGGCCCAGTCAGGGATCTATGGAAGGTTTTGGATATGGGCTCCCCCAATTAGCTTTTTACTAATTAAATTGAACCCACAATTTAATACAAGATTATATTGGAATATTACGAGCAGCCAATACAGACGTAATATTGAACTCCCCATCCAAATCCGAAATTACAAGTAATCCGAGTTTCCATTTTATTTATTATTTTCCCGCGCTTAAGATAAAAATGTCCATTAATTAATTAAAGTCTGCTATGGACTTCCAAGAGTGGACTTAGCAAGAAACACTTATTTATTATTCATAGAGTAATAAAACTCTAACTGGCCAGTTTCCGAATAATAAAACCTTGTTCAAGCTCCTCTCGAGGACATTATCAAACGAGACTCTCCTCGCGCACGATTCAACATAATAGCAATCCTAGCACCGCTAGATAATGATCACCACTACCCAATATACCTGGATCGTTGGGTGATGAAAAACCCGCACCTTTGGTAAGTCAAAGTAGTAGATACTCAATACCGTATGCTCAATGCTAACGTATGTAGATTAAGAAATAGATATTTATCAAGTCCTAGTCTTTCAGTAGATAGCATAAAGATACGTCTTGCTGTTAGATCCATTCAGTGCTATACCACACCAATGCCATCTTATTTCAATAAGGTTTAGAAATAATCGGACTGACATTGCAACCTTTCACGATAGGTAGCCCAAGCCTATCTAGGTTGTGAAATTCTTCTTTTTCTTTTGCAAAGCATTGAATAGAACCGACTGTAGTTACCTTAAAGTGGACGACGCCCACAACTAGTCTACTAAGCAAAAGACTTAGGCTTTGTTTACTTCTTATGCATTTAAATGTTTATAAAACATCTTATAAACGCACAAGCAAACACAATGTAATAATATACTGATTCTATTCGTGCGAAATGCTCGAATAATCCTGAATCGGGTCAAAAGTGAATTGTAAAGTTTTTCCGTACACAAGTAAGATTCTATTCGTGCGAACTGGCTCGAAACATGCTTTTCAGTATACTAAACCTAACAGCTCTGTCCATGACTGACTATTTAGGAAGAATGAGAACCTATTTTGATCTGCAAGAGTCTGTAGGTTGTAGAATATCGGAGGCTGAGCAAGTCCTTCATATCCTGGGAGGTCTTGGCCAAGATTATGACCCTGCGGTGTGTGCAGTCACTTCTAGATCAGATCCATGGAGCATTGGAGATGTTAGTGCTTTCCTGCTCAGTTTTGAGTCAAGGATGGAAACAACCAGGAGCCACTCCATTAGCTCAGATGGATCTCAGCCTTCACTGAATCTGGTCCAGCAGCAGCATGGACAGAAAAGCGAGCAGCCAAACTTCAACAACAACAGATCAGATTTTGGAAGTGGAAGAGGCTTTGGAGGAAGATCTGGAAGAAGAGGCGGAGGAGGAAGAGGCTATGGTAGAGGAAACAATAAGATTATCTGCTAATTCTGTGAGAAGCCAGGACATTCTGCTGCCAAGTGTTGGCACAGATTTGAGCAAAACTTTACACCACCTCAAATTCAGTATAGAGGAAGTGGATCACAACATCTGAATCAAGGTTTGTTCAACCCATCAGTTCATTTGGCTCAGTCAGTGCCCAAGTCTCCATCAGGATCTTTCTCAACGGGAACACCATCAGAGTTCTGTTATGCATCAAATGCTTCTACAAGCTGGTATCCGGATTCAGGGGCAACTCACCATGTGTCTAATGACCTAAGCAACCTAAACATAAGCATCGAGTACACTGGAGGTAAGGAACTCTTGCTTGGAAATGGAAGTGGTGTTAATATTGCAAATATTGGTGAAAGTGTTTTTAAATCTCACTCACCTAATTTTTCAAGAAAGCTCCATCTTAAAAGCCTGTTACATGTGCCTAACATCACTAAAAATCTCTTGAGTGTCTCTAAGTTTGCACAAGATAATGCTGTCTTCTTTGAATTTCGTCTAAATTTTTGTTTTGTCAAGGATCTGAACACCAAGGAAATAGTGCTCAAAGGAACTGTTGAGAGAGGCTTGTATCACTTTCTAGTAGATCATACCTCAATCAAGCGTGGCATAGTCCTCATTTCTTCTTCCAGTCCAGAAAGACCAGTTGTTCATTCTCTGAGCTTAGCCAACTCACAATCCAGCAGTAGTTCCAGTTTATCCTCTTGTCTAGATTTGTCTTTATGGCATTGTAGACTAGGAATATACCATATTATGCAATGAAAACTTCCTCTCTTTGTTATCTCTTTGTCAAAATTTCAAATAAGGCAGCGGAAAACAAGTATTAAATGAGAGTTATAGGATGACGCCCATGTATGAAGACATGACGCATCCGGAAATTCCTAAAGCTCGACTCAACATCCGCCGCAACTTCCCGCTCAACCTGCACATAGGGAAAACCTATGAAGGGCTGAGTACTTGGTATACTCAGTGGGCTCATGCCGAAAACATTTTATAACAGTTATGTCACCCATACCACAGTGAACTCAAGTTTTACATTTAAATAACTAATATCATCGAGTATCACAAAAACAGTTTCATAGTCTGGCCAGACAAACAATATCCCCACTTTCTCAACAATCCAACAATCACATCATCTTTCCATAGTGCGATGAAAGTGTGTCCACACTATTCGCCCATGAGACCGGCCGACTAGCAAGGATAGCTCCCGATCCCACCAGTGTACACAACCTGATAGGGTTTATGGCCCTTCTCAGACCCGAATTCGTTTCACACATAGCCCTATAGCCTAACGGAGCAAGCTCAACGAACTACGCATCAGGCAACAATCTCAACATCAAAACAACCATGGCATGACATAACACTTTAAACAATCAGTCTTTCCATCAATACATTTGTCATGCATGCCCTATCGTTCCTTCCATCGTTTTCTTGTATTGCCCATCCCAACGTTCTTCAATTTAAACGAAACGAACACTCAAGAATACCTCAACGTGCAACACATAACCACATCATAGGATACGTTCCTTATTCACATATGTATCATGTAATTCACTCAAACTTGTCAACAAAGTTCATTTCAACAAAACCAGAATCTGGCAGAACAGCCAGTCTTTTTGTAAAAATCATTAAAATTCCATCCGACCTCATATGACCCTAAAATTTGGTCACCACACAGTAGATACATCAAGGTTTATCCAGTTAAAATTTCACACCAAAATCACATCTTTAGGTCGGTCAAATCAAAAACGAAACTCACTGACGAGAACACAAATTCTGGCAGGACTGCGCAGTTCAATTGAAAAATTCGTTAAAAATTCATCTTTCATCAATTGAGGCTGAAATTTTGACACAACACAGAAGACACCTAAAAATTTGTGTCAAAATAAGATCGTTTGATCGGTCAAACACTCGTCGGAACCTACTATCTGAACACCACAGTTTGTGAAGAGGTTGAAGAGAGGGAGAGAGGCATGTGGGAGAGAGGGAGACGGAGGAAAAACGTGTGAATGGGGGCTAGGGTTAGGGTTCCTCCCTTTTTATATTCTAGGATTAATCCCACACTTAAATAAAATAATTATAATTGTGGAATAATAAAATAGAGGTCAATGAATAAATCCCACAATTTAAAAGAAAATAGGCGTGTAGAAAAGGGGGCGTGTACTTTAGGGAGTAGCAAGGAAACTATTTAAATCCTCCAATAAAATAGGAATAGGATTTAAATTTGGTAATTTTTTATAGAAAAAGACTCCCACAAAATAGGTAACAAATAAATTAATTCCCCAACGAAATTTATAAGTATATGGGGTGAAAATTATAGGTCTTAAAGAATGAAAGAGTCAAATCCTAATTAAAATAGGATATGGAGGGATTTGACAAAATATGGTTAGATATAATTGGATTTTAAATTCAAGAAGGAAATTAATCAATGTACCAATTAAATCTACAAAAATAATTCATCATCCTAATTAATAGGGGATTTTCGAAAATCTCCAAGGAATAGTCTAAGGGTCGAAAATCATGTAGAATATATTAGGGATAATTTGGTTTGGATTTAATTTGGATAAATGTCCCAAAACAATTAATTAAATACAAAAAAGAAAAATATTAATTCCAACAATTTGAAGGGGCCAAAAATTCCAAATAAAATGGCTAGAACAAAATGCATGATCCCATTTAATTAATTTCCCACATTGGAAAATATAGTACATTATTCCACATAACTCACAACAATTAAAACTCACATCGTTAACTCAAACACATAGAAATTAAATTCCATGAATGAAATTCCAAATCGACAACCACATTAAAGAAAACAAAAGTCAAAATTTTCGGGGTGCTACATCCTTCCCTTCTTAACAGAAATTTCGTCCCGAAATTTGGTCGTCTCACATAAACTATTAGGGGTACTTCTCTTTCATCCTATTTTCTAACTCTCACGTGGCTTCCTCGGGACCATGGTGTTTCCACAACACTTTAACGGATGCTATTAACTTGTTTCGCAACTCTTTCACCTTTCGATCTAGGATCGCTTCGGGTCTCTCCTCGTAGCTCATGTCGGGGGTCAGGATCACTTCTTCTTGATGAATCACATGCTTGGGATCAAACACGTACTTGCATAACTGCGACACATGGAACACGTTGTGCACATTTCCAAAACTAGGAGGTAACGCCCAGCGGTACGCTACAGGACCTACTTCAACAACGATCTCGTACAGTCCTCCAAAACGCGGTTTCAATTTGCCCTTCACTCCAAACCTCACAACTCCTCTCGTCGGGGATACTTTCAAGAAGACTTTGTCACCAACACCGAATTTGATTTCCGTTCGGCGCACGTCGGCGTACGACTTCTGTCTATCTTGAGCTTCTTTGATCCTCGCACGGATTTGATGCGCACTTTCAGTCATCTCCTTGATAGCGTCGGGTCCTAACATCCTTCTTTCACCAACCTCATCCCAGTAGAGTGGGGATCGACACTTCCTGCCATACAGGGCTTCATACGGCGCCATATCGATCGTCGCTTGATAGCTATTGTTGTAGGCGAATTCAACCAACGGCAGAACAATTTCCCAACTTTCTCCGCGGTCTAGGACAACGGCTCGCAGAATATCTTCAAGTGTTTGGATCGTCCTCTCCGACTGCCCGTCAGATTGCGGGTGATAAGCAGTGCTAAAGTTTAATTTCGTGCCTAGCTCCCATTGCAAACTCATCTAAAATTTTGACGTGAACTTCGTATCGCGGTCAGATACAATGGTCTTTGGCACACCATGCAAACGTACAATCTCACTCACGTAGAGCTTAGCTAACTTGTCCGATCCATAGGTGATTCTAATCGGTAAGAAGTGCGCGCTTTTAGTGAGTCGATCGATGATCACCCAAATCGCAGTGTTCCCCTTTTGGGACTTTTGTAAGCTCGTCAGATGTCCATGGCTATATGCTCCCACTTCCATTCGGGAATCTCGAGCGGTTGCAATTTACCATATGGCCGTTGGTGTATGGCCTTCACTTGTTGACAAGCTAGACATCGCTCCACAAACGATGCTACGTCTCTTTTCATTCCGTTCCACCAAAAATGTTGCTTCAAGTCTCGATACATCTTCGTGCTTCCAGGGTGAGCAGTGTAAGGCGTGTCGTGTGCATCACTCAAAATCTTATCTTTAAGCGCCTCATCGTTCGGCACATACAATCGCTCATCGAATGTCAAAGCATTGTCCGCCTCCTCACGAAAGTGGTCATGTTTCTCGGTTCTCACCTTCGCACGTGTCTCTTCCAACTTCTCATCACGTCGTTGAGCGTCTATGATCTTGGTTCTTAAGTCTGACTCAATCAATTGTGTCGCTATTCTTCCTCCTACTATCTCGGGCGTTTTCACTATCTCCAATTGCATCCTATCGAACTCGCGGATCAATGCTTCCTCTTGAGTTAGAAAAGAAGCTAGTTGCAGTTGGTTCTTCCTACTCAAAGCATCGGCTACCAAGTTCGCCTTGCCCGGGTGATAGTGAATACCGCAATCATAATCCTTTACGATCTCTAGCCAACGTCGTTGTCGCATGTTCAACTCTTTCTGCTCGAAGAAGTACTTCAGACTCTTATGGTCCGTAAAAATCTCACATCTCACTCCATAGAGATGATGTCTCCAAATCATTAGTGCGTGCACTACTGCTGCTAGCTCTAAATCATGAGTCGGAAAGTTCAGCTCATTCTGCCTCAATTGCCGGGAAGCATATGCTATCACCTTCCCATCTTGCTTCAACACACATCCTAGTCCCACTTTCGACGCGTCAGTATAAACGGCGAAGTCCTTGTCGGGTTTTGGTACCGTTAGGACAGGTGTTGTAGTCAATTTCTCCTTCAACAGTTGAAAACTAGCCTGGCATTCCGGCGTCCAAACTACCTTGATTCCTTTCTTCAACAGTTGCGTCATCGGTCTCGCGATTTTAGAGAATCCCTCGATGAAACGTCGGTAGTGTCCTGCCAATCCCAAGAAACTGCGGATTTCACTTGACATTTTTTTCGGCGACTTCCAATTTTGCACAACCTTGACCTTTGCTGGGTCCACTTGAATTCAATTAGCCGTCACGATATGACAAAGAAATTTACTCTATTCAACCAGAACTCACACTTACTAAACTTGGTATATAACTTTTCCTTCCGCAACGTTTCCAACACCATTCGCAGGTGCCATCCATGCTCCTCCTCGTTCTTCGAGTATACCAACACATCGTCGATGAAGACTAACACAAACTTATCGAGATACTCGTGGAAAACTCGGTTCATCAAGTCCATGAAAACTGTCGGGGCGTTAGTCAGTCCAAGTGGCATCACGACAAACTCATAATGGCCATAACGAGTACGAAAAGCATTCTTAGGCACATCCTCTCATCGGACCTTTAGTTGATGATATCCCGACCTCAAGTCCATCTTTGAAAATACGCCAGCTCCTCGAAGTTGATCAAATAAGTCATCGATTCTTGGCAGTGGGTACTTATTATTCAAGGTCAACTTGTTGAGCTCACGATAGTAAATGCACATCCTCATCGTTCCATCCTTCTTCTTCACGAATAACACAGGCGCTCCCCACGGTGACACACTAGGTCGAATGAAGCCCAAATCTAGTAGTTCTTCCAACTGAATCTTCAATTCTGCCAACTCCTTTGGGGCCATTCGGTATGGTGCTTTCGATACTGGTGCAGATCCAGGTTCCAAGTCGATGGTAAACTCCACTTGCCTGTCAGGCGGCGGTCCAGGCAAAGTTTAAGGGAACACGTCAGGAAAATCCTGTACTACTGCCACGACTTTCACCTTCAAATCCTTCTTTTCCTCTCCGTTCAAGTACACAAGATATGCCAGAAGCCCTTTTCTGATCATCGTGGTTTCCTGTAAAGCACAGATTATGGAGGTTCGTCGGTTCAAAGAAATCCCATACAAGATAGTCGGCTCGTCGCTAGGGGCCTGGAAAGAAATTTATCTCTCTTTGCAGTGGATCGTCGCTTGATTCTCGGCAAGCCAATCCATTCTGAAAATTATGTCAACGTTCTCCAAAGGCATGACGAGCAAAAGTCGAGCTACTACTCCTAACTCTCCTAACACAAACTCTACGTTCGAGCAAGTTTGCGAAATATCAATCAAACCTCTAACAGGTGAAGACACACTCAAACCCAAATCACGTTTAGCAGTAGAGAGTTCTAAGGCATTCACACATGACATCAAAATAAAATAGTGTGAAGCACCCGTATCAAACAGCACGATAATAGGTAGTTGCTGGAGCTTGCCCATACCTGCCAAGTTATCTTTTCCCTTGTTGGCTTGTTGCTCCTGCCCTTGATTCTCTTTTAGTGCGTACGCACTTTCCTCATTCTCCCTTTGTTATTATTTGGACACTCTCGAGACATGTGTCCATTTCCACCACAAGCAAAGCATCGGATGTCTCCGACTGTGCACTCCCAAACATGAAACTTGGAGCACCGGTTGCAATAAGGTGCCCTTGTTGATTTCCTCTCTGTTGTGGTACGACTTGTCGGCCATAGTTCTGTGGGTGGCAAGAGTGGAATGGTGTCGCTTGTTGTCAAAAGGGGCTCGGTTGCCTTCCCACTTCCTCTTGTCTCTATAGTTCGATTGTGGTGCGGGTGGTGTAGGATTTGCCACCCTCTCGTTCTTAGGCAGTGCCTCTTCCACATCTAAGGTGTAACTCAAAATCTCGGAGTAAGAAATTCCTTGGCGGCAGGCCACGGCTACTCTAATCTCGGTTCTAAGGCCAGAGCGAAACTTCGCGGCCATCTTCTCATCCGTGTCCACCAACTCGGGTGCATATCGGGTCATCTCACAAAGTGCATGGTCATACTCTATCACCGTCATGTTTCCCTGTTTCAAGGTGTGGAACTTTACTGTCTTGGCTCGTTTGTAGCTCATGGGGACGTACTTATTATACACCTCCTCCTTAAACTCGTCCCATGTCAACGCCTCTCGGCGGGCGGGGTCCATTGTCCTTCGCCTAGTTTCCCACCAATGATCAGAAGGCCCAGTCAATTGATAAGTCACGCATGCCAAATGCTCCTTATCAGTGGACACCATAAACTCAAAAATACGCTCGATGTCGCGTATCCAGGCCTCTGCCTTTTGTGGCTCTCCCAACCCATCAAACTTAGGGGGTTTTTCCTTTCTGAAGGTCTTGATGTATTCCTTATCTTGAGGTTGCGGTAGGGGTGGTGGTGGAGGCGGGGGTTGATTCCCAACACTTCCCTCGGACCGTTCCTCCTCATTTCCCCTACTCGTGGGCCACGTCTATGTCTCGGTGGCATCTTGATCTAAAGCACAAGTTAGCATCGTTGTTAGTATTCATTGTTATCAAAACAAGGATTCCTTGCATTCATTCTAGTGTACGAAACGATAAACCACAAGTGCGCGAAGGCAAAAAAAACGTGGAACTTTTATAGAAGCTTGGAAAGGAAAACAAAACATTCGTTCAAGATCAAAAGCAAAAGGGGTACTACTTCTACTCGTTTCTAACAACTTAAGACATAAACAACCATCGAACTATCTATCGTTATTTTCTTCCTCTTCTGGGTCCTCTTCTTCTTCCGGGTCCTCTTCTTCGTGATACTCGTCGAGCAAACGGAGGTCTTCGTCATCCTCCATGGCATCCCATACATAATCATCCTCGAAGCCCGGAACCATTCCTACTCGTGCTCCGGCTTCACCTCCTGTCACGGGTCCAACCTCGACCATGTGTTTGTCCTCCCATACTATCTCGTCTTCCTCCTCTTCCGCCGACGGTGGTAGCTCAAAACGGGAATCGACTAGAGCACACTTCACGGCCTTCAGGAAGCCGTTCATGTCACCGCCCATCTCGTTACTTCGCTGTTCGTACCAAGTGAAACGGCTAGCTGTCGCTTCCATTCATTCCTTCCAACTCTCGGGCATTAACCCAACTAGCCTTCGTATGCCACCATAAGCCGTCTCATAGTGCCCTTGGATCTCTTTCCACATGGTTTCGAAATGGGCGACAAACTCTCCCAGGGCTTTTCCTTCCTCTCTGTGGTAGCGGCGGTACTCGTTCCATGCTTGTCGCATGCTGACATTATATTGAGCGCTCTTAAGAGCGTGCGGTTTGTTTTGTTCGTACCATCTACGTTAAGACGATGATTTTCCTTAGTAAACGAAGATTCCTCAAGCTACATTTTAACCCACTGTTTGTGATAGGTCTAAAGCTTGCCATGTATCACTAAATTCGAGATCATCTGAAGGCTTTCTATGTTCACATGCTTACGTCGCAACACTTTCACACACATAACACATACTTAGGACATCGTGTCATTCGTGCTCATGTTCCACATAATCATACCATCGTATTATCATATTCACACATAACTTTCATACACATGCATACTCTTGCCAAAACATCCTTATCATCACATCATCGATTTCACATTCTTTCAACAATTTAAAACATACCTCACTTTCTTTTGGTTGAGCGTGATGCTTCGGATGTTGAGCCTTCGTGACACTTCTAGTATAGGGGTACTAATCTAGACTTAAGCTGAAAGAAGACTCTCGGACCAGAGCGAAAGAACGATGCTCTGATACCACTCTGTCACGACCGCCCTTACTAAGGATAGTAAAGACAGGGAACTCGTGACTATGGGGAAACGATAAATAACAACATTTAATATGAAAACTCAATCAAGAGAAAGTGTTTTAGTCTATAAAATGGTTAAGCAGCGGATAAAAGTCTCAAAGTACTTAGTGGCATAAAACTGTATAGTAATGCGGAAGGCTAAAAAAAATAGTTTCAGATAAGGCAGCGGAAAACAAGTATCAAAGGAGAGTCATAGGATGACGCCCATGTATGAAGACACGACGCATCCGGGAATTCCTAAAGCTCGACTCAACATCCGCCGCAACGACCCGCTCAACCTGCACATAGGGAAAACATATGCAGGGCTGAGTACTTGGTATACTCAGTGGGCTCATGCCGAAAACATTTTATAACAGTTATGTCATCCATACCATAGTGAACTCGAGTTTTACATTTAAATAACAAATATCATCGAGTATCACAAAAACAGTTTCATAGTCTGGCTAGACAAACAATCTCCCCACTTTCTCAACAATCCAACAATCACATCATCTTTCCACAGTACGACGAAAGTTTGGCCACACTATTTGCCCACGAGACCGGCCGACTAGCAAGGACGACTCCCGATCCCACCAGTGTACACAGCCTGATAGGGTTTGCGGCCCTTCTCAGACCCGAATTCGTTTCACACTTAGCCCTATAGCCTAATGGAGCAAGCTCAACGAACTAGGCATCATGCAACAATCTCAACATCAAAACAACCATGGCATGACATAACACTTTAAACCACCCTTATAACTCCAATATCACAATTTTGAAACGTAAAAGGAGTTTAGTAAAAGAAAGCCCGCCTCGCTTGCTTATACACAATTCACAACTTTATTTCAACCTGCTCTTTGTATCCACGTACGCACCGCAATCCTTGTCAACACCATAACACAATCAGTCTTTCCATCAATACATTTGTCATGCATGCCATATCGTTCCTTCCATCGTTTTCTTATATTGCCCATCCTAACGTTCATCAATTTAAACGAAACGAACACTCAAGCATACCTCAATGTGAAACACATAACCACATCATAGGATACGTTCCTTATTCACATATGTATCATGTAATTCACTCAAACTTGTCCACAAAGTTCATTTCAACAAAACCAGAATCTGGCAGAACAGCGCAGTCTTTTTGTAAAATTCATTAAAAATCCATCCGACCTTATATGACCCTAAAATTTGGTCACCACACAGTAGATACATCAAGGTTTATCCAGTTAACATTTCACACTAAAATCACATCTTTAGGTCGGTCAAATCAAAAACGAAACTCACTGGACGAGAACACAAATTCTGGCAGGACTGCGCATTTCAATTGAAAAATTCGTTAAAAATTCATCTTTCATCAATTGAGGCTGAAATTTTGACACAACACAGAAGACACCTAAAAATTCATCTTTCATCAATTGAGGCTGAAATTTTCACACAACACATAAGACACCTAAAAATTTGTGTAAAAATAAGATCGTTTGATCGGTCAAACACTCGTCGGAACCTACTATCCGAACACCACAGTTTTCATGCTCAACATTTACAAACTAGGGTTTGTCTATCATTCATCTGCACATACATATTCATACTTTCAACACCTATTCATGCTTCAAAAATGACCTCACAACCATGACCTCATATTTACACATATCATTCACCAATGAATCATCCACAAACTCACACACACACATATATACACGCACATACACATACTTTCTCATGCAAACATCCCAACCGATTAATTTTTAGGTCTACGATTTCTACACTCACTATATGCATGAGGGGATCAAGACACATGGATTCAATGGTAAGTATGAGAAAGATGATTCAAGTATACCTTTCTCTTGCAAAAACAATCGGTAGGAATGACGAATGATGCGATTCTTCGATGAATCTTGAGTTTCCAACTCCAAAATGATGCAAGAATAAGGAATTGGTGAAGGATTTGTGGAGAGAGTGAAGAGAGGGAGAGAGGCGTGTGGGAGAGAGAGATGGAGGAAAAACGTGTGAATGGGGGATAGGGTTAGTGTTCTTCCCTTTTTATATTCTAGGATTAATCCCACACTTAAATAAAATAATTACAATTGTGGAGGAATAAAATAGAGTTCAATGAATAGATCCCACAATTTAAAAGAAAATAGGCGTGTAGAAAAGGGGGCGTGTACTTTAGGGAGCAGCATGGAAATTATTTAAATCCTCCAATAAAATAGGAATAGGATTTAAATTTGGTAATTTTTTGTAGAAAAAGACTCCCACAAAATAGGTAACAAATAAATTAATTCCCCAAGGAAATTTATAGGTATATGGGGCGAAAATTATAGGTCTTAAAGAACGAAATAGTCAAATCCTAATTAAAATTTTGACACAACACATAAGACACCTAAAAATTTGTGTAAAAATAAGATCGTTTGATCGGTGAAGCACTCGTCGGAACCTACTATCCGAACACCACAGTTTTCATGCTCAACATTTACAAACTAGGGTTTGTCTATCATTCATCTGCACATACATATTCATACTTTCAACACCTATTCATGCTTCAAAAATGACCTCACAACCATGACCTCATATTTACACATATCATTCACCAATGAATCATCCACAAATTCACACACACACATATATACACGCACATACACATACTTTCTCATGCAAACATCCTTCCCAACCGATTAATTTTTAGGTCTACGATTTCTACACTCACTATATGCATGAGGGGATCAAGACACATGGATTCAATGGTAAGTATGAGAAAGATGATTCAAGTATACCTTTCTCTTGCAAAAACAATCGGTAGGAATGACGAATGATGCGATTCTTCGATGAATCTTGAGTTTCCAACTCCAAAATGATGCAAGAATAAGGAATTGGTGAAGGATTTGTGGAGAGAGTGAAGAGAGGGAGAGAGGCGTGTGGGAGAGAGAGAGGGAGGAAAAACGTGTGAATGGGGGCTAGGGTTAGTGTTCTTCCCTTTTTATATTCTAGGATTAATCCCACACTTAAATAAAATAATTACAATTGTGGAGGAATAAAATAGAGTTCAATGAATAAATCCCACAATTTAAAAGAAAATAGGCGTGTAGAAAAGGGGGCGTGTACTTTAGGGAGCAGCATGGAAATTATTTAAATCCTCCAATAAAATAGGAATAGGATTTAAATTTGGTAATTTTTTGTAGAAAAAGACTCTCACAAAACAGGTAACAAATAAATTAATTCCCCAAGGAAATTTATAGGTATATGGGGCAAAAATTATAGGTCTTAAAGAATGAAAGAGTCAAATCCTAATTAAAATTTTGACACAACACATAAGACACCTAAAAATTTGTGTAAAAATAAGATCGTTTGATCGGTGAAGCACTCGTCGGAACCTACTATCCGAACACCACAGTTTTCATGCTCAACATTTACAAACTAGGGTTTGTCTATCATTCATCTGCACATACATATTCATACTTTCAACACCTATTCATGCTTCAAAAATGACCTCACAACCATGACCTCATATTTACACATATCATTCACCAATGAATCATCCACAAACTCACACACACACATATATACACGCACATACACATACTTTCTCATGCAAACATCCTTCCCAACCGATTAATTTTTAGGTCTACGATTTCTACACTCACTATATGCATGAGGGGATCAAGACACATGGATTCAATGGTAAGTATGAGAAAGATGATTCAAGTATACCTTTCTCTTGCAAAAACAATCGGTAGGAATGACGAATGATGCGATTCTTCGATGAATCTTGAGTTTCCAACTCCAAAATGATGCAAGAATAAGGAATTGGTGAAGGATTTGTGGAGAGAGTGAAGAGAGGGAGAGAGGCGTGTGGGAGAGAGAGAGGGAGGAAAAACGTGTGAATGGGGGATAGGGTTAGTGTTCTTCCCTTTTTATATTCTAGGATTAATCCCACACTTAAATAAAATAATTACAATTGTGGAGGAATAAAATAGAGTTCAATGAATAGATCCCACAATTTAAAAGAAAATAGGCGTGTAGAAAAGGGGGCGTGTACTTTAGGGAGCAGCATGAAAATTATTTAAATCCTCCAATAAAATAGGAATAGGATTTAAATTTGGTAATTTTTTGTAGAAAAAGACTCCCACAAAATAGGTAACAAATAAATTAATTCCCCAAGGAAATTTATAGGTATATGGGGCGAAAATTATAGGTCTTAAAGAATGAAAGAGTCAAATCCTAATTAAAATAGGATATGGAGGGATTTGACAAAATATGGTTAGATTTAATTGAATTTTAAATTCAAGAAGGAAATTAAACAAGGTACCAATTAAATCTACAAAAATAATTCATCCTCCTAATTAATAGGGGATTTTCGAAAATCTCCAAGGAATAAGCAAAGGGTCGAAAATCATGTAGAATAAATTAGGGATAATTTGGTTTGGATTTAATTTGGATAAATATCTCAAAACAATTAATTAAATCCAAAAGAGAAAATATTAATTCCAACAATTTGAAGGGGCCGAAAATTCCAAATAAAATGGCTAGAACAAAATGCATGATCTCATTTAATCAATTTCCCTCATTGGAAAATATAGTACATTATTCCACATAACTCACAACAATTAAAACTCACATCGTTAACTCAAACACATAGAAATTAAATTCCATGAATGAAATCCCAAATCGACAACCACATTAAAGGAAACAAAAGTCAAAATTTTCGGGGTGCTACAGATCATTTCTCTAGATTTACTTGGATTTTTCTTTTAAAAAATAAGAGTGATCTTGTAACTGTGTTTAAACAGTTTAAAGCCATGAGTGAAAATCTTCTAGGTTCAAAAATTAAAACACTTCAATTCTGATTGGGGAGGTGAGTTTCAGGGTTTAGTTCCATTTCTAAAGGAGTGTGGGATAGTTCATCACATATCTTGTCCATATACTCCACAGCAAAACGTTTTAGCAGAGACAAAACATAGGCATATTATTAAAACTAGTCTGGCCTTGCTAGCACAATCCTTCATTCCTTCCTAGTTTTGGGATGCTGCCTTTGTTACTGCCGTATACTTGATCAAATTCATGCCATCCAAAGTCACCAATAACATTTCTCCATATGAAAAACTCTTTCTTAAGAAACTTGACTATTCTGCCTTGAGAGGCTTTGGATGCATGTGTTACCCTCATACTAGACCTTATAATAAACATAAACTTCAATTCAGGTCAGCCAAGGGAACATTCCTAGGATATAGTCTCTCTCACAAAGGATACAAGGTGCTTCTGCCTGATGGGAAAGTGATAGTAACTAGAGATGTGATTTTTGATGAGTCAGTGTTACCTTTTCAACATTTGCCACCTGCTACTGCTGTGTCTGTGCCTGTAACTCCACCTTGTCATCATTCATCTCTACTTCTCATCCCTCTTACTCCAGAACACACTGCACCCTCTAATTCTGCTTCTCCTTCACAATCTCTCTCTGACTCTACAGATAATACTTCTTCCCTAGATCAGCCTCACCTTAATATTCAGCCACATGAGTCACCCTTGTCGGCTCAGACTTAGTCTCACTCTACTTCTGTTTCTACTCCTCCAGTCTTTCAGCCCACTCATTCAATGACCACCAGATCAAAATCTGGTATTTTTAAGCCACAGATTTTGACGGCTAATGTCTCATCTATCCCTCTTCCTAAAACTGCTTTAGAAGCTCTCCTAATTCATAACTGGAAATCTGCAATGCTGAGTGAATTTACTACACTTATTAAAAATAAAACTTGGATATTAACACCACTCCCTCTAGGCAAAAACGTTATAGGTTGCACCTGAATTTTCAAGCTTAAGTTGCATTTGTCAGGTGATGTTGCTAGGTACAAAGCCAGATTGGTTGCACAGGGTTTTTCTCAGCAACCTGGCTTTGATTTTAATGAGACATTTAGTCAAGTGGTTAAGCCTACTACTATAAGGATCGTTCTTAGTCTAGCTGTCTCCATGGGATGGTCAGTTACTCATCTTGATGTCAACAATGCCTTCTTGAATGGCACTCTGAAAGAAGACATCTATATGAGGCAGCCTCTGGGATTTGAATAAGGTGGACCTCATTTGGTGTGTAAGCTCAACAAAGCAATTTATGGTCTAAAGCAAGCCTCTAGAGCTTGGTTCTTCACTGTGCATTCCGTTCTACTCAACGTTGGTTTCTCACAATCCAAGGCCGATGCTTCAATGTTTATCAGACAGAGAGGTGGCGAGATATTCTATTTACTCATCTATGTAGATGACATGCTTATTAAAGGGAATTGTTCAGCCTCAATCCACAAGATCATCTCTCAACTTAACTCTTCTTTTTCTTTAAAAGATCTTGGGGAGGTGAGCTTGTTTTTAGGAGTTGAAGTAGTCAAGACTATAGATGGAGGTCTCCATCTTTGCCAATCCAACTACATCAAAGATCTTTTAAAGAAAGCTAACATGGTAGGTGCTAAAGGGTGTCCAACTCTCATGGTCTCAAGCTCAGAGCTGAGCAAACACACTGGAGAACCTGTTTCTGATCCGAGGCATTACAGGAGCATTGTGGGAGCATTGCAATATGCAGCCATCACTAGGCCAGACATCAACTTTGCTGTAAACAAAGTAAGTCAATACATGGCAGAGCCACTGGATACACATTGGAGGGCTGTTAAAAGGATTTTGAGGTATCTTTCAGGGACACTAGATTATGGTATTCAGATAAGAAAGTCCACTGGAGAGATCGTAGCCTTTTCAGACTCAGACTGGGCAGCAGATGTAGATGACAGGAGGTCTACCACGGGAGTGTGTGCTTATCATGGAAGAAATCTAGTGTCATGGTGTGTAAAGAAGCAAACAGTGGTTGCTAGATCTAGCACGGAAGCGGAGTATAGAAGTTTAGCTCAAGCAACTGCAGAAGTAGCATGGTTGTCTTCAATGCTAAGTGAGTTGAAAATTAAAAGAAAAGAAAGTCTAGTGATTTGGGTTGATAACTTAAGTGCGGGTTGATAACTTGAGTGCTATTGCGTTGTCATCAAATCATGTGCTTAATGCGAGGACTAAGCATATTGAATTGGATGTTCACTTTGTGCGTGATAAGGTTTTAGGTAAAGAGATTGAGTTGAAACATGGGCCTAGGTTTAGGTGGCAGACATTTTCACCAAGCCATTGAGTCATCAACCCTTCGTGAAGCTAAGAGAGAGATTGGGTGTTGTGTCTCTAGCCTCACTCGGTTTGAGGGGGCGTGTTAGAAGTAATCGCCAAGTTGATCAAGCTGTGAATCACAGTCGTAATGGCCAAATTGATCAAGCTGCAGATCACAGTCGTAATGGCCAAGTTGATCAAGCTACGGATCACAGTCGTAATGGTCAAGATGGTCGTAATGGCCAAGTTGATCAAGCTATAGATCATGGCCATAATGGCCAAGTTGATCAAGCCGTGGATCATGGTCTCAAGCCACTGGGCCTCACTGTACGTTGCTTGGATGTGAATAAGATTAAAGCACGTGCTGTGCGAGAAGAGCCAATGGTTAGCCTCACACGAGCTGAAGCCGAGGACAAGCCAAACAAGACAGCTAAGATGGAGGACCACATTTGTACTTGGAGAGACGTGGTGACGCGTGGATTAAAGAAGAAGGGAGTGTGTCAGAGTTAGTTTTGATTAATGTTGTTAAAGTATGATTAGTCTTGTACTATGGAGATTAAAGAGAGATTCTAGATTATTCCAATATGGAGTATATGTAACCGGATCTGGCTGTAAGTTCCAATCAATGAAAATTCTTTGAGTATTCTCCATAATCCTTGTTTTCAATATGAGCTCGTTTATTCTTCTTCTTGGTTTTATTGCAAGTTTTCAATAACAAGTATAGTTCCGTCTAAGACTGTCCCTGAAAGGTACCACAAATATTGCTTCCTTCTCTTTGTAAAATTATTGCAAATTCAATTTATAGACAACTAAATAGAGCCCCTGGTATCTACACAGCCCATAGTGTCGTTGTTTTGAAGGCTGAAAGTGCTATTGACAAGGCAAGGATAAATACAGTAAGAAATATCATCAGTTCTAAAGGAGGTCAAGTGAAGTGTGAATCTGGCCATCCATTGCGCCAAAGTCTTCATGAATTTGTGTTTTATAATTCTTTCAGCATAGGTTCGTATTTGTATGCTAAACTTTCTCTTTAATGTGTTTATTACTGACACTATGACAAGATACTATATGTGATGAAGGTAAGGATGCCCAAGTTGCATATGGTTTCCACCATTTAAGCAATGAAAAACCCTACCTTGCACAAGGTCCCATTTCAAATAAGGTAGGATCATTCTTTTATTTCGTAACACTGATTTTGATCCATGAGATGCAGCCTGCATGTTTTATGGTTTCCCTTACTCACACACCACGCCTATACATATGAACATGTAGTAGTCATCTTACCATCGTCCCTCGATCTTTGTTGTTCCAACGTCCCCATGATTTTCAGTGATTGGTTTTGTTGAGAACCTGTTTATTCCAAACTTTATCTTCATCGATTTTTATAGTTTTCAATTCTTATGCAAGACTTTCAATGATTTTGGCGTCTTCGATATGATATGTATTTTTGGCATTGTGTAACTATCCATTAGATTTTTATCTTAAGTTACTTAAGTTTTTATTAGCCAATATTTAGCCAAATGTCGGTTGTGTTATTGTATTAAAATTGCATGCATATTCCTTCTTTAATAAATTCAAAATGCAAGGTAAAGAATTGTATGTGCTAGTAGATAGATGATATAAAGAAGTTGCTTATCTAGTTTTATGTATATACACTCCGATTTCTTAAGAAGCTCTAACCTTTCTCACAGTGGGATTTTTGTAATCAGGCCACACTAGGGCAGAAAATGTAGAAAGAAACATGGAAGATTTAGTTGGAATAAGGGTTGGAAAAGAAGAAAAAAACAGAAATAGAAGAAAAAAAAAGGAAGCAGATATGTGGAAAAAAAGAAAAATAGGTGGAAGTGTAGAAAAATTGGTGGAACAGATTAAGAAAAAGAAAAAAATAGAGAGCAAAATAAAAGAAAGAGACGGGGAGCTTCGTGACGGAGTAGTGGGAGGGGAAGACGACGATTTGGCGAGGCTTTAACTTAAAAGCACTACTTGAAGAGAAATCAAGACCGGAAAATGAGAATGCAAACTTGACTATGGAAAACCAGCTAACTGAATCAGCTAGTGGAGTACCCTCACTTAACAGATCCGAAATCGCATGAAAATAAGGTAAGATCATTCTTTTATTTCCTAATACTGATTTTGATCCACGGGATGGATGAATTTTGACTTTCTTATTCTGACTGAATGCTACTAATGATTGATAATCATGGCCTTGGCCAACGTATTTTGATTTTTAAGTTGTCTGATGGCATTTCTCTTCATGTCAGAGTGTGTATGCTGAACGCTGCAAAGGAACTTGATGGAGAATGTCAGTTTTCTATCCATTTTTTTCTTATTCATGAAATTAATAGGTGAAGAAAATAGAAACAGAACACTTTCAGCCAAAGTGTCATATTTTGTTACATCTCTGACCTGTATTTATTTTTTAATTAGTTACAAGAACTATTGGAGTGATTAGCAAAGTTCATTAGTTTCCAAGCATTGCCAAATTTTTCCAACACTTATGTCCTTATAAGTCCCTTGACTCTAAGGAGATAATTCCTAAAAGTTGTTCTTATTGCCGTTAAATTTGTCAGCCGCTTGATTTATAAAGTCTAAATGTTTAGCTTGTTTTAGTTTCTATCCGTTGTGAATTTGTATTTTGGTTGAGGTGCTTCTATGCTTATTTTACTTCTTGTGTCCTTAAAAATATTCCAGAGGTGAAGCCTCATGAATTTGTGTTTTACAATTATTTCAGCATAGGAAATGTATGCTAAACTTTCTCTTTAATATGTTACTCTCTTCGTCCCTTGAAAATTTAATACAATTCATTTTCTGCACTCGTTTTGAAAAAATGATAATAAATAGTTAAAGTGGAGAGATGGTAAAGTAAGAGAGAGAATAATGTAGAGAATACTCTCATCTACGTTATTCTTTCTCTTATTTTACCCTCTCTCCACTTTTGCTGTTTATTATCATTTTTCTAAAACGAGTGCAGAAAATAAAATGTGACAAATTTTCATGGACGGAGGGAGTATTACTGACACTCTGACAAGATACTATATGTGATGAAGGTATGGATGCCCAAGTTGCATATGGTTTCCACCATTTACGAAATGAAAAACCTTATCTTGCTCAAGGTCCCATTTCAAATAAGATAAGATCATTCTTCCATTTCCTAACACTGATTTTGATACATGGGATGCATGATATTCTGATATAATGATCCAACATCAAGATTAGTAGTCACCACACCAATCCTCCCTCGATCTCTGTCGTTCCAAAACTCTTCTTGATTTTCAGTGATTGGTTTTGTTGAGAACCTATTTATTCCAAAATTGATCTTTATCGAGTTTAATAGTTTTCAATTCATATGCAAGACTTTCATTGATTTTGGCGTCGTCAATATGATATGTATTTTTGGCATTGTGTAACTATCCATTAGATTTTTATCTTATGTTACTTAAGTTTTCATTAGCAAATATTTAACCAAATGTAGGTTGTGTTATTGTATTAAAATGGCGTGCATATTCCTTCTTTAATAAGTTGAAAATGCACGAATTGTATGTGTTTGTAGATAGATGATTCAAAGAAGTTGCGTATCATGTTTTATGTATATACACTCAGATTTGTTATGAAGCTCTAACCTTTTTCCCTGCAGGGCTTTTGTAATCAGGCAACACTAAGGCAGAAAGTGTAGAAAGGAACATGGAAGGGTTGGAATAAGAGCAAAATGGGGAGAAAAGAAGAAAAAAAGACAGAAAAAGAAGAAAAAAAAGATATGTGGAAAAAAAGGAAAAGAAGGAAAAGAACATAAAAATTTGTGGAACAGATCTAGAAGAAGAAAGAGTTCCAAGAAAATGTGAAGAAAAAAATATCTAGAATAAGCTGTTGGAGGAAGAGACGGGGAGCTTCGTGATGGTGTAGTGGGAGGGGAAGACGACGATTTGGCAAGGCTTCAACTTGAAGCACTTCTGGAAGAGAAATCAAGACCGGAAAATGAGAATGCAAACTTGACTAGGGAAAACCAGCTACCAGAATCAGCTAGTGGAGTACCCTGGCTTAACTGATCTGAAATCGCATGAAAATAGGCTCCCAAATCTTCTTTTAGGGTTGGTGTCTCGTGAAGCTTCTTCCCGGTACCTACAGCCCGTAGTGCCGTTGTTTTGTAGGATGTAAGTGCTACTGAGAAGGAAGAATGGATAAAAAACTAAGATATATCATCAGTTCAAATGGAGGTCAAGTGATGGGTGAATCTGGCCCTCCATTGCGCCATAATCTTTCCAATGGTTCACTTGTAAGTTCATCAACTTCTTAACATTGTTGTTATGTCCTTGTTGCCGTGAAATTTGTCAGCTGCTTGGTTTTTAAGTTCTTAATGTTTGGCTCGTTTTATGTATATACACTCAGATTTCTTATGAAGCACTAACCTTTCTCCCTGCATGACTTTTGATAAAGAGGAGTACGAAAACTAATGGCTGAAGCTGCGGATGGTGCATGTTGAATGAATAAACAGGACAAGTGAGTTCCTTGACTTGCCCAATTACTTATAGAGGCAATGTCTTTTCATGATTTCATGACATTTACTTTCCATGACCTCTGCAGCTTGGGTACACGAAGAAGCAGGATGAGAGGCATTTTCGTGGTGTCATCAATACATGAATTCGTCCACTTATGGAGCTTCTGGTTCGTTATTCCTTTCTGGTCATCGTTTTATTTCTCCATTTTCATAATTAATTTACAATTTTTAAGAAGGATCGATGATGCATTAGTTTAAAACTGCTTTATCTATCTGATATTTCCGATTCGGAATTAAAGATACTTTTCTAGCTCCTGAGACCCTTTTTTCGCATATTTACGGATTTGTTCAGTGTTGAAGATAAGCATCCGAGATGAGAAAACATTAATGTCATCCTTGCACTTTGATTCAGAAATGAAGAAAATCAAAGGGGAAATTATACTCTGGGATGCATGCTTATAACTTTGCATTCATTCCTTCCACACTTTTTATGCTTTCCACTTTGTTAATATATTTGTTTAATCGTTTTTACTAAATCCATTGCTTTTCACTTTGGTTTTCTAAACTTTTATTGATCTTCACAAATTCTTCCTCCTGTTTTGATTGATGCCTTATTTTTGGATCAGTGATACTGTATATTACTGTGTTAGCTATCTGTAATAAATTATTTTTTGAAGATAACTTAGTATCCTGAGATCCAATATCTAGAATTATTTTTCTCCCTGAGATCCAATAAATCTAATGCTGTATATTAATGCGTCCCCACAACAATCCTCCCTCGATCTCTGTCGTTCCAAAGTCCTCATGATTTTCAGTCGTTGGTTTTGTTGAGAACCTATTTATTCCAAACTTGATCTTTATCGAGTTTAATAGTTTTCAATTCTTATGCAAGACTTTCATTGATTTTGGCGTCTTCATTATGATATGTATTTTTGGCATTGTGTAACTAACCATTAGATTTTTATCTTAACTACTTAAGTTTTCATTTGCAAATATTTAGCCAATTGTAGGTTGTGTTATTGTATTAAAATGGCATGCATATTGCTTCTTTAATAAGTTCAAAATTTAAGGTATAGAATTATATGTGCTAGTAGATAGTTGATTCAAAGAAATTGGTTATATAGTTTTATGTATATACACTCATATTTCTTATGAAGCTCTAGCCTCTCTCCCTGCAGGACTTTTGTAATCAAGCAACACTAGGGCAGAAAGTGTAGAAAGGCACATGGAAGGGTTAGAATAAGAGCAAAGTGGGGAGTAAAGAAGAAAAAAATAGAAAAAGAAAAAAAAAGGAAGCAAATATGTGGAAATAAAAAGAAAAATTGGTGGAATAGATCTAAAAAAGAAAAAAAAAAACAGAGAGCAAAATCAAAGAAAGAGTTCTAGGAAAATGTGAAGAAAAAAATAGCTAGAATAAGCTGTTGGAGGAAGAGAAGGGGAGCTTCGTGATGGAGTAGTGGGAGGGGAAGACGACATCTGGAAGAGAAATCAAGACCGGAAAATGAGAATGCAAACTTGACTAGGGAAATCCAGCTACCAGAATAAGTTAGTGGAGTACCCTCACTTAACAGATGTAGCATCCCAAAAATTCCTGCGACTTTTTGTTTTAATATAGTTGTCGAGTGGAAAGTTTTTTATGGAATTTAGTTGCTCCTATGTGATTGAGTTGATTATGTGAAATAAATTTTCTTGAGTGATGTGGAATGAAATGTTATATACTTTATATTTTCCAATGTGGGGAAATAATTAAATGAGATCATGCATTTTGTTCTAGCCAAATTCATTTGGAATTTTCGGCCCCTCCAATTATTGGAACAAATATTTTCTTCTTGGATTTAATTAATTGTTTTGGGATATTTATCCAAATTAAATCAAAATTGAATTATCCCTAATTTGTGCTACCTGAAATTCGAATCATAGCCTAATCTTGTGAGTTTTCGAAAATCCCCTATTCTAATTAGGAGGATGAATTCTTTTCCTTGATTTAATTGGTGCCTTGTTGATTTCCTTCTTTTATTTAAAATCCAATTAAATCATGCCACATTTTGTTTCCTCGCCCTAATTAAATTAAGATTTGAATTATTTCCTTGTGGAGATTAAAGCCAATTTTCGGCCTTCCCTATTGTGGAGAAATTATATTTGTTCCTATTTCGTGGAATCCCATCTATTCAAATAAATACCAAATCAATACCCATGTCTAATTAATTGGGGATGTGAATATTTTCCTTTTATTTTTGCTCTCCATCCCACACGCCCATATGCTTTTATTTTCCTTGTGGAAATTTATTTATTGGTTACCTATTTTATGGGAGTCTTTTCCTAAAAAAAAGAATTACCAAATTTAAATCTTATTCCGGTTTAATTGAGGATTTAAATAGTTTTTTTTCTCCCATGTTTCAAAATACACGCCCCCCTTTTTATTTCCTACTTGGGGATTTAATTTATTTTATTCCCTTATTTATGAAATACTCATTGTTTTATTTCCTAATTTGTGAATATATTTCTCTCCAAGTAAATACCAAATCAACTCAGTGCTAATTAAATGGCAATTTTCGAATTTTTCTTCCCTCAATCACACGCCTATTTGTTCTTCTAAATTGTGGAATTTTATTTTATTCTCCCACAATTTAATTATTTTAATTGGGTGAGAATTAAACCTAATTCATAAATTAAACTAAACCCTAACCCTAGCCTCCTAATTTCACACGCCTCCCCTCCCTCATTCTCTCCCTCACACGCCTCCTTCCCCCTCTCTTCATCCTCTCCATAAATCCTTCACAAACACTTTGTTCTTGCATCAATTTGGAGTTGAAACTTCAAGATCCACCGAAGAATCGCATCCACTATCACTTCTACTGGTTGTTTTTGATCAAGGAAGGTATAATTGAATTTCTTTTCCTCATCCTTTCCATTGAATCCTTTTTTTTATTCCCTCATGCATATAGTGAGTGTCACGACTGCCCTTTAGGGTTAGTAAAGGCGGGCGATCGTGATTAAGGGACTTAATTAACAAACATAGAAAACTAGGGTTTCAGTAACGGTTTGACCAAGAATTTAAGTTAAAAAAAATAAACGACCAAGGGTATTTATGTTTAATAAAGGAAAAGACTTAAAGGTGTGACATTATTCAAAAGATAACGAGTTTTCAACATCCAATTAAATAGTTTTAAAGTTTAACGCAAGTAAGTAAAGAAAACATCACAGCGGAAACATCCAAGAGAAGAGTGAAGTCATGTGTGAGGACACAACGACACTCGGAGTTTCAAAACAACCATAGTAATTCATTTATTTCTGCTAACACCACCAACCCCTCGTCGCCGCTCAACCTGCACATAGGGAAAAAACACATGTAGGGCTGAGTACTATGAAAATACTCAGTGGCTTATGCCAGAAACATTTTTAAATAAGAGTATATGTTATCATGCCATATGTAAGTAACCATCGGGATTTTAACTTTAGAAAGGCACAAACCAAAATATTTTCCATTGTTCAAAATCTCGACTGCAGTCATTTTCCCATAGACGTCAACCATATCTGCTCATACATGACAAGGAATGCGGCTGCAAACCAGGTCACTAGACCGGCCAGCCCGTACGCTAGCACACGGTCTACCACAGGTGTGCACTAATCCAAGTAGAGTTTGCGGCTCTACAAGGATCCGAATTTGATTTATATAAAAATGGCAAAAGCCATTTCAGATAGGCACGTAAAAATCAAAGCACGCATGATAAGCATAATTTCATTTCCATTAATATAATATTTAGGACGATGTCCTTATTTAAAAGAGAGCCCACCTCAACCGTTTAGATTTCAAGTACTGCTTTCCCTTTGTTATCACGCTTCGCGCACGAGTTATCACCTTTAGATAGTATGTATTACCAATCAGTCACAAACATTGACTCATAATTATGCATGTCCCCACGTTTTCCCTTTTCCCCACCGACAAAAGGAAACACACCATAGCATACATCCTTGAATAACACATCACTTCATCATAGAGTGGCTCTTTAACACATATATAAATCATGTATATCATTTCACATAACAGCATAGTTGTTTTTTTTTTAAAGACAGAAATATGGCAGCACTGCGATATCATTTTGTAAAAATCATTAAAATTTAACCCAACTTCCGTTGGGGCTAAAATTTTACCACAAAGCAGTAGACTCATCAAATAACTTCCAGTTAAAAATTCACGTCAAAATAAACTTTTTAGGTCGGTCCAATCGAAAACGTAACCTACTGGTCGAGAAAACATTTTCGGGCAGAACTGCGCAGTTAACTTAAAAAATTTACCAAAAATTCATCCTTTGTCCAAATGGGTTAAAATTAACTCACAACACATAAGACACCATGAGGTTTACTCAGAAAAAGGAATCGAACAAAAAGGAGTTCATTTGGTCGGTCAAATACGCGTCGGAGTCTACTGTGCGAACTCACCGTTTTTTTTTCATGTTTCAAAATTCGAATTAGGGTTTTATCCCCATTCGCTCAAACACAACCTTTTCATGCGTCTAAGACACAAACATGCTTAAAAGAGTCCTCCCACTCATGTTTCCATATAATCACACATCATTCACCAATGATTTATTTAGACTTCACGCAATTGTATTCAAAACGCATACACACATACAAACACAAATTCCCCACCGATTAGATTCTTAGATTTGAAATCCCTACACTCACTATATGCATGAAGGAATCAAAAGAATGCTTGAATGGAGAAGATGAAGAATAGAGGTTTGATTGTACCTTTCTTGATTAAAACGATCGGTGGAACAAATATAAATCTCGATTCTTCAACAACTCTTGGCAATGGAAGAGTAGAAGAACAAGTGGAGAGAATTGGAGAGGGGAGGGGTGTATTTGAGGGAGAGAGAGTCGTGAGATTTAGGGTTAGGGTTCTCCTTCCCTTCTTATTTATACGATTAGAATAGGCTCTCAATTAATTAGGAAGATTTGGAGAATTAATTGCATGAATATTTGAAGGAGATTTGGGGAGATTTGAGGGAGGGAAATCAACGTGAATTTGGGGAGAAATAAGGAGAGATTGTCGAAAATCATAGCTAATTAATTAGCCTATCATTTTATTAGGAGACGAGTGGATGAATGACAGTCTAGTTGTGTACATTGAGAAGGATATTTTTTCAACGATTGATAACGAGCCGATCCTGCAGCGTTTTCAATCGATGAAAACACGTAGAATTCAGTTGCCGCTTTAGCAAACTGCATTATTCTTTTTGTCAAACTTGTTTTGGATTAATTTTATGTATTAGATATTTATTTATTTTTAGAATTTTTATTGTTGTTTTTATAATATATATATATATATATATATATATATAGGTCCATGATCAATTGAGATTTTTTAGGCTAATTGAGAAATGAGATGCAACATCAGCCACTCATTTTTATTAAATGAGTGGTCCAGATTTTGCCACACAAAAAATATTTTTAGATTAATTTATTATGAAAGGGTATAATGGTAAATTTATTATGAAAGGGTACAATTTATGCCGATTGAACCTCCGGATGAACGTCTTCCACCTAGGTAGGGCCGGCGACCAGCTCCGACCACTCGCGGATCTTCATCACCGCGCCCACGCCGCGAAGCCACAAGGAGTTGCCGCTGGAAGAGATCTCCGCGGCGCGTATCCTCTGCCACCACGTGGGGCCCGCGGGGTTCCGATCGAAGCAGGGGAAGCTGAAGCAGCTGCAGCGGCGGAAGAGCGATTCAGATGAATCGTCGAGCGGTTGTATGATCTGGATGGGGGTTTCGCGAGGATCCATTGTATATATAGAGTTTTATAGGCAGGGCGGGGGAGATTGTTATGGTCGGCGAAGTATTTTCTTCTGACTCATATCACATCTCTCTGGATTTGTATGAAATCGCCGGAGACACCGCCGGAGGTGGAATCCCTAGCTCGTCGTCCGACGCCTTGAGCAGATAGCCTAGATCCGGTCGCTATTCGCCGGAATCCGACACCAATTCGACGATTCCTTCCTCAACCTCTCCGGATTTGCCGCAATCCGACGCCGATTCGACGATTCTTTCCTTAGCCGCTCCGGATCTGTGACTGGGAGGAAGGGGAAGCTGGGGATCGCGGCGGATATATTCTCGGTGGCGCCGTCGATTGTGGTGGTGGAGGTGAAGAAGTCGAGCGGTGATACGTTGGAGTACAACCAGTTCTGCAGCAAAGAGCTGAGACCGGCGCTCAAGGATATTGTTTGGACTGGGAATTTCGTTCCTGCTTGAATTGTTGTTCTTCAATAAAATATTACTGTGTGTGTGTGTGTGTTTATTTGTTGGATTTGAGATTTAGATTTGATTGTGAGAGCATCTGAATTGAATTGAATTGATTTAGATTTTGATTCAGTTTACTTTATTCCTCTCTCAAAACATCAATCCCAATAAAACTAGTCAGCTGGTGACACTATGTCAACTAGGGTGCATATCGTGTCAACGGCACATACATGTCATGTCAAATACGGTACATATCGTGTCAACTACACGTACAAGCCATGTCAACTGTGTTACAAGCCATGTCAACTACACATACAACCATGTCAACTGCACATAGAAACCATGTCAACAACAATTATAAGTCATGTCAACTAGACATACAAGCCATGTCAACAATCCGACACATTAAAATACGAAATGACACTTATACCCCCGTGTTGACATAATGTGATAGCTGTTGACATTTCACAAATCTTGTGGATTAGTGGCTGAGATTGCATCTCATTTCTCAATTTAGCTAAATTATCTCAACCTAACAGCACCCTATATATATATATATATAATATGTGTGTCTCATGCCAAGATTTTTTAGTGAAGCCCCTGCCAAGATTTATTCCTGCGTCCGCCACTGAGTGTAAATAATTTGTTATTAATGAAAAATAATTTTCTGTCAACCAATATATGCACTCACAATCATCTATTTCCATATTATTAATAATAAGCACAAAAACAGGAACTATAGAAATTATGCATGGTTTAATGCTAATAGTACATAATTTGCTTTACTAAAAAATAATATTCTGTTTCATTAAACCATGCATAATTTCTATAGTTCTTGATTTTTGCGCTTATTATTATTAATAATATGGAAACAGATGATTGTGAATGCATATATTGGTCGAATACCAAATTCAAAAAACATTACAATCCTAATAATTGCCTTTCTCATTATTTTAAGTTCATAAATTACATGGAATAAACAACAATCAATCACAACTATTAGTATAGCACACAAGGATTTGAGTTAATTCACAAGTTTAATAAAATCCATATTTATGGTGCAACATCCGCAGCTTGAGTACAATTTTCCATGATTTATTTTTTACAAAGATTATATCTTACTTTCATAATTCTTAATTGTGCATCCCTAATGCAGATGATATACTCAGAATACTGTTGCCAACAAGGGTGGTTCAGCACACCATGCAGCACTTATCCAGGTTTAAGGTTGTTTTTGTGTGACGTTCTTGTAACTGACCAAACATTACTTTTTGAGTCCTTTGGTACTTAAAACAAATTAAGTTGGATAATCTTGATAGGACTGTCCTATGCCATTTTATAATTATTTTGCTCCAGATTTGATTATGTTACATTATGCCATAACTAACTGAACTCTGATGGATCTTCCTAGCTTGGAAGTGGAATTAGGGTTGGAACGGTACGGTATACCGCGTCGAAATGGCCATACCGCATACCGTACCATACCGTGCGGTATGGCCAAAAACCATACCTTTACCGTACCGCTTTTGTCGGTATACCGAAAAGTCGGTATACCAAAATTTAGATATCGTTACCGTACCGCTTTTGTCGGTATACCGTACCGTGATTTCGGTATACCGCAATATGCGGTATACCGTGATTTCCGGTATATACCGCAATTGCGGTATATACCGTATTTGCGGTACACCGTATTATTCGCGGTATATACCGTAAATTTGCGGTATATACTGCAATTGCCGTATGATGTGGTATACCGCGGTATATACAAAATGCATACCTTTACCCTACCTAAAACTGTCGGTACGGTATGATATCGTACCGAAAAGTACGGTATACCGAAAATTCAGTATTTTCGGTATTTTTCCGGTACGGTAAGTGCGGTATTTCGGTATATTTTCCCAGCCCTAAGTGGAAGAAATCCATGGGGCAAGCTAAAGCCTGATTATCTAGAGAAGCTACTTAAAAAATCCACAACTTATAACTTCAGCTGTTTATGAAAATACTATTATTCATTTCGGTTTTGTGTCCAAGAAAAGTACATATTGTGGCTTGATTGAGTGCAGGTTAGTTTTATAATCACGACATTTATCTAGAAATGTGTATTCAACAGTAAAGGCCAATCCTGTGTTTTAAATATTTACCTTCAAATCATTACTATTCTTGAACATAATTTATAACCTGGAAGAAGTTTCTGAAGACGAGGAAACTTCTCATAAGAGCTCTAAAGATATAAAGGCAAATGGTCCAGATTTGGGAAAAGCACCAAGTCTAGTATTCAAAATAACATGTAGAGCTCACCGGTATCTACAGCCCATATAAGTCTGTCCTGAAAAGTACCATAAATATGGACAATCAAAACTTCCTACCATTGCCTAAGTCTTTCTGATGGATCTCTTGTCAGTTCATGAACTTCCTAGCATTGCTATATTAAAGTTGTTCTTGTTGCTGTGAAATTTGTCAGTTGCTTGATTTTTAAATTCTAAATGTTTGGCTCCTTCTTAGTTTCTTTCCATTTGTGAATTAGGATTTTGGTTGAGGTGCTTCTATGCTCATTTGCTTCTTGTGTCCTTAGAAATTTTAAAGGAAGGGTGTCATGTCTCTTGATTGATCTATTTAAGTAAATTTATAGTTGACAGGTGCAAGTCTTAGGAGGGGTGAAGCTAATATATTCTTCCTATTTTACGAAGAGCATCTCATAATATTATCTCATACATAAGATTGTCATCACATGGGGTTAGTTATCTAATTTATTTATTTGAACTTCATTGTTTGGCCACCATTGAAATTTATTGATTTGCCCAGAGTAGATAAGAGATATGTTGATGATTCAGTGGCGCGTACCTTCATAACAAGATTCAATTTCACAGGCACCCGAAGTTGCATCATCCAAAGCTATTACAATTGTAAAGGAACTAGATGGAGAATACAGTTTGCTATCCTATTTTGTCTTATTCATGAAATTAAGAGGGGAGGAAAATAGAAACGTTGTCTGATATTATGTGTTTGAGTAACTTATATTTAACTTTTAAATAGGTACAAGAACTGTTGGGTTTATCAGATCTGCACTAACCTTTTTATTATGTGTTTGAGTAACTTATATATTTATTTTTTAAATAGGTACAAGAACTGTTGGAGTGATCAAATCAGCGCTAACCTTACTCCTTGCAGGATATTAGTTAAACAAGAGTACAAAACTAATAGCAGGAGCCGCAGATGGGTCGTCTTGAATGGAAAAATAGTAAAGTGAGTTCCTTGACTTGCACAACTACTTAAAGTAATGTCTTTTCATGATATCATGACATAAACTTTCCATAACCTATGCATCTTGGGTACATGAAGAAGTAGGAAGAGAGGCATTTTCGTGGGTGGTGGTATCATTATACTGGAGGTACTTTATATCTGTGTGATACACATTTTACTTAGCCCTCTAGTTTAGTACTAAAATATGTTTATATGCTACACACGAGCTTCTAAAGATGTTAGAAACCGGGGGGATTTTAAATAATATTTACAAAGACTACCTACTAATCAGAATGGTATTTCATTGCTGCATGTTGTGAGTTGTATGAGTTGAACTTATTTCATTGTTTTTGCCTTAATGGTCCATAACATCTGTAGGTTCATAAAAGTTTTCATATGATTTTATATGGCCGCAGAAGTTACATCTCGATTAATTTGTTGTTGCAACACTCAGGAATGTCACTTTTTAGAAGCTACAGAAGATGAGGAAATTCAATATATTTAATTATTTTGTATTTAACAATAATGATTTAATTTTATTTATAAATTTAAAATTATGTATCATAGTACATAATAATAATAATAATAACTATAATTATAATATTTATAGCTTATAATCATTATTATTATATTAGTAAAAAAATTGTTATTATTATCTATAATTGTTTTCTTACGCTAATAATTTATAATATTTTAAATAATTAAAATATAATTTGAATTATGAGTAATATAGTAATAAGTAACAATTATTATTTTACTATTTATATATAAATTATTAACTAATCAAGAATATCTTTATTAAATTTTGAATTTATGAGTTATATCTAATTATACTATCAATAAATAATATTAATTAAGTTTATTATCATTCATTTATTATAATTATTATGTTACAAACTAATAAATTATTATTTGTCAATATAATAATTATTGATTATATAATAATTATTATTATCGTTATTTTATTGATAAAAATTAATTATTATTATATGTCAATTAGTGTATTTTGTTATTATTTCAATTACTTAATTAATTTTAATTGATTAATATACATTGAAAATCATAACAATTTTCTGTATGTGTACTGTATATAGGGTGGATATAGTGTGCGTGTAATATGTGTATTTTTCGCATGCTTTTTATGTTGTTGTTTGTACATTGTTTATTTTGAATATAGTGTGTGTAAAGTGTGTGTGCTTTGTTGTATAATGTGTTTAGTTTGTTTGTTTTGTATGTAGTTGTGAAGTGATTATTTTGTGTATATTGCGTACATTTTATGTGTATTTTGTGTTGTGTGTATGTGTGCAATGTTTTGTATTTTGTTTATACCAACGCTTGTATTTTATGTATGTTTATTGTGTGTTATGTATGTATTTTTTTACATCTATATTTTGTGTTGTTTGTGTGTTATATAGTGTGTGCTTTGTGTGTGTTGTGTGTGTGAAGTGTATATTGTGGGTGCAATGCTTGTATTTTGTGCATAATGTCACGCCCGCATTTCCTAAGGATAGAAAATACGGTTGATCGCGACTAGGGGAGGATTAAAGAAGCGGGGGAGAAATGGGAAAACAACACAACTCGACCATAGCTCGAAACAAATGGGAATAGCTCGAATAAAATCAGAGTATCTCAACAATCAACAACTCAAAAATGAATATTATCTCAGCGTTACAAGAACTCAAAAAAAGGACAACTACTTAGCGGAAGCATTTGAGACATGACACATTCTAGACACTTAAATTTCTTCAACGGTCTTGCTCAACACCCGCCGCACCCGTCACGCTCAACCTGCACATTTTTAAAAAGAAATGCAGGGCTGAGTACTTGATGCACTCAGTGGACTCATGCCGAAAATATTTTATAAAGTATTTATCATGCCACCATAGTGTGACATTGGGGTTTTAACTTTAGAAATCGCCCAAGACACTAAAATAATTTCCATTGTAAAAATCGACTAAGGACATGTCTAGTGTGTACTTAAAATATCATACACTATACACAAAATATACATGCACTATATAATAATAATAATAATAATAATAATAATAATAATAATAATAATATAACAAATATTATTAAAATGATAATAAACTAAATTATATTTATTTACTGATATTTTAATTAGATATAATTCGTAAATTCCAAATTTAATAAAGACATTTTTATTAGTTATTAATTTATAAATAAAAAATAAAATAATAATTGTTACTTACTATTTTATCATTCATAATTGAAATAACTATATTATAATTATTTAATATATTGTTAAAAATAATAATTTTTAATTATTATTATATCATTCATAATTCAAATAATTATATTAATATTATTTAATATATTGTTAATTAATTAGTATAATACTAATGAAAACAATCATAAATAATACTCCCAACGTCCCTGAAAATTTGTCACCTATTTCATTTTTCGTCCGTCCCTAAAAATTTGTCACCTTTCATGTAACGCCCCGTTTTTCTAAACCTAAATTGTAAACCATAAATTACGGGTTTTAATGCTATTAATTTTTTTTTTTGCGAGGGCCGTGAATTAATTGTTGTTGATTGGAGATTTGTGAAATAAATGATTATGCGAATTTAATTAATTCCTGTCCGTGAGGAATATTTATTGGACTCAATTCCGTGTTGGATTCGATAAATTAAATAATTAAAATAAAAATCTAGTCCGTGATAAATAAATTATGGACTGCACAATTTAAAATAAAATACAATGGGCTGCGAATTAATCTAAACCAACTAAAATAAAATATCTTTAATTCAATATTTAATTAAAGATTTTATGTAGATTATCCTGCTCCGTGATGGAATTTTCCTCCTCCGTAAGCTGCAAATAAAATACCAAACAAACCCAGATTTAATCAAAATCACGTTAAAATAAAAAAAGAAAATTTGAATCCTACTCTTTCCCCACGTTGGGAAAAACCGTCCCTCATCTCTCCCACAAATCTCTCCCGTATCTCAACCCCCTCTTCCCTATATAAAATCTCTAATCAGTTATATCCCCTCACCAATCGTCCTCTGCAATCTCTGCAATCTCTGCAACCAATCTTTCTCCTTCAAGGTAAGCTACGTCTATCGTTTGTATCTAAACTTTCTCCTGCTTCAAAAAAATCTAACATCAAATTGTTGCTATTGGCAGTAATCAAAATTATCCAGCTTCAAGAACCTGTTTTTCAGCCGTGTGAACTTCACAATCCAAATTCAATTCAAAGAGGTATATTTCCTACCCAATCTTAAAACGTGAATTTCTGCATTCTGCACCATTTATCACATACTCAGCATCAATCTCCCAAACAAAGAACTAATCATTAGCAATCAAGCATTCAAAACAATCGAATGTTACTAATTGGAACCCCCCCTTGCTGCGAACCGAAAATTAAGAACGAACAGAAACACTTTTTGAATGAGAACTTATCTTTCGGGTGAAATCGGGGTTAATTGGGGCTGCGTGGTATCTGTTCGGGGTTGGTTCGGTGATGGACGACGGCTGAATTGGCGGCAGCAACACACCTTCGCGGCGGAGCAGCGACGCGGCGGCTGGAGACGGCTCGGTGCAGTGACAGCAGCCTTCCCGACGGCGGAGGCGGAAGGTGACGCCAGATCTGATTCCTTCAAGGCGTCGAGCTTCTGAAATCGTTGCTTCCGTCGAGAGAGTCATCCGTCGAGAGAGAGAGATAGAAAAGAGAATGAGAGGTGGCGTGGAGATGGTAGGAGGAAATTGGGCTTTTTGTTGGCTAAAAAAAAAAGAATTGGGCCGTATAGATTAAATTGGGAGACTTGGTAGTTTGGGTTCCAAATAATAAAAATGGGCCTATTAAATTAAATGAGATGTTTTGGGCAATTGGGCTTCATAAATTGACATGGGTAAATTATTAAAGATGGATTCCATTTAATTGTTGGACCTTAAATTGTAATTGAAGATAAAGTGGAGGAAACAATTAAATCTTGGGCTTTTAATTAAATGATTCTGGCCTTTTGATTTTAATTGAATTGGGCTTGATAAATTATTTTAGGTGATCAATTTAAAGTTTGGGCCTTCTTTAGTGGGGGTGTTGATTAATTAAATTAAAAGACATAAGGTGGGAAGGAATTAAGTTTTGGGCCGATAATTAATTGTGACAAATATTTAATTAATCTCCAGTATAATTCGAAGAGGGAGTAAGTTTATCTTATGTCGGAAATAATTAATTCAAAGAGAAATAATAGCGGGGATTTAATTACGAGCTTAAGTAAATATTAGGATTAATATCTACATTTTGAAGAAAATACGAGGAGCCTTCAGAGCGATTGTTGACGTAAGCGGCCGACCGGCGTCGCACGCGACGCCTTGGGCGGCCGCCGAATAAACGAAAAATCGAGAAAAAAAAAGATAAAAGATTTAAACTAGGGTGCATGCATTTTATTTATTTAATTTGAAAGTGTGTTGATTTATGTGTTATTTTAATTCTAAAGGTGATATCTCGCAAGGGAATCGTGATCGCAAAGGAAAGAAAATAGTTTTGGATTAAGCACTCGAGGTGGGCTCTCTTTTAAATAAGGACAACGTCCTAAATATTTTATCAATGGAAATGAAAATGATTTTATCATGCCGTGATTTGTGTTTTACGTGCCTATCTGGTATGGCTATGTGCCATTGTTATATAAATCGAATTCGGGTCCTCGTAGGGCCGCAAACCCTACCTGGACTAGTGTACACCTATGGTAGATCGTGTGCTAGCTACGGGCTGGCCGGTCTAGTAGCTTGGTTTGTGGCCACATTCCAAGTCATGTATTGGCAGATATGGCGAACGTCTATGGGAAAATGACTGATCAGTCGAATTTTACAATGGGAAATGATTTTGAGTGCCTCGGGTATTTCCAAAGCTAAACCCCGATGGTTACTTGTGAATGGCATGATAAATTACTTTTGTTGCAAATGTTTTCGGCATTAGCCACTGGGTATTCTTAAAATACTCAGCCCTGCATGTGTTTTCCCTATGTGCAGGTTGAGCGGCGACGAGGATGTGGTGGTGTTGAGCAAGTGAACCTAATATGTTATTGATGTCTTTGAACCTTGAGTGTCGTTGTGTCGTCACACATGACGTCACTCTTTCTCTTGGTCGTTTCCGCTGTGACGTGTCGTTAAATTATGAATTATTTGGGCCGACAACTTTAATTGTTGGGCTATTGGATGTTCTGAATTTCTTGTTGGATAATATTAAACTCTTGCTTATTCATTTGGATATTAATTGTTGGTCCATCTTGTGTTGAAACCCTAATTCTTTTCGTCTTTCTATTTAATTCTTTTAATCACGATCGCCCGTATTTATTAACCCTAAAGGGCGGTCGTGACAGTTTGGTATCAGAGCCAGGTTTCTTTCCGCTCTGGACCCAAGAGTCTTTTGGAGTCAAAATCTATCCTTGTATTAATTGGCTAAAGTGTTAAACCTCGAAGGCTCAACACCACAACTCGTCACGCTCAACCACGAAAGAAGCGGTAAGAACATTTTGGCGATTTTTTAAAATGAATTACCGAAAATTTTGAAATTCGGTTGAAAAATGGTTCCTTGCAAAAATGGCAATTCTGGGCCTATTGGAATTTTAAAGTAAATGCTATGGCTTTGGAAAATATTGTGGTCATACGAGACGCGACAAACTATGGGACGTGAGACACTATGGAAGTATGTTATTGAATGTGTTGAATGTGATGGATATTGAAGTATGAAAATTAATCGCATGCTTGAGACGGGGACTTGTTATTACATGTGTGAACTGCGAATTTAATTTGAAGAACATATATGTTGAATACTTGAACGGCGAAAATTCTAATGCATATTTTGTTGAAATCATATGATTTTGGAAGTATGAAACGCAAACTATGACGCGTGTGTAGTTGCAATTACGTGATTGTGGTATAAAGATGGACATGAATTGCATGATTTATGAAATGTGATTCCATGGGCGACGGATTGATTGAGTTACTATTTTAAATATTAATATATGCTGGATGAAATGCTATGGAATGTCAAATGGTTTATATGGATCAACATGTTTGACTGCGCAATGTATAAATGACGTTTTATGTGATAGTTCATGATTGATGAAATACTATAGAATCAATATGAAAGTGAAATGTTGAATTTTGAACTTCGTTGCAAACGTAGAACCCATATGAAGCTTGAATTAAGCAACGATCGAATATGTGTTGAAGTATGAGACTATGCACTATGTCTGGAAAACATAGAGTGCCTAAGAAGTATGCTAGGTTGAACGTGCTTGAACATAGTTGTAAATTGATGACCACAATATCACTTTCCTGAGTGATGGGACAAACGAAAACATATACTTCGAACTAGACGGATTATTATAATTGTCTATTGTCTTCCCTGGATGATAAGAACAAAATGAAAGGATGTTCCTAACGAGATCAAGACAAGAAGAAATGTTAGGTGATGTATCCTTACATCGACGAGAAATTGTGCCTGCAATCAAATAAAGTGAATGCAATCGTGCATAACATGTTAATGCGACTACGCGTTACAAATATGACAACACTTATGACATGTTAAGGCCAGGAGGTTATTACCATGCATTTAATGAGAATGGTCGCTATGGCGTGCCAAAAACAATATGAAGATGTGACCTTCAAGGACAGTTAATTGTTGTAACGACACCAAGAATCTTGACTTAGAATCTAGAGTTTTCGAGAACGCTTCTATTATCTTCGGAAAATGACGGAGTGCCACCTTTGTAGCTAGAATGGATGAATTTAATTGACAGTACTTACTTGGATTATCAGAAATTTCTTACTATGAAGCTCCTTGACAATGATATTCTTTTCGTGCATTTAGAACTTTTGATTGACCTGCAATTTGCAAGTGATGCATCACTGTTTCCTTTTAATGAAAGTAGTGACTCATTCTTGTTCCTCTTGAGTCATTTTTGGAGCCATTCCAATCAAAGGCAATTTCAATAGTGCTCCTCATATTGAAACCTGTTCTGATCCAAGTAAAGACTGTTAAATAAATTTCTAAATTCTTTATACAAGACCCTCAAGAAAGACAATGGCTTGATCTCTGCAACCACATATGAGGAATAAGTTTCAAGAGACACATACAAAAAAAAGATACACCAACAACACGAGCAGTCGAATATTTTCGCATCTATGTTATGTTGTAGCAAGCAGCCAAAGAATTGAACTTTATGCCATACCAGACATTAGGTCTTGAGAAACAAAAGCTGAGAGAAGCGTGCACATCAAATGATCACGTTTTGCGGCTCAGAATTTAGGTAAGTGGTTGATTAAGGGTTATACGGATAACAACTGAGAGTCGGAGTATTAAGGACGTCGCATAAGATCATCGTTGAACGATTGTATTGGAATGTAAATACGAGCACCCCTGATAGATTAAGATATACGAACGAAGGTAGCCGACGAGAGGAAATCGTCTAGCAAGTGGCGAAATCGAATCATCTAAAATGGTAAACAATTGAAAGGGGGAACGCGTGCTAGTACCATCAGCATTACCTCCTCCACCTAAGCCAGAATGGCATATTGAATAGTTTTTGCTAAAGCAAAATCCTTCTATATTCGATGGGATAGGAGAGCCAGCAAAGGCCGAGACTTGGATACGCGTATTGGAGAGCATCTTCGAATTCTTGAAGTGCACCGAGGAAGAGCAATTGATTTATGTAACCTACCAACTCACGGATTCGGCCGACTTTAGGTGGGACCAAGCAAGGGACCTGGCCCCTAAGAAAGTGGATACAATGACATGGGAGGACATTAAGGCGGAAATATACAACAAGTATACCCCAAAAAGTTACCGAAAGGTAAAGGAGGCTGAGTTTTACAACTTAACCCAAGGACGCATGTCGGTGACGGAATATGATCGCGCGCTCTGCGATATGACTCGGTATGCACCTGAACAAGTTGACACCGACGAGAAGCTGACCGATAAGTTCCGTGAAGGTCTAAGGCATGAGATAAAGATGGCATTGGCTAGTCATGGGAGGCTTACATACGCGGAAGCGTTGGCCCTTGCGCTAGATGTTGAGGCAGCTATGCCCAAGGAGAGGGTGACGGAGAACACTACACTGGCACTGCCTCCACCACATTATTCTCGGGAGAAGAGAAAGTGGGATAGGAATAGGACCCACTAAGAAAACAAGAGGTACCAGCCCAATCAAAACCGACCACCGCATGGGGGTAGACAAAATTTCTCTAACCAGAGGGGTGACTTCCGACCCAGACCACCACAATGCAATGTGTGCTCCAGGTACCATTTTGGAGAGTGTAGAGTGCAGAAAACTACCAAGTGCTTTAACTGTGGGGGAAATGACCACTTCTCTAGGGAGTGTCTGATCAAGAATGCGGGGATGGGGTCAAGGCAGAACAATCAAGGATTCCGTCAGCAGTCGAGGGCACCACCGGCTGAACTAAGGATGAATCGTGATCAATCTCCGCGACAACAACAACCTCACCGCCCAAGACTTCCCTCCCAGGCTAGAGCGTATGCGCTGAGTTCTAGACAAACCAAGACTGAACAAGGGAGTCACGAGAGCGGAAATTTGGCAGAACTATGTGTGGACACATTAAGTTGCCTGCTAATAAATCTGAACATAAGATGATGGTGACCTCACCAGTGGGAGGGGTAATAGAAATTTCTCGAACATGCTCGAACATAGAAATTGTTATGGGAGGACTTAGGCTAGTCGCGCACGACTTACAAGATATGGCCATGAAGGATGTTGATGTAATCTTGGGAATGGATTGGTTGACTGCAAATTTTGCTACGATTCGATGTAAGGAGAGACGAATATCATTACAAGCCCCGGAAAGGAACCAATCGTGTATCATGGAACCACAGTGAACATAAAAACGTCTATCATCTCCGCACTCCAAGCCACAACGATGTTGAGAAAAGGGCGTCCTGCCTACCTGGTCTACCTACAAGGAGATGAGAAGGAAGAAAGGAAAGTGGAGGATGTCGATGTGGTACGAGAATTTGCAGACGTTTTTCCTGAAGCTTTACCTGGCCCACCGCCAGATCGACAATTGGAGTTCACAATCGACCTAGAGCTAGGGTCAGCACAGGTGTCTAAGGCCCCATATCGAATGGCGGCTAAAGAGTTGGAAGAACTCAAGATACAACTTCAAGAGCTTATAGACTTGGGTTTCATTAGAGCCAGTGTTTCACCGTGGGGCGCACATGTGCTTTTGTGAAGAAGAAGGATGGATCGATGAGAATGTGTATCGATTATAGAGAGTTGAACAAGATGACTCTCAAGAACAAATATCCACTACCGAGAATAGACGACCTATTCGAGCAACTTCGAGGAGCTGGTGTGTTCTCAAAGATGGATTTAAGGTCTGGATACCATCAGTTGAGAGTCCGACGAGAAGACATACCGAAGACTGCTTTTCACACGAGATATGGTCACCATGAGTTTGTGGTGATGCCGTTTGGATTGATGAATGCACCTGCAGCATTCATGGATTTGATGAACCAGGGTATTCCACCCATACTTGGGTAAATTCGTTTTGGTATTCATAGATGATGTACTCGTCTATTCGAGGAATGAGAAGGAACGCGAGGAGCACCTGCGAATCACTTTGGAGACGTTGAGGAGTGAGAAACTGTATGCCAAATTCAGCAAGTGTGAGTTTTGGCTTAAGGAAGTAAACTTCCTTGGTCACATTGTGTCGGCAGAAGGAATTCGAGTGGATCTCGCCAAGGTCGAGGCGGTACAACAATAGAAAGCACCTTCAACACCAAACGAGATTCAGAGTTTCCTAGGCATGGCAGGATACTACCGAAGTTTTATAGACGGATTCTCCAAGATAGTGAGACCCATGCCCCAACAACTCAAGAAAGGGGTAAAAGTCAATTGGACCCCAGAGTGTGAGGCCAGTTTCCAACTGTTGAAGGAAAAGCTAACTAGTGCACTGATTCTAGTTGTGCCAGAATATGGAGTGAACTACGTGGTATACACATACGCTTCGAAGGTGGGACTTGGATGTGTGTTGATACAGAACAACAAAGTGATTGCTTATGCATCACGACAATTGAGGCCACACGAGTTGAACTATCCAACCCACGACTTGGAGTTAGCAGTGGTAGTACACGCCTTAAAGATTTGGAGACATCACCCCTACGGAGTCCGATGTGAGATCTTCACGGATCACAAAAGCCTGAAGTACTTCTTCGAGCAGAAAGATTTGAACATGCGGCAACGAAGATGGCTCGAGTTGGTGAAGGACTACGATTGTGGCATCAATTATCACCCCGGCAAGGCAAATGTAGTAGCAGATGCATTGAGCCGGAAGGACCAGTCCTAACTAGCCACTTTTCTCACCACAGAGGAACGCCTAATTTGTGAGTTCAGAAGATGCGTTTGGAAGTGGTGAGGGCACCTGAAACAGTGGATGCACGAATCGCCACTCTAGCCGTTGAACCTGATCTAAGGTCGAGGATTATTGAAGCACAACGGATGGATGCGAAATTGGAGGAAATTCGTATAGAAGTGCAAACTGGTGAATCTGGGAATTTTAGTGAAGATGGTGACAATGCCCTTACTTTCGAAGGAAGGCTATGCATGCCGGATAACGAGGGACTAAAAAACGAGGTTATGAGTAAAGCGCTTGAGACTCCTTACACCGCTCACCCAGGAAGTACGAAAATGTATCAAGATCTGAGGAAGTCCTTTTGGTGGAATGGTATGAAGAGGGACATAGCGTCATTCGGCGAGAGATGTTTAGTCTGTCTGCAAGTGAGGATTCTACATCAACGACCGTATGGGAAGTTACATCCACTAGAGATTCCCGAGTGGAAATGGGAACACATCTCCATGGATTTCGTGACCGGGTTGCCAAGGACTCTGAGAGGGAACACCGTCATTTGGGTAAGTATAGATCGGCTTACCAAGAGTACGCATTTCATACCGATTCTCATAAGCTATGGGTCCAACAAACTGGCTCAAATCTACATAAGGGAGATAGTTCGATTGCATGGAGTCCCAGTGACTATCACGTCCGAACGTGACCCAAAATTCACCTCAAGATTTTGGATGAGTCTACAAAAAGAGCTTGGAACCAAATTGAATTTCAGTACAGCGTTTCACCCGCAAACCGATGGACAATCCGAAAGAACGATCCAAACTCTTGAGGATATGTTGAGAGCCGTGGTACTCGACCGAGGGGGAAGTTGGGAGGCAGCACTACCACTGATCGAGTTCGCCTACAACAACAGTTTTCAGGCAACGATAAACATGGCGCCGTATGAGGCATTATATGGAAGAAAGTGTAGATCGCCGCTCTACTGGGATGAGGTTGACGAGAGAAGAATACTCGGACCTGATGCAGTTGAAGAGATGGTGGGAATCGTTTGACAAATTCGTGAGAGGATAAAAGAAGCTCAAGACAGACAGAAATCATACGCGGATGTCCGACGAACCGACGTACAATTTCAAGCTGGCGATAAAGTTTTCTTGAAGGTATCTCCGTCAAAAGGGATAACACGATTCGACGTCAAGGGCAAATTGAAACCGCGATTTATCGAACCTTACGAAATTCTCGAAGGAGTGGGCCCCGTTGCATACCGTTTGGCGCTACCACCAAACCTTGGAAATGTTCACAACGTTTTTCATGTGTCGCAGTTACGAAAATACGTGTTCAACCCGAAGCACGTGATCCGTTTTGAGGAAGTCGCGTTGAATCCGGACTTAAGCTATGAAGAGAGACCCCAATCTATTCTGGACCGAAAGATCCAAATTGTGAGAAATAAAAATGTTGCTTGTGTGAAAGTACTATGGGAAAATCATGGGCATGAAGAAGCCACGTGGGAGAATGAGGATAAAATGATGGAATTGTATCCCGAACTCTTTACTTGAGGGTAACAAATTTCGGGACGAAATTTCTGCTAAGGTTGGTAGGATGTAACGCCCCGTTTTTCTAAACCTAAATTGTGAACCATAAATTACGGGTTTTAATGCTATTATTTTTTTTTCGAGGGCCGTGAATTAATTGTTGTTGATTGGAGATTTGTGAAATAAATGATTATGCGAATTTAATTAATTCTTGTCCGTGAGGAATATTTATTGGACTCAATTCCGTGTTGGATTCGATAAATTAAATAATTAAAATAAAAATCTAGTCCGTGATAAATAAATTATGGACTGCACAATTTAAAATAAAATACAATGGGCTGCGAATTAATCTAAACCAACTAAAATAAAATATCTTTAATTCAATATTTAATTAAAGATTTTATGTAGATTATCCTGCTCCGTGATGGAATTTTCCTCCTCCGTAAGCTGCAAATAAAATACCAAACAAACCCAGATTTAATCAAAATCACGTTAAAATAAAAAAAGAAAATTTGAATCCTACTCTTTCCCCACGTTGGGAAAAACCGTCCCCCATCTCTCCCACAAATCTCTCCCGTATCTCAACCCCCTCTTCCCTATATAAAATCTCTAATCAGTTATATCCCCTCACCAATCGTCCTCTGCAATCTCTGCAATCTCTGCAACCAATCTTTCTCCTTCAAGGTAAGCTACGTCTATCGTTTGTATCTAAACTTTCTCCTGCTTCAAAAAAATCTAACATCAAATTGTTGCTATTGGCAGTAATCAAAATTATCCAGCTTCAAGAACCTGTTTTTCAGCCGTGTGAACTTCACAATCCAAATTCAATTCAAAGAGGTATATTTCCTACCCAATCTTAAAACGTGAATTTCTGCATTCTGCACCATTTATCACATACTCAGCATCAATCTCCCAAACAAAGAACTAATCATTAGCAATCAAGCATTCAAAACCAATCGAATGTTACTAATTGGAACCCCCCTTGCTGCGAACCGAAAATTAAGAACGAACAGAAACACTTTTTGAATGAGAACTTATCTTTCGGGTGAAATCGGGGTTAATTGGGGCTGCGTGGTATCTGTTCGAGGTTGGTTCGGTGATGGACGATGGCTGAATTGGCGGCAGCAACACACCTTCGCGGCGGAGCAGCGACGCGGTGGCTGGAGACGGCTCGGTGCAGTGACAGCAGCCTTCCCGACGGCGGAGGCGGAAGGTGACGCCAGATCTGATTCCTTCAAGGCGTCGAGCTTCTGAAATCGTTGCTTCCGTCGAGAGAGTCATCCGTCGAGAGAGAGAGATAGAAAAGAGAATGAGAGGTGGCGTGGAGATGGTAGGAGGAAATTGGGCTTTTTGTTGGCTAAAAAAAAAGAGAATTGGGCCGTATAGATTAAATTGGGAGACTTGGTAGTTTGGGTTCCAAATAATAAAAATGGGCCTATTAAATTAAATGAGATGTCTTGGGCAATTGGGCTTCATAAATTGACATGGGTAAATTATTAAAGATGGATTCCATTTAATTGTTGGACCTTAAATTGTAATTGAAGATAAAGTGGAGGAATTAATTAAATCTTGGGCTTTTAATTAAATGATTCTGGCCTTTTGATTTTAATTGAATTGGGCTTGATAAATTATTTTAGGTGATCAATTTAAAGTTTGGGCCTTCTTTAGTGGGGGTGTTGATTAATTAAATTAAAAGACATAAGGTGGGAAGGAATTAAGTTTTGGGCCGATAATTAATTGTGACAAATATTTAATTAATCTCCAGTATAATTCGAAGAGGGAGTAAGTTTATCTTATGTCGGAAATAATTAATTCAAAGAGAAATAATAGCGGGGATTTAATTACGAGCTTAAGTAAATATTAGGATTAATATCTACATTTTGAAGAAAATACGAGGAGCCTTCAGAGCGATTGTTGACGTAAGCGGTCGACCGGCGTCGCACGCGACGCCTTGGGCGGCCGCCGAATAAACGAAAAATCGAGAAAAAAAAAGATAAAAGATTTAAACTAGGGTGCATGCATTTTATTTATTTAATTTGAAAGTGTGTTGATTTATGTGTTATTTTAATTCTAAAGGTGATATCTCGCAAGGGAATCGTGATCGCAAAGGAAAGAAAATAGTTTTGGATTAAGCACTCGAGGTGGGCTCTCTTTTAAATAAGGACAACGTCCTAAATATTTTATCAATGGAAATGAAAATGATTTTATCATGCCGTGATTTGTGTTTTACGTGCCTATCTGGTATGGCTATGTGCCATTGTTATATAAATCGAATTCGGGTCCTCGTAGGGCCGCAAACCCTACCTGGACTAGTGTACACCTATGGTAGATCGTGTGCTAGCTACGGGCTGGCCGGTCTAGTGGCTTGGTTTGTGGCCACATTCCAAGTCATGTATTGGCAGATATGGCGAACGTCTATGGGAAAATGACTGATCAGTCGAATTTTACAATGGGAAATGATTTTGAGTGCCTCGGGTATTTCCAAAGCTAAACCCCGATGGTTACTTGTGAATGGCATGATAAATTACTTTTGTTGCAAATGTTTTCGGCATTAGCCACTGGGTATTCTTAAAATACTCAGCGCTGCATGTGTTTTCCCTATGTGCAGGTTGAGCGGCGACGAGGATGTGGTGGTGTTGAGCAAGTGAACCTAATATGTTATTGATGTCTTTGAACCTTGAGTGTCGTTGTGTCGTCACACATGACGTCACTCTTTCTCTTGGTCGTTTCCGCTGTGACGTGTCGTTAAATTATGATTTATTTGGGCCGACAACTTTAATTGTTGGGGTATTGGATGTTCTGAATTTCTTGTTGGATAATATTAAACTCTTGCTTATTCATTTGGATATTAATTGTTGGTCCATCTTGTGTTGAAACCCTAATTCTTTTCGTCTTTCTATTTAATTCTTTTAATCACGATCGCCCGTATTTATTAACCCTAAAGGGCGGTCGTGACATTTCACTTTTACCATTTTTGGTAGTGGACCCGACATTCCACTAACTCATTCACACTCACATTTTATTATAAAATTAATATATAAAAGTAGGACCCACATGCTACCAACTTTTTCTACCCAATTTCTATTACATTTCTTAAAACTCGTGTCAAGTCAAATAGTGACGAATTATGAGGGACGGATGGAGTAATAATAATAATTATAATAATACTATTATATAATTACTATTAAAATAATAACAAAAATTATAGTTTAATATTATTATTAATACACCTACGCACATTGCTATACACAAAATCTGTACATTACACCCACTATAAACCAAAATACATGCACTATAGAAATCATACACTATACACAAAATATACATGCACTATATAAAATCAAGATACTATACAAAAAGTATACATGAACAAAAAATACCCACATAGCACACAATATACATGCACTTAACTTGGCCAACAATATAGTGCATGTATAGTGCATATATTACATGCACTATACATGCACATAACACACATATACATGCACTATACATCCACTATACTTGGCCAACAAGCAAACCTTTAGAATTAAAATCGCCCACACACATACATTTTGTGATGTCTGTAATGTATTAGCATCGAAAACAAGATTATTTTGGTCAATAGAGCATAATAATCATTGTTGTCCCGCGGGAAGCATAATTCATTATATATGTGTTAATTGGCCAACAAGCAAACCTTTTGAATCGAAATCGCCAACACACGTGTCCAAATCCTTTGTCCTAGTGGCAAGGAGCTTAGACATTATTGTATGAGGTGCCTGAAGGATTGGCAGCGGAAGCATGCATCAAATTGATCACATAATAATAATGATCTATTTAGCTAATTATTTAGACAAATTCTATTTGCATAATTATCACATGTATCATGTTCATAACTTGAATTTAATTCATGCTTTAACGTAATTGAAACCTTAAACATGCTTTCTACGGAATTAGCCAATTTACCTTGTAGATTCTCCAAAGAATTGAAGATGGCTAGCGCCTTCTCCACGTGTAGATCTTGAGTACTAAACCATAGATCTTCTGACCGGTTCCCGGACTATAGCTGATATCAGTGTGAGCTGATCTCAACAGAGTCTAGGACTTAAATAAAATGACGGAAATTGCTCACGGAGGGAGTTGAAAATCGTCCCTCTTGGAGAAGGAGAGGGGGCGAAAATTTTAATGAAAATAATGTGTATTTTCTGTCTCATTTATTCTCCTATTTATATTAAGTCACATATTGGGCCCAATCAGGGATCTATGAAATGTTTTGGATATGATCTCCCCCAATTAGCTTTTTACTAATTAAATTGAACCCACAATTTAATTTAAGCTCATACTGGAATATTACGAGCAGCCACTACAGAAGTAATATTGCACTGCCCATCCAAATACGAAATTATAAGTAATCCGGGTTTCCATTTGTTTGTCGTTCATTTCCCGCGCTTAAGATAGAAACGTCCATTAATTAATTAATTTCTGTTATGAACTTAATTAATTAACATATTATTAATTCCAAGAGTGGACTTAGCAAGAAATGCTTATTTATTATTCATAGTGTAATCAAACTCCAACTAGCTAAGTTCCGAATAATAAAACCTTGTTTCGAGCTCCTCTTAAGGACGTTACCAAATGAGACTCACCTCGTGCACGATTCAATATAATAGCAATCCTAGCACCGCTAGATATTAATCACCACTACCCAATATAACAGGATTCTTGGGTTGCGAAAAAACCGCACCATTTGGTAAGTCAAAGTAGTGCATAATCAATACCGTATGCTCAATGCCAACGCACATTGATTATGAAATTAAATATCAAGACCTCATCTTTTAGTAGATAGCATAAAGACTTGTCTCGTTGTTAGATCCAATTTAGTGCTCTACCACACCTATGTCATCTTATTTCAGTAAGGCTTAGAAATATGCGGACTAACATTGCAACCTTTCACGATAGGTAGTCTAGGCCTATCTGGGTTGTGAAATTCTTATTTTTCTTTGTTCAGAACTGACCGTGTTACCTTAAAATGGACGACGCCCACAACCGGTCTACTAAAACAAAGACTTAGACTTTGTTGCATTACGTATACATTTAAATATGCAATAAACATTCATTAAATGTAAAACGGAACAACATTATGACAAAAATAATCTATTGCATCTATTGAAAAATAAAAAATAGAGTTTTTACAGTATTCAATCACTCGAAAGGTGATTTCTAGTATACAAACTCTAACAATCTCCTACTTATACTCAAAACAACTTTCGAGTATACAAATTAAATGTGCACTACGTCTAATTCTCCCACTTATACTGAAAGCGAGTTGAGGTCTTGAACGAGTCGAACTCCCATCCGTTCAACATGGCGCTCGAACTGTTTAACCGCCAATGCCTTTGTAAAAGGATCTGCTATGTTGTTCTCTGACGCAATCTTGACCACTTGTAGAGCTAGCCTCCGCTTCGGAACTAGAACTTCCGAGAGTGGTTTCTAAGTGTGCCTTCTAAAATGAGTTGAGTCTCTCTTCTTTCTTCACGTGACCTTCTATTTATATGGTGGCTTACCCTAAAAATTAGGGTTGTTCTTCCTTGCACATTGTCGCTTTTGCCCCCGTTAAATAGTTGGCCGTCTACTAGCAATCCTCTCCTCTCCATCTCGAGCCTTTGGGCATGCATCCTGGTCAGTATTGCACCCTTCTCGCATCCTTTTTCACTTGATACCTCCGATTGCTTTCCTGCTCAATTGCACCCTTTTCTGCACACTTAAGCAACTTTTCTTGCAGAATATGCACGTTAAGCTTATCATACTGACCAATAACCAAGACCTAAAATACAACTTATCACTAGGGCATGTAAATTTGGTCATTTTATGTTTTGTTCTACAATTGCACTTTCTTCTTTATGTGGCTTTCTAATTTCTATTTACTCACTCTATTTTTATTTCTTCTATAAATAGGAAAAAAGAAAGATATTACATCTCTATAATTTATCCATGTTACTTATTAATAACAGTTATGTGGTATTCAACACTACTTTTGACAATAGTATAATATGTATTTCTAATTACCATTAACACCCTATTATTAGTTGACAAGCAACGTTCATTTATCTCTTGCAACTCCTTGCCCCATGTCTGCAACTGCTTTCGGCGACGCAAATTTCTATTTACTCACGCTATTTTTAAAATCCTGCATCAACCACTAGTTGTTCTTTAAGAAATTATAATTTTATTTTTTTCATTTTTTTCAACATGATTCTTCTCTGTAATTTTGAAAAAACATCTATTATTAACCTCACTTTTTGTTTTCATTTTCCATTCTAATCTACTCCCTCGATCTAAGAAATAATGTCATTCAAACATGAAGCATTATTGAACAACTTAGAATAAAGCAAGCATGAACAAAACGAATATTAAATAAATAGAAATCTTATAAACTAAAGTCGTTACTAACACATCCCTAGAATTCTACAGATTTAGCTACTCATAGGTAAATAAACTAAACCCATAGTTTGTAGGTAAAACCTAGAAAACATAAAAACTCATAAGACAAAACCCAAGGGAAGAATCTTATAATCTTATCTTCTCTTTGAATTCAAACTTCAAACTTCTAGTATGGTGGAAAGATGATTAATAGTGGAAATGAACTCTTAATCTTGTATTTCATGTATAGAATGCAACAAAAGGTTCCTTTGATGAAGCTTAGGGGATATTTATAGCCTTTAAGTCGTGCTCCTCAATATGGCAAATCTTCTATCCCAGTTAGGTAAGTCTTGGAGAGAAATTTTGTAAAATCATGCGCCGCCCAATTCCAACGGACCACTTCCAACGTTCCGTCTCTTGGGTGCAAATTTTAGCGGACCACCGCACATGTTCCAGCGGTCGCTGGGCGTGGTCTTCTTTGTAGGCACTGTAGAACAGTAAAATATAGAGACATAGTAGAGAAAGTAGTAGTGTATATTATTATTCAACATAGGCCACATATATATAGTACAAGAGACTATGTCACACCACCGATGCGGGACATAATAGATATAATACATTAACACTCCCCCTTAAGCTGGATCATATATATTGATCATGTCCAGCTTAGTACAAAGTTCTGCTAAACGCTTCATAGGCAATGGTTTTGTAAAGATATCAACAATCTGGTTGGACGATGAAGTGAAAGGAGTAGTAATTATCTGATTCAAAACATGACAATCAACTTCAATATGTTTAGTCCTCTCATGAAAAACCGGATTATTCCCAATATAGATTGCAGCTTGGTTATCACAATGCATCGATAAAGGTTCATTGAAAGTGAACCCCAATTCTCCAAGGAGATTCTTCACTCCAATCATCTCAGTAGCAGTATGAGCCATAGCTTTATACTCGGCCTCGGCAGACGATCTCGCAACAATATGTCGTTTCTTACTTCGCCAAGTTACCAGGTTTCCTCCCAACTAGGTGCAATATCCAGAAGTAGACTTTCTATCAGAACCAGCATAATCAGCATCAGAATATACTTCAATTTTTAGATGACCATTCTTTTTTAAATAACAATCCTTTGCTTTATATTGAAGAATTCGAATAGCAGCATCCTAGTGAACTTGCATAGGCATATCCAAAACACGACTGACTAAACCAATAGCAAAGGAAATATCAGGCCTTGTTACTGTCATGTAGATAAGTTTTCTAGCTAGACGCTATACTTAGCTTTATCCTCCAAGAATTCTCCAGTATCATCCCAAACACTTAGATCAACTTCCATAGGAGTATCAACAAGCTTTGTTCCAAGTAGTCTAGTTTCTTTTAGTAAATCTGTAGCATACTTTTGCTGAGATAGAGGCGCTCCTGAATTTCCATAAGCAATTTCAATTCCCAAGAAATACTTAGGATGCCCCAGATCCTTGATAACAAAATGTTAATGCAAATATTTCTTAGTTTCCTCAATTCCACGAACATCACTTCCAGATATGAGTATATCATCAACATACACAATGAGAATGACAATACCCGATGCTTGATGTCGCACAAAGACTGAATGATCAGACTTGCATTGCTTAAAACCAATAGTTCCAAGAACACTACTGAACTTATCAAACCACGCCTTGGGACTTTGTTTAAGGCCATAAATTACCTTTTTGAGACAACAAACCTAAGTAGCATCCTCCCCCTGAGCAACATATCCCGGCGGTTGCTCCATAAAGACCGTCGGAGTCAAATCACAATACAAAAAAGTATTCTTCACATCAAGCTGGTACATGGGCCACAAAAGATTAACAGCCAAAGAGAACAGAATTCAGATTGAGTTCATACGAGCAGTGGGCGAGAACGTCCCAAAGTAGTCAATACCATAAGTTTGTGTGTATCCTTTGGCCACAAGCCGAGCTTTGGATCGATCAATGCTACCATTAGCATGAAATTTTATGGTAAACCCCCAACGAAAAGATACTATATCTACCGAATTAGGGGCATGTACCAATATCCAAGTACCACGACTCAAGGGAGCTCGCATCTCCTCATTCATAGCGGCTCGCCATAGAGGGTGTTTAAGTGCCTCTTGGTAAAAAGTTGGAATAACTGTAGATAAAAGACAAAGAGCAAAGGCACGAAAAGGAGCACACAATCTAATAAAGGAAACATGATTAGACACATGGTGTTTGGTGGTACAAGTACGTTTACCTTTGCGAATGGCTATGAGTAACTCATCAGGAGGAGCTGCATCTTCAGAAGATGGAGGCGAAGATGATTGTGGCAGTAGACATGAGTCTGTATTTGGTACTGTTTCAGGGGATTCAAGGGTTGTTGCAGGTCGATGATGTCGTGTATAGACCTATAAAGGAGAAGCAGAAGGCATAGGAGATACAAAAGTTTGGGCAGGCAAAGGAGTAGGATTTAACTGGCTGGTTGGTTTAGTTTGAGAATGAGTAAAATAAGGCTGAAACTCAAAGAAGGTGGTGTCTACAGAGATATAATGACATTTGGAAAGAGGGTCAAAACATCGGTATCTCTTTTTTGGTTCTAGAGCGCGGGGACAATTTATCCAACCTAGGAATAAGATCATGAACAAAACAGGTACACCCAAAAATGCGAGGAGGAATATGATAAAGAGGTTTATCAGGATGAAGACACGGAAAAGGAATATCCCCATGCAACACACTAGATAGAATCATATTAATAAGAAAGCATACAGTAAGAACATCAGACCATAGATACTTAGGCACATGCATGTGAGACATAAGAGTACGCGCAACATTTAAAATATTGATGCAATTTTTATTAGCACTGAAAATATCTGCAAGTACACAGATTAGGAATAGTATAGCTAAAGATCAGTACCGGATATCGATCACGGGGAAAACAATCACAGACTGTCTACTTTCTACTAAGCTTCGTTCACTATTTGGAAAACCGAAAGTTTTGAGAATTTTGAAAACTAAAAACAATTTGAAAACAAGAAAACAACTAATTGCAAATAATTAAAGAGGTAAAACATGAGAGATAAGAGAATTCCAGGGATGTGCGTTCACAGTTATTGTTATACAAATTCCAACTACAATACCCTAGCACAGTTTATACTTTGATAGAACGAGTCACATAAGTTTTTCCCATGCAGCACAAGCGTAGATTACTAATGCTAGGGTTGTCAATCCTAGATCCGTAACTCCTAAAAGCTCCTAATACCCTTATAAAGTCCTCACTCTCAATTAACAGTGCCGTTTTAAGGGAAGCTAATTTTAGTGTCTACTAAGTTGATATAACTCGCCAAGCTCCTCTCACGATTGTGTAGCAAGTTATATTAAATCGAGCAGCAACGAATAAGGTAAAAGATGGCTAAGTTTGGTAAATCTTGGGGAGAAAGCAGGTCAATTCTGTGTGCCGCATTTTACCAGCAGGCCGCTACACCTTGGACAACGGTCGCTGCATGTTGATCCGTAGTCTCTACCTCTCGAACAACGGTCGCTACACTTCATCCCAACGGTCGCTGGAAATTGTCCCGTAGCTTCTGGATCATTTGGAGCGGTCGCTGTGCACTACCTAGCGGTCGCTTGGCGTGTTCTTTATTTCAACACATCTTTATCCAGAGCGGACAGCTGCTGGCTCAGTGGTCATTGGGCCCCAGCGGCCGCAGTATGTGTTGCAGTGGACCGCTAGGCGTCTCGAATGCTCCAGATTTCCAACTTTGACTTTTTGTTGTCTTTTTAGGCTCAAATATGCACATTTCTCACAAAACACGTTAAAATACCAAAATAGATAAAATATGTAAAATATAGACATGAATTATGATTTTAACATTAAAAATGGGCCAAATAAAGGCCTTAAAAAGTGTAAAATCCGAGCATATCAACTCTCCCAAACTTACATTTATGTTTGTCCTCGAACAAAACAATAAAGACACAAAATAGACGCACGGAATGCACAAGGACTAGACGTCATAATTGCCTCAAAGTATGGAATAGATAGATCAAGCATGTATTAACGCAATCAAATCAAGCAAGGCTTATTAGTGCACTTTCATTACTAACTCGTGGAACACCTTGAATTCATGCGCTTCTTTTGGAAAACTTCCAAAGATGGGAAGTGATTTAGCTCACTCTCAAAGTGTATAAATGTAATGTGTATAAGCACTCAAATCATGCATTATGCAAAGTTTACCATAGGCTTGCCCAAACTCTAATCCTTCCTCTACTAAATGTGATTAAGCATCAAAAGTCCAAAAGGTCTTTTTTTTTGCTGTAATGTGAGCTCTTTGGTAGGTGAGGAATATTTAGCTAAAAAGTGACTCAAAATAAAATATCCCAATTAGAGTTAAAATAACTTGATAAGGCTAGTTTCATGCATTGGTTTTAGATCAAAACTTCGTCTTTTCGGTGCACGAATGTATGTTTCTAAGTTCAGGTGCGTGAAAAATCTGCCGGACCTAGGAAGCGCATATAAATTACAAGGGGGTAGAGAAAAAGAGGAAAATGAAGTGAAAAAACGCCAGCAATTTACCTGACCGAGGAGATGAAAAGGAACGCTGGCAGAATACAAAAATGGAGCAAGGAGCAAGTATAAGGATGTAGGGCAAGAAAGACAAATTATGAAGAGGGTGCGCCCTAGGGATTGCTGCCTATATAAAGGGATGACCCCTTTTAGAAAAAGAGCCTTCTTTTTAGCATTTTTTTGATCTTTTACACTTAGTCTCCTTAGTTTCACTCTCGAATCATAGTTCACTTCACTTCACACGCACTTGGCACTCATGGGGTGACTTCCGGCTACCGTGGTGGTTCCTAGCTAGTTTCTGTGGTGTAACACCGTCCTCACAAGGGCGAAGATACAATTTGCTTTTATTTTCCGTTGTTTATTCTCGCTGTGAACTTCCTTGCCGGAAGCTCGGCGATTGCTTTGTGTTTTGAATATTGTTCTCTTGGATATGACAGTTTCTACTTCCTTCGCAATTGACTGTTGCATTGGAATTGAGAATGGTTAAATATGAGGTTGTTTGTTGAGTGGTTGGTTGAATCGAAGTTCATGTTCCTGGATCTGAAGGTTGTTGGGTTTGGATCGGTTTGATCTGGAAGGGATTGTGAGTCGGAGTTGTGGTTCTGATACGTGGTGAATTGAATTTGCATGATTATGGCATTTTTACTTTTGTTCTCGCATCTGCTCGGCCCAGTATTTTAGATCTGTTGAGTTTAGCCTTTAATTCCTTGTTTAATTTCAGATCTGGAACTTGGTCTGTTTTTATGATGTTTATTACTCTATTTTATTCTGTTTTCCTGATTAGTTTCCTGAAGAAGATGAAGTTTGTTAGAAGTTTGGATCAAATCTGCGATCTGTCTGTTCTCTTTGCCTTGTCCTTTTACTTTTCGGCAGCTTTTCCAGAACCTGGACACTTAGGGAAATTTGGTCCCCACTTTCTGTGCTAGTTTGTTCGGTCATTTTAGGAAAGTCAGTATAGTCTCCAGTTCATTGATTTTTTCTCGCAATTTGATTTTACATTTTGAGTCATGCATGTGCCGTACGCACCCGTTTCCTGGACCCAGTAGATAGAGTAGTTAGCTTTCATTTCCTAAGTCCAGTAGTTTAAAATTCTCGACCCACTTATTGCGTGGCAGCAGCCGAACCCTCCCAAAACCCTCCAAATGCATGCTAACTCATCCGTCCTCGTGGGATCGATCCTTTACTTCTCTATACTAGCTAATAGTGTAGTGGGTTGAGGTTTTTGAAGCGGAAAAGTGTGTGTCCAACGACCGAATTCTGAAGGTTCCATGATCCCCTAGACCCTGTGATCTAGTGAATCCTCTGGACCTAGGGGTTTGTGATATATCAATAGCACAGCGCACTATTCTCCTACCTTCATGACTCCACTTTTCTAAAAACCCAAGACATTTCTAACACTTTATTTTTCTCCTTCAACTCACTTTACAATCCTTTGATTTTTCTTTTCTTTTCACAACCTTTCACAACTTTTCTTTTCTTTTTCATAAGCATCCTTTCTAAGATCAATCACACTTTTTGAATTTTTCTATGTTTAAAGGCTCAAAATTGGCTCCAAAGGGAAAATTTTGAGAGGATAAAAAATTGGGGAATAAAAAAGTATGAAAAGATGGCCTAACATCCTCCTAACTCAACTTAAACACTATGTAAACTTAGGTAGACTAGGAGCAAGTTCTAGAAACATATACATGAATGCAGATAAATCACACAAGAAAGAAATTAGGCTCAAATCTCACAAGGTATAAGCATAATTCAAGGCGAACAAGAAATTCACTAATTATGCACCTTTTCACCAAACCATCATATCAAAACGTCAAGTCATACTTAATCAGAGATGAAAAGAACTTCATATCATTGGCAACTCGGTCTAATGTGTCCCTAAACATGTGTGTTTCTGAGTTCTTCATGCTATGTTGATGACATGGATTCACCTTCGGGTTTTTAAAACAAAAACATAACAAAAACTTAAACTAAAAACCTAAACTCACGGTCCACCACTTCATCCCCCCAAACTTATTTCCAACAAAGTGTAAAATAAGTTTGTAGAGTCGGTAGGGACGTGAGTAAACTACTAAAAGAAAACATACCTTGAAATTTTTCGCGTGGTGGTTGGACGGGGTGAAAATTTGAAAAATTTAAAAACTTGCGCTGGAAACTGCAATTGGGCAGCAGTCGCTGGGAGCTCTCCAGCGGTCGCTGGCGACGAGTCCAGAACCTGCGAAAATTTTCAATCAACACAAAACGAAAATTAAACTAAAAGGTACTCAAAAACTTAAGAAAAAAATGAAAATAAATGGTTAGGTTGCCTCCCAACAAGCGCTCTTTTATAGTCATTAGCTTGACTATACCCCTTTTTACTCTTTGGGCGGTTCTTCTAGTGTCAGTTCCTCCTCCATCACCTTGTCCGAGCTATAGTATTTCTTCACACGGTGGCCATTGGCTTGAAACAACGTCCCATCCGGAGCTAACAACTCAACCGTCCCACTATCATAGATTTTCTTGATCATGTAAGGATCGGTCCATTTGGACTTTCCGAGGAAAATAGAGAGTCTCGAATTGTGCAACAAAACTACATCTCAGAAGGTGAGCTCTCGTGGACTAATCATCTTATCATGGTAGGCCTTCATCCTTTCTTTGTAAGTAGAAAAGCTATCGTAGGCTTCCATTCGAAATTCGTCCATCTCGTTGAGAAAGAGGCGCCTTTCTTCACCGGCCTTTTGAAAATCTTGATTCAATTTCTTTAGCGCCCAAAAGGACCTATACTCCAACTCAAAAGGCAAGTGGCATAATTTCCCAAAAACAAATTGATAAGGAGACATACCTATAGGAGATTTGTATGCGGTACGATATGCCCACATTGCATCATCCAAATGAAGTGCCCAATCCTTTCTATTGGTTCTCATTGTTTTCTGTAGGACGGAATTGATCTCCCTATTTGCAAGCTCTATTTAGCCATTGGCTTGGGGGCGGTAAGGCAAGGTGACTCTGTGCTTGACTCCATACTTGTCCAATACGTTGTCTAGCCACCTATTGTTGAAGTGAGATCCTCCATCGCTTATGAGAGCGCATGGTGTACCAAACCTACTAAAAATGTTTATCCTCATAAAGGCAGTTACAACGTTAGAATCATTAATTTTGGTAGGAATTGCTTCCACCCATCTAGACACATATTCAACTGCATGTGAAATGTATTGGTACTCCCCTGATTTTGGGAATGGTCCTATAAAATCTATCCCCCATATATCAAACAATTCTACCTCAATGATGGTGTTTACAGGCATCTCCTTCTTCTTGGATATTCCCCCCGTGTGCTGGTATTCGTTGCATTGGAGCACAAAATTGGTGGAGTCACGATAGATGGTTGGCCAATAGAAGCCACTTTGTAGGATTTTGATGGCGGTCCTTTGCACACCAAAGTGTCCTCTGGTTGGTGACGAGTGGTATCTTTCAACTATGGCTGCCCAATCTTCTTGCGGTACACACCTCCTAAGTATAGTATATGCACATCTTTTAAACAAGTAGGGCTCATCCCAAAAATAAGACCTTACATCCCTATAAAATTTATTCCTTTGGTAATGAGTAAGATCGGGAGGGTGTACCTTGGCTGCTAAATAATTAACAATGTCGGCATACCATGGAAAAGTGGCTTGAGTGAAGAATAGATGCTCGTCTAGGAAGTCCTCATTGATTTCTCGTGATAAATCTTCTCTCTCCACCGGGTGCTCCAACCGAGACAAGTGATCTGCTACTACATTCTCACATCCCTTTCTATCTCTTATCTCCACATCGAATTCTTGGAGTAGTAGGATCCACCGGATGAGTCTATGTTTTGTGTCCTTCTTTGCAAACAAGTGCTTAATGGCTGCATGGTCAGTGTAAACAATGGTCTTAGTCCCAACAAGATAAGCTCTAAATTTATCAAAGGAATAGACTATAGCAAGCATCTCCCTTTCTGTGGTCGTATAATTAGCTTGTGCAGAATCTAAAGTTCTAATAGCATAATAAATGACTAAAACAATTTATCTCTCTTTTGTCCCAAGGCGCAACCAACGGCAATATCGCTTGCATCACACATGATTTCAAATGGTTGGCTCCAATCGGGGGTGATGAGAATGGGAGCACTCACTAAAGCCTTCTTCATGTCCTCAAAAGCTTGTAAACAGTCAGAAGTAAAATTAAATTTCACATATTTTTCAAGTAATTTACAAAGAGGCTTAGAAATTTTCGAGAAATCCTTTATGAATCTTCTATAGAACCCTGCATGCCCCAAGAAACTTCTCACGACCTTCTCGTTGGACGGGGGTGGTAGTCTCTCAATGGCTGCAATCTTGGCTCTATCAACTTCTATCCCTGCAGAAAACACTTTGTGACCTAGAACTATACCTTATTTTACCATGAAGTGACATTTTTCCCAATTAAGAACAAGGTTAGTTTCTACACATCTCTGCAAAACCTTAGCCAAATTGTTAAGCCAATGATCATAAGACTTCCTAAAAACAGAAAAATCATCCATAAAGACCTTCATCACATTCTCAATCAAATCGTGAAAAATGGCCATCATGCATCTTTGGAAAGTAGCAGAAGCATTACACAAGCCAAAAGACATTTTCCTATAAGCATATATCCCATAAGGGCAAGTAAAGCCAGACTTATGTTGATCCTCGGGAGCAATTGCAATTTGATTATAACCAGAATAACCATCCAAGAAACAGTAGTAATCATATCCCCTAGTTTATCAAGCATTTGATCAATAAAAGGCAAAGAGAAGTGATATTTCCTAGTGGATGCATTTAACATCCTATAATCAATGCAAACTCTCCAACCCATGGCTACTCTCGTGGCAATCATCTCACCATCCTTCCCGGGCACTATAGTCATCCCCCCTTTCTTAGCTACCACTTGTGTAGGACTAACCCATTCACTATCCGATATGGCATAAATGATCCTTGGATCTAGCAACTTGATTACTTCTTTTCTAACTACATCTTGCATGATAGGATTAATTGTACGTTGGTTCTGCACACGAGGCTTATGCCCTTCTTCAAGTAAAAGCCTATGCATGCATGTAGTTGGGCTAATCCCTTTCAAATCACCAATAGATCATCCTATAGCGGACATATACTTGTTTAGTACACACAACAACTTTTCACATTCATTTTCTCTCAAAGCAGCGGACACAACAACAGGGTAAGTGTTATCTTATCCTAGAAATATGTACATGAGGTGTTCCGGGAGTGGCTTCAATTCCACCTTAGGCGGTCCTCGTTGTTTTCCAAATGCTTTCTTCCTTTCTTCCTCTTCTTCGGGGGTGCGCAATGGCGGGAATACGTTCCCCTTTTGAGGGATTCTTTTGGAAAGGACCTCGAGTTCTGCAATCATAGCACACACATTAGCATCGCAGGTAGATGAACCAGTAGTAGGAGTGAAAGAATTTATGAGACAATATTCTAATGGGTCCTGAATTTGGTGGTATGTGACTTCCACTTCCCCACACAATCCGTGACTATTTATTTGGATGACGATACACTCTTGATAGCCTTCTGCTCCTTCCTTCTCGTGGAATTTAAAAGCATCATAGATGTTGAAGGTGATACTTTCGTTATGCATCCGCAATGTTAACTTCCCCTTCTGTACATCTATCATGGCTCCCCTGGTGGCTAAAAATGGTCTCCTAAGTATCAAAGGCATCTTCTTGTCCTACTACATATTCAAAACAACAAAGTCAGCGGGAAAAATAAATTCTCCTACTCTTACTAGAACATCTTCTACAATCCCCCTTGGTGTTGTTGTGCTTCTATCTGCCATCTACAAGGTGATCGAAGTGGGGCGGATGTTGTCAATGTTGAGCTTCCTATAGAAAGATAAAGGCATTAAATTAATACTTGCTCTAAGATCACACAATGATTTACCTTCTACATTATTTCCTAAAACACATGATAAAGTAAAATTCCCTGGGTCTTTGTGTTTGGTAGGCAATCCTTTCTGAATTATGGCACTGTAGTTTTCTGTTAAGCCCACTATCTCGTACTTTCCCCACTTTCTCTTTTTAGCGACCACATCCTTCGAGAACTTGACATAGTTGGGCATTTGTTGCAATGCCTCCACTAGTGGTATGTTGATATGGACCTTGTTCATAACCTCCAAGAACTTGGCAAACTGGGCGTCTAGCTTCTTGTTCTTCAATCACTGGGGGTACGGAATGGTTGCAGTGCTGGGAAGCTGTGGGTCTGGATACTGACTCTCTGGTAGCGGACCGCTGCGAAGTGGTGCAGCTGGCCGCTGGGTTTGATCAGCTGACTCTCTTTCTCTCCTTCCCCTGCCTAAATCTGCTGTTTGTGGAGGCTGGTATATGGTCCCACTGCGTAGTTGCACGTCATGACAGTTCCCCTTTGGATTGATTTCTGAAAAGTTAGGAAGCGTCCCTGGAGTACGCTTGCTCCCTATTGCAGTGGCCAAAACTCCCATGTTAAATTCCAACTCCCCCACTTGTGTGGAAAGACTTTCCAATCCTTGCTCTAACAGGCTGGTGTTTCTTTCCAAATTGATCCACCTCTGATTGGTCACCTTCCTATTTTTCTGAACCTCGATGATGCAGATTTCTAAAAGTTCCTCCCATTTGGAGCGGGGTTGCTCCTCCATACCTACACATGTTTCATAATTTTCATTAGCATAACAATCATGTGCAACGTCTGAATAATCAAACCAGTCTGGGTCATAGTATGATCCCCCTTGGTCGGGGCTATAGCACTCTTCGTAATACCCTCCTTGCTACTCATTACTGTAACTGTATGGACTCTCCATTCCTGTGAAGAGATCCATTAAAATAAAAATAAAAACAAAAATAAAATAAAAATAAAAATAAAAATAAAAATCCAAAGTAAGAAATTCGTCCATTTGAAGATATCAATCACAAAAGTGAATGTTGTCCTCGGCAACAGCGCCAAAAACTTGATGCACTTTTTATTAGCACTATAAATAGCTACGAGTATACAAAGTAGGAATAGTATAGCTAAAGGTCAGTACCGGATATCGATCACGGGGAAAACAATCACTGACTATCTACCTTCTACTAAGCTTCGTTCACTATTTGGAAAATCGAAAGTTTTGAGAATTTTAAAAACTAAAAACAATTTGAAAGCAAGAAAACAACTAATTTTAAATAATTAAATAGGTAAAATATGATAGATAAGAGAATTCCAGGGATGTGCGTTCACAGTTATGGTTATACAAATTCCAACTACAATACCCTAGAACAGTTTATACTTTGATAGAACGAGTCACATAAGTTTTTCCCATGCAGCACAAGCGTAGATTACTAACGCTAGGGTTGTCAATCCTAGATCCGTAACTCCTAAAAGCTCTTAATACCCTTATGTTTCTGATGTACTGAAATTCTTATTTAATTATATTATGTATTGCCGATTATGTGTTAAGATGATACTTTTGGCTTATAAATATTAGGTTTACTGCATAAAATGATAGTTTTCCCGCATAAAATGATACTCTAAGTTGATAAAATGATACTTTTACTGATTTGTAGGTATGTACATTCCTGTATATGATGATGCTTTGAAGCCAATGATTGGTATGAAATTCAATACATTAGTAGGAGCAGCTGATTTCTATGAACATTATGCTCGTTCAAAGAGGGAGAGTGCAATAAAAAAAGCAAATAAGCCTCTACGATGGTATGGTAAATGTCATGAGATGGGTCGTCATGATTCAAGAAATTGTGGTAGAGTCAATGCGAAGACAGATTGAAGCCATTTGATATAAAATGACCCTTTCAGCAGATAAAATGATACCTTTCACCTCATAAAATTATACTTTAGGTATTTTTGGTGTATAAAATGACATTTTTGTTTAATAAAATGATACATTGGGCTTATAAAATGACACTTTGGCTGATAACATGATACTTTTTTGTTAACAAAATGTTACTTTCAGCGCATAAAATGATACTTTTGTTTATAAAATGATACATTGGTGATAAAATGACACTTTAACATGATAAAATGATACTCTAAGCGAATAAAATGACAGTAACCTTATAAAATGATATATAAGCTGAAGAAATGGCATATAAGCTAATAAAATGATACTTTAACCTGACAAAATGACATATAAACTGATAAAATGATACTTTAACCTGAAAAAGTGATATATAAGCTGATAAAATGATACTCGCAGCAGATAATATGTCAATAACCTTATAAAATGATAAAATGATACTCGCAGCAGATAAAATGATACGTCTGACCTATAAAATGACAAAATGATACTTGCAGCAGATAAAATGATACTTCTGACTGATAAAATGATAATCTTGGGTGATTATATTCGAAACCACTATTACAAAACACTAGTATCAAGTCATACAAGTTACTATTACAACCACCAGCTCTCTTTAGGGGGTTTAAATTCTCTAATCATCTTTTCAACATCGATTTTCCCTTTTTGGCTATCATTCTCAAACTTCTTTTGTATCATTGTAAATGTCTCAAAAGCCTTTTGGGAAACTTCTTATAATGAAGTTTAGGAGTGCGCCAAACTCAATCTCTCGAACAGCTCTTCTTTGATTCTTGTTTAGAGATTCAAGCATGTCAACGAAGAAGTCAGTATTCCTTCTTCCTGCCAAAGTCGTTGTCTTAATGACTGTATCATCTTGAACAACTTTTTCCTTGCCCTTCTTTGAAGCTGCCTTACCATTAGTTGCATCATCATTCTTTCTTTTCTTCTTATTTCCTATATTTTCTATTTGATCTGCTAATGTTCTATCTTCATCATCATCACGAATGTTCTTTCCTAATAAACAAAAGATTTTAGTGTGTTAAACGGTTTATGTCATTATATAAAGTCAAAGTATCATTTTATCCCCTGAAACTATCATTTTATAATTTAAAACCATCATTTATCTACACAAATATTTTTTTATCTACCCAAAGTATCATTTCATAATCTGAAACCATCATTTTATCAAGTGCAACTATCATTTTACCTTCTGAAACTATCATTTTCTAAATTTCAATGAGTTCAAAAAAGCAGAGAGAGCATAACTTGTCTCTTAAGTAGAACAAAACACTACTCACAAAATCAGCACTCAAATAAACTGCTTCGAATCTGCATTACGGTTGTACATAATTTTCTAAACCAAAGCGTTTTACTAGTAGATCATGGCTTCTCAAGTGTAAAAGGTCAGGAGGTTAGGATATGGAATAAGGTATGAATTGATGATACAAAACCAAGTATGAAGTAAATTCAAAGTAAATTCATCATGCTGTCATATGTAACTCTAAATCTACACTAAAAACTATAGAATCTAAAAAAATGAGAATCTCTGGCAAAATGATAAAATCGAGCAAAAACAAAAGTGAAATAAGTAATAAACTTCATCCAACCTTTCTTCGATGATGCTTGAGCGTTTTCCTTCGACATATTCCAGAATTTGGAAGATTTTTCCTTCGAAACTGAAGAAGCAAGGGTTTGAAATGCGATTCGGAGGTTTGAGTGTGGGAGAAGTTGAATGCAGCGTTTAATTCACGTTTTCTTCTTACCCGCCCAATTTTATAATGAAATGACAATTTTGCCCTTAATATATCCGAAATATGATAGTTTTATTTGATAAAATGATAGTCTTGTTAGATTAAATCTAGAACACATATACATGAATGCAGATAAATCACACAAGAAAGAAATTAGGCTCAAATCTCACAAGGTATAAGCATAATTCAAGGCGAACAAGAAATTCACTAATTATGCACCTTTTCACCAAACCATCATATCAAAACGTCAAGTCATACTTAATCAGAGATGAAAAGAACTTCATATCATTGGCAACTCGGTCTAATGTGTCCCTAAACATGTGTGTTTCTGAGTTCTTCATGCTATGTTGATGACATGGATTCACCTTCGGGTTTTTAAAACAAAAACATAACAAAAACTTAAACTAAAAACCTAAACTCACGGTCCACCACTTCATCCCCCCAAACTTATTTCCAACAAAGTGTAAAATAAGTTTGTAGAGTCGGTAGGGACGTGAGTAAACTACTAAAAAGAAAACATACCTTGAAATTTTTCGCGTGGTGGTTGGACGGGGTGAAAATTTGAAAAATTTAAAAACTTGCGCTGGAAACTGCAATTGGGCAGCAGTCGCTGGGAGCTCTCCAGCGGTCGCTGGCGACGAGTCCAGAACCTGCGAAAATTTTCAATCAACACAAAACGAAAATTAAACTAAAAGGTACTCAAAAACTTAAGAAAAAAATGAAAATAAATGGTTAGGTTGCCTCCCAACAAGCGCTCTTTTATAGTCATTAGCTTGACTATACCCCTTTTTACTCTTTGGGCGGTTCTTCTAGTGTCAGTTCCTCCTCCATCACCTTGTCCGAGCTATAGTATTTCTTCACACGGTGGCCATTGGCTTGAAACAACGTCCCATCCGGAGCTAACAACTCAACCGTCCCACTATCATAGATTTTCTTGATCATGTAAGGATCGGTCCATTTGGACTTTCCGAGGAAAATAGAGAGTCTCGAATTGTGCAACAAAACTACATCTCAGAAGGTGAGCTCTCGTGGACTAATCATCTTATCATGGTAGGCCTTCATCCTTTCTTTGTAAGTAGAAAAGCTATCGTAGGCTTCCATTCGAAATTCGTCCATCTCGTTGAGAAAGAGGCGCCTTTCTTCACCGGCCTTTTGAAAATCTTGATTCAATTTCTTTAGCGCCCAAAAGGACCTATACTCCAACTCAAAAGGCAAGTGGCATAATTTCCCAAAAACAAATTGATAAGGAGACATACCTATAGGAGATTTGTATGCGGTACGATATGCCCACATTGCATCATCCAAATGAAGTGCCCAATCCTTTCTATTGGTTCTCATTGTTTTCTGTAGGACGGAATTGATCTCCCTATTTGCAAGCTCTATTTAGCCATTGGCTTGGGGGCGGTAAGGCAAGGTGACTCTGTGCTTGACTCCATACTTGTCCAATACGTTGTCTAGCCACCTATTGTTGAAGTGAGATCCTCCATCGCTTATGAGAGCGCATGGTGTACCAAACCTACTAAAAATGTTTATCCTCATAAAGGCAGTTACAACGTTAGAATCATTAATTTTGGTAGGAATTGCTTCCACCCATCTAGACACATATTCAACTGCATGTGAAATGTATTGGTACTCCCCTGATTTTGGGAATGGTCCTATAAAATCTATCCCCCATATATCAAACAATTCTACCTCAATGATGGTGTTTACAGGCATCTCCTTCTTCTTGGATATTCCCCCCGTGTGCTGGTATTCGTTGCATTGGAGCACAAAATTGGTGGAGTCACGATAGATGGTTGGCCAATAGAAGCCACTTTGTAGGATTTTGATGGCGGTCCTTTGCACACCAAAGTGTCCTCTGGTTGGTGACGAGTGGTATCTTTCAACTATGGCTGCCCAATCTTCTTGCGGTACACACCTCCTAAGTATAGTATATGCACATCTTTTAAACAAGTAGGGCTCATCCCAAAAATAAGACCTTACATCCCTATAAAATTTATTCCTTTGGTAATGAGTAAGATCGGGAGGGTGTACCTTGGCTGCTAAATAATTAACAATGTCGGCATACCATGGAAAAGTGGCTTGAGTGAAGAATAGATGCTCGTCTAGGAAGTCCTCATTGATTTCTCGTGATAAATCTTCTCTCTCCACCGGGTGCTCCAACCGAGACAAGTGATCTGCTACTACATTCTCACATCCCTTTCTATCTCTTATCTCCACATCGAATTCTTGGAGTAGTAGGATCCACCGGATGAGTCTATGTTTTGTGTCCTTCTTTGCAAACAAGTGCTTAATGGCTGCATGGTCAGTGTAAACAATGGTCTTAGTCCCAACAAGATAAGCTCTAAATTTATAAAAGGAATAGACTATAGCAAGCATCTCCCTTTCTGTGGTCGTATAATTAGCTTGTGCAGAATCTAAAGTTCTAATAGCATAATAAATGACTAAAACAATTTATCTCTCTTTTGTCCCAAGGCGCAACCAACGGCAATATCGCTTGCATCACACATGATTTCAAATGGTTGGCTCCAATCGGGGGTGATGAGAATGGGAGCACTCACTAAAGCCTTCTTCATGTCCTCAAAAGCTTGTAAACAGTCAGAAGTAAAATTAAATTTCACATATTTTTCAAGTAATTTACAAAGAGGCTTAGAAATTTTCGAGAAATCCTTTATGAATCTTCTATAGAACCCTGCATGCCCCAAGAAACTTCTCACGACCTTCTCGTTGGACGGGGGTGGTAGTCTCTCAATGGCTGCAATCTTGGCTCTATCAACTTCTATCCCTGCAGAAAAACTTTGTGACCTAGAACTATACCTTATTTTACCATGAAGTGACATTTTTCCCAATTAAGAACAAGGTTAGTTTCTACACATCTCTGCAAAACCTTAGCCAAATTGTTAAGCCAATGATCATAAGACTTCCTAAAAACAGAAAAATCATCCATAAAGACCTTCATCACATTCTCAATCAAATCGTGAAAAATGGCCATCATGCATCTTTGGAAAGTAGCAGAAGCATTACACAAGCCAAAAGACATTTTCCTATAAGCATATATCCCATAAGGGCAAGTAAAGCCAGACTTATGTTGATCCTCGGGAGCAATTGCAATTTGATTATAACCAGAATAACCATCCAAGAAACAGTAGTAATCATATCCCCTAGTTTATCAAGCATTTGATCAATAAAAGGCAAAGAGAAGTGATATTTCCTAGTGGATGCATTTAACATCCTATAATCAATGCAAACTCTCCAACCCATGGCTACTCTCGTGGCAATCATCTCACCATCCTTCCCGGGCACTATAGTCATCCCCCCTTTCTTAGCTACCACTTGTGTAGGACTAACCCATTCACTATCCGATATGGCATAAATGATCCTTGCATCTAGCAACTTGATTACTTCTTTTCTAACTACATCTTGCATGATAGGATTAATTGTACGTTGGTTCTGCACACGAGGCTTATGCCCTTCTTCAAGTAAAAGCCTATGCATGCATGTAGTTGGGCTAATCCCTTTCAAATCACCAATAGATCATCCTATAGCGGACATATACTTGTTTAGTACACACAACAACTTTTCACATTCATTTTCTCTCAAAGCAGCGGACACAACAACAGGGTAAGTGTTATCTTATCCTAGAAATATGTACATGAGGTGTTCCGGGAGTGGCTTCAATTCCACCTTAGGCGGTCCTCGTTGTTTTCCAAATGCTTTCTTCCTTTCTTCCTCTTCTTCGGGGGTGCGCAATGGCGGGAATACGTTCCCCTTTTGAGGGATTCTTTTGGAAAGGACCTCGAGTTCTGCAATCATAGCACACACATTAGCATCGCAGGTAGATGAACCAGTAGTAGGAGTGAAAGAATTTATGAGACAATATTCTAATGGGTCCTGAATTTGGTGGTATGTGACTTCCACTTCCCCACACAATCCGTGACTATTTATTTGGATGACGATACACTCTTGATAGCCTTCTGCTCCTTCCTTCTCGTGGAATTTAAAAGCATCATAGATGTTGAAGGTGATACTTTCGTTATGCATCCGCAATGTTAACTTCCCCTTCTGTACATCTATCATGGCTCCCCTGGTGGCTAAAAATGGTCTCCTAAGTATCAAAGGCATCTTCTTGTCCTACTACATATTCAAAACAACAAAGTCAGCGGGAAAAATAAATTCTCCTACTCTTACTAGAACATCTTCTACAATCCCCCTTGGTGTTGTTGTGCTTCTATCTGCCATCTACAAGGTGATCGAAGTGGGGCGGATGTTGTCAATGTTGAGCTTCCTATAGAAAGATAAAGGCATTAAATTAATACTTGCTCTAAGATCACACAATGATTTACCTTCTACATTATTTCCTAAAACACATGATAAAGTAAAATTCCCTGGGTCTTTGTGTTTGGTAGGCAATCCTTTCTGAATTATGGCACTGTAGTTTTCTGTTAAGCCCACTATCTCGTACTTTCCCCACTTTCTCTTTTTAGCGACCACATCCTTCGAGAACTTGACATAGTTGGGCATTTGTTGCAATGCCTCCACTAGTGGTATGTTGATATGGACCTTGTTCATAACCTCCAAGAACTTGGCAAACTGGGCGTCTAGCTTCTTGTTCTTCAATCACTGGGGGTACGGAATGGTTGCAGTGCTGGGAAGCTGTGGGTCTGGATACTGACTCTCTGGTAGCGGACCGCTGCGAAGTGGTGCAGCTGGCCGCTGGGTTTGATCAGCTGACTCTCTTTCTCTCCTTCCCCTGCCTAAATCTGCTGTTTGTGGAGGCTGGTATATGGTCCCACTGCGTAGTTGCACGTCATGACAGTTCCCCTTTGGATTGATTTCTGAAAAGTTAGGAAGCGTCCCTGGAGTACGCTTGCTCCCTATTGCAGTGGCCAAAACTCCCATGTTAAATTCCAACTCCCCCACTTGTGTGGAAAGACTTTCCAATCCTTGCTCTAACAGGCTGGTGTTTCTTTCCAAATTGATCCACCTCTGATTGGTCACCTTCCTATTTTTCTGAACCTCGATGATGCAGATTTCTAAAAGTTCCTCCCATTTGGAGCGGGGTTGCTCCTCCATACCTACACATGTTTCATAATTTTCATTAGCATAACAATCATGTGCAACGTCTGAATAATCAAACCAGTCTGGGTCATAGTATGATCCCCCTTGGTCGGGGCTATAGCACTCTTCGTAATACCCTCCTTGCTACTCATTACTGTAACTGTATGGACTCTCCATTCCTGTGAAGAGATCCATTAAAATAAAAATAAAAACAAAAATAAAATAAAAATAAAAATAAAAATAAAAATCCAAAGTAAGAAATTCGTCCATTTGAAGATATCAATCACAAAAGTGAATGTTGTCCTCGGCAACAGCGCCAAAAACTTGATGCACTTTTTATTAGCACTATAAATAGCTACGAGTATACAAAGTAGGAATAGTATAGCTAAAGGTCAGTACCGGATATCGATCACGGGGAAAACAATCACTGACTATCTACCTTCTACTAAGCTTCGTTCACTATTTGGAAAATCGAAAGTTTTGAGAATTTTAAAAACTAAAAACAATTTGAAAGCAAGAAAACAACTAATTTTAAATAATTAAATAGGTAAAATATGATAGATAAGAGAATTCCAGGGATGTGCGTTCACAGTTATGGTTATACAAATTCCAACTACAATACCCTAGAACAGTTTATACTTTGATAGAACGAGTCACATAAGTTTTTCCCATGCAGCACAAGCGTAGATTACTAACGCTAGGGTTGTCAATCCTAGATCCGTAACTCCTAAAAGCTCCTAATACCCTTATGTTTCTGATGTACTGAAATTCTTATTTAATTATATTATGTATTGCCGATTATGTGTTAAGATGATACTTTTGGCTTATAAATATTAGGTTTACTGCATAAAATGATAGTTTTCCCGCATAAAATGATACTCTAAGTTGATAAAATGATACTTTTACTGATTTGTAGGTATGTACATTCCTGTATATGATGATGCTTTGAAGCCAATGATTGGTATGAAATTCAATACATTAGTAGGAGCAGCTGATTTCTATGAACATTATGCTCGTTCAAAGAGGGAGAGTGCAATAAAAAAAGCAAATAAGCCTCTACGATGGTATGGTAAATGTCATGAGATGGGTCGTCATGATTCAAGAAATTGTGGTAGAGTCAATGCGAAGACAGATTGAAGCCATTTGATATAAAATGACCCTTTCAGCAGATAAAATGATACCTTTCACCTCATAAAATTATACTTTAGGTATTTTTGGTGTATAAAATGACATTTTTGTTTAATAAAATGATACATTGGGCTTATAAAATGACACTTTGGCTGATAACATGATACTTTTTTGTTAACAAAATGTTACTTTCAGCGCATAAAATGATACTTTTGTTTATAAAATGATACATTGGTGATAAAATGACACTTTAACATGATAAAATGATACTCTAAGCGAATAAAATGACAGTAACCTTATAAAATGATATATAAGCTGAAGAAATGGCATATAAGCTAATAAAATGATACTTTAACCTGACAAAATGACATATAAACTGATAAAATGATACTTTAACCTGAAAAAGTGATATATAAGCTGATAAAATGATACTCGCAGCAGATAATATGTCAATAACCTTATAAAATGATAAAATGATACTCGCAGCAGATAAAATGATACGTCTGACCTATAAAATGACAAAATGATACTTGCAGCAGATAAAATGATACTTCTGACTGATAAAATGATAATCTTGGGTGATTATATTCGAAACCACTATTACAAAACACTAGTATCAAGTCATACAAGTTACTATTACAACCACCAGCTCTCTTTAGGGGGTTTAAATTCTCTAATCATCTTTTCAACATCGATTTTCCCTTTTTGGCTATCATTCTCAAACTTCTTTTGTATCATTGTAAATGTCTCAAAAGCCTTTTGGGAAACTTCTTATAATGAAGTTTAGGAGTGCGCCAAACTCAATCTCTCGAACAGCTCTTCTTTGATTCTTGTTTAGAGATTCAAGCATGTCAACGAAGAAGTCAGTATTCCTTCTTCCTGCCAAAGTCGTTGTCTTAATGACTGTATCATCTTGAACAACTTTTTCCTTGCCCTTCTTTGAAGCTGCCTTACCATTAGTTGCATCATCATTCTTTCTTTTCTTCTTATTTCCTATATTTTCTATTTGATCTGCTAATGTTCTATCTTCATCATCATCACGAATGTTCTTTCCTAATAAACAAAAGATTTTAGTGTGTTAAACGGTTTATGTCATTATATAAAGTCAAAGTATCATTTTATCCCCTGAAACTATCATTTTATAATTTAAAACCATCATTTATCTACACAAATATTTTTTTATCTACCCAAAGTATCATTTCATAATCTGAAACCATCATTTTATCAAGTGCAACTATCATTTTACCTTCTGAAACTATCATTTTCTAAATTTCAATGAGTTCAAAAAAGCAGAGAGAGCATAACTTGTCTCTTAAGTAGAACAAAACACTACTCACAAAATCAGCACTCAAATAAACTGCTTCGAATCTGCATTACGGTTGTACATAATTTTCTAAACCAAAGCGTTTTACTAGTAGATCATGGCTTCTCAAGTGTAAAAGGTCAGGAGGTTAGGATATGGAATAAGGTATGAATTGATGATACAAAACCAAGTATGAAGTAAATTCAAAGTAAATTCATCATGCTGTCATATGTAACTCTAAATCTACACTAAAAACTATAGAATCTAAAAAAATGAGAATCTCTGGCAAAATGATAAAATCGAGCAAAAACAAAAGTGAAATAAGTAATAAACTTCATCCAACCTTTCTTCGATGATGCTTGAGCGTTTTCCTTCGACATATTCCAGAATTTGGAAGATTTTTCCTTCGAAACTGAAGAAGCAAGGGTTTGAAATGCGATTCGGAGGTTTGAGTGTGGGAGAAGTTGAATGCAGCGTTTAATTCACGTTTTCTTCTTACCCGCCCAATTTTATAATGAAATGACAATTTTGCCCTTAATATATCCGAAATATGATAGTTTTATTTGATAAAATGATAGTCTTGTTAGATTAAATCTAGAACACATATTTTAAAAATGTGTGGTGGAGATTTAGTTATAGGGTTATCACACAAATTGGTGTTATCATTATAATGCACCCCTAGACCAAATTGGTGTGTGTGTGTGTGTGTGTACAAAGGCAATGGGACCTTCGGGTCGTATACAATGGAAGCCCGACAGATACCAGGCTTGATTTGTCATAGAATAATAAAGAGAACAAAGTGACATATGCATATCAATATGGAGTTATTTTTAATAATTGTTGATTATTGTCATCTGTATTAGTTAAAGAATATGTTTGATTATTGGGCTGTGGAATTAAAGGTAAGGTTTATATACACTGAGTTGTGGCTCATATAAACCACTATATTCTTTCAGGAATAAGATATCAGTGAAGTTTTGGTTGTCATGGGTCGTAGGAATTGCGCATGTAATCAGGTTCGGCGGCTGACGCGTTTTGGCAACCTTCTCCTCCTCATCATTTTTTGTATGTAGATAAATGTGTAGTATATACAGTGGTGAGAGGGTCCCACTATGGTTTAGAATGTTTTGAAATATGTACTTGATAAATGTGGGGTTTTGAAATTATATATTATGTGTGTTTTATTTACTTGACGTGTGGATTATTTATTTTTAAAATTTGAATTTATTTACTATAAGTAGTTACGTCAGATAGGGTTGGGTGTGACAACAGTCGAAAGATCAATTGCCAAGATCCAAGGACAAGGACGAGAGCACGAGCACGGGCTTGAGGCTCGCGGCGTGGCGGGCGGCAGCGGTGCGCGCGTGTGAGTTCTACTATAATTATTACATGTAATAGTCCTTCTTATTTAATACTTGTTTAATAAGGTTGTTACTTTCAATGTGGGATAATTAACTCACTTAATTAATCCCATGACTTATTTCATAGCTCATTTAAATAGCTCGCAATTTTGCACAACTTTAATCCATTATTTCTCACTCATCGGGAATCAAATTTGAGAAAATGAATATACCACGGTCATCTACTCCGAACGTAGATCAACGCTATATCATTTAATTTTACAAAATTAAATATCTCATTGAAATTATCCTTAGTCAAAGTACTTTGACCGGGCATACGATTCCAACAGTAGGAACTCCCATGTTGCATCCTCTGGAAAGGAGTTCGCCCAATGAACAAGGACCTGCGTGGCCGGTCGATTACCATGCTTAACCAAGTGGCACTCAAGATACTGAGCATGCTCCAAGAACGTCGAATTACCCACTGTGAGCATAGAACCATGCAACTGGGCAAGTGGTCCCATCTTCTTCTTCTTCATCTGGGATACATGAAAAACGGGATGAATTTTGTAATCCGAATGTAGTTGGAGCTTATAAGCGACTTCACTAAACTTGTCTAGAACCGTAATTGGCCCAAAATAGCGAGGACTTAGCTTCTGAAATTTCCTATCGCGCAATGTGTTTTGGCGATAAGGTTGTAGTTTCAAGTAAACCCAATCACCAATGCTGAATTTCCTGTCTGATCGATGTCTATCATGTTGACTCTTCATGCGCTGCTGAGCATGGCCGAAGTGATTCTTCAAAACTTCGATCATTGTATCTCTAGTGATAAGGCTCGTATCAACATCATGAACAGGAGAGTCGCCCCTAAAGTAGGGAATATGAATAGGAGGCGGATAACCATAAAGGGCCCCAATTGGAGTGGTTTCAATAGCTGAATGGAAAGAAGCGTTTTACCAAAATAGTTGAATGGAGTGGTACCGATGTTGGAGAGGGGAGTATATTTGGGCTCCTTTTTTTTATTTAATTGGAGTCTTGAGCCACAAATAATTTAAATGCTTGGGCTGTGTTAATTTAATACTTGGGCCAGATTAAACAAATTAATCGGTTGGGTCAATGATTAATTTAATTTTGGGGAATTATTTATTTAATTCTCGAAGTGGCCGACCGGTGCCGTACGCGACGCCGTGGGCGACCCCTGAATAATTGAAAATAAATTAAAATCGAGAAGCGAGATAAAATACTTTAATTAGGGTGCATGCATTCTAATTAGAAGTTTCTTGCGCTAATTGTTGTGTTATTATTTTACTTTCTCTAAAAAGAATTGTTCAGGGAGACTCTAAGTTCGGAACGAGGAATTATCAAGTTGCGACATCTTTTTAAGCGAACGAGGTGGGTTTTCTTTTAATTTAAGAAGTACTGTGCAAGAAATATTTTGGGCTTTGTTCCCAATGATGCTTAAATGCTTTGACGTGAAATGAATGATTGCCATGCCGTGTTTGGGATTTTGTGAAACACCTATCTTCCATTCTGCCTGTCTTTTTGCTGGTTGCCTGGCTAGATGTTTAAATCGAATTCGAGTCTAAGTATGGGCCGCAAACCCTGCTTAGGCTAGTGCACACCAAGTGGGGACCGTGGGCTATTTGTCGCACACTTGGCCGGTCCAGTGACCGTTTCTGGTTCACGAGTTATTTCAGACAGAGTATGGACAACGGAAAATGGTTGGCCGACCGATTTTTATGGAAAGGAAATACTTGTGGTGTACTTGGGTTCTTTTTAAAGCTAAACCCCAAGGTCACTCGAATTGACTTGATAATTATTTTTATTCAAATATTATTTCGGTAAGTGTTCACTGAGTATATAAAGTATTCAGCCCTGCATGTGTTTTCCATAAGTGCAGGTTGAGCTATGACGAGTCGTGGTGGGTGTTGAGTGGAGCCTCTGAAAATTACAACCTTTCTGCAAGAGTACGGACGTAGTTACAGTAAAAGATTAATTAATCTTTTGGGATTAATTAATCAACCTAATCGCGTGCACTAAACATGTTTGCGATGTATAGTTCACAGTCAGCTGAACACTTGTTCCATGAACTAACTTTCAAAGATTTTAAATTCCTGCGGAAGCGCGGGAATAAAAGATCATCTACTATATAAACTTACCTAATCCGTTGTCAAATTATCCTCTGAACAATTCAAATTCAACAACACATCAATTGATTAGTCCATCCAAGTCTTTGTTAAAGAGACGTAAACAAGGATTAAACATCTATAACGATAGAGGCCTCTAAAGTGATAGAAACTAACATTACACACATCAATGATATCAAAACGTGAATTCAAAGATGTAGATACATTCAAACAAGTCTAAATCACAACTTGGAGCAACATTGAGAGTTTAGCCTAAGCACATGGTAAATATCACAATGAAAACCATAGGAAGCATGCTCTCGTTGAGTGCAATTGAGATTTGGAGACGGATAGTCGGAATGTTGGCCGGAATTTCTTCCTTCTCTTCTTCCTCCTCTCTTTCTCTCTTTTCCCCTCTCTCTTTTCGTCCAAGGCAGTCTGAATATCCCCAAAAACTGCTCTAGAAACCTATTTAAAAACTGAAATTCGGCAGTTTCCAAGAAAAATGCCCGACCCGGGCGATATGGTGCCAACCCGGCGTTGCTACTAGACCCGGGAATTTTTAAGTCCAAAAACGCCCGGCCCGACCCGGGCGTTTTTAAGTCCAAAAACGCCTGACCCGGGTGTTTTCGCCGGGTTCACACTACTTCGCGGAACCCTCATCAAATGGCCATAACTTCTTCATCTGAGCTCCGATTGAGGCGTACAAGGTACTCATGCGAAGCTATTTCAAAGACAAAGATAATGGTGATAAGATGAAAGAATTTGGACATCATCTTGATAGAAAACGAACAGTTTGAATAACACCCCAGATCCGGTTTGGCTCATTGTATGCCTTCATTCCACATATACATCTATCAAATAATATATAATAATCAAACTTTAATGATTAATAGATAGATGATTTTAACATAAAAAATTGGAGAAATCTTGGAGTAAAATTAACATTATTTGATTTACATCAGATAGAAAATGACAAAAATACACGTTACATATAAATATGTTTGTATGTAAAGCTTAAATATGTCCATTTATTAAATTAGGTTAGTAAATTAGTCTATTCATTACTAATACCCAAATTGAAGTGATTATTAGGTCCATAACCAAATTTTTAATCATAAGTTTGGAAGAACAATGAAGCACTACCGTGCAAATTGCAAGAATTCAACAGAAGCAGCCAAATTGCAAGAACAATGAAGCACAATTCGTACGAAATTCGATCAAACCAACAGCCCTAAATCGAACGAAATACTTCCTCCGTCCTTGAAAAGTGTGAACTATTTTCTTTTTAGTCCGTCCCTGAAAAGTATGAACTTTCTTATTTTGAAAACTTCATTATCTCTAATAAAGTGGATCCATTATCCACTAACAATACTTTAATAATTTTTTGTTGAACCAAAATCGTGATGAATTGAAGCCAAATGTTGGATGATTAGAAACAGAATGAGTGAAGAACGGAGCCATGGCAAATGGGACCGACACATGTGATGCAAAAGTGACTCTCGTTGATGAACACTTCATTTCCTTCATTTCAATCATCACTATCTTATTATTTTCTATTATTTCTATACAAAGGGGCCATGGTAAATCATCACTATGTTATCATTTTCTGTAAAAGGCAAGAAAAATATGTGTTGCATCTCCGAGCAAGCAATCAATCATTCTCCAAAAATCCGATTTATTGCATAACTAGCAGTATTTGGTAGAAGAAGCAACAATTTTACTATGGCCACCGACTTCACTTCCGTCCCTTGATTGGTATCTCTTGAAATGCTCTTTCCCAATCATACAACAACTTTGTTTGGTGTTTGCCTTGTGTTACGGACGTTCTCCGTAACGAGGCCGGTTAACTAACTTCTCAGAGTGATAAGGCGATCGAACCTTCGACAAGCTCGAAGGAAAGGTCACGATTTGCTGTTTCACGGACGTGTTCCGATGACAACAAAGAGAGAACTAAAATTACGCTTGTTTTTTTTTTCTCAAACACCATTACGGCGGGGGGTTAGGCGGACCCCCAACCTGTCCATATCAAATCAAACGATAAAGTGTCGTACATTGACCAAGCCCAAAAGTGACTTGGTCCACAAAAGAGATACATATCAAAAACCTATCTAAGCTACTAGGATATCCCCACAAGCCGGGTACCCTAACTTATTGCTCAAGCTAGGTTTAGGGAAAATATTTATTCATTGATTGATTAAAAATGATAACAATCTCTCATATTTATAATACTCTAATACTAGTACCCTAACTTATTACGCAAGAATCAAATATCTAAACAAATATGGGAAAGGTACGGTAAATCAAAATATAACTAAATAATTTGTAGATCCTAAAATATGGGATCGTATCAACTCCCCCACGGTTGAAATCCACCTTGTCCTCAAGGTGGGAACTACGAAGTAACAAAGAGAGTTGAAAGCAGAAGCTTCGGTGAGGCATCTCCTCCTGGATCAAACACACACCGAACAGCTGAACGTCTCCCTTCTTTACCTCCATAAAAAAATCAACAAAGGCAGACTAATATGGTCGTCCAAATTTAAAGCTAAAATGGAAAGCTCTGCTACACATTCATGAATGTTCAAACACGGCGTGTTATTTAGCGGAGGAATCAACCTTGCATCGGCGTCGAGAGATAGTAATCGAGGATTCATGCTTGTAATATCACTGACATTCACATCCACATAGACACAAGCAAGTGCTTGCAAACTGGTGTGAGCCCCTCCTCTCTTAACCAATTCTTCTGTTTTTAATGGAAGCTCATCCTCAAACAAAGGCGCTTCACTTCCATTTCTACTTGATTGTCCTGCTGTTTTATCACAAACCCAACCTTGTGCTCATCAACAAGGCTCTGAATCTCCATGCTCTTTCTTTTGCCTATAGCCAACACACCGAAATCCTTTTCTTTCGCCTCTAAACTAGATCGGTGAGGTTCAGCCTTTTCCTCTTTCTCGAGCAGCCCCGAAAATTTTTTGTTTATCTCTTCTTCTTTGTTCCTTAGGTTGAAAGTAAGCAACTCTGTTCTCTTATGTTCAAGAGCAAAGTCACCCTCTTTCTGCCTCAATAACCCATTAAGATCGAACAACTTCTCATCTCGCTCATTACTATGTCTCCTATAATGACATGGTCGTTTTTCACCTGATGTGGGTTGTTGTTGATCATATGCTTGGCATCCTTGCTGCACGCGATAGTCCCAGCATGTAGGGGGTCTGTAAGTCGGCGCCCCGTAGGGTGTGTCTGATTCCCGGTGCGGCTGCCACTTTCCCGGCGGATCCCAGCAACTAAGCGGCGGATGTTCATATGCCGAGTACCCATGGAAAGTGCGGTGTCCCTGCGTCTCCCGGAAGGTAGGCTGATTGTACGCACATATGTTGTGTTGTCGTAGGTAGGGTTCTGGCTGTTCATAGGGCGGGAATCTCATTGGATTTCGGCTACCAGGATGGTGCGACATCCAGCAAGCAGGTAGCCACTCATATGCGGCCCGACCGAACTGTTGCCGATTGCCCGGAGGGTCCCAGCAAGGCAGCGAATAGTACCGCAGGTCTTGAGCCGGCTGTGGCGGTGGCTCCATCAGCGGACGAGTGTAAATCTCTATGGGGGAATCGTAGCACGCATAGGGCTGCTGTGCATACATTGCTATTGACGCCGACAAGTTTGTCACACACCATTCGATTTTGTCACAGCGGGATTCCAACCTGGAGATAGCGGCATCCAATTGATAGAATAGTTGTTCATAACGCCCCAATTCGGTGTATTTGCGTGACATGATGACGTTGAACGACGGCGGTGAAGCTCGACAGTGGGAGGGGATCGGGGCAAGTGTTGTGACTGATTTTTTTTTATATTGGTGATTTATTTGGGGAATATGGATGAACGAAGACGGAGGATGAGCACAAGATGAAAGCACCAGTTGTTATAGACGTTCTCCGTAACGAGGCCGGTTAACTAACTTCTCGGAGTGATAAGGTGATCGAACCTTCGACAAGCTCGAAGGAAAGGTCACGATTTATTGTTTCACGGACGTGTTCCGATGACAACAAAGAGAGAACTAAAATTACGCTTCTTGCTCTAGCTAGGTTTAGGGAAAATATTTACTCATTGATTGATTAAAAATGATAACAATCTCTCATATTTATAATACTCTAATACTACTGCCCTAACTTATTGAGCAAGAATCAAATATCTAAACAAATATGGGAAAGATACGATAAATCAAAATATAACTAAATAATTTGTAGATCCTAAAATATGGGATCATATCAACTATGGGATTGTTAAGGATGAAGTTCCTCGTAGATTTTGCGTCGAACGTCATGGGAGCTTTTGCCAGTCGATCAAAATTAGGTTCTGTGCGTTTTGCACGTTTGAAAAGAAAGAGAGTAAGACAAAGTATTTTATTTCTTGAATTTGAAGATAAAATACACCCCTATTTATAACTAAGGACCTTAGGGTTGATTCGACTTCGATCCGGGAAAGAAACAACAAAGAAAACCCAGAAAGGAACTTAACGATCGCTCAACGAATAAATTAATAAAACTAACTAATTCCTAAGCTAATTACCGTAAATAAAAGATTCTAACTAATAAATAAAAGATTCTAACTAATTAAGGACTCCTACTTAACGAGGGACAAAATCTCCATATCGCGCCGGCCGTCGTGACTCCCTCCGTGACGACCTATCTCGACGAGTTGGCTCGTGCCGCTACTCTGTCGCCGGCGCCCTGGTGTCGGCGTCAAACTCGTCATCGTACAACAACACTCACTCTTTAAGTCTTGTCGATGGGGGTCCCGTATCAACTCCCCCCTGAATCGTCTGACCAACACAACTGCACCTCGTCTATAGGTGATCCCTTTCGCCAAACAGTTCGCCGATCCAAAATCTCGACCGGTCACGCCACTGGCTTCCCCCGCGCGAATAGTGCCGGGAGCTCCGTTCGAACCCAAGTATCGTTCTCCACGAATGGTTTCAGTAGGCCTACATGGAACACATTATGGACACGACTCCCCTCTGGCAACCGTAAGTGATATGCCATCTGACCAATCCTTTCCAACACCTCGAAAGGGCCGTAGAAGCGGCGTGATAACTTCGACGACAGCGGCTTCGCCACCGAATGTTGCATGTATTGCTGAAGTTTAAGTAACACCTTATCACCCACACTGAACTCAACGTCACGACGATGTTTATTTGCCGACTTTCGCATCCGTTGTTGCACTTTTTCCAAATTCTGGCGAAGCAACACAATCGTTTCCCCTCGCTGACGTATCAACGAAGCCACATCCGGAGGTGTCGATGTCGAAGGGGGTGCCGCGATCAAGGGCGGGGGCTCCCTTCCGTACAGAGCCTCGAATGGCGAAGTTCTCAACCACTCATGATGAAAACAGTTTAAGGCCAGCTCCGCCCAAGGCAAAAATTTTGACCATTTATCGGCCTATCCGCAGTAAAGGCCCGTAAGTACTGCTCCAGGCCCCCATTCCTGACTTCTGTTTGTCCATCCGTTTGAAGATGATAAGCCGTAGAAAAATGCAGTTTTGTCCCGCTTAGCCGAAGCATCTCCTCCCACATATCATTCAAGAAAACCGGATCCTTGTCCAACACCAACGTCTTTGGATAGCCATGGTGTTTGACCACAGTCTCAATGAACAAGTTTGCAATCTTCAAACCGTTGTAGCGAACTGGCAACAGGGCGAAGTGCGCATACTTTGATTGTCGATCAACCACGACCATGACGCCTGTGAAACCCCGCGACGGTGGAAGACCCGTGATGAAGTTCATCGATACATACTCCCACACTCGTGAAGGAATAGGGAGTGGTTGTAACTGGCCTGCTAGTTTCTGAGTGGAATACTTGGTTGTCTGGCACTCGAAATAGGAGTCTACAAATTTCCAAACATCCTTACACATGCCTTTCCAATAAAACGAGGCTGCCAGTCTTCTAAAAGTTCTATCCACCCTGGGTGACCCGCTGATGGGGACGAATGACGCAGATTTAGCCTCAGAATCCCGGCTCACATAAATTCGACGGTTAAAGTATAACACCCCGTCTACTAAGGACACTGCTAGGTCAGCCTTCCCATGCTGCAAGGCCACCTGTAATTCAATCAAATCAGGGGTTGAGTGCACCTCCTACCGTAAGATCTCCCAAACATCCGGGATCGGGTGCGCGGCTGCCATCAATGCCTGCCCTACCTCCGCCGCCAGGATCGACGGTTCGGTCGGATCGTCCGACGACGTCGCACTTGCTCCGCTATCTGTCCTGGAATTGTGGACTTCGTCTGGCACCTCGACATCTCGTCCTGACAAGGCATCTGCTACCTTGTTAGAAGCGCCAATCTTGTACTCAATGCGAAATTTGTAACCCATGAGTTTGCGAGCATAAAACTGCTGATCTGGAGTTTGAATTATCTGTTGCAATAACTCTTTAAGGCTCTTCTGGTCACTGCGAATGACGAACTCCCTGCCCAGTAAATACTGTCGCCATTTCTGGACTGCCTCGACAATGGCATACAACTCTTTATGGTACGTCGATGCCACCTTTCGTTTTGGGCCCAACTTTTTACTAAAGAATTCTAACGGGTGTCCGTCTTGGACCAAGACTGCTCCAATTCCGAAATCTGACGTGTCGGTCTCCACATAAAAAGTGCGATCAAAATTTGGGAGGCGAAGGACCGGTGTAGACGACATTGCATGTTTCAAGGCCAAGAAACTATCTTCCGCCGCTTTGGACCACACAAAGCTGTCTTTCTTTAATAATTCTATCAATGGCCCTGCGATAGATGCGTAGTGCTCCATAAATCGACAGTAGTACCCTGTAAGCCCCAGAAAGCCTCGCAGCTGTTTCACCGTCGTTGGGACCGGCCACACCATCATTGCTTCAATCTTAGCAGGATCTGCCTTTATGTTGCCATCCGAGATGAGGTGGCCTAGGTACTCTACTGTCGAGCACGCGAATGTGCACTTAGACAACTTCACAAAAAAGTGGTGAGTCTTGAGGATAGATAGGACCTCGTGAATATGACGGGCGTGCACTGGCAGGGATGGGCTGTAGATGAGTATATGACCAAAAAATACTATCACCGATTAACGCAGGAGAGGTCTGAAAATTACATTCATTGCTGCTTGAAACGTCGAGGGCGCGTTTGTCAAACCGAATGGCATTACCAGGAATTCAAAATGGCCGTCGTGAGTACGGAATGCCATTTTGAAAACATCCTCCTCACTCATACGGATCTGATGATAACCGGATCGTAAGTCCAGCTTGGTAAAGAATCTGGCCGCTCCCAACTCATCTAACAACTCATCCGTCGTCGGTATGGGAAAGTGGTAGGGAACGGTTCCCGCATTCAGTGCTCTGTAGTCAATGCAAAATCGGAAAGACCCGTCTTTCTTCCGGATCAACAACACTGGTGAGGAGAATGGACTCTGGCTCGGGCGTATCAGACCTGATTCCAACATATCCTTCACTTGCTTCTCTTTCTCCGTTTTCTGGAAGTAGGGATAACGGTAATGCCTTACATTAACTGGTTTGGTATTCGGCAGGAGATGGATCCTGTGGTCAAATTGTCGTTTAGGGGGCATGCCCGTCAGAAGGCCGAAAACTTCCCCGTGAGACTCTAGCACACTTCGAATCTCATCTGGGAGGTCCCGCGGAAACGTCAGCGCAGTGTCGTCTGTTGTCGCTTGACCCTCCGCTGCCGGTACCTGGATTAGTTCAAACAACTCTGCCCCGCCCTGCAAGGTTAATAATGTCGAGAAAGTCTTAAGTGAGACCTCTTCCGCTGACGGGGGCACGAGCTTAAGGCACACCCGCTTCCCATTGCGGGAGAACTCCAATGTCCCTTCAATATTGTCGCTGGTCACCCTGCGCATCTGATTGAGCTAGATCCTCCCCAAGATCACCTCCGGGCCATGTACCGGCAAAATATGGAAGTCAACTAGAAACACGTGCTTCTGAATGACCAATCTGGTCTGCATGCTTGCGTATGTACACAATAATGATTCACCGTTGCCGACATACACACGGAAGGGCCGTATCCGCCGCATCGGAAGGGACAACGTTTTTGCTATGTTAGGATGCAGAAAGTTGTGCGAGCTCCCCGTGTCCACCAACACCCTAACAGGAATGTCACCAATCAGACCTCACAGTTCGATGTCGTCCTCTCTCTGACGGCCATCCAACGCATAAAGGTGAGACAAGTCAGCTGATATGACCGGCGGGTCCTGATGTTCCCCTTGGCACTCCTCCGAATCATCGTGTGACTCCATGTCTGCCCCCATGTATACCAAAAACCTACCCCTGCAGGAATGCCCTACTACCCACTTCTCCGGGCAGTACCAACATAAGTCGAGTTTAGTGTGCTCTGCCTGTTTGGCTGTAGTCAACCGCACCATCGGTAACTTGGGGTACTCCGATCCTTTGGATTGAATTCGGCTATTCGGCTGGTTTGGGGGAGTGGTCACAGTCGTCTGTTGTTGCGACTGGCTAAAGGCACGCTGATCACGATTCTGCCAGGGCCGACAGGGCCCTGCTGACGACACCGGAGGGCGTTCAACACAGTTGTCATACTCGATAGATAATGCCATTGCCGCTGCTACCGAGGGCGGATTCTGATGTTTCACCTGGTTTTTGATCGGCTATCGAAGACCCTCCACATAAATTGGCAACAAAATGTATTCTGGCACCCCGCGCACGCGGTTAAGCATCGTCTGAAACGTTGTATGATACTCTGCCAAGGACCCAGACTGACACATCTTGGCAATCAATCCAATGAAATTCTGAAAATATTGGGGATCAAAACGCCACCTCACATCCTCCAAGAAGTCCCCCCATCGTGCATGTGGATTATTCGCACGATAATTGAATACCCATTCTGAGGCTGGTGGGTCTAATAGCATCACCACGTAGTGCAATCTGTGGTCCTCAGGCATCATCAAGTGTTCGAAATAATATTACACTCTTGAGATCTAACTTGCCGCATCCGTGCCATCAAATCTCAATTGATGCATCTTAAATTATCTTGGGTGATCGACTTGTTGCCCAAAATTCTACCTCGCTGCCGGATTGTCCCAGCTCATCGGTTGGCGAGAGAGAAAGTTTTTTATTTCTTGAATCCGAGTCACATTCGGACTTGCCCAAGAAGTCAACCCTAAATTAGGGTTAGGGTTATAACCCTGAGTAGCCGCCGGTTGAAGACTCCCCGATCAGGGGCCGAGATGGCTCTGTATGCCCGCCTCGGGTCTGCACGATCACTGGCAGCTGACTGAACTGCTGCTGCCTGCCCGACGGGGGCTCTGGGTCCGGTCTCGACGACGGAACCACCGCTGCGGTGCTGCGCTCGTGCGCCTCCAGCCGCACCTTCATGCACGCTTCCATGCGCGCCATGGCCGCCAAGACGTACTCCAACGTGATCGAGTCGGACTCCGCGTTCCTGGAGGAGCTGGGGTCGACGCTTCTGGAGGACGAAGGTAGGGGTTCCAAGCTACGAATCGTCATGGCTTCGGTACAATCGGTTTGTGACATGATTCCGTGAGTACAAGGATGAAAGCACCAACTTGTTAAGGATGAAGTTCCCCAACTCGTAGATTTTGCGTCGAACGTAACGGGAGCTTTTGCCCGTCGATCAATCCGGCGTCAAAATTAGGGTTCTGTGCGTTTTGCATGTTTGAAAAGAAAGAGAGTAAGAGAAAGTATTTTATTTCTTGAATTTGAAGATAAAATACACCCCTATTTATAACTAAGGACCCTAGGGTTGATTCGACTTCGATCCGGAAAAGAATCAACAAAGAAAACCCGGAAAGGAACTTAACAATCGCTCTACGAATAAATTAATAAAACTAACTAATTCCTAAGCTAATTACCGTAAATAAAAGATTCTAACTAGTAAATAAAATATTCTAACTAATTAAGGACTCCTGCTTAACGAGGGACAAAATCTCCATATCGCGCCGGCCGTCGTGACTCCCTCCGCGACGACCTGTCTCGACGAGTTGGCTCGTGCCGCGGCTCTGTCGCCGGCGCCCTGGTGTCGGCGTCAAACTCGTCATCGTGCAGCAACTCTCACTCTTTAAGTCTTGCCGACGGGGTCCCGTATCAGGGATCGTATCAACTTGCCTCATTAATGACTAATTCAAAAATGCATTGTACCAGATATTGGTCCGCTGGTAGAGAAATGGGACGATCCAAACCCAACCCGAGATCAAAGTGCTGCACAAGTTGTTTAAAACTTGGACAAAGCTTGCAGAGAAACTGGCTTCGTTTACGTGGTAATGCTAATGTTGAAAACATATATATGTGCTTTTGCCTTCTTTTTTTCTTCCTTGTTTCTTAGCATTTTGATGAACTTGGATTATCTTGATGCAGACGGGCCATGGGATTCCGGTTTCTATTCTTAAATAAACTAGAAGTATATCTCGCCAGTTTTTCGATTTGCCATGTGATGAGAAGCTCAAAGTAAAACTATCTCCAGCAACTGGATAGGTGTCTACAGCACGTAATGGCCATGTATAGTTGTTGTTATAACTGATGTAGTTTTCTAACTGATAATGCTATGAATGCAGAGGATATCAACGTGTCGGAGTGAACCTTACCAAAGGTGTACTTGACTTGCACGAAGCTATTGATGTAGGTTTGGTTTGGATCCATGTTTCATGACTGATTATTGGTACTTTGTTTGATCTTCTATTAAATTCATGTGTGGCACGGGAAATGAACTACTGAATTTCCGGAGACATCGTTTTCTAGATTTAGCATGCGTTAAGAGGTTTAGTTCTTTCCTGAAATGGCATTGCTGAACATAAGATTCTAGGGACTTAAGCTATTATTGATCTTGATGTACGTCAATTAATCATGTCGTGTCGATTATTTAAAGCCAAATATATCGCATCCCATATACTGCCTGATATTTATATCATATCCAAATGCATCTTTTACTTGTGTCGTGTCGTTGACTCTGCAAAACACAGTGGTACAAAGATGTTAAACCAGTGGTAAGTATTTGCAGTTAGAGAACAATAGCTTTTTTAAACAAGATAATATCTTGTGTTTCTTCCATTCCAATCAAAGCTATATGTATGTTGCATTGTTCGGAATTTCAGTCATCTCAAATTCTAGATTGCGCATGTCATAAGTTAACAAAAGAGAAATGAATGGTGGTTAACTGTTGCAAGAGCCGAGCTTGTTTCGCACATGCTTGCTGAATCTATTCCCATTTGCAGGCCAAGTGATCCTTCTTGTTTCAGAGATTTAATGGAGGATTATGTCAGCCGTTGCACAGGTGCTAAATCGATAAAAATATTGTGCATCTTTTTTCTTTTTTGTGATTAGTTCCATCATTGCAGATTTGCCTAGAAAGATATTAAGGGGGATAGCTCTGGCATTGGGCGAACCTTTGGATATGTTCGAAGGTAATATAGCAGGAGATCCTTTTTGGATGGGTCGCATCAACGGCAAGCAAATATCAGATGCCATAAATGATAAGTTTCCTTTACTTACCATTTCACGACACCTCTAATGTTTGATGGTTGCGTTGCACGTCCTTCTCACTCGAACAAATCCAGTGGAGCACACACGGATTACGGTAGTGATCATGTTCATTGTCACGTTCATCTCTTAATGCGTTTTGAAATCCAAACTGAATTTTTTTTTTTTTTTGCTTTTACTTGTAGGTTTACTAACATTGATTAATCAAGACGATGATATAACTGCACTGCAAGTACGTGTTTTCCTCCTTACTCCCGGAAACAAACAATTGCGAATATTCTTCTCAGCCAAAATGTTTAGAGATGTAGGTGAGTAACATCGAAGGGGAGTGGATACCAGCTACACCTGTTCCAGGCACATTTGTTTGCAATATAGGCGACATGCTGAAGGTAATCACACGGACACAAGTCTAAAAGATCTTATTCACTCACAAAACTGTGCTTATTCTGGATGTTGGGAAGCTGCAGATCTTAACGAATGGCATATACGAATCAATTGTGCATCAGGTGATGAACAACTCTGTCGAATCATGCCCCCCCATATATGCTTCTGCTATACATAGATGTACTAACATTTAAACTCTTTTCATCAGACAAACTACGATGCAGCTGTAGAGCCACTGGAGATATGTGTGGAGAGGAGTGGTGGCGCTAAGAAGTTTATGGGAAGCATTTGGTTGGTAAATTGCTGAACAATTTCGTCTTCTAGTTTTCGTATAACAAACTAGATTTCGGACGGATTCCATTATTGCCATTTCATGTTCAAGACTTCATCTCTGGGTGTAATTACAACTCAGTTATTGTTTAGTTCTAAACTTCACTTTTTTTTAATTCACTTATTTCACGAATACTTTGATGCTCAACTGCTTACTCCAATTAATTCAACCTATATTTTTTAAAACCGCTCTCTAATCTCTATTAGTATAACAAATGCATGTATACAGTATTTAATGTGCTTATAATTTATTAGTGTATATAGTTTCAAATTATTTCACTTAACAAGCTAAGGAGGTTTATTCTAATTCGGAGCTACTATATAATTCAAATTATCACTTAACATATGAAATTATTGAATATCTAAAATACTTATCATTTAATTTCTTATTAATTAAATTACATTTTGTTAACACATAATTCTATATAAGTAATATTTGTCTATTTTAGGTTATCCACAACTTCACATCCTCTTATCGTTCATTTTCTTAACAATTCAAAAGGCCACATATCAATTTTTACCCTAGTATTTACTTAACGTTTGTTTGATTGCCCAGGTATGATATAGCAAGATATGTAACTCGTGATAAGAAACACGGGTCGGAGTCCAGATTAGGAACAAGATAGTGATTTTACATTACTGTTTGATATGTAAAATAGGTAGCAATAATATGTCACATATAGAAGTGAAAAAGATACATTTGCCCTTATTTGCAGTATGTCTATATTTTAATTAAATCAACTACCTTTGCATTCTAAGGTATTAATGATGTGCTAAAATTCGTCATTAGTGTCAATGTTAAGTTAATTAAAATTGTGGAGTTTATTATTCTTCATCAAGAATGCGTAAGGATCTCAAAGTATAGTGAACAACCCAGAAATTAGTCACATAGAACTCATATTAACATAGAGCACACCCACAACCCCAACACTGACGAAGAATATATAGCATATACAACAAAATTGTAGAGAAGTAGAGGCTCCAATGATCTAATCTGAATCATCACTGCCTCAATAACATACTAGAACATAAACAAAGAGGCTCGGATCTAGAATTTTAATCATGATTGCCAGTTTGCCACAATAACTTGACAACAGAAAAGGATGGTGCCATGGCGGTGAGGTTACGACGACAAAAATACCCTCATGTCTGCCGGAGGCAACACACTGCCGTACACATCGAAGGAGAGAGTTGAAGTTTCTGGGACAGAGAGCGAGCCGGCGGATGCGCACCGTCGGAAGGCCCACCATCTTCAGCGAGAGAGCCTCTTGACGATGGTAATCGAGAGAGGCAGATCATATTGACGAAAGGATAGAAGATGATATGAGTAGAAGATGTATTGTCTATTGATTTTAATAATTACAATAAATTCCAGCCCCTCAATATATAGGGTAGATTCTTCCCTACCTATGGAAAATACCATAAATGTGTGATCAATCTATTCTAGGCAAATATATAATTGAATCAATCAATTATTTCATAATCTTCTCTTTTGATGGGAATATCTTATTTGATATATTTTGACACTCCCCCTCAAGTTGAGCAACGGTATCCCCGATACTCAACTTGCCCAAAATCTCCTTGAAGGCCTTTGGATGAACTGCTTTGGTCAAGATGTCCGCCAGCTGTTCTTCGGATCGTACAAACGGGAACTCAATGGTGCCTGCCTCGAGATTTTCTTTAATGAAGTGTCGGTCGACTTCCACATGTTTAGTTCTATCGTGTTGCACCGGATTCTCTGAGATACTGATCGTTGCCTTGTTGTCACAAAATAATTGGCTTTTCCGTGTAGGGGCCAATTTTTGTTAATAGCCTTCTTAACCACATGAGTTCCATGAGCACACTCTTAATTCCTCTGAATTCTGCCTCTGCACTTGATAGGGCTACCACTTTTTGCTTCTTGCTCCTCCACGTAACAAGATTGCCTCCAACAAAGGTGAAGTAGCCTCATGTGGACTTCCTATTGACGGGATTGCTTGCCCAATCAGCATCAGTGTACCCGTCAATCTCAAGGTCTTCTCTTTTGGCCAAAAACACTCCATAGCCCACCGTCCCTTTCAGGAATCGGATGATTCTTAAGGATACTTCCATGTGGTCGGACTGTGGCCGGTGCATGAACTGACTAACTATGCCCACTGCATAAGTAATGTCTGGCCGAGTGTGAGATAAGTAGATAAGCTTTCCTACCAGTCGTTGATATCGTTCTCGATCTGCAAGGTCAGCTCCTTCTTCTATCTTCAAGCCGTGATTTGGGATCATAGGGGTTTCTACCGGCTTGCACTCCAATAAGCCTGTTTCTGCCAAGAGATCTAGGACATACTTCTTCTGCCTCAAGAATATCCCGTGTCTGGATCTCAATACTTCAATTCCAAGGAAATACTTCAATGCTCCTAGATCTTTCATCGCAAATTCCTTGAATAGGTTATCTCTCAGGCTTTGGATTTCTTCACTGTCATCTCCAGTGATGATCATGTCGTCCACATAGATAATTAGACAAGTTATCTTGTCTCCTTGCTTCTTCGTGAAGAGTGTGTGATCTGATTGACTTTGTTTGAACCCTTGCTTAACCATTGCCTGACAAAACCTTCCAAACTAGACTCTCGGAGATTGCTTTAGCCCGTACAGTGTTTTCCTCAGACGACACACTTGGTCCGTTCCGAATTCTGCAGAAAAACCAGGAGGCACTTCCATATAGACTTCCTTGCCTTCTTCCAATTCTCCATGCAGAAAGGCATTGGTGACGTCAAATTGATGTAGGGGCCAATCTTTGCATGCTGCTACAGACAGTAAGGTTCGGACAGTGTTCAACTTTGCAACAGGGGAGAAGGTCTCTTCATAATCTATTCCATACACTTGAGTGTATCCTTTCGCCACAAGTCTCGCCTTATATCTCTCGATTGAACCATCTGCTCTTCTTTTGATAGTGAAAATCCACCGACATCCAACTGGCTTCTTCCCCTTAGGTAGTGTGCACTTCTCCCATGTTTCATTTTTTACGAGGGCATCTATCTCCTTCTTCATGGCTTCTCTCCAATGTTTATGTTTTGATGCCTCTTCGAATGATTGTGGAATTTCTTCCTCCTCATACAGGGCAGCTTCGAATGCTCGGGCCATTTCTGATAGTTGGCCTTGTGTGAGATTTGTTACTGCATATCTGGCCTTTCTTCCCTTCCATTCTGGTGAGTATCTCCGAGGTGGAACACCTCTCATACTTCTAGTAGGTAACTCATACGGTTGCTCCGTATTTCCACATCCACCACTGACCTCACTTTCGGCTCCATTGATCCTATCAAGATTAGTATTTCCCAAGGATACACTATCATCATTATTTGAACTAGTTACCTCAGGAATCGAAGACGAGGTTGATGTTTGGTCAATACCACTTTGCTCTTCGTTCTGAACTACAGGATGTGACAGCCCGGCGGTGTCGCTAACCTTCTCTGTTGGACTAACGTCTGTGACAGGACTTGACTGTGGTTCTCCCCCTGATTGGTTCTCCCCTGGGCCAGTGTTAGGTGTAGGTGTGGGTAGCCAATTTAGTAGGTCACTGTTCGGATGATTATCTGAAGTTTGTGTCTCCCCCTGATTACTAGATTGGCTATAGAAATACTCGCCTTCTACAAAATCACAATTCATAGTGGTGTGCATGTTTCTAGTGGTCGGGTCGTAACATCTATACCCTTTTCTGATTTTTGCCATAACCAAGGAAGACACATTTGAGGGCACATGGGGAAAATTTAGTACGGTCTTGTTTAGGGATGTGGACAAAGACAGTACACCCGAACACCCTAGGTTCCAGAGATAAGGAAGACGGTAGTTCGAAATTTTGGGAGAAAAGATCCAAGGGTGATTTGAATTCTAGAATCCCGGTGGGCTAACGGTTCATAAGGTAGACCGCAGTAGCAATGGCTTCGGGCCAGAAAGATCTGGGTATTTTGGACTCAATTAGAAGGGCTCTGGTAATTTCAAGGATATATCGATTTTTCCTTTCTGCTACCCCATTTTGTTCTGGAGTGTATGCACAAGATGTTTGATGAATTAATCCCTTTTCTCAGAAAAAATCTTGCATTTTTGTGTTGACAAATTCCCCCCCGTTATCTGACCTCAGGATTTGAATCTGTTGGTTATACTTGGTTTGGACGAGGATATAGAATTCGGTGAATTTTTCAAAAACGTTAGACTTATTTTTCCAAAAATATATCCAAGTCATACGAGTATAATCATCAATAAATAGAACAAAATAGCGAAAACCTTGACCCCCAACAATAGGAGCAGGACCCCACACATCCGAATGTATCAAAGCAAATGGTTTTGTCATTCTAGTACTGTTCAACTTAAAAGTGTGTATGTGGCTTTTGGCAAGCAGACAAGTTTCACAATGAAAAGAATTCAAAGAAGTAACTAACTTAGGATAAAGCATGTAAAGATATCCTATGGACAGGTGTCCTAACCGACGATCCAAAGCCAAGCCTGCCTGTCAGTCGGTCCGTGAGTCAGCATCGCGGCACTCTGTTGGGCTATCACGTCCACAAAGTACAGTCCTCGGCGCTCAGTGCCACGCCCAACTATCGTCCCCGTCTTGATATCCTGTAACATGCAAAATTTCGGTTGCAGTAGTAATTTACAATGAAGCTCCTTAGTCACGTGCATGATAGATAGGAGTTTATGTGATAATGATGGTACAAAAAGACAGTTAGAAAGGCGTAGAGTGGGAGAGATGTTGATTGTTCCGGCCCCGTGAACTTGGGCTAGATCCCCACTGGTCGTTTGGACATAGGATTTGGTAGATTTGGAAATGGCTAAAAAATCAGAAGCCTCAAATGGCATTGTGTCTGTTGCCCCACAATCAAAAATCCAGTGGGTATCTTTCGGGCCTGTTTGGGACATAGAGGAACAAGGTAGGGCATCAAAGGAATTTTTACATGGTATAGAGGGTAGAATGTCTAATTTTCCAGAAGTTTAGGGTGTAATGTGTAAGGTTTTTGGTGTGTGGGGTTCGGAGTGTAATATCCATCTTTTTAGGGGCCAAATTTTGGGTAGTTTTTTGTTTCGGGGTTGAGAATTTAGTTTTGGGTAGTTTTGGGGTGCCTTTTGTGAGGTATTTTGATTTCGGGGTTCAGAAGGGAATTTCAGAAAGGTTGGGGGTTTAGGCTGAGATTTGGTGTTTATGGAGGGGTTGATTTGGGGTATTTGAAACTTGGGAGCATTTAGGCAAAAACGTCCTCCCAATTCAGGAACCCTAGCGGTCGGACTTCCTCTAGTGGGGATCCTAGCCGCCATCGCGAGTTGCTTATCGCCGGTGATGGGGTCTCCCGTCAAATTACCTTCCGACCATATTCTTGCGATTGATGCAGAGGCCGTCGCGGTTCTCTCCCCCGCCGTCACCATATTTATTGATGATCCAGTTGAAGCAACAGTGATCTTGCTGCTGCCATCTCGTATAATTTGGGTCGGTCGGTGGAGGAGGGTTCGAAACTCCAGAAATGTGAGATGTCAAACCCTTTCCGCTGATGGCTAGGCTCATCAGTTTAGCCCATAGGGGGTAGTTTTCCCCGTCGAGCTTGGTTTTCAGGTTTACATCACCCCAATGATTATGGGTGGATTTCGGTTTGGGGTTGTTGCTTTGGCTGGTTTTGAGACATGCTAAGTCTTAAGAACTCTGCGAATTGATCTACAGAGAGTGTTATGGGACTGGTTATTTTTGGGGTTTCTGACATCTTGTGCGTTGGTTGTTTTTGCAGGGTTTAAAAGGTCGGGAAAGGTACTCGAGACGATGATGATATTTTTCTGAGTCTCAAGCTTGAATCAACCTGCTCCGATACCATCTTGACGATGGTAATCGAGAGAGGCAAATCATATTGACGAAAGGATAGAAGATGATATGAGTAGAAGATGTATTGTCTATTGATTTTAATAATTACAATGAATTCCAGCCCCTCAATATATAGGGTAGATTCTTCCCTAACTATGGAAAATACCATAAATGTGTGATCAATCTATTCTAGGCAAATATGTGATTGAATCAATCAATTATTTCATAATCTTCTCTTTTGATGGGAATATCTTATTTGATATATTTTGACAGAGCCGACATGAGTGACAGAGTGAGGGACGATGGTACAAGTAGTTGGGATGGGGAAAAGAGGAAGAAGAGGGCGTTGTGGGAAACAAAATTGAACAGTGTCGTATCTTACCAATTGTTAAAGATACTTAACTAGGTGAAATGGTGGTTTTTTATCTGGCCTAAGCCTTATTGTAGGGCATGAGGTAGAAATAACTTTCATACCAAACAAGTGGAAATACGCCGATACAATTCCTTATCTTGCCATTTCTAGTCTAGCTCAATTATTCATGGAGTCCACTATTTTATATTTTATTTGTGTTTAATACTAACTAAATTAAATTGCAAAATAATTAGCATGCAAGATTTATTAAAATCATATTTTTATTAAACAAAAATATGAATATAACATCTAAAAGGGGCAGAAAATGAAATTAAAGAAAAATATAAAAAAATTTAAAAAATTCGTAATAAATGAATACTAAAAATTCCAGAAAATAATAAAAATACAAAAAATAAAAAATAAATAACAGAAAAAAAAACAACAAAATAGCACAACTCACATCCACTAAATACTCCATCCGTCCCACTTTAGTAGTCCCGGTATTTTTGCGCACTCTTCTCAACATTATTCTCTTTCTTATTTTACCATTTCCACTTTAACTATTTATTATCATTTTTATAAAACGAGTGCGCAAAAGTGACTGGGACTCCTAAAGTGGGACAGAGGGAGTATATAAGACACACGTCACTTTTTTGTTCTAATCTTAACATAATACTTGCTCCGTCCCATAAAAATAAACCTTGATTAGAAATCACGTTTAGGGAACCTGGATAAAGAATATTGAGCTTGATTAAAGACATCAGGCAAACAGCGGTAAAAATTACGTTGTAAGGGAGGCACCCTTAGTTGGTACAATTTCTTTTAAGATTTCATTTTGTTGGTCTTATTTTGTTTTGTTTTGTTTTATTTTTTCTGTGTTGCAGTAATAGGTCGAGGGATGAGTCAAATGGAAGAAAAGCTCCAGAGGAGGTAATTCGTGCATCAATTAATTTTGGGGGAGTGATAGGAAGGGTAGTAAGTCTTAAGTGAGATTCCACTGTTGCTAGTTTAAGTTTGATTTTTTTTTATGTTTTTGCTTAATTTTTTATATTTTGTTTAGGATATATTTTTGATCTGTCTCACCATAAGAGTCACGTTTCACTTTTACCATAAATGGTAAGTAGGTCTCATATTTCACATATTTCCTTAAATAAGATACTATAAGATTATAAAAGTTTTAATTATCTAGTAAATTAAATACCAACAGAATTTAATTAAGTCTTTTCTTCCTTAGGTTAAGGATAATTTAGGAAAAATCATAACACAAATATCTAAGCTATAATTACGAACTTAGTTTATATATGGTCTTCATCGATTGGTCTGTCAAATTTTGTGAAGCTAGTTTCTAATATTATCGCTACCCATTATGTGGGGACAATAATCCTAGGAAACAGTAAGTTCAAGAGGGCAGACTTCTCACATAATAAATAGTATGAACTAGAAAGTGGTTCCTAATATTATCGTCACCCATTATGTGGGGACAATAATCCTAAGGAACTGCATATTTCAGAAGTTCAAACAGAATTTATGAGATAGCTTGATTTTATTAGCAGCACATGAGCATTGTTATGGGAGTGTGTTGTAGAAATAAAATTCTGCAATACTAAATCTGATGGTCTTGCTTAGGCAACATTAGGCGGCCATGCCATTATGTGGTCTATGGACTATTCGTCGGTGTTGTGACCGGTAAAAATTTTTAAATTTTAATGCGTATTAACCTCTTATGGAGGGTATAAAATTTTAATTTTACAGTTGTAAGATTTTGAAACGTTTTATGGTTAATCTACTCAACTTCTTACATAAGTTCATGACAAATAGTTAAATCTTCTATTTTGCAGTGCATATTAAATCGTCAAAATGTCATTCAATCCTCTTTCTGCAATCCTTAAAGAAAACAAACTTGAGGGCCAAAATTACATAGAATGAAAACAAAATTTAGACATCGTTCTCACAGGTGAATAGTACAAGTTTGTGCTCACTATTCCATAGCCTCCAGTGCCAGCGGCTAATGCCTCACAGGTAGCTCGAGATGCGCATAGGCGGTGGCATAAGGCAAATGAGATGGCTAAGTGTTATATGTTGACCTCCATGTCAACAGTGCTTAAGCATCAGCATGCTGCCATGGCGACTGCCGCTGAGATCATGCGAAATCTCACAAATCTTTTTGGTACTCAGAATCAAGCAGCTAAGTCTCAAGCCTTTCGGAGTATCATGGCGAAGACTATGAAGGAAGGCACATCTATGCGGGACCATGTCCTCGAGATGATGAGCCACCTCAACCAGATTGAGGTTTTGGGAGGGACCATTGATCCCGAGTCCCAAGTTACTATCATCCTTCAGAGTCTACCCCCTAGCTTTCAGCAGTTCAAGCTCAACTTTGAGATGAACAAAAGGAACTACACCTTGGCTGAATTGTTGACTGGGCTAGAGTCGGCAGAAGACCTCATGGTCCAAGCTAAGGCAGCGACGGTTAGTTCGACACATCATTCCTCTGGCCCTAAGCCTGGCGAAGGAAAGAAGAAAGTGCCGAACCAGGTTGCTGCTCAGGATGCTAAGGGAAAGAAGAGAAGGAAGGCAAACAAGAAGCAAACTGGAAAGTGCTTCAAGTGTGGAAAGAAGGGGCATTGGAAGCCAGACTGTCTTAAAAATGGCAAGGCTACATGTATGCACCAAGCTCTACTGGTGGAGTCATGTTTGGCTTCCACATCTAATCATACTTGGGTTATTGACACTGGAGCTTCTGATCATATTTGTTTTGATCCTGATTTAATGCAGGTGACAAGACGACTACATGATCGTGAGATCGAGGTCAAGCTCGGCGATGCTACCAAAGTGGCAGCCATTGCAGTGTGAGACATTTATTTACGTTTTAGTAGTGATAGATTTTATTTTGAAGAATGTTTTGTTGATACCATCTTTTCGAAGAAATTTAATTTCAGTTTCTAAATTGGTTTTTCGATTTCTTTTAATGACAATTGCGTTATCAAGAAAGATGGTTTTTATATCTGTCGTGGTATCATGGAAAACAATCTGTACACAATCACTTCCACATAATTTAACAAATGTAAACCCGAACTCAATACAATATCGAAAATTTCAAGGAAAAGGAAAGAACCTTCAAGTTCAATGAACGGAATGTACCTATGGCACCTTAGACTTTGTCATGCCAACGAAAGAAGGATTCACTCTCTTGTGGACCAAGACCTTATTAAAGGACCGAACAAGGAGCAGTTTCAAACATGTGAATCCTGCTTAGAAGCCAAGATGACTAAGAGACCTATTAGGGAAAAAGGAAATAGGGCCAAGGAGGTACTTGAGCTTGTTCATACTGATGTGTGTGGACCGATGTCAACCGAGGCAAAGTGCAGTTTTTGATACTTCATCACCTTCATTGATGACTTCTCAAAAATTGGATACGTCTATTTGATGTGCTACAAGTCTGAATCATTTGACAAGTTCAAGGAGTTTAAGGCTTATGTAGAGACGTATCATGGTAAGAGTACCAAGAGCCTGCGATTTGATCGCGGAGGCGAATACCTTAGTGCCGAGTTTTTGGACTACTTATCAGTAGCGGGAATTGAATCCCAATTGACTGCGCGGGGCACGCCCCAGCGTAATGACGTAGCTGAAAGAAGAAATAGGACCTTGTTGAACATGGTCTGCTCGATGATGAGTTATGCACGGTTACCAATTTCATTTTGAGGACATGCCTTACTTTCCGCGAGTCATATTTTAGACAATTTACCGTCAAAATCAGTACCTACTACTCCATATGAGTTGTGGACTGGGCGTAAGCCCCAATCTAGAACATCTCAAGGTATGGGGGTTCCCAGCTCATTTATTGGAAAAGGATCCAACTAAGCTGGAATCAAAGACTGAGGTATGTTTGTTTATTGGTTACCCTATAGGATCGAAAGCTTATAAATTCTATAGTTTACGGGATAAGAAAGTCATTATGAGCACTCATGCCACAATCTTAGAAGAAGACTTTGTAATGAATCATAAACCCAGCAGTGAAGTGGCTCTTGACGAGCTAACTTTTGTCACAAGTTCCATTAACCAAGAGCAAGTACCTAGTGTACAAACAATTCCAGAAATTTCAACCTCTACACCAAATGTTGTAGTGTCGCGTCGTAGTGGGAGGGTTTCACATGAGCCCAATAGATACATTGGTTTGGGAGAGTCTTCGGATCACTCTACAGACGGCGATGTATCAGATCCTTGGACCTTTAAAGAGGCGCAGACGGATGTCGATCATTGCGAATGGGTGAAAGCAATGGATTCGGAACGACAATCGATGATAGACAAAGACGTCTACGATTTGTCCATCCTACCCGAAGGCTGTACTACCATTGGGAGCAAGTGGATATACAAACGTAAACGTGGACCTGATGGACGAGTTAAAGTCTTTAAAGCAAGACAAGTGGCTAAGGGGTATACCCAAAAGGAAGGTATCAATTACGATAAGACCTTCTCCCCATTAGCTATGCTCAAATCGATTCGGATACTGTTGTCTATTGCAACATACATGGATTGGGATGTGTGGCAGATGGACATTAATACTGCATTCTTGAATGGTAGTATTGAGGAGACCATATACATGGAACAACCTGAAGGATATGTCGTGAAGGGCAAGGAACACATGGTTTGAAAGCTTAAGAAGGCCATTTATGGTCTCATGCAAGCATCTAGATCGTGGAACCAGTATTTCGATCAAATTGTTCAAAAGTTTGAATTCAAAAAATGCCCAAGTGAAAGTTGCGTGTATAAGAAGGTTGAGAAGGGAAATGTAGTGTTCTTAGTTTTATATGTAGATGACATTCTTCTAATTGGAAACAATAAAAAGATGTTGTCATCAGTACGAACGTGGTTGTCAAACCAGTTCGAGATGAAAGATATGAGACACGCTAGACACATTCTCGGTATCAAAGTTCTTCGCGACCGTGAAAAGAGAATGTTGTGCTTATCTCAAGAACCTTACATCGACATTGTACTTAAACGCTTTAACATGCAAGATTCCAAGAAAGGTTTTTTACCTTTTAGACATGGCATCCATCTATCTCAAGAGATGTGTCCTAAAACACCGTCTGAGATAGAAGAGATGAGAAGGATACCATATGCTTCGGCAGTTGGTAGTCGCATGTATGCTATGCTTTGTACTAGGCCTGATATTTGCTTTGTTGTTGGCATGGTAGCAAGGTATCAGTCGAATTCTGGCCAAGGACATTGGACTGCCACAAAGAACATACTCAAGTACCTGAAAATGACTAAAGACTATGCTATAGTTTACAATGCAACCGAGCTCTGTCCTTTGGGATATACTGATTCAGACTTTCAAGCTGATCAGGACTCGAGGAAATCTACTTTTGGATATGTGTTCACCTTAAGAGGTGGTGCCATAATATGGAAGAGTATAAAGCAGAAATGCATTGCGGTCTCTACCATTGAAGCTGAATATGTAGCTGCTTCGGAGGCCGCGAAGGAAGCTGTATGGCTGAAAAACTTCCTTTTGGACTTAGGTGGTTTTGAAACTGCCCAAGAGCATTACCGTTTATTGTGACAATTCGGGTGCTATGGCAAATTCGAAAGAACCACGGGCTCACAAAGCGAGCAAACACATAGAGATGAAGTATCATATCATTAGAGATATTGTGCGGAGAGGAGACATAGAAGTGGTCAAGATTGAGTCAAAGAACAACCTGACAGATCCTTTTACGAATAGATTGGCGGTGAAACCGTTCGAGCGCCATGTTGAAGGGATGAGAGTTCAAATTCAAACAAGACCTCAACTCGCTTTCAGTATAAGTGGGAGAAATTAGACGTAGTTGCACATTTTGTATACTCGAAAGTTATTTTGAGTATAAGTGGTAGATTGTTAGAGTTTGTATACTAGAAATCACCTTTTGAGTGATTGAAAGCTGTTAAAACTCTTATTTTATTTTTCAATGAATAAAACAGATCATTTTTGTCGTAATGTTGTTTTATTTTACCTTTAATGGTTATTTATTGCATGTTTAAATGTATAACAATATTAACAAAGTCTAAGTCTTTATTTTAGTAGACCGGTTGTGGGCGTCGTCCACTTTAAGGTAACACGATCAATTCTAAACAAAGAAAAAGAAGAATTTCACAACCTATATAGGCTTAGACTACCTGTCGTGAAAGGTTGCAATGTCAGTCCGATTATTTCTAAGCCTTACTAAAATAAGATAACGTTGGTGTGGTATAGCACTGAATAGATCTAACAACAAGAATTGTCTTTATGCTATCTACTGAAAGACGAGGTCTTGATATAATTTTTTTCTTAATCAATGTACGTTAGCATTGAGCATACGGTATTGAGTATGCATTACTTTGACTTATCAAATGGTGCGGGTTTTTCCTAACCCAATAATCCTGATATATTGGGTAGTGGTGATTAATATCTAGCGGTGCTAGGATTTCTATTATATTAAATCGTTCGCGAAGCGAGTCTCGTTTGATAATGTCCCCAAGAGGAGCTTGAAACAAGGTTTTCTTTTTCGGAACCTAGCTAGTTGAAGTTTAACTACTCTATTAATAATAAATAAGTGTTTCTTACTGAGTCCACTCTTGGAATTAAAAAGATGTTGATTAATTAAGTTCATAGCAGACACTAATTAATTAACGGACATTTATATCTTAAGCGCGAGAAATAAATAACAAAAAGTTGAAACCCGGATTACTTGTTATTTCGGATTTGGATGGGTAGTGCAATATTATTTATGTAGTGACTGCTTATAATATTTCAATAAATGCTTATATTAAATTGCGGGTTCAATTTAACTAATAAAAAGCTAATTGGGTGAGGCCATATCCAAAATCTTCCATAGATCTCTGACTGGGCCCAATATGCAACTAACATAAATAGGAGAATAAAGGAGACAGAAAAAACACATTAGTTTTTAATTAAAATTTTCGTCCTTCCCCCCATATAGGAGTGGACGATTTTCAGCTCTTCTCCGCGAGAGAGATTTTTCTGTCTTCTTTATTTAAGTCCTAGTGTTTCGGTGAGATCATCCCACTTTGATATCGGAATACAAGTTCAGGAACTAGTCAGAAGATCATTGGTCTAGTACTCGACACCTCACGTGGAGAAGTCACGAGCAATCTTCGATTCTTTGGAGAATCATTAAAGGTATAATTCCTACTCCGTAGAAAAGCATGTTTTAGGTTTCAATTATACTTAAAGCATGTTTAATTCAAGTTATGAGCATGATACATGTGATAATTACGCGAATAGAATTTGTCTAAATAATCTACTAAATTGATCGAAAATATTATGTGATTTATTTAAATGCACGCTTCCACTGCCAACCCCTTCATACTTTTCTTTCATGCAAATCAACATGAGGGAAATGTTATGAAAGGATGTATTAAAGAATATGAAGAAGCATCTGGTCAATTAATTAATTATAATAAATTAGAGGTTTTTGATGGGGTTGGCAGCGGAAGCGTGCATGTTCTAACGGATCACATAATTTGATCTATTTAGCAGATTATCTAGACAAAATCTATTCGCGTAATTATCACATGTATCATGCTCATAACTTGAATTAAAACATGCTTTAGCATTTAAAATCCCTAAAACATACTTACTACGAAATTAGCCAATTTACCTCGTTGATTCAATCAAGAATTGATGATGGCTTGCTCCGTCTCCTCGTGAAGATCTTCAGTACTCGACCTCGGATCTTCTGACTGGTGTCCCGGACTATATACTGATATTTGTGTGGGCAAATCTCACCAGAATACTATGACTCGAATAATGAAGACAGAACTCAGATCACTGAAGAAGTAATTTTCGAACTCTCTCTCTTTAGAGGGGGGGACGAAAATTGGGAGCAATAATAATTGTTATTTCTGTCTCCTTTATTCTCCTATTTATATTAAGTCATATATTGGGCCCAGTCAGGGATCTAAGGAAGAATTTGGACATGGTCTCACCCAATTAGCTTTTTACTAATTAAATTGAACCCACAATTTAATATAAGCTTAAATTGGAATATTACAAGCAACCACTACAGAAGTAATATTGCACTGCCTTTCCAAATCCGAAATTACAAGTATTCCAGGTTTCCTTTTATTTGTTTAATTCATTTCCCGTGCTTAAGATAGAAACATCCATTAATAAATTAATGTCTGCTATGGACTTAATTAATTAACATATTTTATTCTCCAAGAGTGGACTTAGTAAGAAACTCTTATTTATTATTCATAGATTAATTAAACTCCAACTAGCTAGGTTCCGAATAATAAAACCTTGTTTCGAGCTCCTCTTGTGAAAGTTATCAAATGAGACTCTCCTCGCGCACGATTCAACATAATAGCAATCCTAGCACCGCTAGATAATGATCACCACTACCCAATATACCTTGATCGTTGGGTGACGAAAAACCCGCACCTTTGGTAAGTCAAAGTAGTAGATACTCAATACCGTATGCTCAATGCTAACGTACATTGATTAAGAAATAGATATTTATCAAGACCTCGTCTTTCAGTAGATAGCATAAAGACTCGTCTTGCTGTTAGATCCATTCAGTGCTATACCACACCAACGTCATCATATTTCAATAAGGCTTAGAAATAATCGGACTGACATTGCAACCTTTCACGATAGGTAGTCTAGGTCTATCTGGGTTGTGAAATTCTTCTTTTTCTTTGTTCAGAACTGACCGCGTACCTTAAATTGAGCGCAGCCCATAACCGGTCTACTATAACAAAGACTTAGACTTATGTTATGTTCTCTTATACATTTAAATATGGAATAAACATCCATTAAATGTAAAACATAACAACATTATGACAAAAATAATCTGTTGCATTCATTGGAAAATAATTATTAGAGTTTTACAGTATTCAATCACTCAAAAGGTGATTTCTAGTATACAAACCCTAACAATCTGCCACTTATACTCAAAACAGCTTTCGAGTATACAAAATAGTGTGCACACGTCAAATTTCTCCCACTTATACTGAAAGCGAGTTGTGGTCTTGAATGAGTCGAACTCCCATCCCTTCAAGCTTCCAAACCATGTGTTCCTTGCCCTTTATGGCATAACCTTCGGGTTGTTCCATGTAGATGGTCTCCTCAAGACCGTCGTTTAGAAACGCAGTCTTAACGTCCATCTGCCATACATCCCAATCCATATAAGCTGCTATAGACAATAGTATCCGGATCGATTTGAGCATGGCCACTGGAGAGAAAGTCTCGTCGTAATCGACACCTTCCTTTTGGGTATACCCCTTAGCCACTAGTCTTGCCTTGAAGACATTAACTTGTCCATCGGGTCCACGTTTACGTTTCTATATCCACTTGCTCCCAATGGCAGTACAGCTTTCGGGTAGGACGGACAAATCGTAGACGTCTTTGTCTATCATAGATTGGAGTTCCGAATCCATTGCTTTCACCCATTCGCAATGATCGACATCTGTCTGCGTTTCCGCAAAGTTCCAGGGATCTAATACATTGTTGTCTGAGGAGTGATCCATAGATTCCCCCAAACCAATGTATCTTTCGGGCTCATGTGAGACCCTCCCACTGCGGCGCGGCACTACAATTCTTGGAATAGAACTTGAAGTTTCTGGAATTGTTTGTACGTATTAAACAAAAAAGTCACAACAAGATCAATTAGTATTTGAAATTCCATTGAATATTTGTTTAGCCAAAAGAAAGGAAAATGGAATTCAATTTTAAAATTCCTTTTAAAAATGCTAAATTTTAAAAGACCTTTTTTTATAAAAGAATTGACAACATAAACTAGTCCGACCTACTACACTTGGCATAACTCTTACACATATATGAATATTATTGTATTGTTGGTTTGCATTTTTTGTGTATTTATTTGAATTTTTAGGTATTATTTGTTATATATCCAGATGTTGGATTATTATTTTATTAGTATTGAATTATTTAAAATTATAAATAAAATCATATTAAAATTAAACATCGGTTCCGGTTCCGATCCCGGTTTTAAGATTTATGAAAAATTGAAACTGGTTAACCGGTCCGGTTAGAACCGGAACTGGCCGGTCCGGTTAGAACCGAAACTGGCTGAATAAGCAGGCCTAATTGTCACTCCATTTCAATTTGCATTTCATTCTAACCGGAACCGGCCGAATTAGCAGGCCTAATTTTCACTCCATTTCAATTTGCATTTCATTCTCTCCTTACCATTCAATTGTACCAATGTGAAGTTTTATTTGCATGCATAAATAGTGAAATTTTCTCTCTACGTATACCGTCTATAAAAGTGGAAAAAAATCATTAAATACTTTCTAATTTTTATACTAATTAATGACGTAATCAAAAATATAAAATGAAACACTATCTCGACGCTTGTTCATACATAATACGCCTATCAGTTTGGAAATTTATAGATTATGTAATAATGTACTAAAGATTTTTCCTGAACTTTCCTAGATACAAACATACTTGCCTTAATACCAAACATCTTGAAACTTTCCTTTATTACGTGAACATATTCCAAATCTGTTAACTCAATTTTTTTTATTTGACTTTATTCTTACACTTAAAAATGAATATTCCAAACCACTTAATTCGTAGTAAAACTTTGGTATTTCAGAGGCTAATAACAATATATTCAAACCACAAAATTCTTATCTAACAATTTGTATTGGTAATGAAGAATCACAAATCATAAAAAAAACCACAACTTTATAGAGAATCAATCTATAATCAACATTAAATGGCGTAAATGGAAATAAACTACTACTACAATAATACTGTTATAAACTTAAAAACCCTAATTTTGTGAGATGAACGTGTAATAATTTTGTGGAAGTGATAATGGTGGAGGATAAACATTCAATTTCTTAGCAACTTGACCCCGAAAATCCTCCAAAGACGTGAACAATTCCTCAAGCTGATGCAGTTCCAAACCCTCGTCAGGTTCCTCCCACCACAATCCGGCCTCGATCTCCTTCTCCGCCGCTATTCTCATCTCCGTCTCCAGCTTCTTATTCGCCTCCTCGTATTGGACCCTGCCTTCGTACTTGCGCGGGATCCTGTTAATTTGTAGCCCACAATTGTGGACTTTTGGTTATTGGCAAAATTTTGCCATCCCACATCGGTGGGGAGTAGGAAATATGGGGGATTGGCTGCCTATAAAAGGAGCTCACCCCCCATTTTGTAACATATCCACAAATATTGTATTCTCTTCTCCGCCTATATATAAGTGGGCTCTGCAGAGGGTGCTCGGAGACGTAGGCAATTTGGCCGAACTCCGTTATCAAAGTTTTGGGTGTGTTTTTTCTTTATTATTTATTTTGTTCCGCATTTATTTCTGGGTTTATTTTCTGTTGGGATATTGTATTCAATATTATTTGCGGGTTTGGTAGTAGTGTTTTGTACGGTTCTTTTGGGTGTTTTTATATTGTGATAAATACACCGACTGATAAATTATGTTAGGAATCTGGTATTTAAGAGGGACAGTGTCCCCGCCAGTCTTTCCAAAGAATTTATTTGGAGAAGTAGTTTTATCGAGTAGACCCCATTGGGTTAACTCTGAAATTACTGAATCGGTTCATTTCACTATTTGAGAGAAAATTACCCGGTTTTCTCAACAAGTGGTATCAGAGCCAAGGTTCGTCCTTGGTTCTATTTGTTTGTAATATTGAATACTTTATTTTGAGTCTGTAATGGCGGGTAATGATCAAGAAAACAAGGCTAGTTCTTCGTCATCGTGGTCGAGGTTTCCACTGTCAAATATGAAAATGACGGTGGAGATATTTGACGGTACTGGCCATTTTGGTATGTGGCAAGGGGAGGTTCTAGACTCTCTTTTCCAGCAGGGTCTTGACATTGCCATTGAAGAAAAGAAATCAGAAGATATATATGATAAAGATTGGAGTACCATAAACCGGTTATATTGGGAGCAATAAAACCCATCCAATCTCGAGTGGACTTAGCAAGAAACTCTTATTTATTATTCATAGAGTAATTAAACTCCAACTAGTTAGGTTCCGAATAATAAAACCTTGTTTCGAGCTCCTCTTGTGGATGTTATCAAACGAGACTCTCCTCGTGCACGATTCAACATAATAGCAATCCTAGCACCGCTAGATAATGATCACCACTACCCAATATACTTGGATCGTTGGGTGACGAAAAACCCGCACCTTTGGTAAGTCAAAGTAGTAGATACTCAATATCGTATGCTCAATGCTAACGTACATTGATTAAGAATTTAATTATCAAGACCTCGTCTTTCAGTAGATAGCATAAAGACTCGTCTTGCTGTTAGATCCATTCAGTGCTATACCACACCAACGTCATCATATTTCAATAAGGCTTAGAAATAATCGGACTGACATTGCAACCTTTCACGATAGGTAGTCTAGGTCTATCTGGGTTGTGAAATTCTTCTTTTTCTTTGTTCAGAACTGACCGTGTACCTTAAATTGAGCGCAGCCCACAACCGGTCTACTAGAACAAAGACTTAGACTTATGTTATGTTCGCTTATACATTTAAATATACAATAAACATCCATTAAATGTAAAACATAACAACATTATGACAAAAATAATCTGTTGCATTCATTGGAAAATAATTATTAGAGTTTTACAGTATTCAATCACTCGAAAGGTGATTTCTAGTATACAAACCCTAACAGTTTTATCCACGAGCATCCACCAATGCTATGACTGAGGTATGCAAGTTACTAGGTGTAAATTTGTCAACTGAATGCGGTATTTATTTAGGGATGCCTATGTTTGTTGGGAGAGACAAAAAAAATTGCATTTCAGTTCCTTAAAGAAAAAGTGTGGACAAAGGTGGCATGGTGGAATAAATCTCTATTGTCTATGGTAGGGAAAGAAACACTAATTTAAAATGTAGCGCAGGCTCAACCCACCTATTCGATGAATATGTTCCTACTATCATAGAACATTTGTGATGACCTTGGAAAAATGCTAAATGGTTACTGGTGGGGAGATACAGAAAATAGAAAGAAAATTCATTGGGCGGCTTGGAATAGACTTTGTGTTACAAAATGTAAAGGAGGTATGGGTTTCCGGAAATTGAAAGAATTTAATATCTCGATGTTGGGAAAGCAGCTATGGAGATTGATTGAGAATCCTGACTTGTTACTTGGACGAGTTCTTAAAGCTCGATATTTTTCTCGACATGGGATTCTTGATGCTGGAAAGGTTGGTAATCAAAGTTCGTTTTGGAGTGGGTTAGTGGCAGTCAAAGATCGCCTGAAGGCAGGCTTTAGGCAACACATTGGTGATGGAAGAGAAACGCTCATTTATGGGGTAAATTGGTGGCCGAGTGTCGATAAACTCCATCCAATCTCGTGTAGAGATGATCGATTTCGTGATGCTACGGTGTCGAAGTTTTTCTTTGAAGGGACATATGTATGGAATGAAGCGGTTGTGAGAGTTGTGTTTAACGAAGAAGAAGCTGAGCTGTTGAGCATCCCGCTGGGCCGGAGCTCTAGAGAGGGTGCATTATTTTGGTGTCCGGAGTAGAAAGGCTCGTTCTCTGTACGCTCAACATATAAGTTTTTGTGCGAAGGCTCCTTTGAAGTGGAGACAAACTTGATGGTATGGGGTAGGCTCTGGAAACTAAAAGTGCCACCTAAAGTGAAAATCTTTTTATCGAAGGCATGTAGAAATTTCCTCCCAACGAGGGACTGGTTGTGACGGCGCCAGATGGAGGTAGATCTGCTCGGTGTGCAACTTTGAGATGAAAATTATTATCCATTGCCTTATTTCTTGTGTCCTTGCGCGTGATTGTTGGCAGAGGCTAGGGGTGTCGTTAATCTCGCCAGGTGAGATGGGGTTTAATGATTGGTTGGAAAAAATAGTGAGTGGTGATTTAGAGATGGAAATTGAAGAAGTAGTAGTTATGCTATGACATCTATGGTTTAATAGAAACAAAATTATATGGCGGAATGAGAACGAGTCAGCTAGGAATTATTGGTGCAGCCCGTAGCTGTATGACGGCTTGGAGAGAAGCTCTGGTTCAAAATGACATTGGTGCGTGGGGGGGAGTCCATTTGGAGGAAAAACTTGGTGAAGCCGCGAAATGGTGTGCTAAAATGCAATATAGATGTTGTTTTCGAGAGCCAAAGAAAAGTTGATTGTGGGGCAGTTGTTCGAGATTTTGAAGGGACGGTGGTAGCTGCGATGTTTGGACAGGTGGGAAGGGTGGCTGACCCATCTATGGCCTAGCTCTTTAGCTTGAGAGAGGTGCTGAGTTGGGTCAAAAGAAAGGGATGGAAGGAGATAGAGTTTGAGATGGATGCTCAACAGTGGTACTCGCAGTGACAGGTTTACGGAAGGATGAATCTATCTTTGGGGCAATGGTAGAAGATTGTTGTAAGCTTTTGAAAGAAGTCTCTAGATCCTCTATGAGGTTCGTAAGGTGATCAGCGAATCAAGTTACCCACACGCTTTCTCGGGCATCGGGTTCTATAGCTGAGAGCAAGTTTTGGTTGAATTGCATTCCTATTTTTATTCGCGATGTAATCGTTATGGATTTGTTTGAATAATATATTACATTTGGTGTAAAAAAAAGAGAGATGAAGTATTTTTTTAAATTCGGAAGAAAAAAAACAATAATGGCCGCTGATTAATTAGGAGAAGAAGAAGGGTTTAGTTGGTAGCAAAATTGAGTAATGATACTAATAGTATTGTGTGGATGTGGATCTCTTAAAAATTGTTTTTATTAAGCTTAGATTGTTTAGCCTAATAACCTAATCCTGTTCAATACCTACTCCTGAAACTTATTTTATATAAGAGTGAACAAAAATAGTATAGGTTTATCTCGCCGATAGTCCTTGGACTTTAAAATTTTCAAGCAATTTCGCCTTTTCACATTTTTTATATTTTCAATATAATAATATTTCAATGATATACTAAATCTGAAATTATTTCAAAATGATCTTTTTCTTCTCTTTGTCATCCTTCATTTTGTCTTATTTTATTTTGTTTTATTGATAAAGGATGGAAAAGGGAAAAAAAAGATAATTTTTAAATAATTTCAGATTTAGTACATTATTGAAATAATATCATATTGAAAATGTTAAAAATGTGAAAAGACAAAATTGTCCAGCAGCCCAAAAGGGCATTTTCGAGAGAAAACAACGCAAAATGACCGATTTTGAAATAAACCCTTAGTTTAGGGACTACTGGAGATACATTTAAAGACCATGGACTATATTGGCGAGATAAATCCATAGTTCATCGACCATTTTTGTAGTTCACTCTTTATTTAAATACTAAGCATAGTCTTATTTAAATTAATATCCCTAATTCAAAATAAAAAATGTTCATAATTTCTTCTTATAACTTAAGTATTAATATTATTTGTCCAACTGGATTGTTAATATTGCCTATTATAAAACTCACAGATGGTCAAATTGAGTTCACTTTGTAAAATTTTCAAGCAATGTTGCGCGGATCAATAAATCACGAAGAAAGTTTTCATTAGTTGCCATTACAAAAAAGTTCAGACAACTGAAATTTTTTGTTTAGTATGTTGGCATTTTGTACAATCTCAATTGCTACATTTAGTTGATGGCTGTTAAGGGAAGGCGAGCAGCAACATGCTTTACGTCACCATTCGCTTGCTTGGACATCTCCAAACAAGTGGTCTTCAGATTCTCGATGAGCGCGATGCTCGGAACCTTCATCGATCTCCTTCTTGGTGTTGAGCATGAGGGCAGATCCATCTGTAGATGCATAAATAATATTTACAGATGATCATGATATCTTTTTTTTCAAGTGTTAGACAAATATAGTAAATGTGTGTTACCTTGTAATCTTCTAGGAGGCATTTTCCTGCATTTTGAGTGATTTCCACAATCTTGTGATGGTGTCCGCTATTCAGTTGCCTCAACTCATCACAACATGGGTTGATAATCGAGTCGAGAGTCTCACATGCCTCACGATCAAGTTGTAATGAACCTGAAATCCCGAGTATAATTAGGCATTTCATATATATATATATATATGGTTTGAATATTGTAATTTCCTGTGTATAAACACCAAGCACATACGATCAATGGATGAGAGCATGTTCTTGCTTCCTACTTCTGCATCTTCTAGTGCCGAACTCACAGCACATGAGTACCGGCCACGCAATTCTTCGACCATATCCATTCCGCCCCTATATTCAGAATAAAATGAAAAAATAAATTCAGTTTGTTGTGGCGAATCGTTAGCTATGGTTCAAGGAGATTCAAAATTTGTGACAGACCTAGCAATCTCATGAACTGAAATGACATTGCTCTTCTGTTGAGCCAGAAGGGAGTCCCGGGCATTGTTCCATTGCTGTGCACTTAATTTAGCTTGATTCAACCTGCATCAAATTACCCTAAGATTAACATTGAAATATATCTAGCATTGCCTAGAATAGAATATAAATTTGTGACACAAAGACGCTAACCCCTTCTGGATAACATCTTTCATCTCTTTTTTCCCTCTCTCCACTAAATCTGTATTCTTGAGATAATGAGATTCAGCTCCCTCTGAGTAGCTTGTCCATTCTGCTTTGATAGAAGAAGTTGAGCTTTGCATGATTGACATCTCTTGCTGTAATTTGTTAGTTCTACTGGCCGCGCTCTCCCGGAGTTCATTGATTGCACCTTGTATCTGGTAAGAACAAGGACAAAAATTGAAAATAAGGAAAGATTTAATAAAAAAACAAAGATTTGTGTTCATTATTGATAAAAATTATTTTTACAAGACAAAAAACAACACTTAGCACATACTAATTTCTTCTTCCTAGCATTTGATCCTGCTAGCAGTTCTGCCATTTCTGTGAGTAGTTGTCTCTCTTCCATCGCAGCACACTCCTATAATTCAGCCCGGCATTCCAATCAGAAAAAGTTTGCATAGATCATTCAGCAAAAAGGGAGCAACACATGAAAGTAGGTACCTCAAACTTCTTTTCGAGATCAGATAACTTGTGATCAGTAACTGTCTGTGATTCTTCCACAATTTCACCTAGTTTTGATGCATGTCCATCTACAGTCTTGAAGAAGTTTACTGTAATCTGGGAAATTGACCTTGTTGTTTCGACAGCTCTGCTATGAGCCTAGAGATATGATATCAAACTTTAGTTTTCACTTTTTAATTGAAAAAAGGAATACGAGATTGCAGATAATAAGATTCCGGATTTATCTGATTTTATTTAGAAATGCCAACCTCGTGTTGCTGTTGCGCATAGGTAGTCAATTTACTCTCCTGACTATGTAAACTTTCTTGAAGGTCATGAAGTACATTATTTGCCTCAGTAACAATCCCTTTGAAAAGCTGCAATTATAATTACTAACTTCAAACTACTGCTGAAGCAAGGTTTTAAACCACGGTAATTGATTAACACAAACCTTTTCTAAGTCTGAAGAATGCTTGGAAACTTCAGTATTCAGGTCAGCAAATATCGATCGAGAGTTACCATCAAGTTCTCCAGCTAAATCTTCTAAAGCCTTGATTCCCAAGCCATACATGGTTTTCAATTTCTCTAGATGATCTTGAAGTTGTTCAGTAGCCTATTAGTACAACAGTTGAGATAGTTAATAAATTCAGCATCTAACCATTTCATAAATCACAAGTGTGTGTGTGTATACACCATACCTCCATCTTTGAAGATACAAACAAATGCATATCTTCTTCCATTTCTTTAAGGTGGTGTTCTTGTTGCGTGGTGGCAGATGCTACCGCCTTATGTAAGATCTCAAGCTGCTGAGCCAATTCGGATTGGAATTTCTGTATAAGCACTCGATTGTTGTCTTCAATTTTATCCTTCCTCTCTGAACATAAACGGCATTATAGACTAACGAAATTTGCTTTGAGAGAAAGTAGTTGAGAGTTTTGAAGTAAGTATGCTGACCAATCTTGGCGAACAAATTAGACACATCTGATGCAGCAGTTTCTAGTTCCTCTCGGAGGCCTAGTGCGTGCTCAGTGAGTGCTTTCTCTGGAAGATAACCAAATTAAAATATTATTTTTAAAATCTAATTTTTTATTCATATGCAACATAGAAAGGGAACAATCAAAGATGACACTTACCAGACTTAAGCAGGTTCGATATCAGGTAGTCCTTTTCTTTTATTGTTGCATTTGCCTGCCTGTGTCTTTCTTCGAGATCAAGCAATGCACATTCAGTTTCCCGTAGCCTTTTCTGAATTATTGACAAAAGTACAGTTATTTTTGTGAGACAAACAATCAATAATTGAGATTTGTATTCTAAGGGGCATGCATTCAGACCTCAGATATCTCAAGTTTGTCGCTCAGCTGAACAGCCAATTGCTGCTCAGAACTATTTAAGTCCTGGAGCTCCAATAGTTTCTGCACAAAGAGCGCTACTTCTATAAACCTATATATCAACAAATTAACGAGACTGTGAGAAATTGTCAGCTAAGTCTTACCTTATCCTTGGTCTCTATGTCAATTTCCATATGCTCTATCTTCTCTAACATCACCTAAAATGTTTGGCATAAGGTATGCAAAATTCAGTGTATATTTCTCTAATAGTTCCAAGAGAAGTTTACTAGGTTTAATAATACTCCACACTAGACCTTTTTCTCTGCCTCATCCTGGAGATAACGATCTTTTGGAACATAGATTCCATTTTTCTCTCTTGCAGCATGCACCTCTAAACAACAGAAAATACTTGTGAGAAAAAATGTCACAGAACTCAGTAAAGTAAGCTGGAGGGCAACTAACAACCTTGTTTTAGTCGATCAATCTCAAAGTATAAATCCTTGATCAGAGCTGACTTCATCATCTTCTGATTGACCTGTAAATATTAACAATTAAGTACGTTTAGATGATGACTTTGGAATCACTTCAGTACACAGTTAAATATGTAAAGACAACTACTAACCTCAGGTTTGTTCTTTATGTTTTTGGCACGATGAGCATAATCTAAAGTACTGAGTGTCTCTTCTGAACAGTGGATGGAAGGTGATATCGTAGCAATTATACAAGTCTTTGTTTTCCCTCCCAAAGAATCTCTCAGCAACCTCGTTAACTTGCTATCTCTGATATTTCATGAGATGTTTTAGATGACAATCTTATGTGTAAGTATGAAATTGACACAATTATCTCAACCTGTAGGGTATATGACCAGAATGTTCAACCAAGGCATTTATGACGCGACCAAGTGTCAGCAAGCTTTTGTTTATCTCACCTGCTTCCCTTGCTCTTCCCTGGTAAAGAAAATAAAATATACTATATTCAAAACATTTTGATCATATCGTAATGAAAAATAATTGCATTATGCTTCCATCTTAAATTTTGTATCAAATTAGTTGATGAGTTCAATCAGAAAAGGCCAGGAGAAAAGCCTTAGCACAGATTTCTAACCTCTCTTGCACCGGAACGTGAAATATTTTCCGAGCCAGCCAGGTCGACTAAGTTTAGCTTCCCACATTTGATCATCTCCTCTCCTTCTGGAGTACACTCCTTGATATGAATAGTGATAGAAAATACTGAGTGAGAACGGCTGCTCTGTTTGTTGAGAAGGGTCTCTGCTGTTCTCCTCTTGGCAGAACCTTTTTCTAAGATCTTATATATTTCATCAGCTGTTGTCACAATCTCCTCTTCCAATCCCCTAACAAAAACTCCCCCTTTTCCATCCTCCATGAGAGCTATCGGTTTCTTTGATTTGTCTTCTATGAATTTTGAACATTCTTCTGGCGCCAAAAGATCTGTTATTTCCTCATTGTAAAGTTCTAAGAATGTGACCTTCAAGCTGTACTCAGCATTTTGAGCTTCTAATATATCAAAAATTTGTCTAACGGCTCTTGGAATAACCCCAGCATCACTTGGGATATCACCATTCTGTAATGAAAAGAGGCTAATCAACAAACCATTTTGCCCAAGATTGCAGCATAGGAGGCACTAGAGTTTAAAGATTCCGTATCAAACCTTTTTTCTTGACCCACCCTCCATAGTGTAGGTCTTCCCGGTTCCAGTTTGCCCGTAGGCAAAGATAGTGGAAGTGTAGCCTTCTAGAACTTCAAATACTATGGGGCATACTGCTTGATCGTACAAATCCTTTTGCTGGGATGATGGACCAAAGACCTAAATATAATACAAATATCATAGTCTTGAACACCAACAACTACAAAAACTTAAGTGAATTTCAACTGCAACTATGGAAAACCTATATATTTCTGGGTTCAACTATCTCTAGTCTCTCTTACAGTAAATTGAGCAAATCAAGTTTTCAATAAAAGTTGAAAACAAAGCCATACCTTGTCAAATAGGAAAGTCCTATCAATTTGCTTATTTGCAATACTCTGAACCGCGCAAACTTCTCTTCTGCTGTCATTGCAAGAAATCACCACAGGTGTATGCAATCTAGCCTCATCCTCACTCAAAGGCCTTCAAATAAAAACACAAATTACAAAAGAAACAACATTACAATAGAACTTGAGACCAAAAAAAAAATTATATGAACTAGTACTAATTAATTTCTAACCTGCATCGCACAATGACCTGTACATTGACGCCTCTATCCTTATCGTGCTTTCCGCTGAAATTCCCCTCTCCCGATCGCGGATCTCTCACCGCCCTATCGCTGGACCGAGGTGCTTGCGACGGTGATATAGGCACCATTCCACCGCCGCCTCTTCTCTGTGAAGCTTCCATTTATCGCAGTCGCTGAAAATCTCAAACTCAATTAACCTACTCTTTCCCGGCCTCTCACTGCGCCAAAAACTGAATCAATCAGGCCGAGGCATATTCGATTCAAATCTCAAGTAAATAATTCCACAAATCATTGTGCAAAGGAAAATCACTATCAAACTCTTTTACCGTTTTCCTCCAAATTAACAATACACATTTACCAAAAAATACATTAATTCAAATTTCCTAAAATGACAAAGTAGCTCAAAATCAATATTCCTGTAGGTAAACAGTGGATATAACGCAAAGATGCACCAATCAAATACATAACTTCAATGATTACACAAAAACAATACTTACAGCGAAACAAAAGTGTTGCAAGCTTAAAATGCACTGAATAATGAGTTTGAATTGCTACAATATAGAGACAATATACTGATCGAAGAGCGTTATTTCAACCTTTTGAAGTCTTAATTTAATACTAGTATTAGATAAAATAAATAAGAAGAGAAGCTTAAGAATATGGCCGTTGCGGAGCCTAGCGTTTGAAATTTTGCAAGGAGAAGATGAGCTGCTGTAAAGGGCAAGAGCCAAAAATTGACCGTTAATATTCAATTGTACTAACATCATTATAGATTTTTAAAATTTTCCAGAATATAGAGAATTCAAAAAAAATATCAGTTAATATAAAATTAATAAAATAAAAAATAAGTAGATAATAATTGAAGCATTATTACTGGAAATGAAGTTCACCTTAAATGTTACCAAAGATGGAAGTGACTAATTTTGGGACGCACCAAAATAGCAAAAGTGAACTATTTCTCGGGGATGGGGTGTATTCAAGTTCCAAATGGAATTTTGGCATTTTTTCACGTTATTTACAAGTGGCACATATTTTATGATACTCTATCAGTCCTATGTTACTTGAGGTTATTATTTTCGGGCACTAAAGTTAAAGAAAAATAAATATAGTGGATTAAATTGATATAAAACAATGTAAGGAGAAAAATAAAGTAGGAGAGAGAAAAATGAATAAAGTAGGATTGAGAATAAAGTTAGTGAGATTAGATTTTTTTGCCATAAATTGAAATAACTGAAGTGATTTGAGATAACCTGAAACGGAATACGACTCAAATAACATGGAACAAAGTGAGTAATATTTATAATACTAACATATATGCTCGTGTGAATATGTCTATTTTCTTTGAATGAGCCGTCCCTTATAATTTGTCACTATTTGACCTGAAACGAATTTTAAAAAATGTAATAGAAAGTGGGTTAGAAAATGTCAGTGGTATGTGGATCCTACTTTTATATATTAGTTTTATAATAAAATGTGATTGATAATGATTTAGTGGAATGTGGGGTCCACTACCAAAAATGGTAAAAGTGAAAGGTGACAAATTTTAGAGATGGATGAAAATGAAAATAAATGGCAATTTTTTAGGAACGGAGTGTTGGTTCTGTGTCCGAGCAAAATCAAGCTGGGTTTGTTTGGTGAGATCAAGAACTGATTGAGTTGGCTGATGTGTCGAGCCATGTGAGCCAGAGACTCTAGCAAAAGCACGTTTGGACCAAATCAAGAAGTGAGCTCATACTAGCCGTTGGAGGCGGTTGTAACAGATTCTATGTTGTTAGTTTTAGTCATTGCTCATCCTTATAGTTTGTATATAATGCGTGTAGATAGGGATTCCATTGCAGCCCGCAATCCGTGGGCTGACCCGAATAGCCCGCCAAATTTATAGGGTTAGAGGTGAAAATTTATAGTCCAGTAAAATTACAACCCGATTAACCCGAAACTCGTTAGGGCCAGACTCGAAAATCCGAAGGACTAGCCCGAAAACCCGATAAAATTTATATTATTCTATTTATTTAGCTCATAATTCGTTACTTCATTGATTATTTTATAATATAGATAACTACAAAAATAACTTTCAATTTTATATTAAATATACAAATTATATATTAAATTATTATTAATATAATAATAAATAAATAAATTAGAAACTTCAAATTAACTAAAAAATATATAAATTTCTAAAACTTGCTTTAAATTTTCTCAAAGTATGTTTATACTTCATTTTACACAGATCTCAATTATTAATATTTGTTCATGTTTATGTTTGAGTTTAAGCATATATCTCAAATTATCAAATTTATCATAATTAAATATTTTACATTTTATAAATATAACTAATTTTTATCTTTATTTATTGGATTGATCGCAATTTTATTGGTAGCAACCCAATTAACCCGTTGGGCTAGCCCGAAACCCGGGTTTTTAGGGTTAGGGTTAAACTTTTATAACCCAAAAAAAATCACAACCTGATTAACCCCCACTCTATTGACCCGAAACCCACTGGGCTGACTCGATTGACATCCCTACGTGTAAATTTGCTAAGAGTTAGTTAGTTGTTGAAAAGTGAGGAGCCATTGTTGAGGATAATCTCATCATGATATAGTTTGAGAGCTCAACGAGAGAGAGATGCACTTTGTAAAGCACAATCAATACACTTCATTCATCTTCTTCCGTGGACGTAGGCCTTACGCCTAACCACGCACATCGCGCCTTGTTACCTTTCGCGTTTCTATTTTTCTTTGTTTTTGCTCGTTGCTCATTGCCGATTCTCAACACGGAGGGAGTATAAAATTTTTGTACATAGATATAAGATTGTTATGACTCAACATTGCACTAGTGGTCTCATAAATTAGACTAGACCTAATAAAATCATTCTATATAACTTCATGTACATAGATATTAGATTGTTATAAATTAAAATAAATAAGACACTAGATAGAATTAATGTAGTGCGATATTTGTACGTGTCAAACATTAACAATATGATTGTAGACCTACAAGACTTTAAATTTGAATTTGACGAAGTCTTAAATTATGACTAATTATTTTTTGTCTTATTTTGTTATCTACAATAGGCGCAGAGTGCAATCAAAAATAATAACATTGTTGGGATGAATTTGAAATTCAAAATCTACTAGTAATACAATACGACTGGCAACTGCAATAGAATATTTTAAAATTTTAAGAGATATAGTTATTTAATTCGAACTTTGGTCAAATTATATTATTCATTCGTGAATTTTATTTTTCTTAATTTTCTTATTGATACACAAAATCATACTCTCTCCCTCCGTGAATAGAAGTCTCATTTCTTTCGGGCATAGGTTTTATGAAGTGTTAAGAAAAGTGGTAGTAAGAAAGTTAATAGTGGAATTCAGGCCCAACTTGTACTCCATTTTTCCCATTTTTCCAATTTTTCCATTTTAGACCCAACTCTTTCCGCGAATAGGAGTCTCATTTTTCCATTTTAGTTCATCCGCGAATAGAAGTCCATATTCACTTTTACGTAATAGGGTCTCACCCTCCACTAACTCATTTCATTCACATTTCATTTAAAACTAATATATACAAGTGAGACCCATATTTCACTAAATTTTTTCCACCCACTTTTCTTAACCTGTGCCGTCCATAAATGGAACTCCTAATGGCGGACGGAGGGAGTACATATTAAGTTTAAATAATATGTGAGTGGAATGAGTTGGTGGAATGTGAAACATTTTACCACCTATAGAAATAATGAATCATGACTCTTATTTACGGACAGACTAAAATGGCAAAACGATACTCTTATTCGTGGACCGAGGAAGTATATTCTTGTGCTCAAACAACATTTGTATTTTAATTTTAGGCTTAATCTTATTCCATAAGGCAACCAATATTCCACCAAAGTTTTTCTATTAATCCTATATACATATTTTCTACAAGCCAAACACAAAAGCTAAAAAAATGTTTTTACAAAATAAAATATATAGTATCCAATAGCCGATTGAAAAACTATCACGGAGAAATCTTCGTCCAAAATCCATGAAGAAGTAAACGACATCTCCACCAAAATCTGATTTGTCCAATTGTGTGCTGATTTGATTATGTTTTTAATTCTGGTTTATGTCATGGAGATTAGGTTCCTCATTGATAGCAAAATCAAGAAATGCCAAAAGCCACCTCGTCGTCTCCCTCCATCCCCTTGCCACCGGTAGCATCCCCACCCGACCCGTCCAGATCCGGATATTCATCCATCTCTAACTCATCCTCCAAATCATCTACCAACTATGGCGCAAATGTGACATCACATAGAGTGAGAGAGCTCTTAAAGCACTCACAATGGGAGCCTTAAATCCGGAGCTCATCTCAAGCCTACGTCATCAGCCCATCTCAGATCTCAGAGCATATCTCATTTTGCACATCAAGACTATTTTCTTTTATTTTTAATATTAATGTCTAAATAATTTAAATGAAAATACGTCATAAATTACTTTTCTACTCACATTTTTTTTCTCACATGTAATTAAGGATGAGGTATTTATAGGGGAAGAAAGTTAATAAATTAATATAATTTTTTTTTTAAATCTGCCCCGACACCCCGCAAAGGGTTGATGGTATTTACAAAGGGATCAATTGTTACCCAAATCCCATGGAGATATCGCCAATAGGTCTCCAGCCCCTTTTCTCCTTGGACAATCTGGCCGGCCGTCTCCTTCAAATCGTAGAGCAGATATGGATGTGCATTGCTCTCGAAGGTAATTAAGAGACTCTCCCATAGAGCCTGTGAGATTTGATGATGCGCAAAGTGACGATTTCGGTCTTGACGTTGTCGATTATCCATGAAAACACTGTCACGTCAGCTTCCTCCCATTCGGTGTAGCCTTTCGTTCCCGGTTCTAGTGGTGGTGTTATACCGGTGGTGTAATGGCTTGTCTGTCTCCCTACGATGGCTACCCTCATCAGCCGTTCCCAAAGGGAGTAACTCGTCTAGAGTAACATTCTTACTCATCTTTAATCTTGCATCGTCCATGTTTGGCTTTTCCTCGCCGTCTGACATGTTTGCGTGCAGGTTGGAACTCGCCTTCTTGGTTGAGAAAGGTATTTAGGCTATGATGATTTTGTTATGAGCCTTACTCTAATGCACATTTAAATGATGATTTTATTCATTCAAATTGATGTTAATTACAATATACACACCCTTAAATAGGTTGAGAAAACATATACATGGTAAGATTTGTCCTAGTCACAAAATCAGGAATTATATCAATTCCCTAATCCATGCTATCTTATTCAATCTTTTCCCCTCTAATTGATTTATTTCCAACATCTACTATATAGCAAGTTACGCATTTGCTAATTTATACTAATATAATGAGGGAGTTGTGAAGTTATCTACAAACTAATCATTTAGGCAGGAAAGCCATTTACTGGGAAAAGGCAGATATTATTGAGCAAAAGGAAAAGGCAGATATTATGGAGCAAAAATTGGTTCAATGAAATACAGAAAAAATGGCTTCTCAAATAAATTTAAGTCACTTATAAATATACACACCATTAATGGAATCTGAGAGATCCTAAAAACTAACTAGTTGACCGTCAAGTTTAAGTCACTCGTTTAGTTTGGGTATGAAGTGGGTTGGATTTAATGGAAGATTTTAGATTTAAATAATTTGTAATTGTAATTTTTTTATTTAAATAGAGTTTTAATTTGGGTGTTGGGCTCTATTACAAATGAAAATATCGCCAAAGTAGTCATTTTTATGACGGTTCTGTCAAAAAACTAACGGTCAACGCTAATTGCACAGTGTCGTGACGGTTAGTTTTTTTTACGGAACCGTCAGAAAATGACCACTCTGAAAGGAATTTCATTTGTTATGGGCCTGTTTTTCAAAAAGTGAATGTTTTGGACCAAATTCGTATTTTGGTCATATGTTTAGGACCAAAATTAACATTTACTCTAGATAATATATAGGCGTTTAAGATTTTGCTTACTCCCTCCATCCCCCATTAAGTGTCATATTTTATCATTTCGGTTCATCCCTCATTAAGAATCATATTTCACTTTTTCCATAAATGGTAAGTAGGCTCTGCATTCCATCAACTTATTTCACTCATATTTTATTATAAAATTAATATATATAAGTGGAGTTCATATTCCACTAACTTATTCAACCCATTTTCTTTACATTTCTTAAAATTCGTGCCAAAATCAAATAGGACACTTAATAGGGGACAGATGGAGTATATTTTTTTAGACTCTCAAAATATCAGAATATGTATACAGGATTGTATCAAAATGACAATCATATTTAAAATGATAACATACCACCAATGAGACCCATAGATTTATGAGCAGATTCAATCTTAGCCTGCCATTTGGCAGGCTTGCTTGCTTGTGTATCACAGATTGCTTGATTATCTCTAATTTCGTATCGCAGATTGCTTGGAACCATATGTCGAGTTGTTTGCCCATGTATCACAGATTGTTTGTCTATGTATAGCAGATTGCTTGCCTAGATTATCATTTTAATTATGGTTTCACCATAGTGCTCTGATTTCGTATCGCAGATTGCTTGGAACCATAAGCCGAGTTGCTTGCCTATGTATCACAGATTGCATGTCACGGTGTTATCAAGTTGTCACTTTAAGAGTGGTGTCACCCTAACGCACCCCTATGTATATATATAATATCATGTATTGAAATACTCTATGTATATATATAATATCATGTATTGAAATAATGATGATGATGAAAATCGAAACCAAATTAATGACTCTATCAAACACAAAACAATATTGCATCAAACCACATATTTTTTTAATGCGAAACATACTTTAATGTTACTACGAACACATATGAAAGAACTTATCTTAAATTATCATCGTTGCACACGACTCTCATCGTTACAATATGTAAAGAAAATATTTAAGAAGTTTGTTTAATTATGTTAAACCGATTAAAATATCTTATATCACCCATGCCATTCAGTAAATTTAGATAAAAACAATTGCATTTCGTCAATTTAATCACTTTTATAATTTGCTCCTTTCGTTTGATGTGTTAATAATATATACTCCCTCTGTCCCGTAATAGATGACATACTTGGGGAATGACACATGATTTTAGCAGATGTTATTTTGTATATTAGGTGTAGAGAGAAAATAATATATTTATATTAATATAAGGCAGAACTTTTTCCAAAAGATGAAATGTAACATCTTTTGTGGAATAAACTAAAAAAGAAAGTGTAACATCTATTATGGGATGGAGGGAATACTAATAAAATGTACATATCCCAATAATAACTAACACCATATCAAGAATGAATGCGTTTGAATGACACTTAAACTACTTCAAACTTAACTAATTTCATTCATTATACAATAAATCATACTCCCTCCGTCCCAAGAAAGATGACCCCTTTCCTTCGGCGGCACGGGTTTTTATCCAATTTTAGTTTTTGTGTTAAGTAGAGAGAATAAATATAGTAACAGAGAGATAATAAAGTAGAGAAAAATGAGTTTTCATTTTAAATAATGGGTCATCTTGGTTGGGACAAACCAAAAAGGAAAGTAGGTCATGTTCAGTGGGACAAAGGGCATACTCCATATGTGTTTTATACTCCCTCCGTCCCACAAAACATGTCACACTTGTGGGACGACACGGGATTTTAGGAGGTTTTGTTTTATGTATTGAGTGGACAGAGAAAATATATTTTTATATAATGATGTGAGAGAAGACTTTTTCCAAGAAAGAAAATGTGACATTTTTTATATGACAAATTAAAAAGAAAAGTGAGACATCGTTTTTAGAACGGAGGTAGTATTAAAGATTGTAATAAGTCTTTTATTTAATAAATGGATGTGAATATGAAAGTTATGATAGGAAGTAGAGTGTAAGTTTGATATCAATTTGAAATTTTAAAAAATAAATATATATTACTATAATTTTAATTATCATTCTTCCCATCTCTTTTATTTTATTAATTATGCATTAATTCTCGTGCCTTTCCAAATGCCCTTACTCTCTCCGTCCGCCATTAGGAGTCTCATTTGAGTTTGACATAGGTTTTTGAAATATAAAGGAAAGTGAGTGAAAAAAGATAGTGTAATGTGAGACTCATTTTTATATATTAATATTATACTAAAATGTGAGTGAAATGAGTTTGTGGAATGTGGGGTCTACCTACCATTTATAGTAAACGCGAGCCGAGACTCTTAATGGCGGACGGAGGGAGTACTATTTTTATGCAACGGAAGGAATACATTTATGATTTGTAAAGTGCACACAACAATATTATTTCTTACATTTTTATTGATTTATTGAGAATCGTAATCCTTGATTGCAATACTTCTTTTCCAAATTAGTTCACAAGCTAAACGATAAAACAAATATATAATCTTTGTTTCATCCTATATTTACTCAATTTAAAATTTTATTACTATATTTTTATTAGTATCTAATTTAATACTTCCTCCGTCCATGAAAAATAGACCACATCTGTCATTTTTGGTTATCCACGAAAAATAAACCAAGTTTGAAAAAGGACCTTACATTTGCCACCTAACACAATTAAACACTACTAATAATATAGATAGCACATTCCACTAACACTACTTCTCTCTTACTTTTTTCTCTTCTCTCTTACTTTACCAATTCCATATTAAAACTCGTGTCATTCACAATGTGGTATGTTTTTCGTGAACAGAGGGAGTAGTATATTTTAATTAGTCTTCAATTAATTAAACAATACTACTGAGATTATAGAATAAATTACGAAATTCGATGAAATTATAGATACTTAAAATCAAATCTAGTATTGAATTAGATGAAATTATAAATATCTAAAATTAAATCTAACTTATAAAGTGGGTATGACTTATTATAATATAAGTGATAAAATGTTATCACTTATTTTAAGCGATAATTTATTTATTTATTTATTTATTTATTACTTTTCATGTACTAAAAATGCATTTAGTCTTTGACTATCCATATCAAGTTATGCTATGGTCTGATATTAAATATAAGAAATAAGTAGTCAAATAAGATGTGATTATTGGGTGATCCAAATTTTTTATCTTGTCTTTTCAAGGAAATTTTAAATTTCTATGACCTAATTTAATCATATATTTAATGTGGTTATATTTAATTGGTTTTTTTCTTACTATTGATAAAATACTTTTCAAAATTATTGATTGGTTTAGTTTGTTGCCATGAGTTTATTTTAAATTTTATTATATTTAAAATAAAAATAATAATAACAATAATGTTAATAAAATAATAAATGATAGTATGATATATTAAGAAGATTGATAAAAACACGATAAAAAATTAAATAATAATAATAAATGCTCTATACATAATTAAATTAAAATTAAAATATTTTGAAATACTCAAATCTTAACACTAATCGATTAAATTATACTTCCTTCATTCGAAGGTAGTTGAGTTGTAGTATTTCTTTCTGGTTGTGAAGATTTTAGTTTGTAAAGACTAAGTGTCAACACCCCGTGCTATGCACAGGACATAAGATTTTTAAAATATGTGTAAATAAATATAAAAGAGTATGAGTTAGTTAGAATAAAAGAATAGTAGTAAAAATAAATACAAAATAGAGAGAAGAATACAAACCATGTGCAAATAAAGACAAAAAAGTAAAAACCGATTAAATGGAACAAAATAAACAACTCAACAAAATATGATCTGCAAAACACCAATAGTTAATAAGTTTTGGAAAACCTCTTTGTAAACAACATTAACAGTCGAATCCCCTACTATCATCATACTCATCTTTACAAACCAAAATCTTCAGACCGCACGACTCGTAACTCTAGATATAGCAAACAAATGAATATTTAGTTCCCGTCTACTATTTAGTTAATATAGGATAAAAAAACAGGCCATAATAAAAATAAGTAGCCCAATAGATATAACACTACAGCCCAAATAAGTATCAATACTAATAACCCAACCAACAGAGCCCAAATAAATTAAATCACAGCCCAAATCTTAATTGAGAAAAGCCCAAAAAAATAAAAATGACCCAAAATTTTTACCAACCACTAATACTAATACTTTACTAAATTAAATGATAAGATAATACACTTACCTAATCATCTTAACAGATAATTAAATTCATATCCCTTTGAAAACATTCAATTAATAGACAAAATAAAACAAAAATATAGAACCACTCTCTCTCTCTAACCCTAATTTCATCATCCAAATCGCCGCCTCCATCTTCCTCCACCACCACAACCCCGTCTGGTATTCCTCCACCACACCAAAAAGCCGCCGACCGAAAATCGAATACACTACAACAAATCTCCAAAGACCACTAATATAGGACTTATAAGGTGTATATACATATTTCTTTAAAAAATGATATTTCAAATAATGTCAATCCATGTGCACTTGTTAATTACATAAAGATAAGGCTGCCTTGCTAAAGAAAAACATTGATATGGATGGAATGCACGCATAGATTGCTGCAATCTTTTTTATAATACTCAGAGTTTTCTAACAGATTTAAATGCATTCTTCTAAGTGCAAAAACTTTAAGTAAGTTAGGTGCATAGAATGATTGAATTCAAATGCATTCAAGATTGGAGCCAAAATTAACACTCATTCCCATACCAACTTCTGATCAAATTCTTTAACTAAGTCGGTCATATTTCCAAAGAGTTTAGTATATCATAACAAAGAAAAAAAAGCTTCATGTCTTTATGTTCTTGTAGTAATACACATTATATGCCATCAATGATCTTTCCTGGAATAGTATACTAATCTACAATCTTCTGATTTCAGTTGGCCTAGTGGTAGACACAATAAAGACATGAGCTTTTGAATGAAGAGAAGCAACCAAAGAAAGAAGTTACAGGAGCTTAAAAGGTAAGTTAACAATAATTCAGTAATATAGGCTATAGGATTAGAAATAATATATTCAAAATTCAAATTGCTTTTGATTAAGTTTGCATGATATACTTGCTTAAATCATGGTTAATAGATATTAGTAAATATGAATGCATAAAAAACTTTCGGCATTATGTTATGGTAAGAATTCTAAGTCTAGGACTTATAAATTGAAACTGCTCTGCTGACATGCATCATATTTTTCAACTTTCAATCAAAGTTAAACAGTGAAGGATGTAATAAGAGGGAAATAACTGAAAAACACAAAAAACCTTCATAATAATCTGAAATGATAGCTGAAAATAAAAAATTGTTCAAATTCTTCCCAACAACATAAGATAAAGTATGCAAAACTCAAAAACACCACTACTGACTTCCCTCAAAAGCCATTAACACCACCAACTTTCTCTTTCTTTTTGAGTTGAACACCACTAACATCATCACACTCTTCAAACTCCAAGTCCAGGCATCAGAGCCATCAGCAACCCATTCAGGACCTTTCCCATTAGTAGCAGTTGACAGATCAGGGGTAAGAAAAGCATTCTGAGAAACCTATAAATATATTAAAATTAAGTTAGCAAACAGTTAAAACAATTGCAAAATATGAAAAGACAAAAACTCAGAACTAAATTAAAATACCTCATCAACATCAGCTCCAAAAGGAAATTCAGATCCTTCAACACACCAATCATTCACATTCTCAATCACAAGAATAGACAAATCAGGTGATTTATGAGAAACCTAAAATAAAAATGAAATATCATTTTTTTCCCTAAGAAATATAAAGACAAAATCTAAAATAAATAATGTATATACCTCAGCAAGATCATTCCCAAAAAGAAGATCAGACAACTTCACATCAGATTCAAAAATCTGTTCATCCAAGTCCTTAGGAATATACTTGTCAACCACTTCAGGTATAGTGCACACTTTGTTGACAGTAAATGGGTAGCTCTTATAATACTCAATATGATTTTTCAACTGAAGTTTGAACAAAACATTCCGACCCACAACAGTTTCTTCAATCTGAGTAGGAATGGAATTGATAAGAAAAGCATGCAAAAACATAATACACATTAGTACTACAAAGTTTGCAAAACTATCCCTTACAGAATTTATAACTGACAAACCTGACCACCATCTCCTACTAAGTCAGCCACATTTCTTCCTAATAACGGATGCCTTCCCTATCCCACAACAACAAAGAAGCATTGTTGGTGTGATCAACAACATTCACAACAAATTTGAACCTACAAAAGGCAACAATATTCATATTACTTGCTTAAGCAAACTGCTGAACATAATACATATATATATGTATATAAATAAATCCACATATGAGTGTCAAACCTTTTAACTGCATAAGAATGGGTCTTGTGACATCCTGTATAGTTATACTTATTGTCCACTTGTCTAACCTTCTTCATGCATGTCTTGCAAGCCAAATAAAACCATTCACATAATGGCACTCAACCGACTCAATCTTGCCAAAAACCCAAAATGAACCTTCCTCATAATCATATCCAGAAAGAAACTATTGACATTTTACAAATAAACTTCAAGAAGAGAAATCAATATTGAGTTTAAAAGTCCAATAATTATTCAATATATACAGAACAATAGAAAAGATATTAATCAAGCACAATCAATTAGAATTTAGCAAAAATAATACCAAAGAAGGTTGAATCATCCACTTGTTCAAACTGTGAAATTTCACTGAAGGGCTAGAAATCATACATCTCTCTCAAAAATCTCTTATCATTATCCTCAACCATCTCTGTCTTCACATTCATCAAGAGTCTAAACTGATGATTAGTGGTCTTATTTCCGAGAGAGTTAGGCCTGACAAAGAAGTTTTTTATACAAAAAACTCCACCTTCTCTAAGTTTACAACCAAGATTCTGGAGCAAACCATTTGGAAAAGTGGCTTGAATTCTAGTCCCCTGGAAACAAAAAAACCAATCACATGACTCAAACTATAAAATAGCTTATCAATTATAGTAACTATTTATAGACAGATAGCATGGATATTTTCAAAATATTATCTATCTTTAAATCATGTAAAACACACTCCAAACTATTGTCATTCTTGTCCTCTGATAAACCTTGATACAAATTAACACACCTGACTTTAATAGTTGAATTGGTAATTACCTTGCATAGATTATTAAAACATGTAACAAAGGGAGCCATTGGTTGGATAGTTCACCTGTAAAATGCAAAAAAAACATTAGTTTATTTAGAGGTATTTTCTATTAAACAATAAATCTTACTCTAACCATTCCAATAACAGTCTTATTGTAGGTATGAAAAACAATACAGAGAGGTATAGACACAGCCATTTGAGAAAAGGAGAGACATCAGTGACAAGTGACAGAGAGAGGAGACAGCACTGACAGAAATAAAGGTCAAGAAGATAAAAAGAAAGGTAATGTCTAACCTAGACAGAAACGAAGGTCAAAACTACAACAAAGACATGAATTAATTACAAAAAATAATAATAATGTTACATTCCTCTGCAGGTAAGATGCAACTAAGAGGTATAGACAAAGCCAATTCTTGAGAAAAGGAGAGACATCAATGACAGAGAATGGAGGTCAAGAAGATTATTCACAAACCTGGTAAGAATGCAGTTTACTGCAACCAAAATCAAAATCATTCTAATAGTCTACTGATTTTCTTGGCAACCAATAACTATAAACTCCATATATGTACAGAAAAAAACAGCAACAGAGGATATAGCAGTGTAAGAAAAGTGAGGCCAAGAAGATCTTCTACCAAAATGGAAAGAATGTATACTACAGCAATCAATACAACTCTAAATGAAACACTTAGTCTACTGATTTTGAACAACAAAAAATGACTACAACCTAGAGATGCCCACGGTTCGAAAACCGGCGGTTCCGGTTCGGAACCGCCGGTTCCGGTTTTGGCGGAAGCGGAACCGGAACCGGACCGTGAGGCTATTTCACGGTTCCGGTTCCGGTTCCGGTTCGAAAACCGGGCGGTTCCGGTTCCGGTTCGGAACCGCCGGTTTTCCGGCGGTTTTGGCGGTTCCGGTTTTTGAACCGGCGGTTTCGCCGGTTCAATTATTATTATTATTTTTTTTTAATTTGAAATTTGGCTTTATACAACAAATCGGAACAAGACAATGCATAATTCAAGCACAAATAAGACGAATAAGGAGAAAATGAAATAAATTTTATTGATTTTGAGTTGTAACGGACAACGATACATTACAATTTACAATACATAAGTATACAATACAACAACATACAACAATGTAATATAATTTACAAGTTTCGTCGGGCGTCGGCTCGTCGCCTCGTCGGACTCGGAAGGTAAATTTTAAAAAAAATGAAATGGGGGGGAAAAAGGAAAAATTGAAAAGGGCTTGAGATCAACTTAAACTTTCAAAGTTAAACTTTTCAAATTTAAGTTGAGTTGCCTACGTATCCACAATTTTATTGAGGAATCAAAGCCCACGTAGTTCTCTTACCTTGGGATCAACCCTTTTTTCTTGCAAAATGTTGCCCATTTTCTAAGCAAACACATATCAACATGCTATATACACATTGCTGCATTTCTAATAGGGGCAATTTGATCTTCCAAAGCAATCAATGCATCTCGAACACACATAGTCAGAATATTATTCAAGCATCTAGCATGGAAAAAATTAGTACTAATAGATAGTTTGTTCTGATTTTTTCCATGCTAGATGCTTGAATAATGTTCTGACTATGTGTGTTCGAGATGCATTGATTGCTTTGGAAGATCAAATTGCCCCTATTAGAAATGCAGCAATGTGTATATAGCGTGCTGATATGTGTTTGCTTAGAAAATGGGCAACATTTTGCAAGAAAAAAAGGTTGATTCCAAGGTAAGATTTCATAGATCATTCAGGATGCGGCTAAGTTGTACTTGAAGATCATTAAAATATATTCCGCATTTGATATTTATCAAATGGGGAATATATTTTAATGATCTTCAAGTACAACATAGCCGCATCCTGAATGATCTATGAAATAGGGGGGAAAAAAAAAATTGAAAAGGGCTTGAGCTCAACTTAAACTTTCGAAGTTAAACTTTTCAAATTTAAGTTGAGGTGCCTACGTATCCACAATTTTATTGAGGAATCAAAGCCCACGTAGTTCTCTTACCTTGCTTACCTTTTTGGTCGGCAGTGCTCGCCGTTCACCGCCCCCGTCGACTCATTGCTAATGTTGAGTGCTATCGCTTCTGACCTCGTCATCGCCATCGGAAGAAAATTCTTCACCATCACTCTCTACACGGAAGTCGAAATCCGGCTCTTGTGCTCTCATGTCCGCCTTTGCCCAATCGTCAAGTAACATAGTGGCTTCCATGTTCTTGGCGGAGAGATTGCTCCTTTTGTCGTCTAGGACACAACCGCCGACACTAAAAGCTTGTTCAACGGCGACGGTGGAAGCGGGAACGGCGAATATCTCCTTAGCCATGATGGAGAGTATCGGAAACTCTTTGTCATGTGTTCCCCACCAATTAAGGACGTCAATTTGTTGAGTAGGAGGACCTGCATCTTGAAAAATAGAGCGCGATTCCAAATATATATCTAATTCACTAGTCGCTCTAGTCCTATTGGTTGTAGTACCGTATAGATCTTGCAATTGTGATACTACGTCGGGATCGATCATGACATTGGAAAAATCCCCTCCACCAAAATCAAATGTAGAAGGACTAGGAGGAGCACGTACCTGGTGAGCGGTGTTATACCACATTTCATATTCCGCGTAGAGAGAACGAAGTGCACTATCTAACCTATGTTTGATTTCATCAACATCCGGAATACTTAGTTCGAAGCATTCTCCTCTTGTCAAGCCCATTTCGCGGAGTTGAGAAAAATCCAAAGCGTGCAAACAACCATAGTACATGTCTAAAATTTTATAAACACCATGCAACTTCCACTTTGGATCCAAGCATTTTGCAATCAAAAACACATTTGGAATACGTGAAAAATATTTTAACCATTTTTCAACCATGTAAAACAAAATAGCCTTCAACTCAACGAATTGAGTATTTTTCACACAAGTTTTAAAACCAATTGCCACATACATGCAATGCTCCAAAACGCGCACAGAAGTAGGATAATAAACACCGGATAACTCAACAGTGGCATTTTTGAAAGCGCGGAATAATCGAAATAAATCCATGCTGTGGTCCCAACAAGCGGGTATCAAAATCAAATCAGAAGGAACATGAGGACAACTTCTAAAAAAATCACATAAATACTCAATGTGGTTCAAAGTCGACTCCAACATATCATATGTCGAGTTCCACCGAGTTGAAACATCCAAACAAAAGTTGGTGTACCTGCATTGCTTACCATGACAATATCTCTTCCAAGCTCTACCAATAGAAGCTTTGTTATGAATCAACTTCACAGCAGTTCTAATAGGATCAACATACTTTTGCCACAAATCGATGGCATCTTGAACACACAAATTCAAAATATGGGCAATACATCGCACATGGAAATATTTACCATCAATAACAGGAGAACATGCACTGATTAAATCATCTATGCTAGCAGTGTTAGCGCTAGCATTGTCAAAACCAATAGAAAAATTTTTATTGATCAATTGAAATTCATTCAAAACTTGAATGATCAATTGAGCAATTGCTTGTGCAGTGTGTGGTGCGGGAAATTCCCGAAATGCAATCAAACGTTTGTTTAAAGTCCAACTGTGATCAACGAAATGCACCGTGATGCCCATATACGAATTTTTACAAAAACAATCAGTCCACACATCAGAACAAATAGAAACTTTATGCCCTAAGTTAATAATAAACGTACCTAATTGCGCCTTCTTTTCCATGCATTGTCGAACAACGGCTCGCGTCATTGAAGTTCGACTCAATTTTCTTGCAGCGGCATTATATACTTGCCGCATACTCGACTCAAAAGCATCGTTATCAAAAGCATTGAATGGAAAATGTTTCATAACGGCAAATCTAGACATCACATTAAGAGCATTTTTGTGATCATATTTCAAAAGAGTATTGCTACACATACCTGATGTTTGGGATGAACCCGTCGTCCCACTTCCGACTCCATGTTGAAAGTTGAGTTGAGTTTGGGTTGGAGCGATACCAAACTCGACCGGATGCGCTTTCTCCAGGTGACGGGTAAATGTACCGTACCCTCCACCCTTTCGGAATGTGTATACGTTTTCGCAATAGTTGCAATACACATTATAAGTGTTTGGATCGTTACTATCTTGTACCCTCTTGAAATGTTTCACGAAGATGTTTGAGGTTAAAGACCTTTCAGCTGGTCTAGGAGGTTGAGGAGGTTGTCCACGTCCACGACCACGACCACGCCGACTCCTTGGTGGTGGTGGGGGTGGCATTTCTTGAACCTCTTCTACCTCCTCCCCCTCCTCCTCGTCGTCATCATCATCATCGTCTTCATCAACATTCACGGGGGTTGGACTTTGTTGGGAATAGGCACCGCGACCGGGAGCACCACTACCGGTACCAACATAAGCATCGCCTTGGTATTGAGAGCGAGAGAGAGCAATAGCATGTGCCACATCTTGCTCTTCTCGAGCCTACAAAATAATATTTGTATTGTAAATACAAAATAAAATTATGAACAATAATGAAATGTAATTCAAAATTAATGAAATTAATAGATAATAAATATTAACTTGCCACTCATCCATGTTCATTTGAGAAATTTCATCAATAACGGATCTCCGAGATGGCCTCTTGGCCTTTCCCTTTCCCTTATCAACACGACCTTCTCGGGATGAAGACATATTGGAATGGTATGTAGAAATGTAGAAATATGGAATAATATATTTTTTTTTGTTTTAGTAATTGAGAAAGAAAGACAACTTATAGAACTACGGGAACAAGTATAACTGTATAAGTGTATAACAATGCGTAATAAGAGTAGCAATTGTGTAATTAAATGGAAGCACAATAGCACAAATGAGAAATTGGAGACAAAGAGAGAGAATTGAGAGATTGAAGAGAGAAACTCTTATTAACACAAGAGTGGGGTGAATGTAAATGAGGATAGAGGGGGGTATTTATAGAAAAAAATGAGGGGGAAAATGGAAGAATTCGAATTTGAAATTTAAAAAAAAAAAAAAATTTGAATTTTCACAAAACCGGCGGTTTTGGCGGAAAACCGCCGGAACCGGCGGAACCGCCGGTTTCCGGGCCAAAACCGCCGGTTTCCGAAATAAAACCGCCGGTTCGGTCAACGAACCGTCTGCAAAAGCTGCTCCATTGTCGCCTCGTGCTCCGCGCTGCCTCGAAAGCCACTAAACCGGCGGTTAACCGCCGGTTTTTCCGATTAACCGCCGGTTAACCACCGAAAAACCGGCGGTTTCGACCGGTTTTGAAGATCACCACCGGCCCCCATCCCCCTGCCTCGATTTAAGCGCCGGAACCGGCGGTTCCACGGTTAACCGCCGGTTCCGAACCATCCCGAACCGCCGGTTCGGTGACGGTTCCGGTTCGAAATATCTTGAACCTGAACCGGACCGCGAACCGAATTGCGACGGTTCCGGTTCGGGAATATTGCGCCGGTTCCGGTTCCGGTTCCGGAACCACCGGTTCCGGTTCGGCGGTTAACCGCCGGAACCGGAACCGGTGGGCATGTCTACTACAACCTCTACATAAGTGCAGAAATGATCCAACAACATGGGAGACATCAATGAAAGAAAAGCGAGGCCAAGAAGATCTTTTACAAAAAGTGAAAGAATGTACATTACAACAATCAAAACAATACAATCAGAAACAGTTAGTCCACTGATCTTGTACAGCAACCAATGACTATAATGTTTACATGTGGAGAAATAATGCAACAATAGGAGAGATATCAGTGAAAGAAAAGGGAGGCCAAGATGATAGTTTAGCAAAATGGTAAGACATTCTGAGATTAAACATTTAGTCAACTGGTCTTGTGCAGGAGGCAATAACTATATAGTGTTTACATGTGCAAAAATAAAGCAACAAAAGGAGAGATATCAGGGAAAGGAAAAGGTGGCCAAGAAGATCTTTCAGCAAAATGGTAAATCATTCAGAGATTAAACACTTAGTCCACTTATCATTCACAACAACTAACAACAATATAATCTTTACCTGTGCAGAAATAATGCAACAAAATGAGAGGTATCTGTGAAAGCAAAGGGATGCAAAGAAGATCTTTCAGCAAAATGGTAAGACATTCAAATATCTAACATAATTCCTACTGATTTCAAAAGAATGAAAGAAAGATAGAACTACCAAAAATCGAGCTAATCACTGTGAGTTGAAGTTGGATGTAGGTTTTTAAGAGAGTGTAGCTAACTGATTTGTAAATTGAGTGATTAAACATATTTATAGAGGAAGGAGACCAGCCTGCACTGCACACATGTACACCAAAACATATTCCGAAAAAACAGAATGATTATAAGAACCTTTCGCATATCTCATTTAAAATATATACCGAATAATATTTTAGTAAGTATTAAATAAGTATAAAAACAATAAAAGAGTGTTAAGAATGCATTATGTATCTTTGGTTTTAAAATAGCCGAATTAATGATAAGGAATATAAATGAGTGACAATTGTGTCTTGGAAAACGAATGCATCAGTAAAAGCTATTAATTGAATGGTCCATTTGCCTTGCCCAATAAATGAGCTTGCTGATTGATATTTTCTCTATTTAAACTAATCCAATTTTACAGGAGTGCAAAAGGGATTCATTATAACCCTAAAAAGCAGCCGCCAACCACTCTCTCCAAAAGAAAAAGAGAGAGACAAAAAAGTTCAAAGAGTCTGCTACCTACACAGAGGCTGTAAATATTATGAAAACAGATTCTTCCATGACAAACTCTTCAAGTCTATAAAGAGAAGAAGAAAGCCAAAACGGTGCATATCAAAAGGTAACACATTTCATAAATAATATTAGTTTAGACCAATTCCAATAAGTATCTTAATACCCTTTCTATAACAGATTACCAATTATTAAGTATAGTTCTAATATCAATATCAGATACCCTTTCTGAATCTGATTAAGGTGTTTTCCAATAAACTTTACACTACAATAGATCTAACTATCTTCGTATCAATATAAAGTATGCGCTATACAATTGTGGAATTTCAGATACACTTAGTTTCAAAACTAATAACTCCATTTTTATGCACATGTTATGAATTCATTTAAGGAAGAGAAACATTTCATACATAAAGCATACATCAGCAAAGATTATAAAGACATTCAGGATAAACTTACTTTTCAGGTAATCACATAAATTTCCATGATATTTATTTCACTAATCTTTACAAAAAAATGTACAATGAGAGTTAGTTGTCAAATATATGCCATTAATTCCTATACCGGATAAGATATATATCATACCCGATGCACTTTTTATTAGCACTATAAATACCTGCAAGTATACAGGGTACATCTAGTATAGCTAAAGGTCAGTACCGAATATCGAACACAGGGAAAACAAACACAAATTGGCTATCCTCTACTATGCTTCTTTCACTATTTGGAAAACTGAAAGTTTTTGAGATTTTGAAAACTAAAAACAGTTTGAAAGCAAGTAAACAAGTAATTGCAAATAATTTAAGAGGTAAAAGTATGAGAGATAAGAGAATTTCAGGGATGTGCGTTCACAGGTATGGTTATACAAATTCCAACTACAATACCCTAGCACAATTTATACTTTAATAGAACGAGTCACATAAGTTTTGCCCATGCGGCACAAGCGTAGATTACAAACACTAGGATATTCAATCCTAGATCCGTAACTCCTAAAAGTTCCTAAGACCCTTGAAAAGTCCCCAGTCTCAATTAACAGTGTCGTTTTAAGGGAAGCTAATTGTAGTGTCTACTAAGTGGATCTAACTCGCCAACCTCCTCTCACGATTATGTAGCAAGTTATATTAAATCATCACTGAATGTGTCACTCAAACGTGAAGTATTATACAAAACGGATATTAAATAGCAAAACAGAATTGTATAACCAAAATCGTTACTAACACATCCCTAGAATCCTATGAATTTAGTTACACATCATTGAATAAGCTAAAAACATAGAATGAAGGGAAAACAAAGTGAACATAAGAACTAAAGTAATAAAACCCAAAGGTTGAATCCTTATAGCCTAGATCTTCTCTTGATTCCTTCTTCAACCTCTTACACAATGAAGAACTCTCTCAATTTTATGCGCTAGGCTTATAAGGCAAAAAGAAGATCCTAATGAAGAGGTTTGAGGGGATATTTATAGGTGAAAATTCGAGCAGCATGAAATAAGGAAAAATGTGGCTAAGTTTGGTAAATCTTGGGGAGAAAGTAGGTCAAATTCGTGCGTCGCGTTTTCGCAGCGGGCCGCTGCACAATGATCCGTAGCCTCTGCCTCTTGGATAGCGGTCGCTGCATTGTGTTGCAGCGGTCGCTGTGAATATTCCAGTAGCTTCGGAAACTCTTCGAGCGGTGGCTGCGCACTCCCCAGCGGTCGCTGGGCTTGTTCTTCATTTCAGCACAACTTTCTTCGGAGCGGGCCGCTACTGGTTCGGCTGTGCATGTTGCAGCGGACCGCACTCCCCAGCGGTCGCTGTACATGTTGCAGCGAACCGCTGGGCATCTTGAATGCTCCAGATTTCCAACTTCGATTTTTTGCTGTCTTTTTAGGCTTAAATATGCACAAATCTCACAAAACACGTAAAAATACCAAAATAGAGAAAATATGCAAAAATATGGACATGAATTGTGGTTTTGACATTAAAACGGACCAAATAAAGGCCTTAAAACAGTGCAAAATCCGAGCGTATCAATATTCTATTGCTTTCAAACCATAAATTTAAGCAACTTCTTTCAAAACTTATTGGCAGATATGGTATATTGCAACCTTAATGTATACTTTCAATTGTTTATTGAACTGTTTCTCACTATATTTATAAACCCCAATTTCTACAAATTACATATACATGAATACTAACATATTATTTATCTTTTTCAAGGAAAAATTGCATTGGAAACAGATTTAATAATTTAAAAAATTGCTTAGCAAGAAAAATTTATGTATTTATTAAGCTCTCTCTCCATAAATACGTCTATCTTGATTTCTCTCTCTCTGTCCTATATTTCATTTTCTAATTTGTGATCGGATGCTCTTCCCTCTCCCTTTGCTTTATAATTTTCATAAAATTGTTATATTAGTTCAATAAGGATTTCAGGTGCATGTAATAAGATCTATGAAATAAAGATACCAATACAAATAATTAAATAGACTGATCATCTTTATTTCTTAATTACATAACCATAATACTAAATATGTGATTATATTTCCTTGCAGACCTGGATTAATAAAATATTATACAATGAAACTACAATCCAACATTGGGAAAATGAATTTCTTCTTGAAAATCTAAGCTTATTTATTGAAAATCTAATTTGTGTGAGTAATATATGTTTCTTTTAACAAATTACAAATGTATTAAATTGTGTTTCGAATAGGAACTTTGCTTAGATTAGGGCCAAAGGATCATGCTTCTTTTTTATAGAGTGAAGTACATAAATGACATCTAATCTTTCACTTTTGTACATAAATGATATTTGGTCTTTATTTTATATCATTTTTTGTACCCCGTGACAAAAATAACTCTAGGTATCAAATATGTGATTTTTTTTGTTATGGAGGATATTTTTAGAAATTTCAATTAAGAGTAACTACATAAATGGTACCTAATCTTCACTTTCGCACGTAAATGGTACATGATCTTTATTTTATATCGTTTTAGTACCTACAAATCACATTTTTGGTACCTGATATGATTTTCACCACAAAATACCCTTTAAACAAAACATTTTCCCATTTGTGTCATAGAGGATAATTTGGGCATACACAAAACTAGTACCAAAAGTAATACTCCCTTCGTCTGCCATTAGGAGTCCCATTTCTTAGCGGCACGGGTTTTAAGAAATGATAAGAAAAGTGGGAAGAAAAAAGTTAGTGGAATAGGGGTCCCACTTTTATATATTAGTTTTAAATGAAATGTGAGTTAAATGAGTTAGTGAAAGGTGGGACCCTATAACCATTTATGGTAAAAGTGAATCGCGACCCCTATTTGCGGACAGATTAAAATGGCAAAACGTGACTCTTATTCGCGGACGGAGAGAGTAATATAATATCTTCTCTCATTATCCTCACTTTTTATACTATTATTATTAACCAATATCAATATTATTATTTTGATGTTATACATTAATAATTAATTTATTGTTAATATCATTCAAATATACAAAATTATAATTATAGTTATAATTATATTTAATTATTATAATAATATTATTGTTATAATACTAAAAACTAGTAGAAATTCATAAATAATTATAGTATAATTATTTAAATTATGAATCATATAATATTATATAATAATAATAATTATTATTATTGTTATTATTATTTTATATTAAATTAATAACTAATCAATATAGTCATTATTAAAATTTAAAATGGTGAATTGTATTCATAATGATATAAAGAGTTGAATATTTTTAGTTAGGTGTTTCAATCCTAAAATCAGTATAAAATAATTTAATAAAAAATATTCAATTAATTTAATTACTTTAAATAATTAATTTAATTAATTTTTTTATTCTTGATTTATATTATGAATCCAATTAGATGTATGTATAAAGAAAAAAGAAAGAAGAAGAAACTAAAGAAGAAGAAAAAAAAGAAATAAGAAAGGAAGAAAAAAAATCTCATGTTTGATAATATTTAATTGAAATTTCCGAAAATATCCTCCATAGCCAAATAATCAAATGTTTGGTACCTATGGTTATTTTTGTCATGGGGTACCAAAAACGATATAAAATAATAATCGGGTACCATTTATGTGCGAAAGTGAAACATCAAATACCATTTATGTAGTTCACTCTTCAATTAAATAGTAGTATCAAACATGTGATTTTTTTTCTTCCTCTTATTTCTTTTTTTCTTCTTTAGTTTCTTCTTCTTTCTTTTTAGTATTTTATCTTCCTTTCTTCTTTCTTTTCTCTCCTTAGCTTATGTTTCCTCTTTTTTCTTTTCTCTTCTTTTCCTTCCTTCTTCTTAGTGTTTTATACATACATTTAATTGCATTCATAATATAACTCAAGAACAAAACACCTAATTAAATTAATTATATAAAGTAATTAAATCAATTGAATATTTTTTATTAAATTATTTTATACTCATTTTAGGGTTAAAACACCTAACTAAAAATATTCCAACTCTTTATATCATTATGAATACAATTCACAATTTTAAATTTTTATTATGACTATATTGATTACTTATTAATTTAATATAAATTAATTATAATTATTAATATTATATAATTCATAAATTAAGTAATTATACTATAATTATTTATTAATCACTACTCCCTCTATCCCATATTAGATGTCACACTTACATTTTCAGTTTGTCCCATAAAAGATGTCATGTTTCCTTTTATGGAAATAGCTCTCTCTCACATTAATATAAAATACTATTTTCTTTCTCCATCTAACACACAAAACAACATCTCCTAAAATCTTGTGCTATTCCCCAAGTTTGTCATCTACTATGGGACGGAGGGAGTACTAGTTTTTAGTATTATAACAATAATATTATTATAATAATTAAATAGAACTATAACTATAATTATAATTAAGTATATTTGAATGGGGGTCCTCTTCTAATGCTTATAACTCTATAATCCAAAACTAAGATTAAATCTACACCCTTGGATTTTGAAATGAGTGGATGAGATTAAAACTCACAAATTTCAATAAATAGTAGACAAAATATCAAACAAAGGGGTAATATTGTCATTATGTTATCATATGATAATTTTCGTGGGTATTGTTTTATATCAATATAGTGTATTACAAATATCAACAATATGACAAGAGAATATAAAAAAAAAGTACAAGAAAATATCAACACAGTTTTATTGATATTTTACCTACACTATATTGAGATTTTGCATAAACTATATTGAGATATTTTTTTGTATTTGTTGATAAAATCTGGTTATCAACATGTATGAAAATTGAAATATAATTTATCAAATTTCATCACCCGAACATCATCGGAACATATGCAATTGTGATCTCGTTGGAATCTTTATAAAATTATCTTTAATTTGATATATATTTTGCGAAAAAATAATTTAAATCAAGAGAGTTACGTAGATTTAAGGTTTTGAGATGATTTTGATGAGAGAGAATTGATATTAATATCCTTTAAGTTTATTTAATAAATTTTTTAATTTAAAATATAATCCATGTGGCATTATTTCAACCACTAGATCTCCTAATCTAATGGCTAAGATTTGGTCTTAATTTGTGATTACTAATTAGTTAGCAATTGATTAATCCCTTATTTGAATGATATTAAAAAATAAATTAATTATTAATCTATAATATCAAAATAATAATATTAATATTGATTTATAATAATAGTATAAAGAGTAAGGAGAATGAGAGAAGATATTATAATATCACTTTTGGTACTAATTTTGTGTATGCCAAAGTTATCATTTATGACACAAATGAGAAAATGTATTTGTTTAGAGGGCATTTTAGGCTGAGAATTGCACCATGTACCAAAAATGTGATTTATAGGTACCAAAAATGATAGTATAAAATAAATATCAGGTACCATTTATATGCAAAAGTGAAAGATCAGGTACCATTTACATAGTTCACTCTTTTTTATAAAATGTATACAATAATTGATTTTTAATTTCTTTATAATTATTTACAATTTCTATTCATTATTTGGAAATTGTCTTGACCTGTGCGTAGCGGGTGATAAAACTAGTTTAAAAAATGTGTAACTCTCTTAAAACTGACTTAAGGGTAGTAGCGCGAGAACTGTGCCCATTTCGTGATGGCGGTCGGCCGTCAGCCAACGCCGTCATCCAGCCACAGCCCTCGCCATCTCTTTCTCCCTTAAAAATCGAACATATTTGACAAAAATAAGAAGACAAAAGTGAATGGAAAATTCGAACCAAATCAAACGAATTGAACAAAAGATGATCTAAAATCATTATATTTTAATAACACAACTAAGAATTGATCCAAAATCGACAATTATTTGGGTTGGGTAAGAAAATCTGCATTCAGGTATTTTGTCAAGCAGTTGGAGTGCATTTCCCAAAATTGAAGAGAAAAGATGAAGATTATTTGTTCAGCCAATATTTTCTCGATAATCCATCAACAATGATCTAATATTACGAGGGGTGTTCGGTTTACAAGATTGTATTCCAGATTAAATATGTAGTGTGTTTGGTTCATGAGATTCAATCCTACAATTCAATTTTAGATGGATAATCATGGAATAATTAGTCATAGCTAACTCCCTATTACTAAAATAATCTCAAGACTCAATCCTTATCTTGATATTATTTTATCTAGCAAACCGAACACCACCTGAGTAACTCATTTCAACAAATTGATCATAATAAACATTTGAGACGGAAGGCACAATTTCTTAAGTGGGATGGGATTTTAGAAGTAGTTGTTAGGTGGAATAAGTAGAGAGAAATTAATTAAATATTTTTAATAAGGAGAGAGGTTATTTTCAAATAGAGAAAGATGGCATATCGAAAGACAAACTAAAAAGGAATATGGACGCTTGAGACAAAGTAGTAATATACGGCTGTATGCTGATAATTGAATGAAACTAGAATTTTATAGTTTGTTTGATTAGTGACGTTATGAACTATGATTACATAAATGTAAATGTAAATTGTTGAATAAAGTGGGCTTTTGCTCCATTTGTCCCCTAAATGAAAAAAATGGCTCATTTCATGAATTTAAAGTTATGAAGGAGTTTAGCTTAAAGCCCATTAGAGGCCCTTCAACATAACCCACGTAGCCCGAGCCAAGTCGGACCTACACTCATTTCCGAAAGCCCTCAATTCACGCTTGATTCAGGTTTGGAAATAGCCTACTCCCTCCATATGTGGAAAAATGTCTTATTATTTCAGGGTGTCCACGGTTTAAAGTCTTATTTACCTTTTTCTATTTGAGTTAAGTGCATCTCACCATTCACTTAAATCATTACGCTTACATTTTATTATTAAACCTATATATAAAAATATGGTTCACATTGTAATAACTTATTTACCCATTTTTCTTCTTAAAGTAAAAAATTTCTTAAAACTCGTGTCGAGTCAAAATGGAACTATAAATAATGAAATGAGGGAGTAATTTACAAGCAATATTTGAGGGGTATTACATACATACAAAATATTTCACCATTGTTTCAAATTGGTACAAAAAGTTTTAAATTAGAATAAATTATACAAAAAGTTTAATTAAGGTTTTTAAGTAGTACATTCTGTTGACTTCTTTAACGCCGTTTAAATGTATCAACACACTCCAATATACTTTAATGGCCAAAACTACATTCATACATCTCTTTATCTCCATAAAATATGCAATCAAACCTGTTACGGCTCCTCCGTCTTAGATAATTTGTCACATTTTTTTCATTTCGGTATGTCCCACACAGTGGCGGCATCGGCGGATCTAGGTGGGGTCGGGGGGGGGGGGGGGGTCGGCCGACCCCACCGCTGTCCCCGGAGAATCCCCGGATAATGCCCTCCCTCAGCCGCCGACCCCACGTCGCCGAAGTTCTGGCCCAGGGAGCAATGGCAGCAAACCTGTCGTCGCCTCTGCCGAGAAGAAGAAGAAGCAAATTCCAATATTTTAGTACTTGGACTTTACAAATGGGCCTGCCTTGTATTAATTCATACCATAATTAAATAAGCCCAACTTCCAATAATTTTAACCTATTTAAATATAGAGAATGCAAAAGGTTGGTAGTTGGTACAGACTTGGGCGAATATTAATACAGGAAAAGAAAATTACCCTTTCATTCTCTACCCAACATTATTTTCGAAGGAATTTCTTAGAGAGTTTCTTGTATCTTATCACTTATTGAGGTATTTAAAATCATCATTCAAGTTTAAGTTGGTACTATTATTTATTTTTGTTTTTTTTTCTGTTTTTACAATTCACATTACAGTGCTATAGCCTATAAAATTGATCAATAATCATTATATTCTCTAATTTAAGTAGATATAGGAATTATCTTTGCAGCTTTGCTTAATAGCTTTTGAATATTCATTGATTTTGTTTACCTTGTCCGAGATTAGATTAGAAAGTTTCATAGTATATGATAATTGATTAAATATAAATTTTAAATTTGTGTTACATTGTTTTTAGGTTAATGGATAAATTTCTAAAGAAAAGACCTCGAGTTTCTATCGGTTCTTCAAGTGCTAATGTTGAGCAAGAACCACAACAATTGGAAAATCATGTGGTAGTTGAAAATAATTCGGACGAGATTGAAATTGATAAAGAGAAAATCAAAGCCGACCCCGGATTACGAGACCCTATAGATAGTTTTGATGTGAATATTCGTGATCGAATTCGTAGAGAATATGTTGCCAAAGGTCCTTGCCAACCGAAAGGCCATGACTTTCCAAAAAAAACATATGGGAAAGATAAGAGAGGTTTTAGGGATGTTTGGTATAAAGATTATATTTGGCTTGAATATAGTACGACAACAGATGCTGCGTATTGTTTTTGGTGTTTTCTTTTCAAGCGTGGTTATTTAGCTCCAGGAGATGAAGCATTTGTTAGTGGTGGTTTCTCTAATTGGAAGAAGGCTAATGAAAGATTTAGAGCTCATGTTGGATCAACGGGTAGTGCACACCACAAAGCTAGAATTGAATATGAAAATTTTGTAAATCAAAAGCAGAGTGTGCCTTATATCGTTAGTAGAGTTGGTTCAAAACAAGAGAAGGAATATAGGATTCGTTTGACTGCAACTCTTGATGTTATTCGATTCCTTTTGAATCAAGGTTTGGCTTTTAGAGGACATGATGAAACATCAACTTCTTCAAATAGGGGCAACTTTCTGGAGTTATTATATTGGTATAGTTTAAGGAATGATGAAGTTGGTCAAGTTGTATTGAAGAATGCTCCCGGAAATAATCAAATGATTGCTCCATCAGTTCAAAAAGATATCGTTAATGCGTGTGCAGTTGAAACTACACTTGAAATAATGAAGGAACTTGGTGATGGATTATTTTCCATAATGGTTGATGAGTCTCGAGATTGCTCGGTGAAGGAGCAAATGGCTATTGTTATTAGATACGTGAATAAAAATGGAGAGATAATAGAAAGATTTTTAGCCTTAGTTCATGTTAAAGAGACTTCATCAAGTTGCTTGAAAATGGCAATTGATTTTGTATTTTCTAAGATGAAATTATCTTTGTCAAGATTGAGGGGTCAGGGATATGATGGGGCTTCAAATATGAGGGGTGAATTTAATGGACTTAAAGCACTTATTTTAAAAGAAAATCCATCGGCATGGTATGTCCATTGTTTTGCCCATCAGCTTCAATTGGTATGTGTGGCGGTATGTAAGGCAAATCGACATGTTTCTGATTTTTTCGGATATGTTAGCCCGATTGTTACAGTATGTGGATCTTCTTGCAAAAGGGCAGATAAACTCCGACAAATTGAATATGAAAGAATGGTTGAAAGGATTGAGAAAGGGGAAATCACTTCAGGTAAAGGTCTAAATCAAGAAACTTCTTTGCTTAGACTGGGTGACACTCGATGGGGATCTCATTATCTTACTTTAACTAGTCTTGCATCTATGTGGCCCTCGATAGTCATAGTACTTGAAACTGTATTCGAAGATGGGGTTGATCAAGAAACAAGTGGCAAATCTAAAGGGTTGCTTCAAAAGATGGAAAGCTTTGATTTTGTGTTTCTCATGATGTTGATGAAACATTTGTTGGGTATGATTGATCCACTGTCTTGTGCGCTGCAATACAGAGATCAAAATATTTTGAATGCAATAAATTTGATAGTGACTGTGAAAGAGGACTTGCAAGCATTTCGAGAATCTGGATGGGATGATTTATTGCAAGAAGTGGAAGCATTTTGCCGGGCAAATGAAATTGATGTTCCTAACATGGATAAAATTATTCCAAGAAGAATTCGTATGAAGAATGATGGACAAAGTATTACAATTATTATCGTGTTGAAATTTTTTATCAGGTATTTTTGATAACTAATATTCTTGTTTATTTAAACTTTGATATTAACTCCTAACATAATTTTTTTTCACAATCAGGTTGTTGATTTAATTAGTCAAGAAATGAGGAATCGTTTTTCTGAGTCCAGCACAGACCTACTCGAGTGTATGGCATGTCTTGATCCAAGAAATCATTTCTCCAATTTCAATGTCGATAAACTTGTTCATCTTGCCACCCTTTATCCGGAAGACTTTTCATCCATGGAGCTTAACTTGTTAACTAAACAACTTCAAAGTTTCGTGAGTGATGTAAGAAGAGATACACGTTTTTCAGATGTTGAAGATTTGGGAACTCTTTCAAAGAAGATGGTTGAAACGATGAAAGATAAGATTTTTCAATTGGTTTATCGATTGATAAAATTGGTCTTACTTTTACCAGTAGCTACAGCATCCGTTGAAAGAGTGTTTTCTGCAATGAAATTTGTGAAGTCAGAGCTGAGAAATAGGATGGGAGATGACTGGTTGAACGACAGTTTGACGGTATATAGCGAGAAGGAGGTGTTTGCAACTATTCCCAATGAAAGGATTTTGAGTCGTTTTCAGAAAATGGATACTCGAAGAAGCCAACTATCTCGCATAGCATAAGATTGTGGTATTTATATATTTACGTATTTTTGTTTAGAGATATTTATTAAAATATTATATTTATAATCTTGATCGGTTCGACCCCACGATTTTTGATTCCTGGATCCGCCACTGAGTGGCGGATCTAGGGGGGCAGGAGGGGGCGGTCGCCCCCTCCGTGCGACTATTTTTCCCTTATCGGGATGTAATTTTACCATGTCCGCCCCCTCCGTTTGCCTCCGGCGTCGCCCCGAATAACCAAAAAAATAGCCATGTCCGCACTAAACCAAGCTAATATTATATATTCCGCCCCCTCCATTTCCGGATCCTGGATCCGCCACTGGTCCCACATAATTTGTCACATTTAACTTTTTACCATTTGTTTTTGTAGTGGACCTCATATTTCACTAACTCATTCCTACTCATATTTTGTTATAAAACTAATATATAAAAGTAGGACCCATATTCCACTAACTTTTTCAATTCACTTTTCATTACATTTTCTTAAAACTCGTGTCCGGTCAAAGTGAGACGAATGATCTGGGACGGAAGGATTAATTTTTTGGGAAATACTTACAAAGGAAAGAACAGTAAAAAGAACAAAATTTTGAAGCCTAGTGATATTTCCCCTCACAACTCTTCGTCCCACCAACACCCATCTGAAAATCAGAGGTCCTCATTATTTGTTTCCTTTTTTAGCTTTGTTTTTATTTTCCGTTCTTCTCAGTTTAACACACTAACTTGCACCGTCGCTGTGTGTTTCTTTTTTGAAGGGTTTCACGTTTTATTTGATGTATTGTGTGTACGTATTTATGTATCAGTGCGAAATGGATTTGATTTGTTTTTTAATCTGAAAATATAGAAAAAAAATAAAAACTATGGCAGGAAGGTTGAAGAGCAAGAATGATACTTGTTGAAGTTGTGATTCTCAATTGAGATCATCAATTTGGAACGAGAACAAAAGAAAGGAGAAAGAGAAAGAGAAAGAGTTGTCAGTTGATGCCAGCCGGACTTTATTAAGTGTGATTTTTTTTACTTAGCTCTTACTTAGCTTAGCTTAAATGTGTTTAGCTTAGAGTATAAATAAGGATTAACACTTTCTTTGTATTGTTGTATCAGTCAGAAATTCAATCAATAAAAAAATCTCCTTTCTTTTCCCTCAAGTTTTTTCCTCTTCTTCAAATTCGTATGGTTTGTGTTTGATGATAGAATCGTATAGCTTCAACATGGTATCAATAGAGAATTCTCGTTTCCGCTTCGCTCGTAATGCCTTTCTCTATGGGATTTGAGTGAGGAGATCTATATGAACCTGCCTCCGGGGCTGATTGTTGAGGGGGGCAGCTCTTCTGGGCCAAAGCTTGTCTGCAAGCTGAATAAATCTTTATATGGTCTAAAACAGGCATCTAGGCAATGGTACCTCAAAGCTCTCTGAGGTGTTGGCCAAGTTCGGGCTCCAACAATCAGTATCCGATCACTCCTTCTTTTACAAGAGTGACAATTCAACTTTCTTTGGTGTAGTTGTCTATGTTGGTGATTAATTGCTACTTCTAGACCTGACATGATAGAGGTCTTCAAACAATTCCTCTCGCAGCTTTTCAAATTCAAGGATTTAGGAATCCCAAAGTACTTCCTTGGCCTTGAGATAGCCAGAAACAAGAAAGGAATTTTGGTTTCACAGCGGAAATATGTGATGGACTTGCTCAGAGATGCTGGGTTGTTGGGATGCAAACCATCTTCAGTTCCCATGGATCCAGTGAATCAGTCGAAGCAAGACACTGGAAATCCCCTGAAAGATCCATCCAAATTTAGAAGGCAGATTGAGAGGTTGCTTTATTTGTGCATCACATGACCTGACATAACATTTGCGGTACATAAACTCAGCCAATATGTTTCGAAGCCCTGTGATGAGCATTGGGAAGCAAGTGAGAAGATAATCAGATATCTAAAAGGAACTCCTGGCCATGGTTTGTTCTATTCTAGCGATAATAAACCTGCACTTAGCATTTTTTCAGATGCACATTGGGCCGCATGCTTAGATACAACAAGGTCTATGACAGGTTATTGTTTGTTCCTTGGCTCTTCATTGGTGTCTTGGAAGGCGAAGAAACCGCACACCATATCTAGATCGTCAGCTGAGGCAGAATATAGGGCCATGGCACAAGCGACATGTGAAGTGATCTGGGCTAAAGCTTTATTGGGAGACTTTGGCATTACAATGGAGAAGATTGTACCCTTGTTCTGTGATAATCAAGCAGCGGTTCACATTAGCTCTAACCCCGTGTTTCATAAGCGTACGAAGCATATTGAAATTGACTGTCACACTGTGAGGGAAAGATACTTAGAGGGGGTAATCAAGCCCTTACATATTAGGAATGATTTGCAGCTAGCTGATATTTTTACTAAACCTTTGGGAGTTTCTGCTTTTGAGGGCATTTTGAGCAAGATGAACTTGCAGAGTCTGTATTGTCCATCTTGAGAGGGGGTGTTGAAGTTGTGATTCTCAATTGAGATCATCAATTTGGAACGAGAACAAAAGAAAGGAGAAAGAGAAAGAGTTGACTGTTGATGCTAGCTGGACTTTATTAAGTGTGACTTTTTTACTTAGCTCTTACTTAGCTTATCTTAAGTGTGTTTAGCTTAGAGTATAAATAAGGATCAACACTTTCTTTGTATTATTGTATCAGTCAGAAATTCAATCAATAAAAAAATCTCCTTTCTGAAAGATTAATGGGCTAGATTAGATTAATAGGAAATAATTCTATTGGGCTTGGTCCAATGTTACAATTATTCTATTATATATATATGCTCTATTGTAGAGAACATAAGAGACAGAAAACCTAATTTTCTAAGAGAGAAAAGCAGCGCTACGTTCACCAAGAGATTTCCTAGCTTTCTCTATAGACCGATTATACCGAGGAATTGTTTCTGCATCGGATCGGAATACACGTGGACCTCGATAGAAGTGGATTCAACTTGCAGGACACAATCGTAGAAGAAAGCAACACAACAAGTAAGATTTAGTTCTGTTGTGTATTACGTGCTCAACTTACAATATAATTACGAATCTAGATCTGTTATTCTTGTCTGCAATTTCCGCTGTGCTCATTAGATGAATACAAGAATTCCTAACAGTGGTATCAGAGCCTGGGGTTTGATTCATAATTTGTTTTGTAATTTGGTTATATGTGGACGATTTCAGAAATCAAACCTTTTGTAATTGGTTTAATTGTTTCGACAAAACTAAAATTGGATTTCAAAGATGATAAATAAGATTACAAACTTTTTGGCATGTTTCGTATCTTTGAAACTAGAATAGGATTCCAAACAAACTTTGAGAATTGAAAATTTGCTCAATTATTTTTCGAAATTAAAGTTGAGAGCAAGAAAGGTTTGGGAAACAAATTCACTTTCCTGCATCTTTTCGTCAATGTGATTTTAATCAAAATTGGATTTCATACAATTCACCACCTCTTGTTCGTTGCGTTGGACGCGGAACGAAAAGGGCTATGTTGTGGCGTGCTGGGCACATCGAAAAGGGTACGGTGCTTGGCGTCGGAGAGAGCACGAGATCAACCATCTTTTGGACGAATCTGGTTGTGTTCTCATACCCAACGTGACCCCGGTCGCGATACTCCTTCTAGCCCATTAATCTTTCATTGACAACCGGCTGCCCGGTGACTTTGAACTGCTGGATGGGAGCAGCTGCTGTCCGAGGTCAGCGTTGATGCTGGAACTCGGTGGCATCACTACTGAGACCGGCGGGCAGCAGCGGTGATTTGACATGGAGGAGACGGTCGGCGGCGTGAACTGACCGACCAGCGACACTACAGTCGCGATCTGCGGCTGCTCATGAAAGACCAGAGAGAATGAGGCAAAACAAGGGAAGAATAAAGGAGTGGCGACAACGCCAGACTCGCCATGATTTCGGCGAATTAATGAGAGAAAGTAGGGGATGATGCGCCGCTGCCTGTGTTTGAGGAGGGAGTGATTTCATTGTGAGAAATCCCTAAATCTAATTGATAGTGACGACAGATGGAACGACGACGACATGGGATGTTTTTTTTCCCAGAACCCTAGCGGGTTTTTGAAGATCCGGGTCGGATCCGAATCGTGGTTTTGGTCACTGTAAATCGCATTATTAATTTAGAATTAATAATATTAATCAAGCCAATAAATTATTTACTATCATTATTTTGAATAATAATAGTAAATGTGTTTTAATATTGTTTTAGAATTAATATTAAATATATGTTTATATTAGTTTGGAATTGATATAGATCAGATGATAAATTTATTAATTGGATTAATGGATTAATGAACAAGAATTTGTCAATATTATTATTTTGGAATAATAAATAATATATGTGCTTGATGATGATTTGGAGTTATTACTTGAATTACAAATTTATTAATTTAGAATTAATATAGATTGGATTAATTTCGTTAATTACATTAACAAATTGGGGCATAGTTATCATCTGAAAATGATAATTTATACTCCACAGCACAATATTAATTTGGAATTAATATTAAATATGTATAATTATATTAATTTAGAATTAATATAATTAAGTCCACATTTAATTAGAGAATAAAATTTGATTTTATTTGTTGAGCATTATTTGATATCCTATGTGATAAGCATGTTATTTGATTTATGCTTGTTTTATTTAACTATAGTAGTTAGAGACCGTGTTATATTATGCCTGGGTAGGCGGCGCCCAGTATGTGTAGTCCGTGTTATACTATGCCTGGGTAGGCGGCGCCTAGTATTTGTAGTCCGTGTTATACTATGTCTGGGTAGGCAGCGCACAGTAATTGTTTAAGATTTTAATATTAGATATTAAATTGACAATTAGTATCACAAAATATAAGTCTTGTTTTTGAAACAAACGCGTCGTCCATCACAATTGTTTGATGCTCCTAGCCTTTTTGACCACGAGTTTTGCGCCCTCGCGTTTACTCTAAATCCACAAGGTTAAGGCTCATTCATAGATGCATAGTTGGCATCGTGTGATGGGGTTGACTTGCTTAAATTATTTTGAGTAGCCCTCGCAACCAAAATAATTTATGGATGTATATTAATTAGATTAATAAACCAAGAATTGTAAAATTGTTGTTACAATTGGCTTGGAGGCCTACTTGGTGATATTACTGTAGTCATCAGCCCTCGCAGAGGCTACAACTATATAGACTTGGATCTTGGACCACTAAAATTTATATTTGATATAAATTCGTATTTTATGTTTGGGGGCATAATATATGTTAAAATTAGTGGTAGCTAATCAATACAATAAACCCTTGTTCGATTAGTGATGCGAATGTGATCTTTTGTATGCTTTTCTAATTTGCTTTTCGTTTTATTTTCTATTCAGATAATATGTCAAACTTATCTTATGAGTGTATGATGGAAACAAACAAATTAACTAGGTCAAATTTCACTGAGTGGCAGAGAGACTGCCCAAAACTCAAGGCACAAGGTGCAACGAGTGGGAGCTTACCTATGTTTGTCATTGAGATAAATATGTCTATGAATAACTCACAATCCTGGGTATTGGATACCGCTTGTGGTTCACACATTTGTAATAATGTGCAAGGTTTAATTGACATCAGGAAAGTGAGGCCCGGGAAAGTAGACCTACGTGTTGGAAATGGAGCAAAAGTTGTTGCCGAACGCGTGGGAACTTATTGATTAGATCTTCCCTCAGGACATAGACTAGATTTACATAATTGTTATTTTGTTCCAGTTATTTCAAAGAATATTATTTCCATTCCGATGTTGGACATCGAAGGTTTTTCCTTCCATTTTACAAACAACAGATGCTCATTTTCTAATAATGGATTGTTTTATGGAAATGCCTCTTTAGAGAATGGATTATATATGCTTGAATGCAAACGGGATATTCTCAATGTGCAAAATAAAAGACTTAAGCTATGCAATACGGATAATGCTACTTATCTTTGGCATTGTAGACTTGGTCATATCAATGAGAAAAGGATAGCGAGATTGAGAAAGTTAGACTATCTAAATTCATTTGATTTTGAATCATATGGTGCTTGTGAATTCTGTCTCGAAGGAAAGATGACTAATAAGCCACTTTCTGGGAAAGGGGTGCGTGCTAATGATGTGCTAGAGTTGATCCACACAGATGTGTGCGGACCATTTCCAACTCAAGCAAAAGGTGGTTATTCATACTTCATTACTTTCAATGATGATTTGACAAGGTATGGATACGTGTATCTTATGAAGCACAAATCTGAGGCCTTTGAGAAATTTAAAGAGTTGAAGTGTGAAGTTGAAAAACATTTGAGAAAAGTATCAAAACTCTTCGATCAGATCGAGGAGGGGAATACTTGAGCCGAGAATTTCTTGATTACTTGAAATCGCATGGAATTCAGTCGGATTGGACACCTCCTGGTACACCACAAATGAATGGAGTATCTGAAAGGAGAAACCGAACATTATTAGATATGGTTCGATCCATGATGAGTTTAGCCAGTCTTCCTTTATTTCTCTGGGGTCATGCTTTATTGACTGCTATTTACATTCTGAATAGAGTTCTATCTAAATCAGTTGAGAAAACACCATATGAGTTATGGTATGGCAAAAAGCCTTGTCTTAACTATATGCGAACCTGGGTTGTCCAGCTTTTGTTAAGAAACAAATGACTGATAAGTTGGAATCTAAAAGTGAGAAGTGTTACTTTGTGGGATATCCTAAACAAACTAGAGGATATGAATTCTACTGCCCTGGAGATCACAAGGTGATAATCTCTAGGAATGTGAAGTTTTTTGAAGACAATTATGTCTTAAAGGAACAAAGTCACAACATTGTAGATCTTGAAGAAATTCAAGAACCACAAGATAACATTGAGAATGAGGTATTGTCAAATGGTTTGAACAATAACTTAGTGAGAGTTTTTGATGATCTATTGGGAGGGGAAATTAATATTAGAGGAGACCTTAGAGGGACTCTCGAAGAACCTTCTCAAGACAATGAGATGCATTAAAGACAAGATGATACAATAGTTGCATCACCTCTACCTCAAGAAGATCATAGTGATATTCCTGAACCTACTCACATTCAGAATGAACAGCCCGAGCCAGAAGAAAACCAACTCAATAGGCCTAGGAGGATTCGTCGTCCACCTGAGAGACTAAAGCTAATGGTTAAGAACCGAGATGATGAAGTTGATTTAGATGACGATGAGCCTAAGACCTATACCGAGGTGGTGTCAGACACTGATCGAGAGAAGTGGCTTGAAGCCTTGATATCTGAATAGGACTCGATGTAATTCAACTTAGTCTGGGAACTAGTTGACTTGCCAGATGAGGTTTACCCCATAGGTTGCAAATGGATCTTCAAAAAGAAGAGAGATGCAGATGGCAAAGTACAAACCTATAAGGCTAGGTTAGTGGCAAAGGATTATAGTCAGCGCGAAGACACTGACTATGATGAAACCTTTTCACCAGTTGCTAAGATCAAGTCCATTAGGATATTACTTGCAATTGCTGCATACTATAATTTTGACATTTGGCAAATGGATGTCAAAACCGCATTTCTCAATGGAGAATTAGAAGGTGATGTCTATATGACACAACTGTTAGGGTTAGTATACTGAAAAGCATGTTTCGAGCGACTTTGCACGAATAGAATCTTGCTGAAAAACTCTACAATTCACTTTTAACCCGATTCAGTATTATTCGAGCATTTCGCACGAATAGAATCAGTATATTATTACATTGTGTTTGCTTGTGCGTTTATAAGATGTTTTATAAACATTTAAATGCATAAGAAGTAAACGAAGCCTAAGTCTTTTGCTTAATAGACTGGTTGTGTGCGTCGTCCACTTTAAGGTCACTACAGTCGGTTCTATGCAATGCTTAGCAAAAGAAAAAGAAGAATTTCACAACCTAGATAGGCTTTGGCTACCTATCGTGAAAGGTTGCAATGTCAGTCCGATTATTTCTAAGCCTTATTGAAATAAGATGACGTTGGTGTGGTATAGCACTGAATGGATCTAACAGCAAGACGTGTCTTTATGCTATCTACTGAAAGATGAGGTCTTGATAAATAGGAGAATAAAAGAGACAAAAAACACAATTTTATTTCGATGAAAATTTCGTCCCTCACATATACAGTGTAGGGGACGAAAATTTCTCAGCTCTCCTCCGTGAGTTTTTCAGCTCCTCCTCCGTGAGAAAGTTCTATCTTCTTTATTCGAGTTCTAGCGTTTCGATAAGATCAGCCCACCCTGATGTCGGAATACAGTTCGGGACACTAGTCAGAAGATCCGTGGTCTAGTATTGAAGATCATCGTGGAGAAGGCGCGAGCAATCGACGATTCTTTGGAGAATCAACGAGGTAAATTGGCTAACTCCGTAGCAAGCATGTTTTAGGGATTATATGTGCTAAAGCATGTTAGAAATTCAAGTTATGAGCATGATACATGTGATAATTACGCGAATAGATTTTATCTGAATAATCTGCTAAATAGATCCGTATTATGTGATCCGTTAGAACGCACGCTTCCGCTACGAACCCCTTCAATTGGTATCAGAGCCAGTCTTTGGCTCTGATTATTTGGATTTATATTTCGTGAAATTCATGTATGCATGCGTTAATTGATTGCGAAGAATGTTCTTGGTGTTTTGTTTAATGCTTATGCATGATGAACTCAAGAACTATCTAATCAAAGAACTTGAATTACTTGATCATACGAGACGTGCGATTGAGGTAGGGTTGTCGAGACAGTAAGAACAAGGACTCGCGATCACGGGGCGACGCGCAGGCGAGCAAGGGCTCGTGCGCGCCGCAGGCCAAGAACAAGAATCGATCGAGACACCGAGACGCTGCAAGATATCCAACCCTAGTCGGAAGTTGCCGAGACGACGCTTGAGCCACTGGTCGAGAGTAGTGGGAGCATTGGGTCTCGGTGTGCCGAGACAGGCGACGAGCCACTGGCCGAGAGGAGCGGCCACCGCGCAAGCTCTTGGCCGAGCGACCGCGTCACCCGACGTGCCGAGAGCGAACGCGCCTTGTACGCGACGCTGGCCGAAGACGGAGGCGACGGGCTGGCCGAGGAACCGTGCCACCCGACGCATCACCCGGTGCAGAAACACTGGGTGCGTCGTGATCCGACGACGAACTCGTCACATTTTCGTCGTTCATCGTTCGTGCGAACCTCGTACGATGAGATAATGATGAAGGATTATTTTAATGATTATTTAATTATTTTATTAAAAGATATCAATAAAATATTATTATTTAAGGGAAATAAAATCTTTATGGAAGATTTGCCTAGATTTTAGGAATATTTTTGTTATTATCTATATCTATGGAAATAAATAATATTATTTTATTCCTAGATGATATGGATGAGAATAATTTAATAGTTTCCTAATATTCATCTAGATTCAAGATAAATATGGAAATAAGATTGGAATATATCTTTTGTGGATTTTATGTATTATATAACATTTGATTTAATATCAAATCATGGATTTATTAGATTCTTTCCTTATTTATTGGATTTATATGGAGTTTATTCCTAGATTAATCCTAGTTACATTTGGAAAATAATTATCTAATATTTATCTATATCCTATGGATTTATATGGATTTATTCCTAGACAAATCCTAGTTGGATTTAGATAATGATAATATTATTTTATTCTTATCCTATGAGTTTATATGAACTTATTCATAGATAAATTCTAGATGGACTTGGATAGAGATAATATAATATTTTATTCTTATCTTATAGATTTATGTGGATTTAATCCTAGATAAATCTTAGATAAATATGAATAATTATAATATAATATTATCTAATTCTTTGGATTTATATGGATTTACTCCAAGAATAAATCCTAGATGGATTAGGATTAATATTTATATTAATTTATTTTATCCAATGGATTTTAATAGATTTTATTCTATTAAAGACAAATCCTAGATGGATTAATATAAACATTAATCCATGTTATCCTTATCTATTGGATTTATATCCTAGATAGATTAGGATAAAGATAATATATAAGAAAATCCTTATTTAATTGGATTTAGATAAACTTATTTATCTAAGAAATCCAAAGTAATGTATGATATATTCTAGATATCTATTCTAAATAGAATTAAGATTTGTATAAATCTTGGTTGGTTGGATTTTATTTATCGTATGTATTATGATGGAATTGTTTCTGTCTAATAATATCCTAGAATGATTTAAATAATGATAATCCTAGATCAACGTTATTTTGAATTGAAGGATTTGATTTTATCGAAATAAAATCTAGAATGACCCTAAATGGATTTAGATAGTTAACACTATCTTGATAAATCCTAAATGATTAAGGATAATAATTATCCAAGATAAAACATAATTAATTAATTGATTCTCCCTTGACTAGATTAAATAATTATCATTAATTATCCAGTGTGTTTAAATGTCATGCATTAAATGGATTTATCTGTTTATTTGGTGTTTATCTTTGTAAGTGGATTATCTGCTTTATCTGCTTATGTGATAATTATGCAAAAACCATATAAAATATCTAAGCGATAATTACAACAAGTGCGTTGTATATGGTCTCCATCAATTGGTCTGCAATTTATGAAGCTTTTTCTAATATTATCGTCATCTGCTCTGTGGGGACAATAATCCTAAGAAATAGCGAGTTCATGAGGGCGGATTTCTCGAAATAAATAGTATGAACTAGAATGTGGTTTCCAATATTATCGCCACCTGCTCTGTGGGGACAATAATCCTAAGAAACTACGAGATTTAGAAGTTCGCACAGAATTTGTGAGATAGCTTGATCTTGTGAGCAGCACATGAGCATTGTTATGGGACTGTGTTGTAGAAATGAGACTCTGTAATGCTAAATTCGGTGGTCTTGCTTAGGCAACATTAGGCGGCCATGCCACTCTGTGGTCTCTGGACTATTCGTCGGTGTTGTGACCAGTAAAATTGTAAGATTTTAATGCGTTGACTTCCTCTGGAGGGTACAAAATTTTAATTTTACAGTTGCAAGATACATAATTGTTTTGTGGTTATTTGCGATTATGTATTGAGCATAAGTATGTAATAATAAGTTTATATGCCAAATCTTCATTATGTCATTCATATTTTGTCTGCGATCCTTAAAGAAATGAACTCGAATGCCAAAATTATGCAGACTGGAAATGAAAATGGATAAGATTCTCATCGCTGAAACTTGGAGTTTATACTCAATGATTCATGTCCTCCATTTCCTCGACATAATTCCACGAATATTGTTCGAGAATGCTTATTGCATGTACTTGACAAGTTCTTTGAGGAATAAGGTCAAACTAATTTCTTATAAGTAGCATGACAAGTCTTGGTTAGTGACGATGAAAGATGGATATCAATAGAATCTGTCAAGATGATTCGATTGGAATATCCTAGAGGGGCAGAATGTTTTGAGGAATCTTTTGATCACTCAAATAGTTTTCTGACTCAAGTCATCGTCTAAAGTAATCAGAAATGACTACAAGAAGGTTTAACTGAAAAGTAGAAAATCCTCACAATATTAGTCGTTATATTACTGTTAGAGGAAAGTAACATGATAAATGACGAATTCGTATAGGCTACATTTTTCCTAAGTCCTAGTTCATTTGAACAAAAGACTAGATATGGAAATGAGAGAGCCTGAATTGTCATCAATTTTTTTTTAAAGCGAGTGAAGATACTTTGTAAGTTGGATTGACCTCTTTATAAGAAGGACAATGACTTACATGAAAATGCGGCTTCTAAGTAAGAGATCTTGATCTAGTTAGGCTTTTGTTGCAGTGGGAGTTGTTAATGCTCAATTATTGTTTTATGGTTGATGTTTAAGGCATCATAGTATTGAAACAATATAGATGCAACAAGATTGAGTATGAAACAACACATCAACTTCTTAAACAATGAATGATAAAGTATTTATGGCTCTTAGTCTTAAGGCCAAGAAAATACTTAGTTATTGTTCGAACTGATCTAGACTACCAAGATTTTAACAATTTGTTAATTAGCTTGAAAGTCGAAAATGTCTGTCTGATGCACTTTGAGTTAGAATCATTTGATTCAGACTACTTATAGAAGTGCGACATAGAAAGACAAGCAAGTTTCAATGGTTTACACCATAATGAGACAAGCAATGGATTATGATCAGTAGTGGGAGTCTAATCTCCATTGACGAATCCAAGCATTCTTCTAAAGAATGGGATAGATATGTAAGAATGAATCGAAGTCTTTCTAAGACAAGTTTGATTAAGTGATGAGTTGTACTCATGAAAATCTTATCATTGATGGGATAAAAGTTAGATATAACGAGCTACACCTTAAAGAAATTACCAAAATCAGTACCTTCTACAAAACACTAGCTGTGGACTAGAACGACTCTAGTCTGGTACATCTCAAGGTGTAGTGTTGTTCCAACACATGTTGGAATTGTATCTAAGTAATTGGAGTTGAGTACTGAGGTATGTTTTAAGGTTGTCCCAAATGATGTAAGATTATTAGTTCTGTAATCTTCAAAGATAGAATTCTTGTATGAAGATCAAGAGAAGAACTAAAAGCCTAACATTGTGATAACTCTCAGGACAGAGAGAGATATCGAATTTTCCACATTACCAAGGACTCATACCATTAGAAATTTTGCACTAATGAAATCAACTTCAACACCTAAGATTGTAAGAACCATATCGTAGTGGGAACGTTCCTAGGAACATAACAAGTTCATGGGTCTAAGAGTGTCTCAAGACTCGGTCTTAGATTAACTTGAACATAATCCCTTTAACTACAATGTAGAATTGGTTCATTTGGATATTCATCCTTGAAAAGGTGATAGATTCCAAACTACAATCTTAGATAGATAACATGTTTTACAAGACTTGCAATACTACCTACAGGCTGTGTCAGTCAGTGGGAGCTAGTACATTTGCAAGTGTAAACATGAATCTCAAATGGCTAGACAATGACAATGGGCTATGCCCAAAGAGAAATATCATCTTCTCGCTGTTTTTGTGCCAAGATTTGTTCGATCCTACCGTCTATCGGAATTTACATAAATTAGAATGTATGTATGATGATTGTCAAGGCAGCTTTCTATTAATAGAAGTCTTGAAGAAATCATCTACATAGAACATCCTAATAGGTATGTAATAGAGGGCAAGAAACACATGATTGGAAGCTTATGAAGACCTTTGTGGTCTTAGGCACGCATCTAAATCAGAGTATGTGTTTTAGCTAGATTGTCAAATGTTTGGAATTTGACATGTGCACTTAAATGTGTTGTGAAGACAAGGAAGTTGAAAGTGCATTAAATATGGTATTATTGGTACTGTACGATGATGAAATCTATAAAAGTTGCAAACAACTAAGATTGGCATCTAGCGTAGGAGACTGGTTGTCTACCCAGTTTAAGATAAAGGATTTAAGAGAAACTAATTACATTCTAAGCATCTAATTTTTTGAGATTGCTAGAAAGAATGTTGAGATTCTCTTAGGAATCCTATATCTACACATTGCTTGGAACATTTTAGCATTAGAATTTCCATGAAAAGGTCTTTACCATTCAAGATGGAATTGTCTTGTCTCTAGTCAAGTGTCGTTTGACACTTAGTGAGAACAAGAATTATGAGATTGGTTCTGCAGATAGATGTCTCATGTATGCTATGATGTGTACTAAGTTTGATATTAGTTGTGCTTTTGCATAGCAAGTATATATCATATTAACCATGGCAAATGACTTTGATTGAGGTAATGGATATACCATAGTACTTGAGAAAGACTAATCGCTATATTCTAGTTTACCAGTCATTAATGTAATGTCTATGGGGTTACACTGACTAAGTCTTATGACTAATCAGTGATCGAGTAAGTCATCCTCATTATGTGTTTACATTAGGAGTATAATCCTAGAAGCTTTGATCGTAAGTTTGAGTATGCCTATGAGTAATTTTACTCTGGCAAAGGCTAACTCAAGGGAACACAAGATCATAAGCTAAGCAATCACATAGACAGATGAAATTAATTAAATATCAAGTACGCAACAAAGACATAGTGGTGGAAAAGATATTATCATAGAACAACCAAGCAGATTTTACACATAATTTGCTTTTGTGGCAACATGTTTCAAACATGATGTGGAATGAATGGTAGTTCGATATATCTAGCTCCAAGACCTGCTTTGTGTATAAGTGGAAGAGTTTTTGGGTGGCAGTGGGTATACTCGAAAGCATGTTTTGAGTATAAGTGGGAGATTGTTAGGGTTAGTATACTGAAAAGCATGTTTCGAGCGACTTTGCACGAATAGAATCTTGCTGAAAAACTCTACAATTCACTTTTAACCCGATTCAGTATTATTCGAGCATTTCGTACGAATAGAATCAGTATATTATTACATTGTGTTTGCTTGTGTGTTTATAAGATGTTTTATAAACATTTAAATGCATAAGAAGTAAACGAAGCCTAAGTCTTTTGCTTAGTAGACTGGTTGTGGGCGTCGTCCACTTTAAGGTAACTACAGTCGGTTCTATGCAATGCTTTGCAAAAGAAAAAGAAGAATTTCACAACCTAGATAGGCTTTGGCTACCTCTCGTGAAAGGTTGCAATGTCAGTCCGATTATTTCTAAGCCTTATTGAAATAAGATGACGTTGGTGTGGTATAGCACTGAATGGATCTAACAGCAAGACGTGTCTTTATGCTATCTACTGAAAGACGAGGTCTTGATAAATATCTATTTCTTAATCAATGTACGTTAGCACTGAGCATACGATATTGAGTATCTACTACTTTGACTTACCAAAGGTGCGGGTTTTTCATCACCCAACGATCCAGGTATATTGGGTAGTGGTGATCATTATCTAGAGGTGCTAGGATTACTATTATGTTGAATCGTGCGTGAGGTGAGTCTCGTTTGATAATGTCCTCAAGAGGAGCTTGAACAAGGTTTTATTATTCGGAAACTGGCCAGTTGGAGTTTTATTACTCTATGAATAATAAATAAGTGTTTCTTGCTAAGTCTACTCTTGGAATTAATAAGGTGTTAATTAATTAAGTCCATAGAAGACTTTAATTAATTAATGAGCATTTATATCTTAAGCACGGGAAATAAATAATAAACAAAATGGAAACCCGGAATACTTATAATTTCGGATTTGGATGGGGAGTTCAATATTACTTCTGTAGTGGCTGCTCGTAATATTCCAATATAAGCTTGTATTAAATTTTGGGTTCATTTTAATTAGTAAAAAGCTAATTGGGGGAGCCCATATCCAAAACCTTCCATAGATCCCTGATTGGGCCCAATATGAACTATTATAAATAGGAAAATAAAAGAGACAGAAAACACAATTTTATTTTGATAAAAATTTCGACCCTCACATATACAGTGTAGGGGACAAAAATTTCTCAGCTCTCCTCCGTGAGTTTTTCAGCTCCTCCTCCGTGAGAAAGTTCTGTCTTCTTTATTCGAGTCCTAGTGTTTCGATAAGATCAACCCACCCTGATGTCGGAATACAGTTCGGGACACCAGTCAGAAGATTCGTGGTCTAGTATTGAAGATCATCGTGGAGAAGGCGCGAGCAATCGACGATTCTTTGGAGAATCAACGAGGTAAATTGGCTAACTCCGTAGCAAGCATGTTTTAGGGATTATTTGTGCTAAACCATGTTTGAAATTTAAGTTATGAGCATGATACATGTGATAATTACGCGAATAGATTTTATCTGAATAATCTGTTAAATAGATCCATATTATGTGATCCGTTAGAACGCACGCTTCCGCTACGAACCCCTTCAACAACCTGAAGGTTTTGTATCGAAAGAAAGGCCGAATGCAGTGTGCAAGCTAAAGAAGTCCATCTATGGACTTAAGGAAGCTTCGATGAGTTGGAATATTTATTTTGACAGAACAATCAAATCGTTTGGTTTTGTCAGAAGCAAAGAGGATCCATGTGTTTATAGTAAACGCGAAAATGAAAACGTCGTATACCTTTTCATATATGTTGATGACATCTTGATTATGGGAAGCGATCGTTCCATGATGCAATTCGTGAAAGAATGATTGTCTTGTTCCTTTATGATGAAGGATCTGGGTGATGCTTCCTACATCCTTGGAATCAACATCTATCGAGATAGACCGAATAGGATGTTAGGATTATCACAATCCACTTACATAGACAAGTTGCTAAGGCGCTTCTCAATGGAGAATTCTAAGAAATATTTTCTTCCTATGGGACATGGCATTGTATTGTCAAAGAAGGATTGTCCTTCTAATGACAAAGAAAGAGACAACATGAAAAGGATCCCGTATGATTCGGCTATAGGATCTATTATGTATGCCATGATTTCTACTAGGCCAGATGTGGCCTATGCGCATAGCATGACATGAAGATTTTAGCAAAATCCCGGTGAGGAACATTGGAAAACTGTTAAGACTATTCTTAAGTACCTCAGGAGGACTAAAGAATATTTCTTAGTCTATGGTGGACAACCAGAGTTATCAGTTACTAGGTACACTGATGCTAGTTTCTAAACAGACCATGACGACTATAAGTCTTAGTCTGGATATGTTTTTATCCTCAATGGTGGAGCAGTGAGTTGGAATAGTTCCAAACAAAGTACAACTGCCGATTCCACCATCGAAGCCGAGTATATTGTTGCATCTGAAGCTGCCAAAGAAGTTGTTGCTTTGTTAGAGTTTGTTAAAGAACTGGGTGTCATTCCGAGTGCCAATAGTGCAATACCTTTGTATTGTGACAACACTGGTGTTGTTGCGCAAGCAAAAGAACCCAGAGCTACGAACAGGAACAAGCATGTTCCCAGAAGATATCATCTGATTAGAGAAATAATTGAACGAGGCGACAAAAAATTATAAAGAGTACCCACTGATGATAATTTGACTGATCCTTTCACCAAACCGTTATGTATAGCAAAAAACAACAAGCACTTTGAGAGCTTAGGTGTTAAGCATGTTGGTAGATGGCTTTGAATCAGTGGGAGTTACAATTTTATATGTCTTAGAAACATTTTATGTTGAGACAATATTACTTGATCACATTATATGAAAATTTTATTTCCTATGGGTTTTGTGCACTTATTGGAATAATTGTTTAAGATGTTTGTATTTATTCTAAATATTTGTTCCCTTGAATTATGACTGTCGTTAATGGTGTGAGACATTAATGATATAGTATAATTCTAAAATAACCCTAACCAATGATCATCAAGAATGTGATATTGATGATATGTTATAGGTTAGCATGGGGTTTGCATCACATTCTTCGAGAATGTATTTGTTCTCAGAACTATGAGATATTAGATACTCGTGATGGATACATGGTATACTTTGGAGAGTATTGGTATACCCTACTATTAAACTGTTTGTTGAGTGTCTATAGTTTATTAGTACATGAAGTATGTAATAGTCCTTGGATCTGAGGTCATTACACATTTTGTTTGTTGTGTGGTGTGCTTTGACCTTGTACAACACTTTGCCTCCCCTCGAAGGATTGAGACACAGACTTGTGTTGGGTACATCATAAGATAAATGGAAATGGTAGTTGGGCCAAGAATGAGATTCATTCCTTGATAAGAAATTCGGGAGAACACTAAAATTCTCTATATTACTTGACCATTAAGTCATTGGCCAATGCAAAGATATATTCGATTAAAGTAATTGAATATGATCAAATGAGTCATTTAATAAAGATGAGATAAAGTGATTGAGCTATTTGAATGACACATGACAAATCTTAGGCTCAATCGGATGGTTCGTGAATGAAAGGATATTAATATAAACTTTGTGTAAAGGCTAGTTTACCGAATTCACGTAAACGTCCTTCATATATTGAGCTACGCTGCCAACGCAGTCTAGGAGTTTTGTGCAGACTTCGATTAGACCGTCGTCGATAATGGGGGCCTAAAGGGTCACACTATATGTGTATTTTGATCCGCTCAAGGGTACAATGTTAGAGCTGTGTATTATATCTAATGCTAGTCTAAGTGGGAGATTGAAAGATTAATAGGCTAGATTAGATTAATAGAAAATAATTCTATTGGGCTTGGTCCAATGTTACAATTATTCTATTATATATATGCTCTATTGTAGAGAACATAAGAGACAGAAAACCTAATTTTCTAAGAGAGAAAAGCAGCGCTACGTTTACCAAGAGGTTTCCTAGCTTTCTCTATAGAACGATTGTACCGAGGAATTGTTCCTACATCGGATCGGAATACACGTGAACCTCGATAGTAATGGATTCAACTTGTAGGACACAGACGTAGAAGAAAAACAACAAGTAAGATTTAGTTCCATTGTGTATTACGTGCTCAACTTACAATATAATTATGAATCTAGATCTGTTATTCTTGTCTGCAATTTTCGCTGCGCTCATTAGATGAATACAAGAATTCCTAACACTTTCTTTTTCCCTCAAGTTTTTTCCTCCTCTTCAAATTCGTATGGTTTGTGTTTAATGATAGAATCGTATAGCTTCAACAATACACTTCACTGAGCACATAAACTGGGCTTTTTTATTCGATTTAGGAATAGAAGACGATGGCATTCCAATGTTAACTGGTCCTTCACTAAATTTCTCAAGGCTTTTCTGGAGGAAGTTTACGGCATTTCTTGCTTGAGATCCCTGCTGCCGGTTATTGGAGAGGGGCAGGTGGTTGACCAAATTGACTATGTTAAAAGAGTTTAAACAAAATGTACTAATTAAAATCTTAAATGAAACTTTTTTGTATGATTCATGTTAACTCAAAAATTTTTTTATGAATTTAAAATATTGGTAAAATATTTTGTATGTGTGGTGTAATTATCCCGATATTTGACCAGTTCGACCCACCTGCATTCTCACTGGTTCGCTTCATTTCACAGTTAACTCCGGTTTGAGACTACAAATATGCATCCAATAATCATAGAGATCACTCTTTATCTTTATTAGTGTTATAGGTCCACCATCCACTAGACAGCTAGCACATTTTCCCAGCTTTTGCTTTAGCCACTCGTCTAGTGGTGGCAATTGCATCGTACTCTCTTGCTTTGTTGCAAATTTTCATTATATCTAATGCAATAATATATTCCCTACATCTGTGAATAAAAGATACATTGAACTGGTTCACAGTCGAACCGACCAGTTTCAGCGGTTCAAAACGCTCAATTGGTAACTGGTTTTAAGGCCAAACTGGACCGAGACGGTACCGGTTCATGGCCTAACAGGTCGAGCCGTCGAGCGGCAGCACAAGACTGAAACGAACGATACTAGTGAACACAATGCCCCCGCGATATGTATTCAGCACAGGATAACCGACATCGGTCAAGCTCATGCTTGTGCCAATAATTGAAGAGGCATGGCCAACACAATTGGGCAGGGATCCGACATGCCCAAACACCACTCACGCATCATCACGTACGCAATAAGTGGACACAATTAGTAAAGAACTTTGCATTTATCTTATCTTTGGATGCAACATTCCATCAATCAAATTTATTCAAACCGACATCTATTTTTGCGTTTGCCAACGGTCATCAATAAAAGCATACTACGAATTACTTCATCTATAAATAGCGTGGATGCATTTCCACAAAGAATCACACAAACAAGATTGGAGCCTTTTGCATTTCCACATTTCAATTTTGGTAATCTCCTCTCCTAATCCTTCTTTTTCAAGTCTTAAATCATTGGATACACAGTCTTTCTTATTTCATAAAACTTTGTTGGGTATTTTTCTTCCTAAGTAACTGTAATACTTAGCTATCTTCTTATTGTGTTCAACCATTTCTTATCTTTTCGAAGAATTTATGATAGTACTGTAGCTGCACTGCAGAAAATGGGCTTTATTGATATTTTTTCTGTAAATAAACTCCCAAAATCGTTATGGAATGAAAGCCCGTGTCGACGAAGACAAAATATGTATGAGTGAATTTAAGATTGTCTATTAATATTATACACCGACTCTCTTTACACTGACGTAAGATATTATTTGTTTATCATTGGGCTAGTTAAAGTTTCAATCCATAGTCCGTGTCTCACTCTAATAATATATCATGATATATATCGTCCTAATTAAAATTAGTTGTTATAGAAGGTGTTGCTACTAGACTTATTTGAGGTTAATTTGCTAAAAGTTAAGACGGAATTTTTCTTTAGAATTGACAAGAAATAGCCGTCGATAATCCGTCAAGAAATATTAATTCAAGTTATTTTGATTGTATGTACAAGAGGGTGATCATCATGACCTTCATGCTTCCAAAATTCATCGCCATTAGAACAACTAGTTATCCTGATAGAGGGCATTTATACTACAACGAAAATGGAAGTTCAGTAAATCTTGGGGAACAGAGCGTGTTTAGCACGCTCGTGACGACTGAAGTAGAACGAGCAACCCCAACTACGTTCACCTCCGATTCAGTAATTCCAACAGGTATTGGTCAAAGAGGGCGAACAGCATCGTCATCGTTGCTGAATCAAAGCAGCCCGTGGAAGACACGATGGATCCTTCATGCACGTTGTTCCAGACATTTCAGGCGGATGATGAGCCGGCAGGTGTGTTTTACTTGAATCACGTTCCGACCGTCTGTTGGTAGATAACATTGAAACCTGGGGCCTTTATGTGGAGGTAAACCCCCCCGATACGTACGGTCATCTAACTTATGTGGATTGGAGTACATTGGTGAAACTGCCTGCCCACGTGGCTTTCAAAGGCGATAACGGCAGGTACTTTTACATATTCTTGTCATTACACCGCAAAAATTGCTACAATAGAATTATGCGTATTTTGTTGACAACCCAATTCAATTCATCAAAACGGATATTGCTAAGAAATCTGCGTAAAATTTTACTAATAAATTAAAGTTGTGTATCCTAATTTAGACCATATATGTTCAGCTACCTTAGAGGAGTGTACCAGGATGGGCTCAAGTACCTGCAGTTCTCATCCGGTGAACCTAATGCGTCGACCGGTCATCGCGTGTGGTTCATGCCCGACGGACATGTCCGGATAACATCGGATGACTGGGGGGGGGGGGGCGATTCTGGAGGCGTAGTCCAAACTGGATATGGGCCGATTCCGATCAGTCTTCCATCGACAACCGCGACACTCACTTCTGGCCGGTCAAATTAGACGACAACAACACCATTGCACTCTGCAACGCGGGCAACAACTGTTACTGCTCACGTCTCTCCGAAGACGGGAAGACCGACATGTTAAATGCGGCCTGGCAAAACATCTACGATTCTGGAAAACTGGTGGTGCGAGAGCTTGTGTCCCAAAGAAACATCTACAACGTCAGATATCGGATGCAGGACGCCAGGATATACGACGAGCTGCCTTTCATTGCAGGCTCATCCCTGCTTGATAATACCAGCAGCCAGGAGGCTTCTATGTCTGTCCAGATTGTGTTTCAAGATGAGAAATCTTATACTTTTAGTCATAGCTTGTCTTTAACTGCTGGGGTGGAAACCAAGTTCCAGGCTGGTGTGCCCTTCATCGTGGACGGAGAGATCAAGGTCTCTTTTGAGATAGACAACACTCTCCAGTGGGACACCACCACAACTACTACGGCATCAGTTACGGCTTCGGCTTCGGTTCCTGTTCCTGCGAGGAGTAGTGCTCTGATTGAGTATGTCGGGACTAGGGGCACTTGCGATATTCCTTATTCTTACACGCAGCAAGACAAGAGCTCCATTGATGGCAAGATTTCTTACACTGAGCAAGTTGATGGTATTTACAAAGGCAACAGTTCTTACAACTTCCACTTTGTTGTCAAAGCCATTCAAGCCCTCGGCTGAACATCCCATGCCGTTTTTCCCAATCATCAATAACTGTCATGAAGTTGAGTGCTGATATGTAAGCTAGCTTCGTAGCTAAACTTGTGGCAAGTAACCAAAACTACGAATATCAACAGTAGTTCATCAATAAGATTGGGTCATAAATTGTTGTTTGATTATCAATTTGATTCCTCCAAGTTGTTGAGTGTTTTGGTTAACCGCGCTTTCAGGAATCACTCAAGCATTTCATTCACTCAAGCATTACACCAAACACTTTCTGGCTAGAATCTCCGCATCTCGACTTAAATTGGATTTAAAGTTATGAAGGAGTTTAGCCCAATCAAAGCCCATTTGAGGCCCTACAGCACAACAACATAGCCCGGTCCTCGACTTTCAACTTATTTTACAGTGGCTTTCTTTTTTATTGAACTATTATCGTGCTATGTGTAGATTGTTTTTCTCCTTTAGAGAATTATTTGATTAAGTTATGAGAACGAAAAAATAAATTCACTCATATCACATATCCCGATTAAGATATCACGATTAAGATGACCTCTTTCTTTTTACACTTACTTACTTCGGAAAAATTTAAAATAGAGAAAAATTAAAGTAAGAGAGAGATCATCTGTATTATTCTCTCTTGCTTTTTCTCCACTTTACCTGTTCATTATAAATAAGCATGTGTGTCTTTCCTATTGAATGCTCTTATGTATAATGAGATCTACGCTAGATAAGTGTTATGTAGGAAAGGCTACGCCCCCCCCCCCCCAACTAAATTGCTAAGCACACACATATTTAATGTGAAATACCATTCTTACCCTGCTCTAAGTTTAATTGAAAAGCATTCAAGTTTATTTTATAATAATATTAAAAAAAAATAGTACTTTGTTTGTTTGTTCCTTAGCAGCGTAGTTATTTTACCATTTTTATGCGTTTAATAGTAATGGAGTTATTTTTATTTTTAGTAAAAGTCAACACATTTATTCTCTCTTCATCTCTCTACTTTTTTCATTTTCTATTTTATTCTTTCTTTACTTAACTCATTTTACATATTTTTTCTTAAATCACGTGACAACGCCTTCATTATAGCGAAATAGAGGGAGTAGACATTGTATATATTTATTACCCATGTTTCATTAATTTGTCATTAACACGTATGATGCGTTAATTTGATAACAAATGCATTCTAGGGTCAAGTATACTACTCCCTCCGTCCCACCAGAATATGCACTCTTTCATTTTTAGTTCGTTCCACAAGAATATGCATTTTCTAATTTTGGAAAGTCCTTTCTCTCAAATGAGGTAGGACTCATTCTTCACTAACAATACTTTAATCACTTTTTATGAACCTCTCTCTTACTTTACCAATTTTACATTAAAATCTGTGTCGAGCCCAAAGTGAACGGAGGGATACATTATAATCATTATATGAAATGGTCGTATTCTTGAAAATATGTAATAATCAAAACTTTAAATAATGGAAAATACTCCTTCCGCCCCCCCAAAATTCATTATAATAAAATGTGACTGTAAATGAGTTATGGTAAAAGTGAAATGTGATAAATTTTTAGGGAGAGACGAAAATGGAAATAAGTGACAAATTTTCAGGGGACGGAGGAGTAACTTTTTTGAACATCTTATAAACATATAAATCGAGATGCTCGTTTTATATTTTTCAAATTAGTTTTGAGAGTGGAACCCAAAAACACTAAGAGCATCCACTATAGGCAAAAGGGGGCGGGGGCGACGACGGGGCGGTCTATAGTGGCCGGGGCGTCCGGCCCGGGGCGGACGGAAAAATGGGGGCGAGGACGGGGCGGAAGAGGCTTCGACGACTAGGGGGCGAGGACGGGGCGAGGACTGGGCGATGGCTGGGCGATCTATAGTGGGGCGACGGGCGATAGGCGCCCCCTTTGATTTTTTTATTTATTTTTATTTTTTTCAAAAATCACCCCTATAAATGCTACTCCTTCACCATCCATTTATTACTCCATTTTCACACACTTTCCCTTCATTCACTATCTATACTTTCACTCTCTAAAAATGCACGGTGGAGACGACGAATCCCCTGACTCGCACGAATCGGGATATGGCGGCAATCCTTCCCAGCCGTGGGGACATGGCGGCTATCCTTCTCAGTCGTCGGGATATGGCGGCTATCCTTCTCAGCCATCGGGATATGGCAGCGAGGGAGACGTAGAAGGCGACAGAGAATCGGCGGAGGAATCGGACGACGCCACCGATTAGACGGTGGTAGAGTTTTTATTTGTATTTTTTTTATGTTCGCTATATAATTTTACCTTTGCCAATACAATCAATATTCGGTCTCAATTAACTCGTTTTATAATTATTTCAATTCAGCTGATTTAAAAACGAAACGTAAAAATTAAAATGAAAATTGGTTATAAAATTTTGAGGCTATTGGAAGTGTCCGTCTATAGTGGGGTGTGGGGTAGTGAAGGAAAAATTGGGAATATGAATAAAAAATTAGGGCCGTGGAAAAAAAAGGGGCTGAGAGTGTCCACAATGGGGGAGCCGCGGCCCGTGGCCTTCACGCGGCCCCCCATTGCAGAGAGCCGAGAGCCGGGGCCCTGAGGCGAGAGACGAGGCTGAGCCGCGGCCGCGGCCCTCCACTGCAGCGGGCCGCGAAACGCGGCTGGGCAGCCGAAATTTTTTATTTTTTTATTTTTTCGAAAATTATTTTATAAAAATACACTCCCTCCCATTTCCATTTTTCCACATCTTTGTACACTTCCATTTCCTTCATTTTCACTTTCAAACACTACAAAAAATGCAAGGTGGAGATGGTAATTCCCCGGGGTATGGAGACTCGGGATACGGCAACTTCCCCAATCAGACGTGGAGTCCGCAATCGCCCCAATTCCGGGTCCAGCCATCCCAGCAGAGGAACTTGGTTCGCCAACCATCGGGGTTCGGTGACTACCGACCGAATATGGACGCGATCAACAACCCGTCCCAGCACTTCCAATCCTCTCAATTCCAATCCTCCCAATTCCAATACTCTCAGTCTCCTCTGTCTGAATCTGATAGATTCACATGGGAACAATTGATGGGTACACCGGAGACCCCGACATCCGGTAGTGTGGAGATGGAGGCCCCCACCGGGGGTCGCCGAACCGGCGGTGGTGGGGGGCGAGGCGGCGGCGGTGGGAGTGGGAGGCGAGGCGGCGGCGGCGGTGGAAGGCGAGGCGGTGGCGGTGCGAGGCGAGGCGGCGACCGGCGGTGGGCGAGGCGGAGACGGAGAGCCGGCGACCGGCGGTGGCCGAGGCGGTGGTGATCGGCGGGGCGAGAAGTACAACGACGACGAATCCCTCGCTGTTGCGCTGGCTTGGGAGGCGGTCACGACGAATCCGGTCATCGGCACGGATCAGACCGACATTTGCTTCTGGAGGCGCGTCCTGACGGTGTACAACAGCTTCAAACCAGAAGGCAGTGCCTCCCGTGATGAAGGCCAAATCCGGAAGAAGTTCGGCCGGATCAGTAGAGCTGTGAAGAGGTTCAGGAACATTTACGAGAGACAGCTCCAGAATGCCGAAAGCGGCCGCAGCGAAGCCGACGTACGGGCGTTATCGTATCAGTTGTTTAATACTGAAAACTGGCCCAAGTTCACCTACTGGAATGAATACATGCTTCTCCGAGACTCCCCTCAATTCAAGGCGATTTGCGACGATGAGACCGGTCATACTGGGAAGCGGACAAAAACCGGGGCCGACGGCACCTACAGCAGTGGTACCGACTCACGTGCATTCGACCTGAATGACGATGTGAGAGATGAGCCCCCCTCGACAATGTCGAGGCGCCAGCGCCCGCAAGGCCAACAATCCGCCATCCGGGAAGCTAGATCCGCTTCCCAAGTCTCTCGGGCGAGCGCGACGACAGCGCACCCTTCAACACCGACCGCGGCGTTGACTCAAACACTGGAGGTGCAGATGATGAAGCAACTCCAGGATAACTTGTGCTTGTACGAGAAGTCGACGGACCCCATCACCAAGATGATGTACTACGACCTCATTCTTAGGTTGAGGTCGAAGTTGGGCTTCCCCGCTGGGTCGGTGACGGGCGAAGCAAGCGGCAGTGGGGCCGGTGTCGGCGGCGGTGGCGGTGAAGGAGGTGAAGAAGATGTGCCGGATTCCGATGACGCAACCGAGTAGGTAGCGGTGGCGTTTTTTTAATCTTTTTATGTTGTGTTTTTTAAAAATTTTCGTTGTAGAATTTTCCCCTATAAAAAATACGACGAAAATTTATCTATAATTCGTAACTTTATTAAATCATGTTTGATCCACAAATTATTAGTCTACAAAAAATTTAATATAGTTAAATTAAAAAATAGCATTAACCAAAAAGAAAATAAATTAAATTTTTTTTAGAGGGCCACATTTTGGTGGCCCTTGTTATTTTTTACATTTGGTGGCCCTTGTTAGTTAATATTGACTTTTACCATTGTGAAGGCCACAAGAGAGCCACGAATGGTGGCCGGGCCACATTTGGTGGCCTTTAAAGGCCACCATTGTGGACACTCTGAGTAATTGGGGAAGGCCGCGTGGATGCTCTAATTTAGCGAAACTCTATAAAATTAGGCGACTTTTGCAGGTTGAAGAAGGTGCGAAGAAGCAGCACATCTGTGCCTTTTCTCTCTCCTCCTCCCCATTCTCTCTCACACACACACACACACTGATTAAAACGCTTCCCACCATATGCAGTTTCTAGAGACGCATAAACTTCAAACCCTGCGCTACTAAACCTATCACTACTAAACCAAGCCGGCAGCCGCCGAGCTGGTGAGTCTGTTTTAATGGATAATGTACGTTAATTGTTTAGTTTTGTAAATTGCTCAGTGAAGGATCTCGATTCAGTGTAGAAAATTACTATTTGTTAATTAATCGGATTTATGTCGTGTTGCTCATGCCTTTGTTTCTCTTTTTTAGGTTGTATTGTATTTCGTCGGGTGATTTAATTTTGTGGCCTCATGGGGAAGGGAGGGCAAAATTACGGGAAGAGGGAGAATCTGGGTGATGATAAGGAGCCAAAAGGGGATTCTTACGCGGCGTGGTCGAAAGATGTAAGAGAGTGTGAGGAGAAGTTTCAAGTGAGGAAGGCGCATGGATTATCGGGTGATGATGTCGAAAAAAGGAGGCAGATGTACGGTCTTAATGAGCTGGAGAAACACGACGGGCCTTCGATTATGAGGTTGATTCTGGATCAGTTCAATGACACGTTAGTTAGAATTTTATTGGTTGCAGCGGTGGTTTCTTTTGTGTTGGCGTGGTATGATGGCGACGAAGGCGGGGAGATGGAGATCACAGCCTTTGTGGAACCTCTGGTAATATTTTTAATATTGATAGTCAATGCCATCGTTGGGGTTTGGCAGGAGAACAATGCTGAGAAAGCACTCGACGCGTTGAAGGAAATACAGTCGGAGCATGCAACTGTTATTCGGGAAGGTAAAAAGGTTGCTAGTTTGCCGGCGAAGGAGCTTGTTCCTGGAGACATTGTTGAGTTGAGAGTCGGGGATAAAGTTCCTGCAGATATGAGGGTGTTGAGCTTGATCAGCTCGACCCTCCGGGTTGAACAGGGTTCATTGACTGGTGAGAGTGAGGCAGTGAGTAAGACTACCAAGGCTGTATCAGAGGACGTCGACATTCAGGGCAAGAAATGTATGGTGTTTGCTGGGACTACTGTGGTGAATGGGATCTGTATTTGTTTGGTGACTCAGACTGGGATGAATACAGAGATAGGGAAGGTACACTGTCAGATTCACGAGGCGTCTCAGAGTGAAGACGATACACCCTTGAAGAAGAAGTTGAATGAATTCGGAGAAGTTTTAACTGCCATCATTGGAGTGATCTGCACGTTGGTTTGGCTGATTAATGTGAAGTACTTCCTTTCCTGGGAGATTGTTGATGGGTGGCCAAGGAACTTTAAGTTCTCCTTTGAGAAGTGCACTTATTACTTTGAGATTGCTGTGGCATTGGCAGTTGCTGCTATTCCCGAAGGTTTGCCTGCAGTAATTACAACTTGCTTGGCGCTTGGTACACGTAAGATGGCTGCTAAGAATGCCCTGGTTCGCAAGTTGCCTAGTGTTGAAACCCTTGGCTGCACCACAGTGATTTGCTCTGATAAGACTGGGACTCTGACTACCAATCAGATGGCAGTGTCTAAGCTTTATGCTATGAGTTCCAAGCCCTATGATGTTCGATCCTTTGATGTGCAAGGAACTAGTTATGATCCATTCGATGGGAAAATACAGAACTGGCCAGGGGGTCAATTAGATTCTAATCTTCAAATGATAGCAAAAATTGCTGCTATCTGCAACGATGCCGATGTGGAAAAAGCTGGCCAAGAAAAATCTGGACATTATGTGGCCAATGGAATGCCAACTGAAGCTGCTCTTAAGGTATTTATTTATCTGAATAGTTTTTTCGTGATGTCTGCACTAAATTGGCAATACTTTCTTCCAGCTTAGTAATTAGCATACAATAATGCTTCCAAATCTATTCTCTGGAACAGTTAGTGCATGCTGCTCAAAGTATTTCCCCCAGTTTGGGCAGTTGAAAGTTAAATTTCCTTTTTGGAAACTTTTCTGCATCATATTTTTCATCTTGTGAATGTTTCTGAATTTCCTTGGTAGCATTATTGGCTTTTTTCTTCTTACTAACTGGAAAGTAACTTCAGGTTCATACCTTAATGAATAATATTGCTTGAGTTGATTATATTATCAGGTTCTGGTTGAGAAAATGGGCCTCGCTAACGAAATAGCTTCTGGACCGTCTTCTGGATATGATGGCGTTTTAAGTGAGTATATTTTTTGTGCTAGAAAGAATCAATCTGCAATTTGTTTATATATGACTCATCTGAAATTTGAAATTGAATAACTAGGGTGCTCCTACGCATGGAATAAACTCGAGCAGAGAATTGCTACCCTTGAGTTTGATCGAGATAGAAAATCCATGGGTGTTATTGTGAACTCTTGCAGTGGAAAAAGGACACTGCTTGTAAAGGTAGGCTTTTCTCCCCATAGCTAATGCTCTATTTTTCAAGTTATCTGATCCTGCTTGATACATACTTAATTAAGATGTGTTGTTGATTCTTGTATGGCTTCATATTTGCAGGGTGCAGTGGAGACACTATTGGATAGAAGCTCATTTGTGCAATTGCTTGATGGATCTGTTGTACACATGGATAAAGAGTTTAAGGAAGTTATATTGAAAAGTCTGCATCAAATGTCAAGCAGTGCATTACGAGTTCTGGGTTTTGCATACAAGGACGATCTTCCAGAATTTGCTACATATAATGGTGATGAAGACCATCCAGCTCATCAGCTCTTACTGAACCCTGCCAATTATTCCTCAATTGAGAGCAGATTAGTCTTTGTTGGTTTGGCTGGTTTAAGAGTGAGTTTTTTTTTTCTTATCATGATTCAACTTCTCTCTTTAGCTCTACCTTGACATGTCATTATAATTTTTATGATTTAACAGTTTGACATTATTTATGTTTTTTAAGGATCCTCCACGAAAAGAAGTCCCTGAAGCAATTGACGATTGTAGAACATCTGGAATCAGGGTTATGGTAATTACAGGAGATAACAAAGAAACAGCAGAGGCAATTTGTCGTGATATAGGTGTTTTTGGTCGCCATGAAAATATCACTTCAAGGAGCTTAACAGGAAAAGAGTTCATTGAACTCTCAAGCCGTGACAAACAATCACATTTAAGTCAAAGTGGAGGGCTTCTTTTCTCAAGGGCTGAACCAAGGCATAAACAAGATATAGTGAGGCTGCTCAAGGAGTCTGGTGAAGTTGTAGCAATGACTGGGGATGGAGTTAATGATGCACCTGCACTGAAATTGGCAGATATTGGAATTGCAATGGGAATTGCTGGGACAGAGGTGATCACTTTCTATAAAAGTCCTAAATAATGCATGCTATTTGATATGATCAGAGTCAACAGACTCTTACAAAATTCGGCAACTTGAATGAGCTGTTGATACTACTATATTGAAATATCTCTTGAAACTGTTACATAATTTTATAGATCCAGATTAGTTCATACTTTTTCTGTGCAAGAAACAAGTTATTCAATCCTTTCTAATCACTTATTCTGCTCCTTACCTGCAGGTTGCAAAGGAAGCGTCTGACATGGTTTTAGCTGACGATAATTTCAGCACAATAGTTGCTGCTGTTGGTGAAGGCAGATCCATTTACAATAACATGAAGGCCTTCATTAGGTAACAATTATTCAATTGTTCAATTTATTTGCTTCAATTACTTTAGAAATTATTGACCCTCTTAGGTTTCCTCTCTTGATAGGATCCATTATTAATATCAACTATTTGTTCTGGATGTTTCAGTCTCTTGTTAGTCAGATTGTGGATAATTAGAGGCTTTTTATAATGATGAAGCCGAAGGTTCAAATATGGAAGTCTGGTTTTTAACTTATATTGGATTAAACTACAATTTGTAATTCTTTTTAGTAGTAAATGATCTCCTTACATGTTTCCTTTGCTAACCATTTTTTATAGCTCAGGGAATGGAATTTGGTATGATTAATTGTTGAATATGCCTAGAGAGTATGGGCTGTTAATTATTGCATTACAGTAATTAATACTCCCTCTGTCCCTAAAAAACAGATGAAACGGCATGGGTTTTAATTCACAATTGGTAAAGTAAGAGAGAGATGGAAAGAAAAAGTGATTGGAGTATTGTTAGTGGAGAATGGGACCCACCGCATTAGAGAGAAAAAAGTTTCCTTGAATAGAATTGGTCTATTTTTAATGGACATCCCAAAATGGCACATGTGGTCCATTTTTAAGGGATGGAGGGAGGATGTATTGTCTAACTGGGCACATTTTAAGGTACTTCCACTGAAGTGAGATTTCATTACTGGTCTAAGTGCTACTTATTCGGGAACTTGATTTGTACTTTCCCATATGTGGATGATCTGAAATCTCTGATATGTTGTGCAAGTGCAACATAAAATTTGATTTCTATGAATGTATGGTGTCCATGATCTACAACATTAGCTTTTATCTATCTTTGTTTTGTTTGTATAGCTACTTTAATTACAACGGCAGTGATGAAACAAAAGCACACTGGTTGCATCTGGTTGATGTTTAAGCTTATTCCAAGCTATATGATTTGATGTATTATTCTCTCGAGTTAGTTTCGAAAGACAGCTGTGTTCAAATAAGTTTCTCGATTCATCTTTCTGATAATCAAGTATAGTAACTGCAATCAGCTGTTCTGTTTTTCACTTTGTAATGATGACACGCTCCTTGTCATCCTTACTACAGATTATCACTTATATTTGTTTCATTCACCACAGATACATGATCTCCTCAAATATTGGTGAGGTGGCTTCGATATTTCTAACTGCTGCCATAGGCATTCCGGAGGGCCTGATACCAGTGCAGCTTCTGTGGGTTAACTTGGTAACTGATGGACCACCAGCTACTGCTTTGGGATTTAATCCACCCGACAAGGATATAATGAAGAAACCATCTAGAAGAAGTGATGATTCATTGATCAGTCCATGGATTTTGTTTCGTTACTTGGTATGTACTTACATTGCCTTGAACTTTGTCTTCTCTCATGCAAGATGCACATTTATATAGCTACACTGTCATGTTGAAACAGGTCATTGGATCTTATGTTGGTTTAGCAACTGTGGGAGTATTCATAATCTGGTATACCCAATCATCTTTCCTTGGCATTGATCTCAGTGGAGACGGGCACAGTCTCGTAACATACTCTCAGCTTGCTAACTGGGGACAGTGCCAAACCTGGCAGAACTTTACGGCCTCACCTTTCACAGCTGGGGATCAAGTGTTCAAATTTGAGAATCCATGCGACTACTTCCAGACCGGGAAAATAAAGGCTATGACTCTCTCCCTATCAGTGCTGGTTGCTATTGAGATGTTCAACTCGCTGAATGCTCTATCTGAGGATGGAAGTCTCATCACAATGCCTCCATGGGTCAACCCTTGGCTTCTCATAGCTATGTCAGTATCGTTTGGGTTGCACTTCCTAATCCTCTATGTGCCTTTCCTTGCTCAAATATTCGGCATTGTGCCTCTAAGCGTGAATGAGTGGCTCTTGGTGTTGGCTGTAGCTCTACCAGTTATATTAATAGACGAGGTTCTGAAGTTTGTCGGCAGATGTACAAGTGGGGTCAGGAGATCAGGCGCAAGAAGATCTTCCAAGCATAAGGCGGAATGAGGATGCAGACGACGATTTTAATGCTGAAACGGTGATAAACACCACCATTTCTTCCGCCCGCCCTTGATATGAAAATAATGGCCTACCTGTTTTCGCTGAAGATTGATTATTGGTTAGACATTTGAGATATAGGGCTTTAACTAGATCTTAACCCAGTGACTTGCCTTGTAATTTTGGGCAAACTCGTTACAGACATTTGGGCGAAACACTTTTAATTTAATCTTATTACTTTTCATGTTGAAATTTTTGGCATCTTAAATGAAGATAATTTCTTAGTACGTGTGTATATGTACCTATACATGAGCAACCACAAACTTAACAAGAGACAAACTAAAGTTAAAAGAGAAATGTGAAGCTACGCAAATCATCCTCACTCGATCTCTCAAACTGGCCAAACATCATTGATATAGGTGATCTGGAATGGATAACCTGAAATTTGCTACCTTAGCCATGAGATTCTCATCCAGAAATATGTTTGCCGAGCCAGTATAATGATATTGTAAACCTCAAGATGCTCCATGATAAACTCTGGAAATTCGAGTCTTATTTGTAGACAAGAATCATCTCGTTCTTCTCATCGTTGTGATACGTGGAATGTGAGGAGAATAAGCGCAAAAGATGGAAAGTAAAACGCGGTGCATGGTTGCATGCAACGCCGAGAAACAGAGGATCAAATGAGCCATAGCGTGAGGAATGTAGTTAGTTAATTAGTTAGGAGTTGGTTGTAAGCTTGTGGCAGCATGTATATAAGCTGCTTCTTCATTGTGTAAAAGCACGTTTTATGAATTAATGCAAAATATCTCTTCCCCCTCTTCATCTCGTAGTGCATTATGCATAGGTACACTCTCGGTCGCCGTTCCGATCATCAGTGGCCCTGACTTCGTACAAGGTGGTATCAGTCCACGCGATCCGGCTTCCGCCATGGTTGATACACGGTTCGGCGACGCGCGTCGCTTGGAGGAAATGTTCACTGCTGCAATGGCTGATCTAACGGCCAAGCTGTTTGACAACGATCGTCGGAGGGAGGATCTCGATAAGCAAAGAGATCAAGCTGATAACACACGCGATTTGCATTTTAAGGAGCTGGGAGAGGAGTTTCTCGCGCTGCAAATGCAACAAAATGAGCTAATGAATTGATTGTTGGCTACGGGTGGTGGTGGCGGTGCGCCGGTGGCAGGTGGTGGTGGACCACCGCCGATGCCTTACTTCGCTACTCGTCAATCAAAAGTTGGATTTCCGATCTTCTCAGGGGAGGATTTGGCCGGCCGGATTATGAGCTGCGATCACTTCTTCAGGTTGGATCTAACACCGGAGGAGTCGAAGGTGCGACTAGCAGTGATCAATTTTGAAGGTCGCGCTCTCCAATGGTTTCAAAATTGGTCTAAGTACCAGGATCAAGCTCTGGCGATTCCGTGGGTGCTATTTCTGCAGGCGCTGGAAGGGCGCTTCGGCGATCGCCTACTTGGAGATCCGATGACTGAGCTACTATCCTTGGAACAAACCGGTTCGTTCTCTGACTATCATGACAAATTTGAACTGCTCTTAGGTCGCGTTTCTATTCCTGAATCGTATGCCATTAGTCACTTTGTTAATGGATTGCGTCCATATGTTCAAAAAGTTGTGCGACTTTTTATGCCTCAAACTCTTGTGCATGCCTATGCTCTTGCTCGTCTGCAAGATATGTCTAATGTAAGGGAAGGATACTCTCATAATCCTAGGAAGTTTGGAGGAAATGAATTTAAAATGGCAACTAATGGCCCTAACACTTCTCCCCTGTTACCTACTCCTATTGTGCCTAATTTTAAGAGTAAGAGATTACTGACTGAGGAGGAAATGGCTGAGAGACGTGATAAGGGGTTGTGCTATGGTTGTAATGAGAAATTAGAGAGAGGTCATAGGTGTGCGAGGAAAATCTTATATTTGCTAGAGGTAGATGATGGTTTCAACAGAGATGAGTCTCCTGATGATGTTGAGGAAAATTATGAGGAAATTGAGGAACAGGATAACCCTCTAATATCCATTCATGCTATTAATGGCACTGCTCCTAATGGGTTTAGAACTATGAGAGTCACTGGAAGAGTTGGAAAGAGAGCAGTGAATATCTTGATTGATTCTGGTAGTACACACAACTTCTTAGACTTGCATTTGGCTAAGAAACTGGGATTACAATTAACTTCAGTTAGACCAGTGATGGTGGATGTGGCTGATGGAAATAGACTAGAGTGTGATTCCATGTGTAAGAGCTTAAAGTGGGTGCTGAGAAACACCACTTTCACTACAGATGTGTTGCTCCTACCATTAGGTAACTGTGATATGATTCTGGGAGTTCAATGGCTGGAAACCATAGGCGCTATCCACTGGGATTTCAAGAACCTCATCATGGAATTCAAACTGATGGGAAAGAGGTTTGTGCTCAGAGGTGGTCAGAACCACTCAAAAATTCAATCTATCAGTGAAAAGGAAATGAATAAAATCATCACCAATTGCCCGGGGGCCCAACTGTGCTGCATTCGAGTTACTGAGGATGTTGCACCTGAGTTTCTGTCCCAAGAGAACAATGAGACAGATCAGCTAGTTTATGGAGATATAAAGGAGTTTCTGGAGTCTCAAGAGAAGGTATTTGCAGAGCCTACTTCTCTACCTCCCATGAGAACTCATAATCATCAAATTGTGTTGATTAATGGTGCTTCACCTGTTAATGGTAGGACATATCGCCCTACCACTTTACAGAAAAACTTTATTGAACAAATGGTGGTTGACTTGTTGAAACAAGAGTTTATACAACTGAGTTGTAGTCCATTCTCTTCCCCTGTGGTTCTTGTGAAGAAAAAAGATGGCACATGGAGAATGTGCATTGACTATAGGAGATTAAACAAGATTATAGTCAAAGATAAATATCCAATTCCATTGATTGAGGAATTGATGGAAGAGCTTCATAGAGCTGCAATTTTTTCAAAAATAGACTTGAGGGCTGGCTACCACCAAATCAGAATGAGAACTGAGGATATCCAGAAGACAACCTTTAAGACTCATGATGAGCATTATGAGTTCACAATCATGCCCTTTGGACTTACCAACGCTCCTGCTACTTTTCAAAGTCTTATGAATGACATATTTCGACCTTATCTGAGGAAGTTTGTACTTGTCTTGTTTGATGACATATTAGTGTATAGTGTTGATGCAACTTCTCACTTGAACCACTTGAGACTGGTCTTTGATAAACTCAGTGAGCATTCTCTATTTGCAAAGAGAAGTAAGTGTGATTTTGCAAAGGAACATGTTGGATACCTTGGGCATATTATTTCGAAGGCTGGGGTAGCTACTGATCCCCAAGAAGCTTCAAGCTATGCAAGAGTGGCCTGTGCCCACAGATGTCACTAAGCTTAGAGGATTTATGGGTCTCACAGGGTATTACAGAAGATTCATCCGGAATTATGGATTTATTTGTAGACCTCTTACTGATCTATTAAAGAAAGATGCATTTCAATGGAGTGAAGAGGTTGATACTACCTTTTTGGAGCTGAAACGTGTGATGATGAGCCCACTAGTGTTGGCTTTGCCTAACTTCTGAATGCCTGTTGTTATTGAAATTGATGCATCTAGCTATGGTATAGGAGTAGTCTTGATGCAAAATGGCCATCCTCTTGCCTTTATTAGCAAGACTCTATCTCCCAAACATAAGCAGTTATCTGTATATGATAAAGAGCTACTTGCAATTGTATTTGCTGTCACTTACTGGAGCCATTATTTAGGAAGCCATCCTTTTGAAGTAAGAACAGATCACAAGACTTTAGCTCATTTGATGAAACAGAAACTCACTACACCGGGCCAACTGAACTGGATATCCAAGTTAATGGCATTTGATTTTGAGATTACATACAAGAGGGGTGTTGATAATGTAGTCAGCTGATGCCCTCTCTAGAGTCCATTCTTCTGAGATCCTGTGCATGGCTATTACTACCGTATCACATACCTTTATCCATTGATTACTGCTACATGGACTTCTGATCCCCAGCTTGCTGCTATTATTCTAGAGCTACAACAAAATCCTCGAAACAACAATAAATTCTCTTGGATTGGAGGACAGTTAAAGAGGAAAGGTAGATTGGTGGTGGGTGCTGATGAGGATTTGAAGTTGAAAATCATCAAACTTTTCCATGATTCCAGCTCGGGTGGACACTCAGGAGTTCATGCTACATACAAGAGGCTCTCTTCTTTGTTTTATTGGTCCAACATGGACAAGCAGATCTGAAATTATATCAGGGAGTGTGATGTGTGTCAGAGGTTTGAGTATAATAATGATGCTCTACCGGGGTTGCTCCAGCCTCCACCTATTCCAGAGGAGGATTGGTCCCAAGTCAGTTTAGACTTCATTGAAGGTCTGCCATTATCTGCTGGGAAATCAACAATATTAGTGGTGGTTGATAGACTCACAAAGTATGCTCACTTTATGAGTTTAACACACCCATACACTGCTCTGACTGTGGCTCAAACCTTTCTAGACTATGTGTTTAAACTTCATGGTCTACCTACTATCTTGATCAGTGATAGAGACAAGGTATTCTTGAGTAATTTTTGGTCGGATTTCTTTAAGTTGCAAGGTGTAGATCGCTGGTTGTAATTTTTGGAAGTTGCAAGGTATTTCTTTAACTGCATCTATCTTCTGCCTATCATCCTCAATCGGATGGCTAAACCGAGGTTGTAAATCGCTGCTTGGAAACATATCTCTGTTGCATGTGTGGAGATCAACCGACCGAATGGAGCAAGTGGTTGAGTCTTGCTAAGTTTTGGTATAATATATCATTCCATTCACCCATTGAGACCACACCATTCAAAGCTCTATACGGCTACCCACCCCCTATCCAAATTCCCTATTTTGGGGGTGATTCCCTTGTTCATGATGTGAATGAACGATTGGTGGCTAGGGAGGCTATGCTGGAGGTCTTGAAACACCATTTAGATCGTGCTCAGAAGAGAATGAAGAGCCAGCACGACAAACACAGGTCTGAGAGGAAGTTTGAGATCGGGGATTGGGTCTATCTGAAGCTCCAGCCGTATAGGCAAAATACCTTACGTGATCGCCAGTTTCAAAAGCTGAGTCCCAGATACTTCGGCCCTTTTAAGATCCTTGACAAGTTTGGTGAGGTTGCATATAAGCTCCAGCTCCCTCTTGATTGTAAAATTCACATGGTCTTCCATGTTTCTCAATTGAAAAAACGAATGGGATCTCTCACTCAGCTACACGGCTCTCTACAGGTTGTGGCCAACTCTACCTTCTTGGAACCAATGTATATTTTGGAACGACGTTTGGTTAAACGTGGAAACAAGCCTGTGACGCAAGTTCTGGTGCACTGGGAAAATTCATTCCCCGAGGATGCGATGTGGGAATTCCTTCATGATTTGCAAGAGAGGTTTCCACATTTTAAACCTTGAGGACAAGGTTCATGCAAGGGGGGAGATTTGATACGTGGAATGTGAGGAGAATGTGAGGAGAATAAGCGCAAAAGATGGAAAGTAAATAACGCGGTGCATGGTTGCATGCAACGCCGAGAAAAAGAGGATCAAATGAGCCATGGCATGAGGAATGTAGTTATTTAGTTAGTTAGGAGTTGGTTGTAAGCTTGTGGCAGCATGTATATAAGCTGCTTCTTCATTGTGTAAAAGCACGTTTTATGAATTAATGCAAAATATCTCTTCCCCCTCTTCATCTCGTAACGTATAGGTACACTCTCGGTCGCCGTTCCGATCATCGATGGCCCTGACTTCGTACCACGTTGTAACCTAGTAAAGAGACCAGATGGCCATGGCAGAACCTTGAAAGGATCTCGATTTATGTTGGGATCTCAGATTAGCCTCTCTTGTCTGCAAGATTTGCCCCATCACCTAGAACGCCTTTGTAAACTTTTTCTAAGCCACCAACTCATATGTGAACCTTCATAGTAAGATCGATAATTGTGCTTTTGAATTTTCTTTCATACAACTTAAATTAACAAGAAAAGGATATGATCTAACCCATTGAGTAGACATATATGGAAGAAAAGAGACAGTAAGACCATGTTTATCGGTTAGATGTGGCCGACCGCCACATCATATGCTACTTAAAAAAAATTGAAACCCAAGGTCTTTCTCTCTCTTCAATCCTCGGTCCCTTTGAGGGCAACCGCAGACCGCCGGTCTTCCTCCATATTTATTACATCAGCCAATGAGATTTTGCCAAATGGCTCAATTTTATTGGTTGATAAATATTTTGTTTTAAATTAAAATATCTTTTATATATAATATCCAAAAATTATATCAAAATTTATAATTTTTCATCCTCTATAAATAGAGATCACATTTGCTATGGTTTTGCATAAGTGTGAGATATATAGGAGACCTCCTTAGGACTTATGGACCTTCCCCTACGGGTTTGTTGGGCTCCCACAACTGGATCCTCTGAAGTGGCCCATACTTCAAACAATTTTTCCATCTCAGTCAAGAGTAGGGATGATGATTGTCGGGGTCGACGTCTTCGATGGATGTCGGAATTTGGGACAAAGACTATGTCAGGTTTTAGGGCATGTGGGTGATTGCATTTGAACTGGGCTTCGCCAAGCCGACACTTTCGAGATTATGCATTAAAACTCGTGTAGTTTCAAACGTTTTAATTCCCCAAGCCGACAATTGAAATGCCACATGATATTTTCTATTTATGTTAATCTTAGAAACTATTTACAATTTTTTCTTTATTCTATACAGGTTCCCTTTTAAAATACAAAGAACAAAGGAAACCAAATAACTTAGAATCAAATTATTATTAGGGTTCGAATTTCTGATTAGTCAAATTGAACCAATCAAAGCATCATCCGATTGTCGACTTCCATTATCTGATTTCTTGAAAAGGTAGCATCAAAAGCAAAAAGTTGCATCTTTTGATACACTATACTCTAACCATGTCTACAACCTGATAAGGGTTTTCAGTTGCTACAATCTGTCTTTGAAAAAGCATCATCCGATTGTCGACCTCCTTTATCTGATTGCTAGAAAAGGTAGCACCAAAAGGAAAAAATTGCATCTTTTGATACCAATACTCTAACCATGTCTATATTTAGAAAACTTCTTCCTTGAATACCATATTTTTTTTTCATACTTACGTCCAATTGGTTGACAATGATCCTTATTCAAGTACTCTATTTATACTCTATCACGAATTGAAAACATCAAACTCTTCAACTGGCTTTCGTTGTCTTGGATCACCAACAATATCAACCAAGTTTAATTCGACTTCTATTCAGGGCTGCTTTTCCATTGCTTCAACAATGGGTTCACTTGTCCAGAGCCTTTGTCCTAGCGGCAAGGAGCTTAGACATTATTGCATGAGGTGCCGAGTTCGAGCCCTCTTGACATCAGTTGTAATTTCCTCCTTTCTATAATATAGAAGTTTATTTGTAATTTCCTCCTTCGTATAGGAGTTAATTTAAAAAAAACAATGGGTTCACTTGGAGAAGAAAATTCATCCCGACGCTTTTTTTTGAAGTACAACACCCATTATCAATAATTATCGAACTACAACATTAGTTTATATCTGTAAGATACCATCAACACCCATTTAACATAATTGTATACTAGACAATCACAAATATTTAATAAAAATTAGCTACTAAAATATCAAGATTTGACAAGAATTTCAAAGTTCTAAGTACAGAATTAAAAAAATAAAACTTAACTTCAAAATAACAATTGTTATAACTTTTTTACAAGCTTGCAACTATTCTCTCAAATCTTTAAAAAAACAAGAGATAGAATATAAAATTAACAACTTTAATACATTTCTTACCTCACAATTTATGTAAAATTTCAATATTAACTTGAGTAAATGCCAAAACTGGTCTTGAACATATGCTCATTTTACGATCTTGGTCCTAGACATTATCTCTTTTGAATTTTTGCATTCCAAAGATTTCAACTCGGATCACAATCGGTCCAAAAGTAACTGTTCGATCAAATTGTTAACAGTCAACGTTTTTAATCCCGATTTTGACCAAATTTAGCTATTAAGTATTATTTTTAATTATTTTGAAATTGCAATCTTATATTCTAGATAAAATAATAAATTATTTATTCTAAATAAATTGAATATAAGATTAGGGTTTGCGCCCGAAGGAGTTCTGGATCTTCGTGACCTCGCGAAAGAAGGAGATCGGGCAGTCCCGGCTGCCGAAAGGCCTCTCTAGCTGCGTTGCTCCGCCGCGATTCGTGTTGGAGGCGATCTCCGAGGTGTCAGCGCGAGCAATATCAATAGCTATGATTTGGGGATGCTAGGGAAGGAGAGGATGTTGGTGACGCCGAGCACCAAGGGGAAGGCAGAGGAGAGCCTCGAGGAGAGGGGTGTTGAGAAAAGGAAGCATCAATAAACATTAAAGGAGAATGAAGTTCCAAGAATAGAGTTCCAAGAAGCATTGAAGATGTGCATGCCTTGTTCCAATAATAGTGTAGTTCCATGATTATACATTTACTGTAGGATCTCAAAGGTCACCAACATCCCTATAAATATATGGGTGTTGAGTACCATTTCATCATTCAATCAAATACAATAATCTTCTCCCATTGCTTTCTTCTCTAAATATGTTGCCTATACCATTTAACATGGTATCAGAGCGGGTTTGGACTCAGATAAGGTATCATCATCGTCCTTGATACCTTTCTCGACCCCTTCTCGTTTTTTGTTTGTTTTCCTTTTTCCGCTGTACCTGTAACCATAAGCCAAAATGTCAAATGACAACTATATAGTAACCGAAACCTCAGATTCATCTATGGCAGATGAATTTGCCCGGCAGTTTGCCAATTTTATGCGCAATAGTTTTGCGATGAACCAACCAAATCCACCAGAAACAGCTACTGTGCCATTCAGAATTGACACGCAGCCCCTCCACATTGGTGGGAACAAGTTGAATGGAGAAAATTACGCCCTTTGGTCCGTATTGATGAAGACGACAATAAGCGGTCGGGGAATGGTCTCTCACGTCACCGGAGTGCCTCCTCCCCCATCGCGAACCGATCCAGCCTTCATAAAGTGGCAACAAGCCGAACACTGTGTGATCACTTGGTTAATACAAAACATCGAGCCTCGACTGGTCAGTCGAGTTTCACAACATCCGACGGCGAAGCATATCTGGGATGCGTTGGCCGTCACATATGGGAGCGGAAGAGATAAAATCCAGGTGTATGATCTTTAGTTCAAAGCAACCACACTGAGACAAGGAAGCAGTTCATTAGGAGAAATATGGAGCCGGTTGGGAAAGATCTGGATTTCAATCGACCAAAAACAGACGAACCCAATGAAATGTCCAGAGGATATGGAGATTCACAACAAATTCATACAAGATAAGAGAGTATGTCAGTTTCTCTATGCAATTGATAGCAAATATGAAACAACCAAGAGGGAGATACTAAAAATGGACCTGTTTCTCTCCGTCGACTATGCGTACAACCTGATTCAGCAGGAGGAGACACGACTCTGAGTGTTACAACAGGCAAACACCGGCGGAGCAGCTGCCACGGATGGAATCGGAACCGGCCTCGCCATCCGAGGGTGGCAGAACCCTACCGACGGCTCTAAGGGTGGCGGTCGCGGCAGCAACGGTGATGGTCGCGGCGGCGGCAATGGCAGAAATCGGCGAAGTGATGAAGAAGACAAGTCAAAATTGGTGTGTTTCTACTGCAAACGAAAAAGACACACAAAAGATTCATGCTTTGAACTAATTGGGTATCCAGATTAGTGGGAAGAGAAGCACGGTAAGCCGCCGCAACCAACCTGGAACTGTGGCGGGCACGCCGCCACAACAGTTGGAGGCGACGGAGGCAACGCCGTGCAGGGGGTCGCGCAAACCGCCGGTGCTGTCCAGCCTGGAGGAAGGACCGAAAATGAAGCTGCTCAGCCGGCGAACACAACCGGGGCAGCAAACTTCGTCGCCGGCGGAAGTGGGAGTGTAATTCACGATTGGAGTAAAGAATTGATGAGGGAAGAGGCAGCGCCCGATTCAGGTAGATTAGGGTTAAGAGGCTCTTTTATTAGAAGCCCCCAAATCTTTGGGAAATTGCAGGTTTTACCCCACCAAAATTCTCAGTCACAATTAGCCCCCAAATCTCCTGAAAATTCCATAATTTCCCAAACTACTTGCCAAAATCGATTTCAGCCCCTCGAGAAGCTTAGAGTTGTGTGTGCAGTATCTAATGGCCATGAAAAAATGATAAATAGATTTTTGACTGTGGGGCAACCGATACCATAACATATGATGCCTCACCTTACCAACCTTCAGAAACCTCTAAAATCTCATATCCAAACTGCAATGGAGAATTTACAGTGGTTGAGGGGGCTGGAACTGTTAACATTTCCCCAACTTTGCAGTTATCAAATTGTCTCTATATTCCTTCGATGTTTCATAAGTTATTATCCATTAGTCATGTCATAAAGGAATTGAATTGTACGTTACTAATGCAGCCACAATTTTGTCTGTTGCAGGATATCCGAACCGGGGAGATAATTGGGCGTGGCACTGAACGTGATGGGCTTTACTATGTGGATGAGATAGCTCAAAAAGGGACTGCCATGTTAACTCACGAATCAGCTGACCGGAAAGCTTGGCTCTGGCATCGGCGCTTGGGTCATCCATCTATCGGTTACTTAAAATTGTTATTTCCTAGTATTATTCCTAAGCATGACATGTACTGTGAAACTTGCCTTTTATCGAAAAGTCATCGGAACTCTTACCTATTAAGTAATACTCGCGTTGAAACCCCGTTTGCCTTAGTACACTCTGATGTTTGGGGGCCCGCACCAGTTATTGGGGGACAAGGTTTTCGATATTACTTAGTTTTTGTGGATGATTGCACTAGCATGACCTGGATATATTTCATGAAAAAAAATCTGAAGTTTTGTCACACTTTACCCATTTCTATAACCTTATCCAAACTCAGTTTCACAAAACCATTCAGGTCCTTCGGTCAGATAATGGGGGGAGTTCGATAATTCTAACAAGAAACAATTCTTCCAGACCAAAGGCCTTATACACCAAACCACATGTGCTCATACTCCCGAACAAAACGGTGTGACTGAAAGGAAAAATCGATCTCTCCTCGAAATGACTCGTTTTATGCTTATAGAGTCAAAAGCCCCGAAACACTTTTGGCCAGAAGCCATTGCCACCTCAGCCTATCTCTTAAACCGATTGCCCATAAGTATTCTCAAACACAAAACTCCCCTACATGTCTTGTCCACCTTCACAAAAATTCCTCCGCCCTTGACTCTTAAACCTCGCGTCTTCGGATGCTCCGTTTTTGTCCACATTCCTAAACATGAAAGAACTAAACTATCCCCATGCGCTATTAAATGCGTATTTGTAGGATATGGGGTAAATCAAAAGGGGTATAGGTGTTTTGATCCAAAGTCCAACCGGATGTTTGTTACAATGAACTGCAACTTTCTCTAAACTGAGTACTTCTTTACCCATCTTAGCGGTCAGGGGGAGAGTAATGTTAGGGATAACAATGATATGGACCCGCTAAGTTGGATCTCAATGCCACTGCCAACGCCAAGCAATCCTGATGCGGATCTAACAGAGAAAACAGTAAGCAATTCCGCTGAGCAAGTCTCTGATGTGGTAGAGTCCATTGTGGAAGGTGACATAGCCTCAAATATTTCTCCATTAAGGTTATCCAATGTAAGTACTCCTGTGGATACAAATAATTGTTTGGCTAACACTGTAAGTGCAGAAGAAAATTCAATTGAGGCAGAAGAAAGGGAAATCGAGGAAGTCGAGGTCGAAGGAGTTGACCCTGACACTGGGAGATACATACTTCCACCAAGGTCAAACAGAGGAGTTCCACCCAAAAGGTATACACCAAAGAGGATTGACAGGAAAAAGCGATACTCTATTGTGAACCTAGTCAAAGGCCATTTATCAGAGATGGCTCGGGCTTTCGAGAATGCACTATATGAGGAAGAAGAAATACCACAGACATGGGAAGAAGCTATGAAATACAAGCATTGGAGGGAAGCAATGAAGAAAGAGATTGATGCACTGATTCGAAACCACACATGGGAAAAATGTGCTCTACCAGAAGGGAAGCGACCAGTGGGTTGTCGATGGGTCTTCACTATCAAAAGAAGACCTGATGGCTCGATAGAAAGGTACAAGGCATGACTTGTCGCAAAAGGCTATACTCAGACATATGGAGTTGACTATGCTGAGACCTTCTCTCCAGTAGCTAAGATGAACACTGTTCGGGTGTTGCTATCTATTGCTGCTAATAAGGACTGGCCATTACACCAGTTTGATGTGACGAATGCCTTCCTACATGGAGAGTTGAAGAAGAAAGAAGAAGTTTACATGGAGGCACCGCCAGGCTTTGCAACAGATTTTAAAGCAGGTGAAGGGTGCCGATTGAGGAAGACCTTGTATGTATTGAAACAATCCCCAAGAGTATGGTTTGGGAAGTTTGTTGGGGCAATGATTAGCTACGGATATACATAGAGCAATTCAGACCATACACTATTTTTTAAGAAGCAGGGTGATAAGATCACTTGTTTAATCATATATGTTGATGACATGATTATTACAGGTGACGACCTAGAAGAGTTTGAGGAATTAAAGAAGAATCTTTTTCAGGAATTTGAGATGAAGGACTTAGGGAATCTCAAGTACTTTCTTGGGATTGAAGTGCTAAGGTCAACCAAAGGGATTTTTCTGCGACAAAGGAAGTATATCTTGGAGATCCTAGCAGAGACTGGCCTACTGGAATGTAAACCAACAGACACTCCTCTGGCAGTTAATCACGGATTACAAATCAGAGAAGGAGCCAAGTTGGCTGACCGTAGTCGATATCAGCAACTAGTCGGAAAACTCATATATCTCTCGCACACTAGGCCAGATATTGCCTATGCAGTTGGGGTCGTAAGTCAGTTCATGCATAAGCCGTAGACAGATCACATGGAGGCAGCAGTTAGGATTTGTCGGTATTTAAAGGGAACTTCAGGGCATGGAGTATTGTTCGCCAAAAATAGGCATCTTGAGATTCATGGTTATACATATGCTGACTGGGCAGGAAACCCAAATGATAGAAAGTCTACACCAGGCTACTTTACCTTTGTTGGAGGTAACTTGGTAACATGGAGAAGCAAGAAACAGAAGGTGGTGGCTCTTTCGAGTGCTGAAGTAGAATTTCGTGGGATTAAAAGTGGGTTGACCGAGATTTTATGGTTAAGGAGATTGTTGAAAGAAATTAATCTCCCTCCGAGCAAGTGCCAGTTGTACTGTGATAACAAAGCCGCTATAAGCATCTCACAAAATCCAGTACAACATGATCGAACGAAGCATGTGGAGGTTGACAGACACTTTATCAAAGAAAACATTGAGAATGGGCCAACATCCTAACTAAAGCAGTCAACTCAAGGAGCTTTGAAGATGTGCTTTCCAAATTGAGTTTTGGAGATCCCACCACTCAATTTGAGGGGGAGTGTTGAGAAAAGGAAGCATCAATAAATATTAAAGGAGAATGAAGTTTCAAGAATAGAGTTCCAAGAATAGAGTTCCAAGAAGCATTGAAGATGTGCATGCCTTGTTCCAATAATAGTGTAGTTCCATGAATATACATTTACTGTAGGATCTCAAACGTCACCAACATTCCTATAAATATATGGGTGTTGAGTACCATTTCATCATTCAATCAAATACAATAATCTTCTCCCGTTGCTTTCTTCTCTAAATATGTTGCCTATACCATTTAACAAGGGGTGGAATCGAGAATGTTAAGACGCCCGATGTGCACACCTTTTTGCAGCATTTGGGGTCGTGAAAGAGGCGGATGTGGATTTGTACAGGAAGCTCGTCGTCGCCTCCGCCTGGAGGAAGCAGACGCCGAAGCTCGCCGTCTCTCTCGGCCTTGGTGATAAGATGAAAGAAGACGAGAGGAATTTAGAATAAATAATTGACTCTTCGACCATCACTTCGACATTCTCTATAACATAAATTGCCAGCAATGTTCCCCAAATCAATTGAAACTTCCAATTTCATACAATCATCGCTCCATCGAAAGCTTCACCAACAACGTCCCCAACACTAATCCACCACGTTAAACAAATAAAATCACCAAAATTAATAAATGTTCAATTGTTGATATCCAAATTAATTTCAATCAACTAACCGAAACTGTGGATCTTGGGCTTAAGTTGCTCAAGGACGGCAGAATCTGGACCGTCCGATCCGGCGAGTTTGACTTCCTCGACGACATCTGAGACTGAGGCATCAGCTTCAGCTCCGACGTGCGCGAGAATTATAGAGAGAAATACAGTGAGCAGCAGGAACACTCTAAACGCCACCATGACGTCGCTGGCGAATTATCCGACGCTCCGGCGATCGGATTTTGAGCAGGTTACGAGATTTGAGTTTTTTTGGGTTTGAAAAATTATTTCTTTTTTTTATTATTTTATTTAGAATATATGATTTCAATTTCAAAATAATTAAAAACCATACTCCCTCCGTCTACGAAAAATAGGACATTGTGAATGACACGAATTTTAATGTGGAATTGGTAAAGCAAGAGAGAAGCAAAAAAAATAAGAGAGAAATAGTGTTAGTGGAATGTGAGATCCATATTATTAGTAATAGAGAAGACAAAAAAATAAGAGAGAAGTTGTTGAAAACATTCATTTTTAAACATAGTCTATATTTCGTGGACAACAAAAAATGGCAGATGTGGTCTATTTTTCGTGGACAGAGGGAGTATTTAATAGCTAAATTTTGTCAAACCCGGGATTAAAAACGTTGACTGTTACAATTTGACGGAACAATTAGTTTAGGACCGATTGTGATCCGAGTTGAAATGTTTGGGATGCAAAAATTCAAAAGATAATGTTTAGGACCAAAATCGTAAAATGAGCATATGTTCAGGACCAAATTTAGCCTTTAATCTATTAATTTCTATAAAATCTTAAAGACTCAAACCCTCCTTTGTATCGTTTTTGTATGCCGTCTCTGTCCTCTGCTCTAAACCCACCCTTCTGAGTTCTGCCTTCCTCTCTCTCTTTGATTTTTTTAAATCGTACTCCCTTTGTCTATATGTAGTTGAGTCGTATTCATTTTTTTTTGCAAGAAGGAAACATTTTTCTTCTCTTTTACTTTAATTTTTCTTACTTTATTCCTCTTCATCTCTCTACTTTTTCCTTTTCTACTTTATTCTTCATTCACTTAACTCACTTTTAAAATAACTTCTTAAATCTCGTGCCGAAAAAAATATCTCTACTACAGAGAGATGGAGGGAGTAATATACAAGTAGATTTACTTAAATTTTAATAAGAAAACAAAATTTACTCACTTTTAACACAACTTCTTAAATCTCATGTTGAAAAAAATGTCAGTACTACATAGAGACAGAGGGAGTAATATACAAGTAGATTTACTTAAATTTTAATAAGAAAAAAACATTTTTAATGTAATTATTAAAAGAACACGTTTATAAGTTTGAAGAATGAAGGCTCTTTTTTCAAAAGTAAAAAACCCATCAAACTTTATATCGTGGGGTCAGTTTGACTTTTTTATTTTTTTATAAGTTAATCTATTTTTAAATTCCCCATCTTCTTAAACACACCCAACGCCATTGTTGTTATACTCCATCCGTCCCACCATAAACTAATCATATCCTTTTCGGATGTCTCATCATAAATAAGCCATTTCCCTTCTAAGCAAAAAATCTTATCTCTTACTTCATTTTCCCAACTACTCCCTCCTATATTTAGTTACACATAATTTAATAAGTTAAAAACACAGAACAAAGTGAACATAAGAACTAAAGTAATAAAACCCAAAGGTTGAATCCTTGTAGCCTTGATCTTCTCTTGATTCCTTCTTCAATCTCTTGCACAATGAAGAACTCTCAGATTTATGCTATAGAATTAAATGGAAAAAAGAGGATCCTTAACGAAGAGGTTTGAGGGGGTATTTATAGAGGAATAATCGAGCATCAACAAATAAGGCAAAAGGTGGCCAAGTTTGGTAAATCTTGGGGAGAAAGTAGTTCAATTCTGTGCGCCGCGTTTTCGCAGCGGGCCGCTGCACCTTGGTCATCGGTCGCTGCACATTGATTCGTAGCCTCTGCCTCATGGATAGCGGTCGCTACACTGTGTTGCAGCGGTCGCTGAACATTGATCCGTAGCTTTGAAAACTCTTGAAGCGGTCGCTGGGCGAGCTCTTCGTTTCAGCGCAACGTTCTCGGGAGCGGACCGTTAGTGGCCCAGCGGTCGTTGGGCCCAGCGGCCGCTGGATGGGTTGCAGCAGACCGCTGGTCGTCTCAAATGCTCCAGATTTCCAACTTCGACTTTTTGCTGTCTTTTTTGGCTCAAATATGCACATTTCTCACAAAACACGTCAAAATGCCAAAATAGACAAAATATGCAAAATATGGACATGAATCGTGATTTTGACATTAAAAACAGACCAAATAAAGGTCTTAAAACATTGCAAAATCCGAGCATATCAACTCCCCCAAACATATATTTTTATTTGTCCTCAAACAAAACAATAAAGACACAAAATAGACGCACAGAATGCACAAGGACTAGACGTCATAATTGCCTCAAAGTGTGGAAAAGATAGATCAAGCATGTATTAACGCAATCAAATCTAGCAAGGCTTATTAGTGCACTTTCATTACTAACTCGTGGAACACCTTGAATTCATGCACTCACATATGGCAAACTTCCAAAGATGGGAAGTGATTTATCTCTCACTCTTAAAGTGTATAAAGGTAATGTGTATAAGCACTCAAATCATGCATCATGCAAAGTTTATCATAGACTTGCTCAAAGTCTAATCCATCATCTACTAGATGTGATTAAGCATCAAAAGTCCGAAAGGTCTTTATTTTTTGTTGTAATGTAGGCTCTTTGGTAGGTGAGGAATATTTGGCTAAAAAGTGACTAAAAATTAAAAATATCCCAAGTAGAGTTAAAATGACTCCACTTTTCTAAAAACTCAAGACACTTCTAACCCTTTATTTTTCTCCTTTAACTCACTTTCCAATCCTTTAATTTTTCTCTCTTTTCTTTTTCATTTCTTTTCCTTTCTTTTTCATAAGCATCATTTCTAGATCAAACACACATTTTGAATTTTTCTATTTCACAACTTGCACTTTTCTATGTTTAAGCACACTACTTTTTATAATTTCCTCCTTATCTCTCCAATTCCTTTACAAAAGATAATAAAAACTATACTACCCCAAGGAATTGTCCCCATTTATTCAGCTTCCAAAGAATAGACTTAAAAGGCTCAAAAATTGGCACCAAAGGAAATTTTTTGAGAGGGTCGAAAATTTTAGGAATCAAAGTAGCTAAGAAAATATGGCCTAACATTCTCCTAAATCAACTTAAGCACTACGTAAACTTAGGCAGACTAGGAGCAAGTTCTAGAAAATGTACATGCATGCAAATAAATCACACAAGAAAGAATTAAGGCTCAAATCTCACTAGGTAAAAGCATGATTCAAGGCGAACAAGCAATTCACTAATTATGCACCTTTTCACCAAACAATCATATCAAAACGTCAAGTTATACTTAATCAAATATGAAAAGAACTTCATATCATTGGCAACTCGGTCTAATGTGTTCCTAAACATGCGTGTTTCTAATTTCTTCATTCTATGTTCATGACATGGATTCACCTTTGGGTTTTTAAAACAAAAACTTAAACTAAAAACCTAAAAACTAAAGCAAAAACCTAAACTCACGGTCCACCACTTCATCCCCCTAAACTTATTTTCAACAAAGTGTAAAATAAGTTTGCAGAGTCGGTAGGGACGTGAGTAAACTACTAAAAAGAAAACATACCTTGAAAATTTTTCACGTAGTGGCTGGACAGGGCGAAAATTAGAAAAATTCAAAAAATCGCGCTGGAAAACTGCAATTGGGCAGCGGTCACTGGCGACGAGTCAGATCATTCCAGTGAGTGCCCAGCGGGCCGCTGCAAGCTTTGCAACGGTCACTGGGGAGAGTCCAGAACCTGCGAAAATTTGCAATCAACACAAAACGAAAATTGAACCAAAACGGTACAAAAAAACTTAAGCAAAAGTTGTCAAAACATAAAAATAAATTGTCTCAAAACTAAAATAAATATGATACAAGTGCTCATTTAAAGTCATGAGCTTGATTTCTTCAAAGTTCATTGAGGAGGAGGAGGGAAAAGAGCGTTGAGGTCGTCAAAGGTGCCAATAAGATAGGCGATGTCGCCACTCATGGTTTGGCGCTCCTCTCAAGCCTCAGCGGCTATCCTTTGGAACTCGGCGATTTATTGACGTTGTTGAACATCCACGAGCCTTTGAGCCTCCTAAAAATCTTGCTCAGCCGCCCGCCAATCACCTTGCGCCTCCTAACCTTGTTGATTGAAGGCGTTGACTTGTTGTTGCTCCGCCCAACGGTTATCCCAAGTGTTGGACATGTTTTTCATGTAGGAGAACATCTCTCCTAGTTGGGCGGATGTGCCGGCTTGGAACTCATCGGCGGGATCCGGCTTCCCTCGTCGGCGGTGACCTTCAACTTCCTCATCTTCTTCTTGCGGCGGTGCCCCACTTCCTTGAGCATGCTCTCCGCCCTCATGGTATTGATCAATTGCGTCGAAGGCGGAGTCCTCCTCGGGGTCAAAGATGGGGGTGCGCATCGACATGTTCCTCTTCCTAAACTTCCCTTGAATGGGGTTTGCCTCAATGGCTCTTCGGTGGCGGCGGTGTCGAGCTTCCACATAGTCTTGCTGTCCCAAGTGTCGACATTGGTAAAAAATGTGATGGGCACGGGAAAGTGTTCCCGCTCTCCTTGGAGGAAAAAAGCTTTCCCACTCGAATCGGTCTTCAAAAGCCCCACCGAAAAGAGCACTTCATATGTGATGTACATCTCACCCTTGTCCGCGGTGAAGTCCGTGGTTGAGATGCCAATATGTTCGGCAATCGCCGTGATCAATCCTTCGCAACAAATGGGTCTCCCGTCCTTCTTTGAGATGTGGTCGACGTGAGTAGTGAAAAGGATCCCAAAGATCCCCTTCTTGTTGAGGAGACTCCAAATCATGTCTAGCTTGGTTTGGGAAACTCCTCCACCATCAATCAGAGCAAACATCAATTGAGTCATAGCCCGGTAGAGGTACCTCAAGACGGGGTTGCGGATTGAAGAGGACTTGGCGTAAGCTGGAATGAAGTCTTCCCCTTCCACGGTCATTGCACTCCAAATGTCGGAGTAGTCATACTCCACTTCTTCGTCGAGGTTGAGGTTGTAACAGTGAAACACCTCGCAGAGATCCTCCACGCAGAAGGTGTGGTTGCGGTTACCGAGGTGAAAGTCTATCGTCTCGGGAATGCGGGAATGGTGGTTTTTGTGCACACTCGAGAGTGAGTCTCCTATAGGAAGGCCATCTCCCTTGGAACATGTAGATCTAGCCATTCATTTCTCCGATGTTGCACAATGCCCAGAATTCTTCGAGAATCCCCAAAGTAGTGAGGGGAAGCTTGTGTGGGTACCGCGAAGGCATCGTATCTCTAGCCGAGACCGTCTTCCACATCGCCTTGTGGTCATCAGTCGGAAGGCTAATACCATAGCTCTTCGCGTTCTCGGGCTTGCCTCTTGTTGTCATTTTCCTACAAAAGAAAATCAAGCTCTTAAGATAGCACCAAACAAATAGACAAACAAGGGTTTTCCCCAAACTTGCACTCAACTAAACAAATATCAACAATCAACAATGATGTGCAAGCTTGTTTTCCCTCCGTCCCGGACTACTCGCACATTTCCTTTTCGGCACGGAGATTAAGGAATGAGTGTATAGCAAAGTCAACAATTGCGGCTGTAGGTGATAATTTTTACTAAAAATGGAAAGAGTGCAAATAACTTGAGACGCCCAGAAAGGAAATAAGTGCAAGTAGTCTGAGACAGAGGAAGTATAAAAAATGTGTTCTAAAGTGTAGCATGTGAACATGTAAAACAAAACCAACACAAAAGAACAACAACAATCCATCCCCCAACGTGAATTAATCCCCCATGCAGAGACGTAACAACATAGATATCACAAAACAACAATCTCTGTAATTTACACATGTATTGCAAATCATGGAAGTAATAATAGCCTCACAATGCTAGGAACATGATTGCAATTTAAAATCAACAAAGAACAAGAGGAAATTCACCAACAGAAATCAACAAATCACCACCCTACACAAAAATCTAACAATGAAACTCAAGTAGAAATTGTTAGGTTTGGTATACTGAAGAGCATGTTTCGTGCAAGTTCGAGCGAATAGAATCTTGCTTGTATACGAAAAACTCTACAATCCACTTTTAACCCGATTCAGTATTATTCGAGCAGTATCGCACGAATAGGATCGGTATATTATTACATTGTGTTTGCTTGTGCATTTATAAGATGTTTTATAAACATTTAAACGTATAAGAAGCCATATCCAAAACCCTCCATAGATCCCTAATTTGGCCCAATAAGAACTTAATATAAATATGAGAATAAATGAGACAAATAATTAATTAATTTCTTTACAGAAATTTCGTCTCTTTCTCTCTACAGAAGGAGACAATTTTTCTTCAGCTCTCCTCCGTGAGATTTTTCTGTCTTCTTTATTCGAGTCCTAGTATTTTGATAAGATCAGCCCACCCTGATATCGAGATACAGTTCGGGAACCAGGTAGAAGATCTGTGGTCTAGTATTGAAGATCATCACGTGGAGAAGGCGCAAGCAATGGACGATTCTTTGGAGAATCAAATCAGTAACTCTAAACCGTAGTATTCATGTTTAGGATTTACTTTCTTTAAGCATGAATTATTTGCGTTCTAACATGCAATTATCTGTTTAACATGTGAATTGATTAATCGCATAATCGGTCAAATATATCCATGTCTGATTTATTTGTTTTGTACAAGTCTTCTGCTGTGCAAGGGGCACCAAACCCCATCAATTAGTATCTGAGCCAGGTTTTGGCTCTGATTATGTGGATTAATTTCATGGGAATTGGCTGAATGCATGATCATGTGTGTTTTCGGCGTCTGTTATATGTTTAGAATAACGAAGAACACTGAACATATATGATATCAATTTGTGAATAATTTATATGTAATATTTGTTTGTTCACAATTACGTGTAATTCTTTCTTGGTAATCATCTTTTTGATTAAAGAAAGGCTTACGTCATATTCGTTATGAGAATTGGTGTTGACGAGGACGACGGCTACGATCTGTCCCAAGAGTCTGCAGCAGCGTTGACGAGGACGACACAGCAGCAACTGCAGCGACTTCGTCACACAGGCAGAGGCGGAGATCGGGCAGCGGCGGGTGCGACGGGTATCCTGCAGAGTAGCGGCGGGTGCGACAGGTGCGAAGATGCAACAGCGAAGGTGTAACGCCCCACTTTCGGAATCCTAATTTGCGAAGCATAAAATTTTTGCATTTAATGCTTTTAATGCCGTGAAGTAGGTGAATTAAATGATGAGTGAATTAATTGCATGTTTTCTGTGTGACCTAATTGCGTTTTGGAATTTAGATTTGATTAGTCAAATCCGTTGAGCATATGACGTGGCCACTGAAAGGTCAAAGTGTTGAGAATATGTGGTGGAAGTGAAAATGGTTGAAATTGTGACGTGGCTGTGTGAATAATCTATGCGGGGTGAAATATATTGTGGCGAATTATTTTTTAAGGGATGAGTGAGATTAAATAGGAGCATCAGTATTCATTTGGCATTTTCAACTCCTGTTATTATGGGAGAAGAAATCATATTTTTCCTTGGATTTAATTAATTGCTTGGGATATTTATCCAAATTATATCCAAAGTCCGATTATTCCTTATTCTCTCCATGAGAAAAACGACACCTATGCCTTACACCATGGAGATTTCGAAATTCTCCTATTTATGGGAGGAGGAAATTATTCATTATATATTTTGATTCCTTATTTATTCCCTTCCATGAATAAATATAAAACATCCTAGCAAATCTTACCATATCTAATGAGATCTTGCCATATCCTATTTAAATTAGGATTTGAATTTAATTCCCTGTGGGAGAATATATATATAAAAATCGCCTACTCACTATTTATTTGGAGGATTTATTATTTTCTGCTCCGTAGCATTTTATTCTACTCCGTGAAATATCAAATTAAATCATAGGCTAATTAAATAGCCTAGAATTCGAAAATCCTCTTATTTCTCCCCAGATTTCACGCCAATTCCTTTCCCCATATCTTCTCAAATCTCTAATTATTTAATTGTGGGATTATATTCTTGATCTATATAAATACATGAGAAAACCCTAACCCTAACCCCACTAACTACACGCCTACTCCCTCTCCCTCACGCCACTCTCCTCTCCCCACTCTCTCCCAATTTTTCTTCTATTTTTCTCCATAAATCCTTCATCTTTTGAGAAGAATTTAAGTTGAAGCCTCAAGAATTGTTGAAGAATCAAGACTATACTTTGTTTCTACCGATTGCTTTTGATCAAGAAAGGTATAATTGAATTTCTTTTCCTCATCCTCTCCATTGAAACCTTGATTTTTATTCCATCATGCATATAATAAGTGTAGAGATCGTAGATCTAATATTTAATCGGGTGAGATTAATGGTTGCATGAAAAAAGGGATATGTATATGCATTTAGGTTGTTTATGAATGAACTTGTGGATGCTTTGTGGTGAATGCTATGTGAATATATGAGAACATGATGGTGAGATCTTTTTGAAGCATGATTATGTGTTGGAAGTATGAATATATATGTTGGGATGAATATTTGATAAACCCTAATTCGAAATTTGGAAGCATGACAACTGTGGTGTTCGAACAGTAGATTCCGACGTATGTTTGACTGACCAAACAATCTTATTTTGGTGTGAAATTTTAACCGAGTCAACTTCAAGGTGTCTTCTGTGTTGTGTGTGAATATATCAGCCTTTTTGGTTGGAAGATGAATTTTTAATGAATTTTTGAAGTCGACTGCGCGGTTCTATCAGAATTTGTATTCTCGACCAGTGAGTTTTGTTTTTGATTTGACCGACCTAAGGATGTGATTTTTATGTGAAATTTTAACTGGATGATCTTTGATATATCTACTGTATTGTGGTAACATTTCAGCCCCAACGGAGGTCGGATGGATTTTTAATGATTTTGACAAAACGACTGTGCTTTTCTGCCAGATTTAAGTCATGCAAAGATAATCTATGTTGTTAAGCTTTGAATGATATACATGATGCATATGTGTTAAGGAACCCATTCTATGATGTATTGATGTGTTGTACGTTGATGTATGCGATGGTGTGTTTCCTTATGTTGATAAAACGAATTGATGGGAAAGGGGAAACGTTGGAGACATGCATGATTTTGAGTCGATAATTAAGACTGATTTATGATACACATAAATTTTAAAGGTGATAACTCGCGCTCTCAGCGTGATAGAAAGGGGAAGAAAGTACTTGAGATCTAAGCCGTCGAGGTGGGCTTTCTTTTAAATAAGGACCATGTCCTAAATATCTTATCGATGGGAATGCAACTATATTTATCATGCGGTATTTTAATTTTAACGTGCCTATCTGATGTGGCTTTGGCCACTATTATTTAAATCGAATTCAGGTCCTCGTAGGGCCGCAAACCCTACTTGGATTAGTGTACACCTATGGTAGACTGTGTGCTAGCGTATGGGCTGGCCGATCTAGTGACTTGGTTTGTGGCCACATTCCAAGTCATGTATTGGCAGATATGGTTAACGTCTATGGGAAAATGACTGACCAGACGACTTTTACAATTAGAAATAATTTTTAGTGCCTCGGGCCTTTTTAAAGCTAAACCCCGATGGTTACTTATGTGTAGCATGATAAATAATACTTTTATTGAAAATGTTTTCGGCATGAGCTCACTGAGTATTTTATAGTACTCAGCCCTGCATGTGTTTTCCCTATGTGCAGGTTGAGCGACGACGAGAGTATGGTGGTGTTGAGCAAGTTAATTGAAGAATGAATTGTTTATCTTTGATATGTGAGTGTTGTTGTGTCTTCATACATAACTTCACTCTTCTCTTGCATGCTTCCGATGAAACCTGTTTTACTTATTGTTTAATCTAGACACTATTTTGAGTTCCATTTTAGAATCTAAAGACATGATACGTTTTGGAGTACGTTGAACCCGTATTATTTTGAATACCAATGATAATAATTGTTTTCTCCTTTTGGTCTATCTGTCAAAGCGTCACTCTTTTCTCTTGATTTATTGTTCATTTATTTCCTTGGTCAAACCCCTTTTTATAAAACCCTAGCCCTTTTCTTTGATTGCATTTAAGTCCTATTAGGTCACGATCGCCGCATTTAATTACCCTAGAAGGGCGGTCGTGACAGTTTGGTATCAGAGTCTCAGTTCTTTCCGCTCTGGACCCAAGAGCCTTGTTGAGTCAAAGTTTATTCATGTGTAAATTTACTAATTGATAGTCGTCGAAGGCTCAACACCACGACTCGTCTCCGCCCAACCACGAAAAATGAGGTAACAAGCGTTTCGATAAGTTTGATCTGAACCTGTTAAATGTTGGAAAGTGTGATGGTGATATTCCTCTGGTGGAAAATGAAATTATTTCGATGGGAATCGAAGATAATATGACGTCTTTGAAGATGTTGTTTGGAAGTGTGGGATGATGAAAATACATGGATATGAAATTGCTTAATACGATTATGCCAAAAATGATGAATACTGTTGTGCACACCCCGATAAGGAAAATCGGCGAATATGTGATTGGACTTCTATGAGTTTGGATAGATGAAATTCTAAATGATTGAAAATTACATTAATTTTGAAACGTGGAGTACGAGTGTGATTACTTGATTATACTATGAAACAACACCTGCGAGAAATAAGTAAATACTATGGCTTTTGGAAAATGTTGTGAATATATGAACCGGGAGACACTATGAGATTATACAATTGCTTTTGTTTAACAATGAGGCATGATGGCGTTGAATGTGCTGGATATTGAAGTATGATTGTGAACTTGTATTGGTTGATGTTGAGATTTGCTATTACGTCCACGAAACTGCAAAATTTACTTGAAGAAAATACATGTTGCTTCCAGGAGCGACAAAATTTTATGCCTGGGCGGTTAAAATTTCATGACTATGAAACTGTGAAATGCAAAGCATCATACGCGTGTAGTTGCGAGTTGTGATTGTGATACAGATGAGCATGAACTGCATGATTTATGAAATGCGATTCCATGGATGATTGTTTGACTGAGTGTTGCTATTCACATATATTAATGTACGATGTTTGTTATGCTATGGAACACCAAATGATTTATACGAATAAATGTGTTGATTGTGCAATATATGGATGACGTTTATGTGGTGAAATTTTATGACCGATGAAGTATGAGGTATTGTGGAGAACCACTATTAAAGTGAAATGTGGAACTTTTGAACTTCGTTGCGAACGTAGGAGCCATATGAAGCTTGAGTTAGGTAATGATCAAATATACGTTGAAGTACGAGACTTCAAGCTATACTTGAAATTATAGAGTGCCTACAAGGTAGGCCAGACTGAACGTGCTAGAACTTAGTTGTAAGTTGACAACTGCAATATCACTTTCCTGAGTGATAAAACCAACGAAAGTATATATTTCTAACTTTGGTGTATCCTCACAATGGCGAGATCAAACCTAAGATCTAATAAAACTATACAGTCTAGCATACCATGCCAAAGTGGCGATGCGACACAAGTACGACGACGTTTACGACACTTTAAGACCACGTGTACAATGGCAATGCATTTCGAAAACTACGTGGCATGGCAAGAAGACTTTGAAGATGCGACCATCAAAAATAGTTATTAATTTCGACGATACGATGAATCTCAACTTGGAATCCACGATTTCATAGAACAATGTTACCATGTTCAGGCTCGGGAAAATGCGCGAGGGAGTGCGACCCTCGTAACTAGAATGAACGTTTTACTTTCAACAGTACTTACTTGGATTCTAAGTTCCTTTCGGGACGTTTTGAATAAACGTGAGCCCTTGTCTATTTAAACACCTTGGTTGACTCCCAATTTGCAAGAAATGTCCATTATTTCTTTTTTCCCTATATCGAGTCATGACTCACTTGTCTCGAAAGTTTGTGTTTGCCTTGTAACGTTAGATAGCTTGATTGAGTAGTCTTCTTTGATCCTTCATTCATAAGGACAATATTTTGACCTTATGAACTTTCGTCATTGAACTTCATTCCTAAGGTTGTTTGTAGTTATGACCTTCAGTATGATCACACCTCCAGACATGTTTTCTTCAAAGAATGGAATTTTATTCTTGGAACTACTGGTTCACCTCTTTATTTTGTAACCATGTATGTGACAAGTTCTTTCTTGCAGAAGTGGAATTCTTTTTAGCTCGGTTTCACTACATATATTGTTTCATACTCAATGATTTTTTTTTCTGCAACACCAAGTTAAGGCTATCATGTTCTCTTCTTCCTTAACGGGTTGATCGTGTTAAATTTCTGAAAAGTTCCATTCACTTTGAGTTGTCTTTAAAAAACCCGCGAACCCATTGATGTGATTTCATCTTTTCCAATAACCTGATGTTGTTGAACCATCATTTGTACTACTTCATGACATTTGTCCATGTTTCTAAATCCTGCCGCGACTGATTATTTTAGGCCTTGACATGTTTGAACGATATCTTTCATTGCTGTCCGGAATTTTGCAAATTGTGATCTAGCAGTTGGCTAATTTTTGCAGTTTCATCCTGTTTCCATGACCTATCTCATGTTCTTCCGAGCTCTCATCAGAAGTAAATTCTCAAAGCTCTATGGGTTTTATTTGATACCTCTAAACAATTTAATTCTCAGAATGGACGGGTTGAGTCCAATGAAACTCAATCATTGCATTGTTGTTCTTGTTTCCTTGATTAATTTTGGAGCCTTCCCGACTAAAGACATCCTTAGCAATGTTGCAATAATTTGAAATCTGTTCATATCCAAGTAAGACTGTTGGGTCAAATTTCGAATCCTTGATACTAGACGGTAGGGAAATGCAGTAGTCGACTCGGATATACACAAGGAATAATTTTTTATAGTTAGACATGCTCAAAAATGACACACCACTCCCGGGAGAAAAGGAAGTGGGATGATTCTCGAACTCCATACGACGGAAAACGGTACCAGTCGAGTCCGCATCGATCTCAACACGGAGGAGGACAACATACTTCTAGTCAGAGAGGAGACTACCGATCTAGGGCACCACAGTGCAACGTGTGCTCTAAGTATCACTTCGGAGAATGTCGGCATCAAAACGTTACCAAGTGTTACAAATGCGGAGGGAATGGTCACTTCTCTAGGGAGTGTCTGAGCAAGAAGGGAGGATCGGGATCGAGGCAGAACGATCAAGGATCCCGTCAGCAATCAAGGGCACCGCAGAGTGAATCGAGGGGAAATCGCGACCAGCTGTCACGACAACAACAACCCACTCAAGACTTCCGTCTCCAGCTAGAATGTATGCATTGGAACAAAAACAACCGAAGATGGAACAAGACGATCGAGAAAAAAGAAACCTGACAGGTATGGGCGAAATTTTCGACACTCATGTCGTTGTGTTGTTTGATACGGGCGCATCGCATTCATTCGTATCTGATTTGTGTGTGAATACATTGAGCTTGCCTGTTAGCAAATCTGAACATAAGATGGTAGTGTCTTCACCAGTGGGTGGGACAATAGAAATCTCTCGAACATGCTCGAACATAGAAATCGTTATGGGAAACCTTAAGTTAGTCGCTCACGATCCGCAAGTTATGGAGATGGGAGATATCGACGTAATTTTAGGAATGGATTGGTTGATCGCGAATTTTGCGACGATTCGTTGTAAGGAGAGACAAATATCTCTACAAGCTCCGAGGAAAGAAACCCATCGTGTACCATGGAATCTCGATGAACCGGCGAACCGCTATAATCTCTGCACTTCAAGCTACCGCAATGATGAAGAAAGGGCGTCCTGTATATCTCGTTTATCTCCACGGAGAGAAGATGGAGGAAAGGAAAGTGGAAGACGTCGCTGTTGTGTGAGAATTTCCAGACATTTTTCCCAAAGCGTTACCTGGACCGCCGCCAAATCGACAAGTGGAGTTTACAATCGACCTCGAACCAGGAGCCGCACCTGTGTCTAAGGCACCGTATCGAATGGTGCCTAAAGAGTTGGAGAAACTCAAGATACAACTTCAAGAGCTCATGGACCTAGGATTCGTTAGGCCTAGTGTCTCACGGTGGGGGCACACCAGTGCTTTTCGTCGAGAAAAAGGACGGGTCGATGAGAATGTGTATCGACTATAGAGAGTTGAAAAAATTCACTCTCAAGAACGAGTATCCACTGCCGAGGATAGATGACCTGTTTGACCAATTTTGAGGAGCCGACGTGTTTTCAAAGATGGACTTAAGGTCCGGATATCACCAACTGAGAGTTCGAAGGGAGGACATACCGAAGACCACATTTCGTACAAGATATGGTCACTGTGAGTTCGTTGTGATGTCGTTCGGTCTAACGAATGCACCTGAGGTATTCATGGACTTGATGAATCGGGTATTCCATCCGTACCTGGATAAATTCATTTTGGTCTTCATAGATGACGTCCTGGTCTAGTCGAAGAACGGGAAGGAGCATGAGGAGCATCTATGAATCGCTTTGGAGACGTTGAGGACCGAGAAGTTATACGCCAAATTTAGCAAGTGTGAATTTTGGCTGAAAGAAGTAAACTTTCTTGGACACATTGTATCGGCAGAAGGAACCCAAGTGGATCCCGCCAAAGTTGAGGTAAGTTTTCAACTCTTGAAGGAGAAATTGACCACCGCGCCAGTGTTAGCTGCGCCGGAGCCTGGAGTGAACTACGTAGTCTGCACCAACGATTCAAAGGTGGGACCAGGATGCGTGTGATGCAGAACAACAAAGTGATCGCCTAAGCGTCACGACAATTGAGACCGCACGAGTTGAACTACCCAACCCACGACTTGGAGCTAGCAGCAGTAGTGCATGCCCTAAAGATTTGGAGGCACCATCTCTACGGAGTTCGATGTGAAATCTTTACGGACCACAAGACCCTGAATTATTTCTTCGAGCAGAAAAATTTGAACATGCGACAATGAAGATGGCTCGAATTAGTAAAGGACTACGATTGTAGCATCAACTACCACCATGGCAAAGCAAATGTAGTGACAGATGCTTTGAGCCGAAGGAACCATTCGCAACTAGCTGCTTTTCGGACGGAAGAGGAAAGTCTAATACGAGAGTTTAGTAAAATGCAATTGGAAGTGGTAAGGGCACCTGAAACAGTGGAAGGCCGAATTGCCACCTTAGTGGTTGAACCTAATCTATGAACGAGAATCGTTGCAGCACAAAGGATGGATACGAAACATGAAGAAATTCGAATTGAAGTGAGAACTGGCAAATCTGGAAGTTTTAGTGAGGAGTCCGACAACGCCCTCACTTTTGAAGGGAGATTGTGCCTACCAAACGACGTGGAACTCAAGAACGAGATGATGAGTGAAGCTCATGAGATTCCATACACCGCTCACCGGGAAGCACGAAGATGTATCAAGACTTGAAAAAGTCCTTTTGGTGGAATGGCATGAAGAGAGACATAGCGGCATTTGTGAAGCGCTGCTTAGCCTGCATGCAAGTGAAGGCTCTACATCAACGACCGTACGGAAAGTTGCAACCACTAGAAATTCCCGAGTGGAAATGGGAGCACATCGCCATGAATTTTGTGACGACATTGCCAAAGATGCAAAAAGGGAATACTGCCATATGGGTAATTATAGACCGACTCACCAAGTGTGCGCATTTCATACCGATTCCCGTAACGCATGGATCGAGCAAGCTAGCTCAGATCTACATAAAGGAAATAGTGCGACTGCATGGAGTCCCAGTGACAATCACGTCCGACCGTGACCTGAAATTCACCTCAAGATTTTGGATAAGTCTGCAACGCGAGCTTGGAACTCGTTTGAATTTTAGTACGACGCTTCACCCGCAGACCGATGGACAATTCGAGAGGGCGATCCAAACTCTCGACGACATGTTAAGAACCGTGGTGCTCGACCACGGAGGAAGTTGAGAATCAGTGCTACCGCTGATCGAATTCGCTTATAACAACAATCTCCAAGCAACGATAAACATGGCGCCATACGAAGCCTTGTATGGAAGAAAGTGTAGATCTCCGCTCTATTGGGACGAAGTTGGCGAACGAAGAGTACTTGGACCTGATGCAGTTAAAGAAATGATTAAAATTTGTTCGACAAATTCGTGAAAAAAAATCAAAGAAGCCCAGGACAGACAAAAGACGTAGGCGGATGTCCGACGAACCGACTTGTGATTTCAAGCCGGCGATAAAGCTTTCCTCAAAGTATCCCCGTCGAGAGGGATAACGCGTTTTGGTGTTAAGGGAAAGTTGAAACTGCAATATATCGGGCGTCATGAAATTCTAGAAGGAGTAGGACTCGTTGCGTACCGACTGGCACTACCGCCAAGTCTCGGAAATGTGCATAGCGCCTTTCACGTATCACAGTTGCAGAAATACATGTTCGGCCCAAAGCATGCGATTCATTACGAAGAAGTTGCGTTGAATTCCGATTTGAGTTACGAGGAGAGACCCCAAATGGTCCTGGACAGAAAGGTTTAGAATTTGAGAAATAAATCGATAGCTAGCGTTAAAGTGTTGTGGACAAACCACGGGTATGAAGAAGATTATGGAATTGTACCCAGAACACTTCTCATGAAGGTACCAAATTTCGGGACAAAATTTCTTTTTAGAGTGGTAGGATGTAACACCCCACTTTCGGAACCCTAATTTGCGAAGCATAAAATTTTTGCATTTAATGCTTTTAATGCCGTGAGGTAGGTGAATTAAATGATGAGTGAATTAATTGCATGTTTTCTGTGTGACCTAATTGCGTTTTGGAATTTAGATTTGATTTGATTAGTCAAATCCGTTGAGCATATGACGTGGCCATTGAAAGGTCAAAGTGTTGAGAATATGTGGTGGAAGTGAAAATGGTTGAAATTGTGACGTGGCTGTGTGAATAATCTATGCGGTGTGAAATATATTGTGGCGAATTATTTCTTAAGGGATGAGTGAGATTAAATAGGAGCATCAGTATTCATTTGGCATTTTCGACCCCTGTTATTATTGGAGAAGAAATCCTATTTTTCCTTGGATTTAATTAATTGCTTGGGATATTTATCCAAATTATATCCAAAGTCCGATTATTCCTTATTCTCTCCATGAGAAAAACGACACCTATGCCTTACACCATGGAGATTTCGAAATTCTCCTATTTATGGGAGGAGGAAATTATTCATTATATATTTTGATCCCTTATTTATTCTCTTCCATGAATAAATATAAACATCCTAGCAAATCTTACCATATCTAAGGAGATCTTGTCATATCCTATTTAAGTTAGGATTTGAATTTAATTCCCTGTGGGAGAATATATATATAAAAATCGCCTACTCACTATTTATTGGGAGGATTTATTATTTTCTGCTCCGTAGCATTTTATTCTACTCCGTGAAATATCAAATTAAATCATAGGCTAATTAAATAGCCTAGAATTCGAAAATCCTCTTATTTCTCCCCAGATTTCACGCCAATTCCTTTCCCCATATCTTCTCAAATCTCTAATTATTTAATTGTGGGATTATATTCTTGATCTATATAAATACATGAGAAAACCCTAACCCTAACCCCACTAACTACACGCCTACTCCCTCTCCCTCACGCCACTCTCCTCTCCCCACTCTCTCCCAATTTTTCTTCTATTTTTCTCCATAAATCCTTCATCTTTTGAGAAGAATTTAAGTTGAAGCCTCAAGAATTGTTGAAGAATCAAGACTATACTTTGTTTCTACCGATTGCTTTTGATCAAGAAAGGTATAATTGAATTTCTTTTCCTCATCCTCTCCATTGAAACCTTGATTTTTATTCCATCATGCATATAATAAGTGTAGAGATCGTAGACCTAATATTTAATCGGGTGAGATTGATGGTTGCATGAAAAAAAGGATATCTATTTGCATTAAGGTTGTTTATGAATGAACTTGTGGATGCTTTGTGGTGAATGCTATGTGAATATATGAGAACATGATGGTGAGATCTTTTTGAAGCATGATTATGTGTTGGAAGTATGAATATATATGTTGGGATGAATATTCGATAAACCCTAATTCGAAATTTCGAAGCATGACAACTGTGGTGTTCGGACAGTAGATTCCGACGTGTGTTTGACTGACCAAATGATCTTATTTTGGTGTGAAATTTTAACAGAGTCAACTTCAAGGTGTCTTCTGTGTTGTGTGTGAATATATCAGCCTTTTTGGTCAGAAGATGAATTTTTAATGAATTTTTGAAGTCGACTGCGCGGTTTTGTCAGAATTTGTATTCTCGACCAGTGAGTTTCGTTTTTTATTTGACCGACCTAAGATGTGATTTTTATGTCAAATTTTAACTGGATGATCTTTGATATATCTACTGTATTGAGGTAAAATTTCAGCCCCAACGGAGGTCGGATGGATTTTTATTGAGTTTTACAAAACGACTGCACTTTTCTGCCAGATTTAAGTCATGCAATGATAATCTATGTTGTTAAGCTTTGAATGATATACATGATGCATATGTGTTAAGGAACCCATTCTATAATGTATTGATGTGTTGTACGTTGATGTATGCGATGGTGTGTTTCCTTATGTTGATAAAACGAATTGATGGGAAAGGGGAAATGTTGGAGACATGCATGATTTTGAGTCGATAATTAAGACTGATTTATGATACACATAAATTTTAAAGGTGATAACTCGCGCTCTCAGCGTGATAGAAAGGGGAAGAAAGTACTTGAGATCTAAGCCGCCGAGGTGGGCTTTCTTTTAAATAAGGACCATGTCCTAAATATCTTATCGATGGGAATGCAACTATATTTATCATGCGGTATTTTGATTTTAACGTGCCTATCTGATGTGGCTTTTGCCACTATTATTTAAATCGAATTCGGGTCCTCGTAGGGCCGCAAACCCTACTTGGATTAGTGTACACCTATGGTAGACTGTGTGCTAGCGTACGAGCTGGCCGATCTAGTGACTTGGTTTGTGGCCACATTCCAAGTCATGTATTGGCAGATATGGTTAACGTCTATGGGAAAATGACTGATCAGTCGACTTTTACATTGGGAAATGATTTTTAGTGCCTCGGGCCTTTTTAAAGCTAAACCCCGATGTTTACTTATGTGTAGCATGATAAATAATACTTTTATTGAAAATGTTTTCGGCATGAGCTCACTGAGTATTTTATAGTACTCAGCCCTGTATGTGTTTTCCCTATGTGCAGGTTGAGCAACGACGAGAGTATGGTGGTGTTGAGCAAATTAATTGAAGAATGAATTGTTTATCTTTGATCTGTGAGTGTTGTTGTGTCTTCATACATAACTTCACTCTTCTCTTGGATGCTTCCGCTGAAACCTGTTTTACTTATTGTTTAATCTAGACACTATTTTGAGTTCCATTTTAGAATCTAAAGACATGATACGTTTTGGAGTACGTTAAACCCGTATTATTTTGAATACCAATGATAATAATTGTTTTCTCCTTTTGGTCTATCTGTCAAAGCGTCACCCTTTTCTCTTGATTTATTGTTCATTTATTTTCTTGGTCAAACCCCTTTTTATAAAATCCTAGCCCTTTTTTTTTATTGCATTTAAGTCCTGTTAGGTCACGATCGCCACATTTAATTACCCTAGAAGGGAGGTCGTGACAGAAGGTTTGCGCGAGACAGCAGTTTTCTGACTGTGACAACTTTTCGAGTGGGAGCCTTTCTTGGGCAGTTTCCGGGTTCGGAGGAAGCTGTTGTCACAGCCGCTGCGAAGACGACGTCGCAGCAGCGACGATGCAGCAACAGCAGCAGCGCCAGAGAAGATGCAGCGGCAATGGCCGCGGTTCAGTGGGAGTACGACGACGCAAGATTGGATTTCCCTATGCGTGACGTCGCTTTGTCTCGTCTCGTGAGTTTGCTTTCCAAATTTAGATTAGGGTTTTCTAACCCTTGGAATTAATTTTGGAAATAATTCAAGATTAATTTAGGATTAAGATTTGAATATATATTGTGGATTTTATATATTTTATAAGATTTGATTTTATATTAAATCATGAATTAATTATAGATTTTATCCTTGTTTTATGGATTTGTAGGGATTTAATTTCTAGATGAATCATAGTTAAATTTGGATAATGTCAATCTAATTTTTTTATCTATATCGTATGGATTAATGTGGATTTATGCCTAGACAAATCCTAGTTGGATTTAGATAATGATAATATTATTTTATTCTTATCCTATGAGTTTATATATATTTTATTCATAGATAAATTCTAAATGGATTTGGATTGTGATAATATAATATTTTATTCTCATCTTATAGATTTATATGGATTTGTTCCTAGATAAATCTTGGATAGATTTGAATAATTATAATATAATATTATCTTATTCTATGGATTTATATGGATTTATTTCAAGATAAATCCTAGATGAATTAGGATTAACATTTATATTAATTTATTTTATCCTATGGATTTGAATAGATTTAATTCTATTAAGACAAATCTTAGATGGATTAAAATAAGTATTAATCCAAGTGATCCTTATCTTTTGGATTTATGTCCTAGATAGATTAGGATGTTTATGATATATAAGAAAATCCTTATTTAATTGGATTTAGATAAATTTATTTATCTAAGAAATCCTAAATAATGTTGGATATATTCTGGATGTCTACTCTAAATAGAATTCAGATTTGTAAAAATCTTGGTTGATAGGATTTTATTTTTATCTTATGGATTATGATGGAACTGTTTCTATCTAGTAATATCCTAGTACGATTTAAATAATGATAATCCTAGATCAAAGTTATCTTGAATTGTAGGATTTGATTTTATCGAAATAAAATCTAGAATAATCCTAAGTGGATTTCGATAATTTACTCTATCTTGATAAATCCTAAATGGATTGGATAATTATTATCCAAGATAAAACTTAATTATATAATTGTTTCTCCCTTGACTAGATTAAGTAATTGTCTTTAATTATCCTGTGTGTTTAAATGCCATGCATTAAATGGATTTATCTGTTTATTTGGTATTTATCTATTTTAAGTGGATTATTTGCTTTATCTGCTTATGTGATAATTATGCAAAAACCATATAAATTATCTAAGTGATAATTACAACAAGTGCGTTGTATAGGGTCTCCATCAATTGGTTTGTAAATTTATGAAGCCAATTTATAATATTATCGCTACCCATGTTGTAGGGACAATAATACTAAGAAATAGCAAGTTCATAAAGGCAGACTTATCAAATATAAATAGTACGAACTAAAAAGCAGTTTCTAATATTATCGCCACCCATGCCGTGGGGACAATAATCCTAAGAAATTACAAGTTTCAGAAGTTCAAACAGAATTTATGAGATAGCTTGGTTTTATTATCAACACATGAGCATTGTTATGGGAGTGTGTTGTAGAAATAAAATTCTGTAATGCTAAATCTGATGGTCGTTCTTAGGCAACATTTGGCGGCCATGCCATGCTGCGGTCTCTGGACTATTCGTTGGTGTTGTGACCAGTAAAAATGCTAAAATTTTAATGCGTATTGACCTCTGCTTGAGGCTACAAAATTTTAATTTTACAGTTGCAAGATACATAATTGTTTTGTGGTTATTTGCAATTATATATTGAGTATAGTATGTGATAATAAGTTTATTTTCCAAATCTTCATAATGTCATTCAATTTTTGTCTGCGATCCTTAAAGAAAGTAAACTCGAATGCCAAAATTATATAGACCGGAAACGAAAATGGATAAGATTCTCATCGCTGAAAACTTAGAGTTTATACTCACCGATTCATGTCCTCCATTTCCTCAACATAATTCCATGAAAAATGTTCGAGAATGCATTATGCATGTACTTGACAAGCTCTTTTATGAATGAGGTCAAGATATTTTCCTTTAAGTAGCACGACAAGTCTTGGTTAATGACGATGAAAGATGGATATCAATAGAATCTGTCAAGATGATTCGATTGGAATATCCTAGAGTGACAGAATGTTTTGAGGATCTTTTGAACACTCAACATTGAGGATCTTTTAATCACTCAAATAGTTTCTGACACAAGTCATCGCCTAAAGTAATAAGAAATGGCTACAAGAAGGTTTAATTGAAAAGTAGAAAATCTTCAGTATAATAGTCGTTGTATTACTGTTAGAGGAAAGCAACATGATAGATGACGAATTCATAAAGGCTGCATTTTTCCTAAGTCCTAGTTCTTTTGAACAAAAGACTAGATATGGAAATCGGGGAGCCAGAATTGTCATCAATGTTTGTTTAAAAGCGAAGTGAAGATGCTTTGTAAGCTGGATTGACCTCTTTTAGAGAAGGACAATGACTTACATGACAATGCAACTTCTAAGTAAGAGATCATGATCCAGTTAGACTTTTGATGAGATGAGAGCTATTAATGCTCAACTATTGTTTTATGGTTGATGTTTAAGGCATCATAGTATTAAAACAATAATAGTGCAACAAGATTGAGTATTAAAACAACACATCAACTTCTTAAACAATGGATGATAAAGTATTTATGGCTCTTAGTCTTAAGGCCAAGAAAATACTTAGCAATTGTTCGAACTGATCTACACTATCAAGATTTTAACATTTTGTTAAATAGCTTGAGAGTTGAGAATGTCTGTTTGATGCACTATGAGTTAGAATCGTTTGATTTTTCAAGAGATTCAGAATACTTATAGAAGTGCGACATATAAAGACTAGCAAGTCTCAATGGTTTACACCATAAGGAGACGAGCAAAGGGTTATGATCAGTAGTGGGAGTCTATTCTCCATTGACGAATCCAAGCATTCTTCTAATGAATGGGATAGTTATGTAAGAAGGAATCGAAGTCTTTCTAAGACAAGTTTGATTAAGTGATGAGTTGTACTCATTAAAATCTTATCATTGATGGGATAAGCGTTAAAGAAACTACCAACATCAGTACCTTCTACAAAACACGAGTTGTGGACTAGCGCATCTCTAGTCTATCACATCTCAAGGTGAAATGTTGTTCCAACACGTGTTGGAAAGGTGTCCAAGAAATTGGAGTTGAGTACTGAACCATGTTTTAAGGTTGTCCCAAATGACGTAATGTTATAAGTTCTGTAATCTTCAAAGATAGAATTCTTGTATGAAGATCAAGAGAGGAACTACAAGCCTAACAGTGTGATAACTCTCAAGATAAAGAGAGAGATATCAGATTTTCCACATTACCAAGAAGTCATACCATTAGAAACTTTTGCACTAATAAAATCAACTTCAGTACCTAAGATTGTAAGAACCATGTGGTAGTGGGAGGGTTCCTGTGGAACACAACAAGTTCATGGGTTTAAGAGTGTCGTAAGACTCAGTCTTAGATTAACTTGAACATAATCCCTTTAACTACAATGTAGCATTGGTTAATTTGGATAAACATCTTTAAAAAGGTGTTAGATTCCATATTACAATCTAAGATAGACAACATGTTTTACAAGACTTGCAATACTACCTACAGGCTGTGTCAGTCAGTGGGAGCAAGTATCTTTACAAGTGTAAATATGAATCTCAAATGGCTAGACAATGACAATGAGTTATGCCTAAAGAGAATTATCTTCTCGCTATCTTTGTGCCAGGATTTATTCGATCATATTGTCTATTAGAACTTACATAAATTAGAATGTATGTATTATGATTGTCAAGACAACCTTCTATAAATAGAAGTCTTGAGGAAATCATCTACTAAAACATCCTAATGGATATGTAATTAAGGGCAAGAAACGCATGATTGGAAGCTTATAAAGACCTTCGTGGTCTTGGCAAGTATCTAAATCAGAATATATGTGTTTTATCAAAATTGTCAAATATTTGGAATTTAACTTGTGTCCTTAACAGTGCTGCAAGCACAAGGAAGTTGAAAGTGCATTATATATGATATTATTGGTACTCTACGATGATGAAATCTACAAAAGTTGCAAACAACTAAGATTGACATCTGGCGTAGGAAATTGGTTGTCTGCCCCGTTTAAGATAAATGGTTTAAGAGAAACTATTTACATTCTTAGCATCTAAGTCCTTTTAAGATTGCTAGAAAGAATGTTGAGATTCTCTTAGGAATCCTATATCTATACATTGTTTGGAACATTTTAGCATTAGAAATTCCATATAAAGGTTTATACCTTTCAAGATGGAATTATCTTGTCTCTAGTCAAGTGTCGTTTGACGCTTAGTGAGATCAAGAATTATGAGACTAGTTTTAAAGATATATGTCTCATGTGTGCTAAGTTTGATATTAGTTGTGCTTATGCATATCAAGTGTATATCATACTAACCATGGCAAAGGACTTTGATTGAGGTAAAGAATATACCATAGAGCTTGAGAAAGACTAATCGCTATATTCTAGTTTACCAGTCATTCATGTTTCAGTGATCGAGTGAGTCATCCTTTGAACATGTGTTTACCTTAGGAGTATCTTCCTAATAGCTTTAAACGTAAGTTTGAGTATGCGTATGAGTATTACATTGGGTTATGATTACTCCAGTGAAGGCTAACTCAAGGGACACACGAGCTAATAAATCTAAGCAATCACATAGAGAGATGAAATTAATTAAAGATCAAGTACGCAACAAGACATTATGGTGGAAAAGATATGATCAGCGAGCAACCAAGCAGAATTTTCACAGAAAATGTCTTTGTGGCAACATGTTTCAAACATGATGTAAAATAAATGGTGGTTCGATATATCTAGCTCCAAGACCTGTTTTGTGTATAAGTGGGAGAGTTTTTGGCAGTGGGTATACTCGAAAACATGTTTTGAGTATTAGTGGGAGATTGTTAGGTTTGGTATACTGAAAAGCATATTTCGAGCAAGTTCGCGCGAATAGAATCTTGCTTGTATACGACAAACTCAACAATCCACTTTTAACCCGATTCAGTATTATTGGAGCAGTATCGCACGAATAGGATCAGTATATTATTACATTGTGTTTGCTTGTGCATTTATAAGATGTTTTATAAATATTTTAATGTATAAGAAACAAACAAAATCTAAGTCTTTTGCTTAGTAGATTGGTTGTGGGCGTCGTCCACTTTAAAGTAACACAGTCGGTTCTATGTAATGCTTTGCAAAATTAAAAGAAGAATTTCACAACCCAAATAGGCTTAGACTACCTATCGTGAAAGGTTGCAATGTCAGTCCGATTATTTCTAAGCCTTTATGAAATAAGATGACGTTAGTGTGGTATAGCACTGAATGAATCTAACAGCAAGAAGTATCTTTATGCTATCTACTGAAAGACTAGGTCTTGATAAAATACTATTTCTTAATCTACATACGTTAGCATTGAGCATACAGTATTGATTGTGCACTACTTTGACTTATAAAATGGTTCGCAACCCAATAATTCAGATATATTGGGTAGTGGTGATTAATATCTAGCGGTGCTAGCATGGCTATTATGTTGAATCGCGCACAAGGTGAGTCTCGTTTGATAATGTCCTCAAGAGGAGCTAGAATAATGTTTTATTATTCGGCAACTGGCCAGTTGGAATTTAATTATTCCATGAATAATAAATAAGTTTTTAGCTAAGTCTACTTTTGGAATTAATAAGATGTTAATTAATTAAGTCCATAGCAGACATTAATTAACTTATGAACATTTATATCTTAAGCAAGAGAAATAAACAATAAACATAACGGAAACCCGGATTACTTGTAATTTCAGATTTGGATGGGCAGTGCAATATTGCTTCTGTAGTGGCTGCTCGTAATATTCCAATATAAGCTTATATTAAATTGTGGGTTCAATTTAATTAGTAAAAAGTTAATTGGGTGAGGCCATATCCAAAACCTTCCATAGATCCCTGACTGGGCTCAATAAGAACTTAATAAAAGTAGGAGAATAAATGAGACCAATAATTAATTAATTTCTTTATAGAAATTTCGTCTCTTTCTCTCTACAGAAGGAGACGAATTTTCTTCAGCTCTCCTCCGTGAGATTTTTCTGTCTTCTTTATTCGAGTCCAAGTATTTTGATAAGATCAGTCCACCCTGATATCGAGATATAGTTCGGGAACCAGTTAGAAGATTTGTGGTCTAGTATTGAAGATCATCACGTGGAGAAGGCGCAAGCAATCGACGATTCTTTGGAGAATCAAATCGGTAACTCTAATCCGTAGTATTCATGTTTAGGATTTAATTCCTTTAAGCATGAATTATTTGCGTTCTAGCATGCAATTATCTATTTAACATGTGAATTGATTAATCGCATAATAGGTCAAATAGATCCATATCTGATTTTTTTGTTTTGTACAAGTCTTCCGTTGTGCAAGGGGCACCAAACCTCACCAATTGGTATCAGAGCCAGGTTTAGGCTCTGATTATGTGGATTAATTCCATGTTATGTGAATTGGCTGAATGCATGATCATGTGTGTTTTCGGTGTCTGTTATATGTTTATAATAACGAAGAACACTATGAACATATATGATATCAATTTGTGAATATTTTATACGTAATATTTGTTTGTTCACAATTACGTGTAATGCTTTCTTGGTAATCATCTTTTTGATTAAAGAAAGGCTTACGTCATATTCATTATGAGAATTGGTGTTGACGAGGACGACGACTGCGATCTGTCCCAAGAATCTGCATCAGCGTTGACGAGGACGAAGAGGACAAGAATCTGCGATCTGTCCATGAAAGAATTGAAACTAAACTCAGAAATCCAAGTTAGGATTCATACCTTGTTTTGGAGTGAATTTGAACGATGAAAGTTTGAGAATTGAGATGCAATGGATGAATGAGAGCGTGGGTGTGTGAATTTGATGATGAATTTGAGCTGGGGTCGTGTGCAAGGAAGAATGGGAAAATATGAAGAATGGAATGGGAAAATTTACCTTTATAGGCAGTTTTCGCATCACTAACTCTCACGCAGCGACCGCTGCGTGTTGTGCAGTGACCGCTACACATCTTCTGAAAACGGCTCGTCTCTCTGGGCCGCTGTGGCCAGCACAACGACCGCTGCAGCCCGCCCTAGGGCCCAACCCGTACCTGCACACGTGTAAAAAGGGTAGCGACCGTTGTGGATTGTGCAGCGGCCGCTACGAATTAAATTTTTATATTTTTTTATGTGCAAAGTGCACGAAAATTTAGGAAAAACAAGAATAACTAAAATAAAGAAAAACAAGTTGGGTTACCTCCCAACAATCGCCTTTGTTTTAAGTAGTTGGCTCGACATGAAGTGACCCAACTAGGTGGGCGGATCGACGACCCTTGTGCCGAAAACCGCGAATTGGACCAATTTAGTGCCCAACTTTTTCCACCATTTCTATTTCCCTTTCGAGGTCTTGATCACATTGATTTCGGGGTTGACTTGCGGTTGAGTCCTGTTTTTCTTCTTCCTTAGTTTTTCATGCGGAGGCCTAGGAAGTTTAGGTTTGCCCTTTTTAGGAGCTTGAGGTAAAGTGTTAACAATAAAAATAGAAGGGTTAGAAAGATCTTCCCCTTCTAGTGGTCTTTAAGGCTTTGTCGTGTCAGTCATCATGACCACCCAACATTCATGCACCATCTTAGCTCGTTGTGCCTCTTCATACTTAAGCATTACGCTCTCGATCTTGTAGGTTGGCTTGCTAACATTGTCACTAATCGTGATCTCGTCCTTACCTACATCAATAAGAGCTTTGCATGTGGCTAGAAAATCTCTGCCTAAGATTAGAGGTACATTCTTATCTACTTTAATATCAATAATAATGAAGTCGGGAGGGAAAATGAAATCGTCTACCTTTACCAACACATCCTCGATCATGCCCATTGTCTTGATTGCGGTGTTATCGGCCAACCTTATGATCACATCCGATGTTTTGAGTGGCCCGATGTTGAGCTTTTCATATTACTTTAGTGGCATGATGTTTATGCTTGCCCCTAGATCGCAGAGGGCATTGTCCACCTTTCCTTGCCGAATTGAGCATCTAATGATGAACTGGCCGGGACCTCTTTGCTTCGTGGCCTTCTCCCTTTGAATGATCTCGCTGCAATGATGAGGCAACTTAATGTCTGCTTTTGTAGGCTTCTTCTTCTTCTTCATCACGACCTCCCTTAGTAGCTTTGCATACCTAAGTATTTCCTGCAACGATTCAACAAGAGGGATGTTAGTATGAACTTTACAGAACATGTTTAAGAAATGCTTGAATTGCTCTTCAAGCTTAAACTTCCTCTTTGGCTGGAAAGAGAGTACTATTGACAATCTTTTTGGATGCCTAAGCTCGCTCCAAATAAGGATCTTCCTGTTCAAACGAGGTTCTAATAGTGACCAAAGCAATGGCTATATTATTTGACTAAGAAGCAAATGCATATATGTTTTTCATAGTGTGATAAATCTGGACCACTAAAATCAGCAGTAGTAACTGAATGGGAATTTAAAAAATAGAACTCACCAGCTGCCACATTCAACAGCATCATCCACAGAATTGTCCAACATTTCGATCAGCGAACCATGAACAAAGACAGTATCAAGGGCCTTGCCTTCGGGATATCTGGACTATATTGATTATTAACAAAAAGAATTATAAAAATTTAACCTAGTTACGTACTTGGAATATATTCTATTGTGTTTGAGTCATGAAAAACAGAGAAGAGAAGGAAGGAAACAAATAGATTAAAATACCTGCAAAAACTGAATAGGCTGTGGTATTCCAAGTTTGTGAAGAGTTTCATAGCTTATAAAAGAGTTCTGCAGCACAAAGAACAATGATGCACAACATCCATTTAATTGTTCAACTTTCATAGTACTTTTTCTTGATAAAAGCACTGAATTTGAATAATAGCATTTATGCTGAGAGAAATAGAGTGAGAACTGTCAAATTTTGATCACGGTGAAAATCAGAGATGAAACATGAAGAACAAGAGGGAAAAGAAGATGTTGCTGCATTGATGGAGAACATTTACAGAGATGGAGAGAACCGAAATTTCACTATGGACTACATTTTGTCAAGTTGTGTTTACAATGAACCATGGAAGGCGTATATATAGCTAATCAACTAACCGACTAACCGCCTTCCTAACTAATTCATAACGGCTAGTCCACGTCATACTTCGAGCTATCATCTTCGAGCTGTTGCTTCCTGTTGCACACTTGCTGCACTTGCACCTACTCTAATAGCCCCCCTCAAGATGGAAGCAACAATTGCTACCATCTTGACAACAAACATAAAACTACATGAGAAACATCAAAAAAATGATGCATCAAACTACAAAACTAATTCACTCAAATTCCACGCATGGTTGAGCAAGGTGGTCAAGCAATTGATCAAGCAAGTAGCAGCTTGTATGTGATCAATCGAGCAGAAGCATCCTTTATCAAGCATTGATTTAGATCAAGCGAGTAACAGCTCCATCTTGAGCATCCAACTGATCAAGCAAGTGACAACTCCATCTTGAGCATCCAACTAATCACGCAAGTGATGCAGACATTTCATCAAAAGTTTGAAACAGATAGAGAGAATCATGACAATATTTCACAACACCAACAGATAAAAAAAATGAAAAAGAGGAGAACAGACTTGATTAGAAAAGAAAATCGAAGAAATAGAAACAGAGGATTCATCCGACGATTTCATCGGTGACAATTGAAAAAAAAGATGAAAAAAAACAGAGAATCATCCGAGTTGAGAGAGAACAGATATTGAGATTGATATTTCAGATTCATAGAATCCTATTTCAATCCTTGAGAATAGAGAAAACCGAAAACTATCGATGAAATTAGAGAAACCGAAATATATCGGTGAAATCAGAGAAACCAAAAAAAAACTGAAGAACTCCGTTGATGCGGCGGAGAATCGAACCGATTCAAAAAAGAAGAAAAAAAAAGAGGTATAGATCGAGAATCAGAGTGATATGCGGAAGATTTTGCTCTGATACCATGTCAAATTTTGATCACGGTGAAAATCAGAGATGAAACATGAAGAACAAGAGGGAAAAGAAGAAGATGTTGCTGCATTGATGGAGAACATTTACAGAGATGGAGGGAACCGAAATTTCACTATGGACTACATTTTGTCAAGTTGTGTTTACAATGAACCATGGAAGGCGTATATATAGCTAATCAACTAACCGACTAACACGAAAGGAGAAGTTCTCAACCTGTGAAAAGAAAGAGTCCACACTTTCTTTTTGAGCCATCGCGAATACCTGGCAAATGAAAGACATTTAAGCAAGATATACAAGAATGTAAGTGCTTAATCAGTGCATATAAGCAAATTGATCCATAATTGGAAAATATTGTATCAACTGTGGATGTGTGTCCATGCAAATCATGCAAATTATCATTCTTGCATAAGCAAAGTATCATTCTTGCAGCCGCAAGTTATCATTCTTGCTGCCGCAAGTTATCATTCTTACACTGGCGGACTATCATTCTTGCGCAAGGAAACTATCATTCTTGAGCAACTCATTCACGTCAAGCTGCTGATTTGATTAAGTGATAGAGCCGTTGGAGCTCGAGGAAGAGATCAAGAAAGGAGCTCAGTTTGGTGAGCTGAAACTAGCCGTTGGGAATCAGCGGTTATAACTGTTTTGTGTGAAATCAGTTGATGGGTTATTTCTTGTTCTTCGCATATATAGCTCGATAGTTTCCAGTTGAAAAGATAGAAGAAAGAATACACAATACACATACACAATTAGGAGATTATTGCTCCAGCTTGCGATTAGTTTGGAGTGATTGAATTGTGAGTGTGAGTTCATTGTATTTGAGAGTTGTTCATCAATAAGATTCCGGTCATCTTCTCCGTGGACGTAGGTGGTTTATCACCGAACCACGTTACATCGTTGTGTGCTTTATTCTTTCGTTCGTGCGCGTGTGAGATCGGCGGTATCACGACCCAACAAGTGGCGCCGTCTGTGGGAAGATCCCAGAGGTTTTCTTGTTGATTGTTTTTCTGGGTGAGTTAGGGTCCAGAAGCTCCGGTGTCTAAGCCGATCTTGACGATTGTCCACCGTCTGTTCGAAGAAATGTCCACGGCCAAGTTTGAGGTGGAGAAGTTCACCGGCAGAAATGACTTTGGGCTGTGGAGGTTGAAGATGAAGGCTATCTTGATGCAGCAAGGCCTATGGGATATCTTGAAGGATGGCACCGAGGCTAAAGAAAAGCCTGAGGCCGATGAGAAAGAAAAAGGAAGGCTTCAAGATATGCAATATAAGGCTTACAGCACCCTGATCTTGAACTTGACAGATAGGGTGCTGAGGGAAGTTTCCAAAGAGGAGACGGCTGCGGGCGTTTGGACAAAACTTGAGTCATTGTATATGACCAAGTCTCTTGCAAATCGTTTGCATTTGAAGCAGAAACTTCTTGCTTTCAAGTTTTCAGATGGAAAGAGCATTTCTGAACAGCTTGAGGAGTTTGGAAAATGCATAGATGATCTTGAAAACATTGATGAGGTGATTAAGGATGAAGATAAGGCTTTAATGTTGCTCAATTCCCTGCCCAAGAGTTATGAGCACTTCAAGGATGCAGTGCTTCTTGGTAGAGAGGCCAAGGTTACATATGAAGAGATACATTCTGCATTGAAGCTGAAGGAATCGCAGAAGGCTGATGCTAAACAACCTGATCCAGTGGCTGAGAGCCTGCATGTGAAGAACAATCAGAATAAGAAGGGTTCCAAGAAGAAGTTCCAGAAGAAGGAAGAAGGTGGGGGGTGGAAGGAGAAAAGGAGCTGTCACTACTGTAAAAAACCCGGCCATTTAAAGAAACATTGTTTTGCTTGGAAGAAAAAACAAGAGCAAGAAAGGGCTGGGAATGCAGAGACCGCTGATCTGGCTCAGGATGTTGAAGATAATGAGGCTTTGAATATCCACTTAGGGGCCAAGATTGAAGAATGCTGGATCATGGATTCAGGTTGCTCCTTTCACATTTGTTCCCACAAGTCTTGGTTCCAAGAATTATCAGATTGGGAAGGATCAGTGATACTAGGGAATGATCAAATGTGTAATGTCAAGGGCATTGGGAATATCAGACTGAGAATGAAGGATGGGAGTGTGAAAACTCTCACAGAGGTCAGATTTATACCTCAAATTAAGAGAAATTTGATATCTCTTGGAATGTTGGAATCAAAGGGGTGCAGGTTTGATTCTGGTAATGGGGTTCTTAGAGTAACTAAAGGCTCCAGAATTGTGATGGAGGCTCAAAGAAAGAACAGCCTATATTACTTGGTTGGTAAGACAGTGGTGGATTCTGTCAATACTGCTCAGTCAGAGAACTTGAATCTTTGGCATGCCAGGTTGGGGCATGTGGGTGAGAAGGGCATCAGAGAACTTGCTAAGCATGGGGTTATGAAGCTGGGTGCAACAGAGAAGTTGAGCAAGTGTGAGTCCTGTATGCTTGGGAAGGCCAAAAGGTTGCCATTCACTGGAGGAAAGCACACATCTACAAGACCTTTTGTGTATGCCCACAGTGACCTATGGGGGCCATCTCCAACAGAATCCATAGGTGGAGGTAAGTATTTTATCTCCATCATAGATGATTACTCTAGGAAAGTGTGGATTTATATTCTGAAAGAAAAGTCTCAAGCATTTGAAAGATTCAAAGAATGGCATACAAGATATGAGAATGAAAGAGGATCTGTCTTGAAGTATCTGCGGACTGACAATGGGATGGAATTTCTATCTGCTGAGTTTGATGATTTCTGTAAAATGAAGGGAATAAGAAGGCATAGGACAGTGCCTAGGACCCCTCAGCAAAATGGATTGGCAGAGAGAATGAATAGGACATTGCTAGAAAGAGTGAGATGCATGTTGTTCTACTCTGGGATGCCAAAGAAATTCTGGGCAGAAGCTATGTCTACTGCAGTTAATCTGATTAACAAATGCCCCTCCTCAGCAATATCAAATGAAACTCCAGATCAGAGATGGTATGGAAGCCTTGGTGATTACTCCACTCTGAGGGTTTTTGGATGTGGTGCCTATGCACATGTCAAGCAAGATAAACTGGAACCGAGGGCAAGAAAATGTGTAATGCTGGGGTACCAAGATGGAGTGAAGGGGTACAGATTATGGAACTTGGATAGAGCAGGCCAAAATATCATTGTGAGCAGAGATGTGACATTTAATGAAGAAGAGATGCCATTCAAGAAGAAGAAAGAAGTATCTGATGGTGAGAGCAGCAGCTCAGGAGTGCAGAATTTCGAGTTTGACAAAGAATACCACAGATCAGATGGTGATGAAGATTCTGAGATCACAGAGAACCAGGAAGAAGGTGGAGCATCTAACCATCAACCAGCTCAGGACACTAATAGCCAACAATCATCAGAACAGCAAACTGATGCAAGTCAAAGAGTTAGAAGAAATCCCAGAAGAAATGCAGGATTGCCTAGCAGATTTTCAGATTATGATATGAGTTTCTTTGCTCTTTGTGTGGCTGAGGTGCTCATGTTTTCAGAACCCTCAACCTATGAGGAAGCCATAAGTTGCAAAGAAAGTCAGAAATGGGTCAGAGCCATGGAAGAAGAAATAGAATCCTTGCTGAGAAATGGGACTTGGATTTTGGTAACTGATCCAGGGACTCAGAAGCTGATAAGTTGCAAATGGCTATTTAAGAAGAAGGTAGAGGTGGGGGAAGTTGAAAGCATACGGTTTAAGGCAAGGCTGGTTGCTAGAGGGTTCACACAAGTGGAGGGTATTGACTACACTGAGGTGTTCTCTCCAGTGGTGAAACACACATCTATTCGGATCTTGTTGGCCTTGACAGCTCATTTTGATTGGGAGCTGCATCAACTTGATGTGAAGACAGCTTTTTTACATGGAGATTTGGAAGAAACAATCTACATGGTGCAGCCTAAAGGCTTTGAGAAGCCTGGAGAGGAAAAGAAAGTGTGCTTGCTGAAAAAGAGCTTATATGGCCTCAAGCAAAGTAGTAGGCAGTGGAATAAGAAATTCCATGAGCAAATGGAGTTGATGAATTTTGAAAGGTCAAGCTTTGATAGTTGTGTGTACATCAAGAAGAAGGGAGATCTGATAATTGCCTACCTGTTGCTGTATGTAGATGATATTCTACTGGCAGGTTCAAACAAGAATGAGCTGCAAACTGTGAAAGAGGAGCTGAGGCAGAAGTTTGAGATGAAGGATCTTGGAGAAGCCAAGAGGATCCTGGGTATGGTTATTGTCAGAAACAGAAGGAAGAAGGAATTGAAGTTGTTCCAGGCTGACTACATCAGAAAGGTGGTGGAGAAGTATCAAGTGAAAGATGCAAAGCCGGTTTCCACTCCACTGGCAGGTCATTTCAGACTTAGCAAAGAACAAATGCCAAGAACAGAGGATGCTAGGAGAGAAATGAGCCTGATACCCTATGCGAATATAGTGGGCAGTGTGATGTATTTGATGATATGCACAAGACCGGATGTAGCTCATGCTATAAGTGTGGCTAGTAGGTACATGGCTGATCCGGGTAGAGAGCACTGGGCTGCTCTGAAATGGATTCTGAAGTACCTAAAAGGATCTGCAATGATTGGTTTGAAGTTTGGCAGTGAAGCTTGGTCTGAAAAGGATGAAGTTCTTGAGGGATTTTGTGATTCGGATTATGCAGCCAACTTGGACAACAGAAAATCCCAAAGTGGCTACATATTCACCTTATTTGGAACAGCAGTCAGCTGGAAATCGAATCTACAGTCTGTGGTTGCGTTATCCACAACCGAGGCTGAGTATATTGCATTAACAGAGGTTGCAAAGGAGGGAAAATGGCTGCAAGGGATCATGCAAGATCTGGGAATGGAGTTGGGAGCAGTAAAGATTAACTGTGACAGTAACTCAGCAATATGTTTAGCCAAACACCAAATGTTCCATGAGAGGTCGAAGCATATAGATGTGAGGAGACACTTCATCAGAGATGAGATTCAAAGTGGAAAGATCAATGTGGTGAAAGTTCCTACCGAAGAAAATGCATCAGATATGTTGACAAAATCTCTGCCAACATCGAAATTCAAACATTGTTTGAAGTTGGTTGAAATTGTGGAGTGTTGAGATTTGTAACAAGGATTGAGAAGGGAATCTAGATATTGATGGAGCTTTGCAAGGACAAGGTGGAGATTTGTGGATGTGTGTCCATGCAAATCATGCAAAGTATCATTCTTGCATAAGCAAAGTATCATTCTTGCAGCCGCAAGTTATCATTCTTGCTGCCGCAAGTTATCATTCTTACACTGGCGGACTATCATTCTTGCGCAAGGAAACTATCATTCTTGAGCAACTCATTCACGTCAAGCTGCTGATTTGATTAAGTGATAGAGCCGTTGGAGCTCGAGGAAGAGATCAAGAAAGGAGCTCGGTTTGGTGAGCTGAAACTAGCCGTTGGGAATCAGCGGTTATAACTGTTTTGTGTGAAATCAGTTGATGGGTTATTTCTTGTTCTTCGCATATATAGCTCGATAGTTTCCAGTTGAAAAGATAGAAGAAAGAATACACAATACACATACACAATTAGGAGATTATTGCTCCAGCTTGCGATTAGTTTGGAGTGATTGAATTGTGAGTGTGAGTTCATTGTATTTGAGAGTTGTTCATCAATAAGATTCCGGTCATCTTCTCCGTGGACGTAGGTGGTTTATCACCGAACCACGTTACATCGTTGTGTGCTTTATTCTTTCGTTCGTGCGCGTGTGAGATCGGCGGTATCACGACCCAACATCAACTATGTACAGGAGAATTCAGTCAGTACATTTAACTACAGACAGTAATTAACTCATTAGAATTTTCATGAAACAGAATTGAAATAATACCAAGTAATCAACAAAGAAAACCATGATCAACATTTATAGCCAAAGTTAAAGAATATGATTATATTCTCACGCACAGAAGGTGTCCAGTGTACTCCAGCGCGTAGTGAGCCAAGAATCTCTCCTCCTTTAACCAAGTTATTAAATAATGACTGGAAAAACTACTCACAACTGCCACTCCACTAAACCCATCCATATCTTGCAACAGAACTTGCAATGAGCTCCACCACGCCGACATATTCATAGGAACAGCAATCCTTCTTGCTGCTCCGCGCACCATTGCATTCACACGAGCAACATATGCTGGTGTATACAGTTGTCCACCCTCAAGCCCACCCTTGATCTATTAAAGCATATTCCAAATGAAGAAGTCAGAAATTTTCGTAACAAGTAAATTTTATAAACCGGAGCAAGTCAGAAAGATTGAAAAAATCAGTCATTTAGAGCATCTCCAATGGCGGACGTCCGGTCGGATATCCGCGACGGGCGACCGGGACGTCCGCCATTGTGGCCTGGAAGGTAGGATACGGACGTCCCGTAAGGACGTCGGATGTCCTCGGACGTGCAGGAGACGGGCGGGCGGACGTCCGCCATTGTGGTGTGGGTCGGATGTCCGGGCCGGACGTCCGGTATTAATTTTTTTTTAAAACTCTATATATACGGCTCGTTGCACTCCATTTCATTCACACCACTTGTGTTAACAAGTTTCTCTCTTCTTTTACTACAAATTTCATTTCTACTTAATGGAGAACGACATAACCTCCCCCGGCACGAGCGAGTCGCTGACTCCGACGTTTCCCGCCGAACTAGAGGGAAACTCTAACGGAAATGCGACAATGCTTCCGGCAATGTCGGGGATGGGTGGAATGGGTAGGATGGGTGGTATGGGTGGGATGGGTGGTATGATGTAACGCCCCGCTTTTCGAACCCTAATTTTCGAACCCTAAGACGTTGTATTTATTGCTTTGATTGCCGCAATTAAATGACGATTTATTTTGTGCATACTTTGGTGACCTAATTTGTTTTGACTAAGTCAAAACCGTTGATTTTATGACGTGGCTTTAATTAATTGTCGGGGAATGAGATATATTGCGGTGAATTATATTATCTTCGGGGAGTGAGATTTAATTAGTATCATAAATAATTTCCTTGCCTTTCATTGTGGAAATTTCGACCACTATTATTTTAAGGAGAGGAATTCTATTTTCTTGGATTTAATAATTTGTTTAGGGATAATTATCCAATTAAATCCAAAGCCTAATTATCCTATTTCCTTCTTGAGAAAATCGGCCCCCACTAATTTTCCTAAAGGAGATTTCGAAATCTCCTTACTTGTGGGAGAAGAAATTATTCATTATTTATTTTGATCCCTCAATTATTTCTTTCCATGTCTTAATTGGAATATTCTAGCAAATCTTTCCCTATCTTATTTTATTAAAGATTTGGAAATTATTCCTTGTGGGAGGAATTGAATAACACGCCTATTTCCATATTGTTTGGGAGGATTTTTATTAATTTTCTTGCTCTGTATTATTTTATTCTGCTCCGTGAAAATACCAAATAAAATCATGGGCTAATTAAATAGCCATGATTTTCAAAAATCCTCCTTAATTCTTCCCCCTTATTCACGCCATTTCCCCTCCATCAAATCTCAATCTTTATTACAATTATTCTCCCAAATATTCTCTAATTAATTGTGGGATATTTTCAAGCTCTATAAATAAGAACCTAACCCTAACCTCACTAAACACACGCCTACACTCCCTCTCACACGCCCCCTCCCCTCTTCTTCACTCTCCCACACTTGTTCTTCCACTCTACTCAAGATCCTTTCGATTCGCCAAGAGTTTGTTGAAGAACCAAGAGTTTTAAACGTTTCTACCGATTGTTTTGTTCAAGAAAGGTACATTCAAGCCTCTATTCTTCATTCCTCTCCATCCCAACTCTTCTTTTGTTCCCTCATGCATCTAGTGGGTATATGATTTCAAATCTAAGGGATTTAATCGGTGGGAATGAATTGAGTTTTGAATGAATTGTTTGATGATTTAATGAATCTATGACGAATGATATATGATGTTATGAAAGCATGAGTATAAGGACCCTTTTGAGCATGTTTGTGTGTTAAAACCATGAAAAGGTTGATTTTGAATAAGTGGGTGAAAACCTTAATTCGAATTTCTAAAGGCATGAGAAACTGTAATTTCGGACAGTATGTTCCGACATGTATTTGACCGACCAAATGAACTCCGATTTGATCGATTCTTTTTCCTGAGTAAACTTCATGATGTGTTCTGTGTTGTGTGTGAATTTCAACTCATTTGGACGAAAGATGAAATTTTGGTGAATTTTTAAAGTTTACTGCGCATTTCTGGCAGAAAGAGTTTCCTCGACCAGTAGGTTACGTTTTCGATTTGACCGACCTAAAATGGTTATTTTGATATGAATTTTTAACTGGAAATTATTTGATGAGTATACTGCCTTGTGGTAAAATTTTAGCCCCAACGGAAGTCGGGTGAATTTTTAGTAAATTTTATAAAATGGTTGCGCATTGCTGCCAGATTTCTATCCTTACAAAAACACTATGTTACTATAAGTGAATTACATGATTGATATATGTGATGACGTGATGTGATGTTCAAAGATGGGAAAAGGGAAAACGATAGGGACATGCATAATATTAAGTCAATGGTTGTGACTGATAAGTCATATATATTATCTAAAGGTGATAACTCGTGCTCGAAGCGTGATAGCAAAGGAAAGGCAGTAGTTGAAATCAAAACGGTCGAGGTGGGCTACTTTTCTACCCTACACTATGTGTGGGTTTCTCTTTTACTAAAAACTCTTTTACGTATGACTGTGGAGCTATAAGGGTGGTTTTAAGCGATTATCATGCCGTGATTTGTTTTAACGTGCCTATCTGATGTGGCTGTTGCCACTGTTATATAAATCGAATTCGGGTCCTCGTAGGGCCGCAAACCCTACTTGGATTAGTGTACACCTATGGTAGACTGTGTGCTAGCGTACGGGCTGGCCGGTCTAGTGACCTGGTTTGCGGCCGCATTCCTTGTCATGTATTGGCAGATATGGTTGACGACGATGGGGAAAAATGACTGCGCAGTCGCTATTTTGAACAATGGAAAATATTTTGGTGCCTCGGGCATTTCCAAAGTAAAACCCCGATGGTTACTTACGTATGGCATGATAATATATACTTTTATTTAAAATGTTTTCGGGCATGAGCCACTGAGTATTATTTTTATAGTACTCAGCCCTGCATATGTTTTCTCTATGTGCAGGTTGAGCAGCGACGAGCGGTTGGTGGTGTTGAGCAGAAATAATAATATGGTTGTTTTGAAACTTCGAGTGTCGTTGTGTCTTTACACATGACTTCACTCTTCTCTTGGATGCTTCCGCTGTGATATTTTCTTTACGTACATTTTTTACTTAACTATGGATCTTTTTGATTAAATGTTGAGAACTTGTTACCCTTTTTATTAATGTCAAACCTTTGGTCTTTTCATTTATTTTAATATAGATATCATTGGTCGTTTAATTATTAGACTTAAATTTTGGTCAGACTTTTATCGAAACCCTAGCCTTCTAAGCCCGTTCATTTAAACCCCTTTAAGTCGCGATCGCCCGTTTTTATTAACCCTAGGGGGGCGGTCGTGACATATGATGTCCCCTTACTTCGGTATGTATAATTGGATGGGTGGGATGGGTGGTATGATGCCCAGGGCAGCGGTGATGGGGGGCATGACCCCAAATATGATGGGGATGGGTGGGATGATGCCGAGGATGATGCCGGGGATGATGCACACCATGCTTGGTGGAGGGGGTGGCAGGGGCCCTGAACCACTAGCGGACGATGTCTATCGCCCGGTTATCGATATGCTGTCTACTGATACCCCCTCCAGTTTTATTCCGGAGACTCAGTTCACCGGCGTGGAAACTTTCTCTTTTGAGGAGTTGGGGCTATCTCCAATCAGGGAGACTCCCGATGATGTGGGGACAGCGGCAAGGGGCAGGGGCAAGGGCCGTGGCAGGGGCAAGGGCAAGGGCAAGGGGAAAGCCACGGGCTCTTCCTCGCCAACGATGGCTGAGGAGGAGGATGATGAGGAGACGGGAAAGCGGACGGTCTGGAGCATGTGGGAAAACGTCGCGCTTTCGAAGGCTTGGGTTTCAATAGTCGAGGATCCCTATGTGGGTGCTAACCAGCATATTGACAGACTGTGGCATCGCGTCGCTAAAGCCTACCTCACACACAAACCGGCTGGGGCGAAAAGTCGCGTTCCCGAACAATGCCGGAAACAGTGGGAGCGGTTGAGGCCTAAGCTTAGTCGATTTGCCGGTCTCTACCAAAACAATCTCCGCCAGGCAACCAGCGGTATGTCCGAGGAGGATGTGAAGAATCGTGCCTTGGCGCAGTACCCCGACAGATCTTTGAAGTTCAAAGATTTCGACCAGTGGGAGTCCTATCTCGTGGTGAAGGATTCCCAAAAGTTTTGTGGGGGTGTCGAATCGGGCTTGCTGAAGTGGACGAAGATCAACGCTTCCGGTGAATACAGCAGCAGTGCTGGTTTGCACGAGCTCCCAGAAGCTGAGGAAGTGTCCCCGCTACCTCAATCAGACTCCCGTCGGCGTCGTCGCCCGATTGGGCAAAAGGCTGCGCAGCGGAAGGCTAGGGGAAGCAGCAGCGGGTCGTTCGAGGTCCAATCGGAGGCCCCTGCTCCCCCAGAAGAGTACGACCGTCTCGCCCGCGCGCAGATAACGACTAGCTTGGTCCGGACCATGCATAGGTGGCATAGCACGACAGATCCTGTGTACAAAAGGATGTTGAAGGATGTCATCGATGGATGTCGGCGCGATTTGGGCATGCCACCCATTGGAGATGATGGCGCCGAGATTAGCGGCGGGGACGACGGGGGCGGCACGGGTGACGGCGAGGGCGGCATGGACGACGAGGAGTGAGCCGAGTAAAAAATTTTATTATGTAATTTTTTCTTTTTTATTATGTAATTTTTTTTCTTTTTTTATGTAATTTTTTTTAATGAAGCATTTGCAATTTTCCCGTATTCCGTGTCAAAATTATAATTCCGTTACGTATATTTGTGAATTTGTGATTTTTTTTATTGCGGGAAGTCCTAGTGGGAAGGGCGATGGGAAGGGCGGATTGTGAAGGGGATGTCCTAGTGATGTGGCAGTGGGATGTGAAGTCCTAGTGACGTGGCAGAAGGTGTTTTTGGGAAGTCCTAGTGGATGTCCGAGTGGGACATCCGCCCACTGGAGATGCTCTTATACAAGCAAAATTACCAATGTTCCAATACGAGGTTCAAGAACAGAGACGATCAATTCAGAGCCGACTTGCAGCTGTGCCGCAATCTCTGCCAACTAAAAATGGCTGCACTCCTGGAGTCTTTCATTGATTTCCTCGGAAACTGTGTCCCAATAAGAAGTCCAAACTATCTCTCCATTAGAGCATCAGCAGTGACGCGGAATTCCCAAAAACACTTCCGGCCACGTCATACGGACTTCCCAATGCACTGCCACGTCATAAGGACTTCCCACTGCACAGTGGTGGACATCCCCAAGGACTTCCCAAAGGACTTCCCACAATTAAAAAAAACCACAAATTCACAAATTAAACAATTTATAGAATTAAAATTTCGACGCAAATAAGGAAAAAAAATTCCATTAAATAAAAAAAAGTACATTTCACCAAATTAAAAAAAACATTTCAATAATTAAAAACTACATCAACGATAACCCCTCCGCTGCCATACTTCTTCAATAATATCGTTCTGGAGCCGAACATGGGCTTGTCTTTGACGCATGTCGGCAAATGCACGGACTCGATCGACATCGTCATGGGGTATCCCCATGCGTACATTGCTAGTGGCCACGTCGTGGCTTGGACCCGCAACACCAGCATTATCATTGGTTCAATCAGTCATTGCTGGACCTTCATCTTCGACAATCATGTTGTGCATGATAATACATGCGTACATGATGTCGGAGATACTGTCAACATACCACAACAGTGTTGGACCATTCACTGCCGCCCATCGAGCCTGGAGCACACCAAATGCCCGCTCCGCATCTTTGTGTGCTGCCTCCTGGCGACCTGCAAAATATATCTTCTTTTCATCTGTTGGGCATCTGATCGTCTTCACAAAGACGGGCCACATAGGGTATATCCCATCCGCCAAATAATAGCCCATATTGTGTTGGTTGCCGTTGGCGACGAAGTTGACGGTCGGACCAACGCTCATGCACTGCTCGTTGAAAAGAGGCGATGACTGGAGGACGTTGATGTCATTGTTAGACCCGGCTACTACAAAATAGGCATGTCAAATCCACAGCCGGTAGTCAGCTACCGCTTCAAGGATCATCGTGGGATTCTTGGCCTTGAAACCAGTAGTGTACATCTCTTTCCAGGCAGTAGGGTAGTTCTTCCATACCTAGTGCATACAATCTATGCTGCCTAACATCCCCGGAAACCCGTGCTGATTCTCGTGCATATCCATCAGAGCCTGACAATCTTCGGGGGTAGGCCTCCGAAGATACCTATCCCCGAATATCTCCCTAACACCCTATCAAAAATACTTCAGGCAATCACGGGCAGTCGTCTCGCCGATGTGGAGGTACTCGTCGAACATGTCGGCCGCACCTCCGTATGCCAGCTGCCTGATTGCGACAGTGCACTTCTGAATCGGCGTGTGGCCGGGTTTACCAGCTGCATCCTCCCGCACCCTGAAATACCCGTATCGACGCTCCAAAGCGCCCACGATACGCAGAAAGAGCGGATGATCCATCCTAAACCGTCGCCGGAACAGGTTCTCCCCAAACCGTGGCTCCGGTGCAAAGTAATCCTCATACAACTGAGCGTGGGCAGCGAGGTGGTCCCGGGGTATTATAGTTCGACGATGGATGGGTCGAGGTACCTCCGGCGCCAAGGCCGCTTGTTCCTCCCTCTCCGCTGATTCCCGCACACGTGCATGAATCAGACGCATCATGTGTTCATAATGCCCACCACTACCACTACCACTACCAGCCATTCCGGATATATAAAAGAAATGTAGAGAGAGAAACTTGTTAAAACAAGTGGTACGAATGAAATGCAGTTCAACGAGTCGTATATATAGAAATTAAAAAAAATAATGCAATAAACGAAAATCATAGCGGACGTCCGCACGTCCGTCGCGACGGAATTCAACGTAACGCCGCGGAACTGTGGTGTCCTCGGCGGAATTCCGTATCCATGCATACCAGCATAATGGCGGACGTCCGCCACGGAATTCCGGCACGCCGGTCGGAATTCTGTTGGGACGGGCGCCATTGCTGATGCTCTTAATCAACATAAGCGAAGAGTCATTGGACACAAGCTGCTGAGATTGTTGTTCGACATGGTACAAATCTACCCCAATTGTATCCGCTAAATCAATCAAAGATACTCGACCTCTCTTATTTATTTTAGAAATGATTTCACTCCTGAATTGCTCCTATCGAAGCCAGACATGCAGATCAAATTGATAAAATTGAATAAAGGAGTAAACATCTTTAAAAAGAAATGATACATTCAATTAATCACCTGAGTGATGTATTCTTTTTCGGGGGAAGTGTGGAGAAGTTCGAAGTCGATGATTTCAAGTTGCTGGAGTTTCTGGACCAATTCGACGACGTTTCGTTCGGACAAATGGATGCTGGATTTCGCCTGCTGTGCAAACTCGAATTGCCTATGCAGTTCTAGTAGTTCCTCTGGTGTAGAATTGGGGTCACTGATAAGTCGTATTCTAGGACTTGGTTACTGGTCAGTATAATGTGCATAATTGGTATATATTCTGCAAAACAGTTGCTTAAGTGTACAGGTTGAGTGTTCTAGCCAGTAGGCAAAGCTTCAGATACTTCAGGTGGAAAGGGCGTCAGGATGATGTTATCCTGACCAGTATGCATGTCAAAAAGGCTCGAGATGGAGAAGAAGGATAGCTGGGAAGATCAGCCGCAAGCAAGGGGGCAAAATAGTCATTTCATATTCGAAGTCTACCCTAAAAATCAAGGGGGGCCTCCCTATAAAAGGAAGCCACTTGGAGAGAGAAAAAGGGGAATTAGTTAGTTAACTCCTACGCTTAGTTAGCAATTTCTCTTCGGTAGATCCCTCCTTCAGCATTATCCTTCGTAATTCTCGTTCCTCGCCACAGCCATGGTCACCTGAAGATCATCAGTTCGCCGGAGTTTCATTCTCTCGTTCCAGTCAGCACGATCGTAGTTAGCAGTTCCATCGCCCGGAGTGGCAAAAACAATCTTTATTTGCTTTCAAGTTAATCTTGTTTGTATTCTCTACGTTGGATCTTTCGCATTTCCAGTATTTTGCTTATTTTGAAGTCTTGGTTGTGATTCAAACGTTTTCTAAATGTTATGAAGTTATTTTCCAGCATCGGTTCATGTTTGTTTTCGCTTCTTTCTGCCTAGATAGCTTAGATCTAGCTGTTACGGTAATTTCCAGTGTGGATTCGCATGTTTTAACTTCTGTAGTTAATATCTCTGAGTTTGCAAATCTAGATAGCTGTTAGATTTTAGATCTGAATTAGTTTAGTGTGAAAACTCAGTTTACGCGATTTCTGCCACCCTACATGTTGACCAGTAAGCTTAGTTGCAGTTTCAGTGTTCGATCTTTTGATTTGAAGTTTTAATCGTAGATCTGTGTTCTTGAAGTTGTTAATCTGTGTTTTTATGGTGATGAATCTGGTTTTGCCGATCTGATTTGATTTATGTTGAAGAAGACAACATCTCCATCCAAGTTTGGGACCACTTTTGCTTTTTAACAACTTTTTACTTTTGTCCTTACTTTTCAGCTATTACTTTTCTGATCTGCATGTCTAGTCGCCTAACTACCTCTTTTCCTCTGATATTTCGTTTAGCCTTTTATAGTAAACTCGTACCTTCTACATTTATTAGCCAAACATCATGTTCCCCACTCACACGTACACAGCCGTCTGTATAACATCTCTCCCGCCTCCTAGTCAATAGAGTACCACTTTAATTTCCCGTCTAGGTAGAAACTCAACCCAAGCGTGGTAGCTAACCAAACCTTCCAGAATATCACCACAATTCCCAAAACGCATTCATCTCTGTGGGATTCGACCCCTACCTTCACTATACTACCCAGTAGAAGAGGGTTGAGGAATTATTGATACCAGGTTCAGGTTTAGCAGGGACTTCCATACTGATTAGTAGGATACACCCTTTGCTTGAAACGACACCTGCACAAACCTGCTCTTTCAAATGGCGCCGTTGCCGGGGATGAATGGCGTTATTTATTGTTATTGTGGGTGATACTTTGGCGTATATATTATGGATAATTTTTCTCTTTCTTTTTATTTCAGTTTATGAGAAGCAGTTCGGCTCCTGACCAGTGGAGACCGAAGATCCTTCAGCGAGGATCTATACTCGTAACCACTCGATCCGGCCTGTCGACGGCTTTGTCTGACTTGGGTTCGAGTAGTGACGAGGAGCAATACACCATAGAAGGACCAATACCGGAAGAGATACCAAGGATAGAGGGAAACCCGAGAAGGATGGCCGCTCAAGGAGAAGAAGATCCTGAGATCGGGACGCTGAACGCACATACCGAGGGAGAACCACCTCAAGCCATAGTTGTGACCCCAGGGCAAACTGCCTGTGATGTGAAGCCTCATGTGATCGCAATTCTGCCTACATACTGCGGAAAGAGCTATGAAGGCCCTTACGAGTTCCTTCATGAGTTTTGTAAGATTTGTAGGGCGCAGAGGAGGCCAGCAGGGGCAACCGAGGATGACTACAGATTGAAGGCTTTGCCTTTCGTTTTGAAAGGGGAGGCAAACACCTGGTTCATGCGCCTGCCCCCCGACTCCATTGAGAGTTGGGCTGATTTCAAGTCAGTATTCCTAGGCGAGTTTTTCCCGTCATCCAAGACAAGCGCGCTGAAAAGGGAAATAACTAGTGTGAAGCAAGGGTACGATGAACCTTTGAGCGATTATTGAGCGAGGTATATGGGCCTTTTAGATGCATGTCCCAATCATCGCATGGCGGACATTGAGATACATCATGCCTTCTATGAGGGGATGAACATAACAACCAAGGACCTGGACAATTCATCGTCGGGAGGAAGCTTCACGCAGCTACGGGTCAGCGAAGCGAAGAGGGTCCTAAGGAAACTACTGAGTGCGAAGAAGGATTATGACCATTCAAGGGATGGATACAACCGAGAAAGGGTTGCAAGTGCCTCGTCTACTGACCAGGACCAGAAGCTTGAACAGAAGATGGATTTGAAGATGGATAAGCTGAAGAAGTCACTCCTGAGCACAATAGAGAAGAATACACCCCCGACTTCCCCAGTTGGGAACTACAAGGGTGCAGAATAGGGAAACCAAGAACCGAGCTATGATCAGCCAAACGACTCGGTCAGTATGGAGCAGGCTAATGCTGCCGAGTATTTTAACTCAAATGGGAATTGGACCCAGGGGAGACAACGGGACGCACCATGGAGGGATCACCCAAATTTTCAATGGAGAGATGGGAACCAAAATCAAAACCAAGGTCAAGGTCAGAACCAATATCACCCCCACTCGAACCCAAATCCCAACCGTGGGCCAGCAAACCCGGACCTCCAGTTCAACTGGTCAGGAAGAAACCAACAATCCCAAAACCAAAACCCACAACACCAAAACCCAAACCCTGTCTACATACCACCCCACCAGAGAAACTTCCAAAATTACCAAAATCAGCCGAATCAATCACCCTAACACCATCAGAACCAAAATCATTTCCAAAACCAGATCCAGAACCAATATCACCAAGACCAATATAACCAATACCCACCTTACCAGAACCAGCAAAACTTCCAAAATTTCCAGTCCAACCAAAGTTCTCAGTATAACCAGCACCAGGGCCCAAATCAGTCACAATATTCCAACAGGCCCAGACGATCCATGGAGGACATGATGGGAGAATTGCTCGCGTCGCAGCAAGGTATCAAGGGCGAGTTGCAATCCCACAACGAAGTAGTGCAGGGGATGCAAAATACCCAGAAGGAACATAAAGCGAACATGGATATGATGAATATGCAGTTGGCCCAGCTGGCCAGTTCGGTGGGTGATTTGAAAGGAAATGCAGGGAAACTCTCGTTTACAGTTCAAATACCCGAAAATGCGAATGTGAATAAGGTTACATTGAGGTCAGGAACTACTTATGATGGACCTCGACCCAAACAACCAAGTGGAGAGCCGAGTGGAACGAAGATAGGGGCGACACCATCTCAGTGGAAGAGCTTAATAGATCCATACGTCGGATGCAGGACCCATTTTTCTTGGGGGAGACGCTATGTGGAGGAGGTGAACCCGAGAACGTACTGGTCAGGAAGGAACCCCATCAATAGGTAGAATCCAGAACGGAGGCTCAGTTCCAGAATTTGCCCAAGGAAGATTCCAAGGAGGTTGCTGAGGGACCGGTAGAGGAAAGAAAGGGGGAGAAACCATTCCCTTTCCGCTTTGATACAAAATAAAAGAAGGAGAACCCAGTGGATTACTTGTCGATTTTTGGGAAATTGGATGTCACCATACCATTCATCCAAGCCGTGAAGCTACCCCCTCTTGGGAAATTCATTAAGGAGTTCATAGCCGGGAAAGCCCAGGAGGATGGGATGATCATGGTGGAAGGGATAGCGTCGGCGATTGTGCAGGAAAAACTACCACCCAAGAGAGCCGACCCAGGTATGTTCACTCTACCCATAACTGTAGGAGATGTAAAAGTCGAGCATGCAATGTGTGACCTGGGGCCTCTATAAATGTTATGCCATTGTCAATCTATAACCGATTGAAGGGAGTTAGATTGTCGAGTACTAGGGTGTTGATCTAACTGGCTGATAGGTGACTCCACTTATTTTAACACAAGAAATTCCCGCAAGTGTACGGGGCTAGTGTAGCACAAAGTAAGCAAGAGTATCGTATCCCACAGAGACAAATTGTATAAACTCAAGTACCACGGACCGATTTTAACTACTATCTAGATGATTCAACGATTTGGTTTGATTCTTGGAAAAACAATTAAGCATAAACAAGTTAAAAACACGCGACAAAGGATAGGTTTCAAATAAGAGAAAGAAGTAGAGCTTTAGATCCAACTACAACGAACACAAAGTGAACAATTCAACAACTTCGATTACCCAATTGAAGTCTCTAGGATTACTAGGAAAGCCGCTAGTCTAGGCTAAGCCCTCTCTCGAGTGCACCCAACCCGTTGATTAACCATTAATATTGAAGTCTCCTTCTAATACTTCACAATTAACTCCTTAAAACAAAAGGCTCAAGCCCTCACTCTAGAATCCCTTCTCTCGAATGCAAATTATCTAGGTGTTGTTCATTCTTTTATCAATCCTAATTAGGTATCTCTCGATTACTCAAAACTAGGTTAACAAACTCAATTGGTAGCTAAGCAATTGAATTGAAAGAGCACAAGAATGAAACAAAGAAATCACAAGAGCATAGGTAATCAAAAGTCCTTAAATTAATCAAAAGCGTTCATTGTAGTCTTCACTAAAACTCTACAAGGGATTTAGCTACTCATATTCAATGCAAATTCACAAGATAAATCCATGGAAAGTGAACTAAACATAAGAAAACTAATAAAGATACTCCCAAAGGTGGATTGAGTGGGCAAATCGTCTTCGTCTTCAACCTTCTTGATGAATCGAACTCTTTGTCGCTTTAATCTGCTCTCCAATGTGAAAACTGCTCTTGGGGGCGTGTCTATTCTCCCCTGGGCACGAAAACCTAGCTCTCCTTTTATACCCGGGGCGGAAATAATAGCAATTAACTCTCGCAGAACACCTCGCCCGGCCGGGCGATTTTAAGTCGCCTAAACGCCCTGTCGGGCGTTCTCTCGATGGCCCTGATTCTTTCACATCGCCCGGTCGGGTGATTATTCCGAGGCAGAACGCCCGGTCGGGCAAACTCTCTGGATTCGTTCCTTCTTTGCACGAACGCCCGAGCCGGGCGTTTCTCTTGTACATGAACGCCCGGTCGGGCACTTCTTCTGTAATCCAGCTCCAAGCTCGTTTTCAAGTAATTTTCACCTGTTTTATCCCCAAACACTAGACAAACTCATCCAAACACTTAAATAGTGGATAATGAATGCAAACTCAAGTAATATGCTACAAAACATTGAAGTATTCACGTTAAACATCCAAAATACTTGCTACACTACGAGTTTATCAATAGGTCATGCATAAGTCCTGAGGGTGTGTTAGAGAATGTGTTGGTTAGAGTGAATGATTTTACCTACCCTGCTGACTTTTATGTGATTAAAATGAGTGAGTCCGAGGCTAGGCAATCTAGTGGCATATTGTTAGGGAGACCATTTTTAAGAACGGCCAAGACAATAGTAGACATGGCTGAGGGGACAATTTGCATTGATTTCCATGGGGAGAAATTTACTTTTGATATCAATGAGGCCATGAAGAAGCCTATTGATTCTGAAAACTTATGCTATGTTGATGTGATTGACCCCTTAGTCCAAGATTTTCTTGAAACCGAACTATTGCAGGAGAAACTTCAAGCTTTTGATGTGTATGAGCAGGCTGACGTAGAAGCTGCTGCATGGTGCGATCTGATCAGTAGCCAAGGGTTGACTGATGAAGAAATAGAAGGAGCGATCAAGGAATTTTGCCATAAATCAGAGTTCATTGGAGCCGCAGGGGCTCAGCTACCAGCTAGTATAGAGGAACCCCCAGAGGGAGAATTAGAAAAAGAAGGAGAAGCTGAAAGAAACCCTCTACCCGAAGACACACTTCCACCCCAAGTCGAGCTGAAGAAACTGCCATCGAATCTGAAGTATGCTTTCCTCGGAGAGGAGAACTCATATCCAGTGATCATCAGCAGCAGCCTTACAAAGGAACAAGAGGCGAGGCTACTGACTGTGCTGAGCAAGAACAAGAAAGCGATTGGATGGAGTCTTACAGATTTGGTGGGGATAAGCCCCGACGTCTGCATGCACCATATTAGGCTGGAGGAAGGAGCAAAATCGCATCGAGATGCTCAAAGGAAGGTAAACCCTAACATGCGAGAAGAAATATTGAAGGAAATCTTGAAATTATTGTTGCTAGGGATTACCTATTCAGTGCCGGACAGTGAGTGGGCCAGCCCGATCCACATGGTTCCAAAGAAGTCGGGAATCCAAGTCGTTCAAAATGAGAGGAATGAGCTGATCCCAACGAGGCTAGTCACGGGTTGGCGAATGTGCATCGATTACCGAAAGCTGAACAATGCAACGAGGAAGGACCATTTCCCTTTGCCTTTCATCGACCAAATGTAGGAGAGACTAGCTGGTAAGAAGTACTTTTGCTTTTTGGATGGATACAACGGATATTTCCAAATTTACGTGGATCCTGAGGACCAGGATAAGACTACATTCACTTGCCCATTCGGAACCTATGCATACAGACGCATGCCTTTCGGCCTATGCAACGCTCCAGGTACGTTTCAAAGATGTATGATGAGCATATTCTCCGATCTAATTGAGGACTGTATATAGATATTTATGGATGACTTTACGGTCTACGGAGATTCTTTCGACTCATGCCTTCATCACTTAGACATAGTTCTCGAAAGGTGTCAAGCAAACAGTTTGGTTTTGAACTTTGAGAAGTGTCATTTTATGGTCACCGAGGGATTGTTCTAGGACACGTGGTCTCAGAGAGAGGAATCCAGGTGGATCAAGCCAAGGTGGACGTTATATCCAAATTGCCGTTTCCTACTGATCAGAAGGGGATAAGGGGCTTTCTGGGGCACGCCGGATTTTATCGAAGATTTATCAAGGATTTCTCCAAGATCGCCCAACCCCTTACCTGACTTCTTCATAATGAAGTGGAGTTCGTTTTTGATGAGCAATGCAAGGCTGCTTTCAACCTTCTCAAGGAAAAGCTGATATCCGCACCTATCATACGGGCTCCTGACTGGGACTATCCTTTCGAAGTAATGTGTGATGCCAGCGACTATGCAGTGGGAGTCGTACTGGGTCAGAAGATCGATGGGAAGAGGTACGTAATTTTTTATGCATCTAAGACTCTGAATCAAGCCCAGCGAAATTATGATACCACTGAAAAGAAGATGCTGGCAGTGGTGTATTCTTTCGAGAAGTTCAGGCCATACTTGTTGGGATCCAAGGTCATCGTATATACTGACCATGCAGCGATTAAATATCTGATTGCCAAGAAAGAATCCAAACCCTGTTTGATCCGATGGGTACTCTTGTTACAAGAATTTGATTGGGAAGTGGAAGATAAGAAAGGAGTCGAGAACAAGGTGGCAGACCATTTGAGTAGAATAGTGCAAGATGGAAACAGCGAAGAGGTGCACGACAAGTTTCCAGAGGAGCATTTATGTGAGGTGATTTTTGAGGTCAGGAAAATTGACTGGAAGGAAGTGATGAAGCTTACTGGCCAGTATGATACAACAAGAGGGAAAGAAAAGGTAGGGCAAGAACCATGGTATGCAGACCTAGCCAACTACCTACTGACTGGAGAGCTTCCAGAAGTGCCGAGTATTACCAAGGCCCAAAGAATGAAGATTAAGAGTGAAGCAAAATACTACTTTTGGGACGACCCCTATCTGTGGAGAGTGGGATCCGATCAAGTGATAAGAAGGTGCATTCCTGACTGGGAGCAGCGGGATGTCTTGATCCATTGCCATTCGTTAGCGTGTGGAGGACATTTTGGGTCCAAGAAGACGGCAAGGAAGATTCTGGATAGCGGTTTTTATTGGCCAACCCTCAACAAGGATGCATACGAATTCTGCAGAAGCTGTGAACGTTGCCAACTGACCGGAGGAATATCTGCCCGGGATGAAATGCCGCAGGTACCCATCATCGTTTGTGAGCTGTTCGACATATGGGGAATGGATTTCATGGGGCCTTTTCCTTCATCCTATGGCAATCTGTATATCCTAGTCGCGGTGGATTACGTTTCCAAATGGGTAGAAGCAAAGGCCACGAGCACGTGTGAAGCAAAGGAGGTGGCCAAGTTCTTAAAGAGTCAGATCTTCAGCCGGTTCAGAGTTCCGAGGGCGATCATTTCTGATCAAGGTACACACTTTTGTAACCGTACAATTGAAGCTGTAATGAAAAAGTACGGTGTGCACCATAGACTTTCGACCCCTATCATCCGCAAGCTAATGGTCTAACCAAGAGATAAAGAAGATTCTGGAGAAGACTGTAAATCCTTCTAGGAAGGATTGGAGTGTGAGGTTAGAGGATGCTCTATGGGCCTATCGTACATCCTACAAGACCCCTATAGGAATGTCCCCGTACCGGATCGTTTTTGGGAAGATGTGTCATTTACCGGTTGGAATTGAGCACCGAGCATACTGGGCAATACAACAAGTGAATATGGATGCTACAGCCTGTGAAGAGGAAAGGAAGCTGCAGCTGTAGGAGTTAGAGGAACTCAGATTGGAGTCGTTTGATTCAGCCGTGTGGTACAAAGAGCGAACCAAATTGTGGCACGACAGGAATCTGAGGACCAAAGATCTTCATGTTGGGCAGAAAGTACTACTCTTCCAGTCGAGGTTGAAGCTCATGCCTGGAAAACTCAAGTCGAAATGGACAGGGCCTTATGTCATCACCGCACTCCGTTCTAATGGAGCAGTGGAGATTTCAGGGAGTCTTCCTAACTCTGAACCCTTTATTGTGAATGGGCATAGGCTGAAGGTATTTAGGGCAAATAGTGATGTGGCTGTAGTGGATGAAATCCCACTGCAACCACATACCCAGGTTTCATACTGACCGGTAGGATGGGGATTGGAATTCCACTGGGCTAGCTCCTTTTAGCGTAATGTACATATGCTGGCAAAGTAGAATTCCAATTTTCCTAAGGAAGATGTGAATATGGTACATATGTGGTAGTTAATTAATTTGAACCTTTGCATGCTAGTTAGTTTTAAGAAAAACTAAAAATATTTTTCGGACCTCAAATATTAATTGGGAGTACGTACTGACCATCAGAATACCATTTTGGTGAAACTCATATTTTTTTTAAGTGTCCTTTTTACTTTATTTCTAATCTAGGAAAATATAGGGGGAAATCATTAAGGGACGAATTTGAATTTGTGGACTTTCTGCAGCTTTTGCAGGGTGGCAGCGGCTGGAAGGGGCGCGTGAGCAGAGAGGGTAGGCACGCCAACCAATCGGGAGCCAGTATTCTCAACCGCCTCTCCCTCGAAACGACGCGATTTGGAACCGCCTATAACCGGTTGCAAACCCACAACTGCCCTATTCCAACCCATAACCAGCCGTCTCCCCAATTTTTCACTTCACAATTTCACTCTGCAAATTTTTCTCTCTGCAAAATTTCCACCGTCACTCCACAAACACCAACCCCCATTTTATACCCAGAATTTCACAGATCTAAGCCATGAGAAAGAAAGCATGGGCAACAAAAATCCAACCCATTTCAAACCGCCGGGAAGAGGTCCCAGAAACACAACAGCTGCGAGAAGAACCACCGTCCACCCAACCACCGCCGAACCCACAACCATCAGAGCCGGCTCCTCAAGCACCAACAATGGTCTCCTTGGAAGCAATGGTGGCGCTTCTTCGACAGCAGGACCCCAATAGGGATTGGTCGGCGGCGCTGGCCGATTGAGGTCAACCCGGGGGACAAGAGAGAGTAATCGGAGAAAATCCTTCGGAACCGATTGTGCCATCTACAGCAACACTCCCCACCCCCATTGCGACTTCCTCCGGAATTCCACCAGAAAGAGAAGCTCCATCGACTACCCCACCACCTAAGTCCTCGGAACCCTCAGAAACTCCACAACAGAGTGATTCAATGGAGATTGACCCCATTTCAGCTCATTACGATTCCGACTCGGAAGAACGTGAAGCGAGGAAAGGTCAGGAACAGGGGAGCCTACAGGGAGCAGTTGAGTCAGAGAAAATGCTAACGGCGGGAGTCGTTCCCCGAAAAGTGGCGAGGGAGGAGATAGATCTGAACGAATCAGCCAAGAAGCAGGCCTAATGACCGATGAGGAATTTCAGGCAATTTTAGATGATGTCAATCGGATGGAAGATGACACTGCGGTGGTGGCTGAGGGGCTAGACCTCGCATCACGAGCAGTAGGAGAGAGTGAAGAAGCCGAAGAAGGAAACCGCTCGGAAAGCCAAGCTAGGGAAGAAGAGATTTCCTCGTTTCCCGGAATCACCCCAGCCAGAAGCAGAGAGGGGTGATACATCTATTGAAGCACGGGAAACGAAAGCAAAAGAAACAGAAGCAAGACCAGAAGTACCCAACCCAGTGGCACCTCCGGTGACAAAACCGAAGGCCGTCAAGAGGAAGTTGGTGTTGAAGTGCGAACCTAAGGCTAGTCGGCCAAAGCCGCAAAGGGTATCTCAACGATGCTTAGGGAAGTGGGCAGCTAAAAAGGCGAAGCCGAACACAGAGGCAGATCCCGTGGAGATCTTGAGTGAAGAGGAGAGGACCACTCCCACAAAACCTGGGGAGGAGTCTTTACCTGTTACTGACCTAGAGGATACCGCAATGGAAACCGAAGCGGTCTCTCCAACACTGAGTGGCCAAGGTGAAGAGGCTGACGGGATGGCTGAGGGTCTGGACCTCGCATCCAGGTCAGTAGGCCACGAGGAGACCAGTCCTACTGCCCAGGACAAATTTTCAACACAAGCTGAGAAGGAACCCGAAGAAGAGAAAGAAGAGGATGATGGAGAAGGAGCTAGATACCGTGAAGAGAGAAAACGGAAGGGGAAGGCCCCTATGAAGAAGAAGCCCAGCAACAAGAAGCCACGTAGAGTGAACACTGGCATAGTCATTACTGAGTCAGTTCAGCGAGCCTAGGAATACCGAAGGAAACAGAGTGATAGCGAATACGATGTCAGTGAAGAGTCAGAATCGGACAGCGATATTTCCCTAGAGAATGAGTAGTACAGTGAGCAACAGCTTCCGCACTATCATCGGGAGCTAGTACATCCCCCGGTAGAGAGACTGAGGTACCGGCGTTGGACAGTGGACCTTACTGATGATCTGGTGGAGGAGATGAAGCTTTTCGACTCAAAGGAGCTACAAAAAAGTTTTCGATAGCAAGGATGAAGGGAGTAAGCAAGTGAAGAGCGGAAAGGTACTCCTTATTCCTTCTTTAGATGAGTTGGGTGCCCGCGAGCAGTTTCTCTCTTATTTGCACGCGTTAGGATTCGAATGGTTGTTGGAGAATGGAGATCCGAGTGTCCCGGTTAGATTAGCGAAGGAGTTTTTCACGACCTTTAGGTTTAAGGTCACCACTGATCTAGATGAGGAATGTATCAGTTTTAGGCTGTTTGGCGGAGAGATACGGATGAATCTGATTGAGTGGACCGTGCGTCTGGGAATGTGCAGTTTGGAGGAGGCCATAGAGCTTGAGTGGAGAAGTAGGGAGCGGGGAATTCCCCGCAGACATGTGGAATTTGAGCCCCAGGCGGCATGGGAGGAGTTAACTCGCCCAGCCTCTAGAGAATTTGCAACCACTCTTTCTCTCTCAATCCATTTCAATAAGCCAATCCTACGCCTAGTCCAGCTTCACTTGGACTTTAATTTGTTGGGGCAGTCGAACTCCGCTGTTAGGACATCGATGACGGAGTTATACCTTCTCTGGTGCGCCAAGCACGGAAGGAAGTTACATCTGGGTTTTTGGACCGCCTACCAATGCCATCTAATTGCCACCCACCCAGCGAGAAACCTCACTCTCTGCCATATCTTGGGAGTGTTCGTCATAAACAACATCATCATCACGGAGGCCGAAGACTTATCCGACCAGATCATGGTGGATCCTCCTGGTCTCTTTGATACACCTTTGTTCGTCCGTACGAACACCGTTTACATAAGGCAGGGCGTACCACGTTTCTACGCAATGGGAGAAGAAGCTATACCGACTGGGAGATCTGCAGCACATCCGGGAACACAAGATCAGGAGCAGAGACAAGAAAGGATAGAGAAGGCAGTGGAAGAGTTGGCGGAAGAGAATCGAAAAGCAAGAGCGGAGTTAAGCCGTTTGGCAACTGTGATGGAAGGAATCTTGAAAGAGTTGGGAACCGGGAAGTTGGTCTGTGAATCTGGACCGAGTGGCCATGGAGGCCGAACTAATGAACCACGAGTATCAGAGGAGGTATTAATCGAGACGAAAGAAGCAGAGCAGAAAGAAGAGGAGGAACAAGAGGAAGGAGATGCCGAAGAGTCGGCAGAATCTGGGAACAAGCAGTCCGAGAATGAGGAGGAGCAACCGGAAGAACCACCTGCACCACAACCTGCCCCGCGAAGGAGCAGGAGGAACAAGTGACCACCACCCCACCTGACCAGTTAGTTTTCTTTTTATTTTCAGTTTTTAGTTTTTCGTATTTTAATTGTGTTTTGTTTTTTTTTAGGTAGTATAATCTGTGTAGTACGTGCGCAAACCCCTTTCATAACACTTAGCCTACGCAATAGTCTAAGTGTGAGAAGTAAAGGGTTTGCTATTTTTGGCGCATGTGTTTGTGTTTTTCTGTTTTTTTGTCTTGTATGCATGTTAACTCACACTTAGCCTATTATATAGTCTAAGTGTGAGGAGTTTGTTGTATATACATGTTTCGTTTTGTTGGTTTCTGTTTAGATTTTTAAACTCTCCCACTTAGCCTATTATATATTCTAAGTGTGAGAAGCTTTTAGTATAAGTATGTTTTGTTGAGTTTTGATATTTCTGTGCGTCAACCATACTGGCCATTACCTTTTTCCACTTCACAGCCCCATCTGAGGACAGACATTGTGAAGTGGGAGGGGGGAATGCACTGGCCAGTATGACATGTGTACATATGTGTTATATGTGTTTAAGTGTTTGCGTAGTGTCTAGGTCTAGTTTTTATTTGATTGGGCTTAAAACTCAACTGTCTTGAGCTGACGGTGAGGGGAATTGAGGGATATAAGACATGCTGGAAAATGGAAACCACCCCCCTTAGTATATCCTAGTCAGTATGGATGATGAGAGTATGAGAGAAAAGCCCACACTTAGAGCCAAAACACAAAAGCCCTCTTTAAATGTGAGTTAAAAGCCTAAAGTGGAACCACTTTCCACTAATTCAGAAAAGAAGAGTGGCTGCCACAAGGTGCCTAGGGTGAAGTGACTGCGTGTAGCAACACTGATGGCAGTAGGAAACCCCCCCCCCTAAAAAAATATTTATTTTCCAACCCTTAGAATCCCACTTTCTAGCCAGACATATACCCAGATATAACCCCTAGCCCCTGGAATTGTGTGCGTGCAAGGCATAAGACGAGTAAAGCTCACTGGCCAGAGAGGTGTACAAGAAAGCAGAATCCAACTGGGCAAGAGTGATTGAAGGCTCAAGGAAGAAAATCGACCAGGGAGTCATCCCAGGTCCAAAAAAAAAGAAGGAATAAGGGTGGAAAAGCCACAAAGGAAAAAAAAAGAGAAGAATATGAAGAAAAATGGTCAGAAAAACTTGAACACAAAAAAAGAAAGAGAAGGAATAAGGGTGGCGAAGCCACAAGAAGCTACTGACCAGTTGGAGATCAAAGCCAGAAGCGCCAGCCAAGAGAAGCAACAACCAAGAGCCCAAATGCACACGGTTCCCCCACATCAAATAAAATAGAAGTTTTTGAACCTTAGAGCCTTAGGAACATCCACCCAAAACACTATAAACCAATAACCCCGTTTCAAGCCTTTAAGCCCTTCAGTAGCTGCACGTGAAATCTAAGTCCGAAGCAATTGTGGTCGAGCAATATGAGAGAATGCAGTCCTAACATTCCCGGTGAAGATATGAGTGACTGAGTGAACCTAGTGTTTGGCCGAGAGTTTGGGCAATCTTGACGAGCGGATATACTGACTGGGAGAGAAAAGGGGGGCGACGGAAGTTCAAGGCTGTCTATGGCCGGATTGCACCTGATCCCGAGGGGAGGGATGGTTGAAAATCCAGCCCAATTACTGTGTTAATGTGTCTAAGTGTTTTAGTTTTCTTTTATGTGTTTGTCTTTGTTATGTGTTTTTCTTTGCGTCATAGTTACAGTCTTGGATAGGATAGAGTCGGTTAGGGGAGTAACCAGGCTAGAATTCGACTTACTTCTTTTTGTTTGTTCTTCACGCTTGAGGACAAGCATGTGGTAAGTGTGAGCAGTTCGATAAGTCGTATTCTAGGCCTTGGTTACTGGTCAGTATAATGTGCATAATTGGTATATATTCTGCAAAACAGTTGCTTAAGTGTGCAGGTTGAGTGTTCTAGCCAGTAGGCAAAGCTTCGGATACTTCAGGTGGAAAGGGCGTCAGGATGATGTTATCCTGACCAGTATGCATGCCAAAAAGGCTCGAGATGGAGAAGAAGGATAGCTGGGGAAGATCAGCCGCAAGCAAGGGGGCAAAAAAGTCATTTCATATTCAAAGTCTACCCTAAAAATCAAGGGGGGCCTCCCTATAAAAGGAAGTCACTTGGAGAGAGAAAAAAGGGAATTAGTTAATTAACTCATACGCTTAGTTATCAATTTCTCTTCGGTAGATCCCTCCTTCAGCATTATCCTTCGTAATTCTCGTTTCTCGCCACAGCCATGGTCACCTGAAGATCATCAGTTCGCCGGAGTTCCATTCTCTCGTTCCAGTCAGCACGATCGTAGTTAGCAGTTCCATCGCCCGGAGTGGAAAAAACAATCTTTATTTACTTTCTAGTTAATCTTGTTTGTTTTCTCTACGTTGGATCTTTCGCATTTCCAGTATTTTGCTTATTTTGAAGTCTTGGTTGTGATTCAAACGTTTTCTAAATGCTATGAAGTTATTTTCCAGCATCGGTTCATGTTTGTTTTCGCTTCTTTCTGCCTAGATAGCTTAGATCTAGCTGTTACGGTAATTTCCAGTGTGGATTCGCATGTTTTAACTTCTGTAGTTAATATCTCTGAGTTTGCAAGTCTAGATAGCTGTTAGATTTTAGATCTGAATTAGTTAAGTGTGAAAACCCAGTTTATGTGATTTCTGCCACCCTACATGTTGACCAGTAAGCTTAGTTGCAGTTTCAGTGTTCGATCTTTTGATTTGAAGTTTTAATCGTAGATCTGTGTTCTTGAAGTTGTTAATCTGTATTTTTATGGTGATGAATCTGGTTTTGCCGATTTGATTTGATTATGTTGAAGAAGACAACATCTCCATCCAAGTTTGGGACCACTTTTGCTTTTTAACAACTTTTTACTTTTGTCCTTACTTTTCAGCTGTTACTTTTCAGATCTGCAGGTCTAGTCGCCTAACTACCTCATTTCCTCTGATATTCCGTTTAGCCTTTTATAGTAAACATGTACCTTCTACATTTATTAGCCAAACATCATGTTCCCCACTCACACGTACACAGCCGTCTGTATAACATCTCTCCCGCCTCCTAGTCAGTAGAGTACAACTTTAATTTCCCGTCTAGGTAGAAACTCAACCCAAGCGTGGTAGCTAACCAAACCTTCCAGAATATCACCACAATTCCCAAAACGCATTCATCTCTGTGGGATTCGACCCCTACCTTCACTATACTACCCAGTAGAAGAGGGTTGAGGAATTATTGATACCAGGTTCAGGTTTAGCAGGGACTTCCATACTGATCAGTAGGATAAACCTTTTGCTTGAAACGACACCTGCACAAACCTGCTCTTTCAATCACCAATGATAGAAACGGCGACCGGAATCTCACCTATACACAATGAGCCATTGAGAGAAGACGAGAGAGATAAGGGAGAAGGAAATTCCATTAATTCATCATTCATAGCATAATACATTAGAATGACACAGATTATATAGCTGTACATATGAGCTAACAACACGGTGTAACCGTCTAACTTACTCCACTCCACGTGTACATTTATTGAGTTCCTTTTCATGCACCAAATCTCCCCTCCTTCAAATAACCTTGTCCTCAAGGTTTGGTATCAGAATATTTCCTACAACAAAAAGTTGAAACATTCCTTTGAAAACCCGAAAGACGCGCTATGCAGAGCTTGTTTGACTCCCCCATTCATACGATTCCCGAATTCAAGCACGACCTCCAAGAGTTTGAAGAATGGTCTTCTGTGGAGCAGCTGTGAACAATCTGCCACCAATACCTCAAATGAATCTTGTAGCATTGGCGTCTCTTCATGAGCTTGCCAACATAGAGTCTCGACTCTTCATCAAATGAAGCATCAAACACATTATTCTCTTCCCAAGGCATGAAACATACTCAGGATCAGTACCTCCCCTTCCTTTAGCTCTTTTACCACCTCTTTTTCGTGCATCACGTTTTGATCTGAACCGCCCATCCGTCATAGCAAGATCCATGAGCTCTGGGGATACATTTTGATCAGCAGCAATCAAACTGTTAACTAGTTCACCAACAAATCTTGCCTCCTTTTGCGTTATCAGGGTGTACGCAGTTCTATCTTTATCCCCTGCACGACCTGTCCTTCCGATGCGATGTACATGCATGTGCATGTCTTTAGCTATGTCAAAGTTGACTACAGAAGTAATGGATTTGATATCAAGACCTTGAGCAGCAACATCAGTTGCAACGAGTACATGGTATATTCCAGACTTGGATTTTTGTAATATCTCCATACGAGAAGACTGATCCTTATCACCATGAAATGCTGCTACCTTAAGACCTCTCTGAAGCAGTTGTGCTTCTACTTCATCAACTGCCGCCTTCTTTGAGGCAAAGACCAGAACACCACCTTCATCTATCATTACAGGAAGCTTCTCGAGAAGCCAGGGCAACTTTTCTGCATCTGATGGCATCACGTAGACAATTCGGGTAATATCCTCATTGGCCATACCCACCTCTCCTACTGTTACTCTTACAGGATCAGATAGAATCTCCCTAACAATCTTTTCAACCTTTCGCGGCCTAGTTACTGAAAAAATTAATGTTTGACGGTCTGGTCTTATTTGACCCACTATTGACCTTATTTGAGGCTCAAAACCAAGATCAAACATTCTATCAGCTTCATCAAGTACTAAGTAGGTTGCCCTCAGCATAGTCAACGCCTTCATTTTAATCATGTCCATCAATCTCCCTGGAGTAGCTACAACTATCTCACACCCTGCCTTCAATTCCTTGAATTGATCAAGCTTCGACATCCCACCATAAACTGCAGCCACACGAATACCACAAGATTTGGAAAACTTCTTAGCTTCCAAATATATTTGATGAGCCAATTCCCTGGTAGGTGCACAAATCACTCCAATGAGGCCTTCTTCTTTAGCTAGCTCAGGTTGATCCATAGTATGGACTATCATAGGAAGCACAAATGAGGCAGTCTTTCCTGAGCCCGTTTTTGCTATTCCAATTATGTCTCTTCCCGAAAGCACAATAGGTAAAGCCTGGCACTGTATTGGTGTAGACTTTTCATATGCTTGTTGTGATGCCCCGACTTTTTTTGAACTACCGTCGAATTTTTTTAGCCAAATATCGTTCCGTTTTATTTTGAGAGTCTATGGAATTTATTTTTTTTTAGAAGCCCGAAATATTAATTATTCATTCTAGTCAAGCAGTCAAATTTTGGTCAAATATATTTCTCCCAAATCCCATCAACAACCGATTCCCCCATATCTCCACTCCCTAAAATCTCTCCAACAAACCAAATCCCGACATAATTTATTATATAACTATCCCCACACGTTCTCCACCTATCATAAAACGGAGAAAAGTAGAGTAGAGAATTTTCAGCCGTCTGAGAAGAGATCCGAGAGGGATAGAGAAGCAAAGGCAGATTCTTCGCTGCATAAGGTAAACCCCAAGGTCTCAAGTTCCCTTGTTTTGATTTCACAAGTTGCATATGCATTAGTACACCACATACCCAATATCTTTTCCCCTCTGCAATTGCCTCAAATTTTTGCATCCCATGAAATTTGAAAAAAACCGACCTCTGAATCGAATGAATCAAAGCAAACTGAATTAAAGAATCGGACTTTAATCCATGGAATCAAATTAAAAACTCATCTGCGGTGTTAATCGGCATTGTTTCGGGGGTGGAAACGGAGCTGCCGAAGCCGACGGACAACTTCGGTTGCGGTGGCTGAACTGGAAGGAGAGGAGGGCGACGACGGTGATCGGTGTTGGAGGCGGAACCTGAGAGAGAGATAGACGGAGGTCCACGACGGTGAACCGCCGCGCGCACAGCAGCGGCGGTGGTGTGAGCAGGGCCAAGAGAGGAGAGGAGAGGGGAGTGGGGAAAGAAAGAGAGAGGTACTGCCAGAGGCAGAGGCAGACGGCGGCGACAACAGCGGTGGAGACGGAGAAGCAGTGACGGCACCGGATTTCGGCAGCCTTGGGCGGTGGCTGCTGGAGCAGTGGAGAACGAGAGAGAGAACGTAAGGTTTGAGATAGAGAGAGAGAGTTGTTGGATTTTTTTTCATACATAGGAGCTCGAGATACATTCGGCAAGCAAACTAGCCGGCCACAGCCCCTCGTGGCTCGAATACTTTAGCTTCCCTCCGACGGGTTCGGGTGTGAACTAGCCAATGCTGGCTCGTAGACTGCACTCCCTCTGACGAGTTCAGCCCCGATAGACTACCCGCCACCCTCAGACGCGTCCAGGCTCGAAAGCTTGCCAAGCCCCAAGGAAACAACCTTGAACATGCCCACAGGGAAATTAATCCCAAAGTCGCGCCATCTAGGAGTCGAACTCAAGACCTCCAGGATGGTGTCATATCCTTGCCACCCTTCTCAACAACCACTTCAGCTAGGGGGCTTGGATAGAGAGAGTTGTTGGGTTAACTTTCTTTAATTTAATAAATGATTGAAAATTGAAATTTATATTTTGTACGAGGTAGATAACTTGCTGGCATGGAGTATAATTTTTGTAATCAGAAAGTTAGACACGTCGATGGGTTGGCCGTTTGGAGTGTATTTAGTGATGGGATGGAGATCCTTGTTATGGAGTTAATTAATTTAGGACAGTTAATTAAATATTTTTCCGGTGCTGATGCTGATCCGAGTTTTAGTGTACGAGAATCTAGAAATTTCCCTAAGAAGAGACCAAGGATAAAATGAGCACTCACATAGGAAGCATACATTCTTTTAATTAGATGTTTTCTCGAGTTATAATGAGCTTATTATTTTATTTTTAAAAGGTTTTTCTTTCGCAAGCGAGTTAAGGACATAGTGAGAATTTTCAAGTTAAGAAATTTAAGCGAACGAGGTGGGCTTTTTTTTAAATAAGGACTATGTCCTAAGCAGTTTATTTCAAGTATGAGTTATGTGCTTAAATTCCAAATATGTTGTGTCATGTCGTATTTTGTTTTTGAGGATGTGCCTATCTGGTCGCCTAGTGGGGAGTGAGTCCCTACTAGAAGTTATGAGTTTAATCGAATTCGGGTTTATCTAGGGAGTCAGTCCCTATTTAAGCTAGTGTACACAGAGGGGATCGTGCTCTATCTTTCGAGTTGGCCGGTCAAGTGATCGAGAATGTGGCCACGTTCTCGTTTCACATATGAGGTTCAGATATGGTACGAGGAGAGAGAAAAATGAGTTGCACGGCCATACTTTTCAGCGAGAAAAATGTTTTGGTGACTTGGCCTTTTATAAAACCCCGAGTTCACTTTTAAATGCTGACACAATATTTTATGAAAATTATTTTGGCATGTGTTCACTGGGTACATCAAGTACTCATCCCTGCATTTCTTTTTAAAAATGTGCAGGTTGAGCGTGACCGGTGCGGTGGGTGTTGAGCAAGACCGTTGAAGAAATTTAAGTGTTTAGAATGTGTCATGTCTTCACACGTGGCATATTCCTTCTCTCAAATACTTCCGTTGAGTAGTTGTCCTTCTTTTGAGTTCTTGTATCGCTGAGATAATATTCATTTTTGAGTTGTTGATTGTTGAGACACTCTGATTATATTCGAGCTATTCCCGATTGTTTGGAGTTATGGTCGATTTGTGTTGTTTTCCCCTTTCTTCCCCGCTTCTTTAATCCTCTCCTAGTCGCGATCAACCGTGTTTTCTATCCTTAGAAAATGCGGGCGTGACACTTGTTTTGCTATTGCTTTCATTAGTTCCACAGAGAATCCACAATCTTCAAAAGTCTTAACAGGTCGTGGTACATCGAAACCCGAAACACGGATAGCCAAGGTCTTCATGTATTCCGCAGCAGTGAATGATGTGGCAGCACACATGGCATCACACATTTCAGCCACATCCACCATTACTGAATTTACCTTAGTAGTCAAGCCACTAATAGCATTGATTGGAGGTCAGAGGGTTATCATCCTCCATAGCTTCATCCCCAATGTTTCCCTCTTCAGTAGCCTCCCCACACTCTGAATGTTTTCCTTCAGCAGCCTCCCCACACTCAGAACCTTCCCCTTCAATAGCATCCCCACACTCAGAGATTCTATCTCCCCTTCAACTACATCCTCCTCTGACTCCAGCCGATACAGTTGCTTCAATTTCTCATCACGACCCATTCCCTCTGATGTGAAGAGTCTACGGCTTTTAATAGTAGGCATAATATGTGTAGGAAGCATGGGTGAGTTGTTCACAATAGAACCACCTAGGTTCCCAACATCCTCATTCTCACAATAAATTCCTCTAAAATTCAAAGCTGACTCTTATAGTCTAGCCAAAGCAAATGCGTGAACAAGTGATTAAGGCTTGAACATTTTAACTGATTTTTGTACATGATAATTCAATCCACTCACAAAAAGATGCACATCATACGATTCAGTTAACTCAACCTTTGCTAGCAATGTTTTGAATTGATTGAGATAGTAAGAGACCATACCTAATTGTTTTAGGCTCTTAATTCAAGCATAGGATTGGAGAAGTTACTTCCGATGAAGTTACTGATTTCTGCCGGAAAACGTGGGATACATTCCTCCACCGATTTATCCCTCGGTTGCAGATTTTCAGAGGTCGTTGATGCTGGAGATTGCAGCAATTTTGGAGCAGTAATACCAGTACCAGAACCGTTCAAATCATTGACAAAGACTATCGGATAATCAACCTTAGATTGGCATGTGGAGAAGCATTGATCACGCGTGTTTGATCCGGTCAAAGCTGCCAAAAAATTGCCTCCATTATCGGCCATAAGCTTCACCATCAACTCAGAGTTTTGGACTTTAAGAGCAATGAAACCATCCCTCAGCTCCTTCAAGGTTCGATCGTAAGTGCGATCAGCTTGATCACGCCTCCGATTGGACTCGTCGAGCCTCTAATTGGACTCGTCAAGCCTCGAGAACAAATCACCCATGGCCTTGCGAATTGTCTCCTCCATCAGTAGCAGATCTGCCGATCGAGATTGGATCGACATCTTCATAGTCAGATCGCGAGCGCCATCAGATGTATCCCGCAATTTATCGATCTCCTCCTGCCGACGATCAGAATCGGCAATATTGGCGGAGAACTCAGCTATGGCAGTCGTGAAAAGCTCCTCCAGTCAGCGCAGATCGCCGGAGCGAGTTTCCACCATCGCAGGACCCAGATCGGGTAGTCTGATACCACTTGGTGCAGAATTGGGGTCACCGATGATAGAAACGGCGACCGGAATCTCACCTATACACAATGAGCCATTGAGAGAAGACGAGAGAGATAAGGGAGAAGGAAAATCCATTAATTCATCATTCATAGCATAATACAATAGAATAACACAGCTTATATAGCTGTACATATGAGATAACAACACAGTGTAACCGTCTAACTAACTCCAATCCACGTGTACATTTATTGAGTTCCTTTTTATGCACCATCCTCATCCATGGCGGCGGCGGCGGAGGTGTGTGAGTGTTGACTGCCGGTGGTGGTGATCGTTCTTCAGTTTTGCTGAAGGGCTTTTTTCTGGCAAATGGATTTTTTAAAATTAAATTAGAGGATACTACACTTTAAAATCCTACAAAAAAAATTATTTAATTTATAAATTGTAAATGAACTGAATAATTAATTCTACAACATACATCCACAAAAAATAATATTTACTAATTCCACAAAAAATAATCTCATATGTAGACGAAAATAGTTTTAATGTGAAATTGATAAAGTGGGAGAAGGAGAAAAGGTGAGTAAAAAATACGAGACAAAAATTTTCATTTTTAGAAATGAGACTATTTTTCGTAGAGCTCCCCAAAAAAATGAGATTATTTTTGTAAACCCAGCAGTCCGTCTAGACCATCCCGAAGAACATAATGAAGTAGGCGAACCGTTGACTTCCCTGACCGTCAACCCAACGGTCCACTAAGATTGCATCAAGGGTCTAAAGAAGAGCCAAGTGACACTGGAAACAGACGCGAGAGAAGAAGAGAGCGCCGAGGAGCGAATTCTTCCAATTTCTGGCAATTTCTAACGATTTTCTATTATATTTGGTAACATTTCTTCAATGTTTTGGTATTACTCCTTTATTCGTTATTTATTGTATATTTTGTGTAGGTTTTTTTCCAATTTTCAATTTTGTGTAGGTTTTTTACTTCACGACGGAAATTATTCAATTTAGTCCGATGATTTGTTGTTTTGTTAATTGCAATGTGTTTTTATTGGTGATATGCAAGCAATTGATACAATATGTTTGTGATATTAATCCAATTATTAAGTTGTGATGATTATTGGTTTATGAAATTCATTCTAATTATTGAAGTTGTGATGGAAGTAGGAAATTCTAATTGCCACCAAATTATTTAGATAAATTCAATGAGTGTGCTACACACTAAGTCAAAAAGGACCAAAAATCACTTGTAAATAGCTAACCCCTAATTGGAGATTGATACAATTGAAAGTCATTGTAAATCGCTAACCCCTAATTGGAGATTGATACGTAGAAAGTCATTGTAAATCGCTAACCCTTGATCGGAGATAGATTAAAAGTACTCCCTCCATTTTATCTAAAGCGAAGCATTTCCTTTTCACCACTAGATTTTATATAGTATTATTTTGTGAGTTATGTTGAAAGATAATTAGGTCGTGAAAGAATAAAATAAAAGTAATATTGTTTCTATTTTAATAAATTTATTATTTTAAGTAAGACCTCCAATAGGAAAATGAGTCACTTTATTTAACCGATCATTTTCAACCTTTTGAATGGACCCACGGTCACACATTAAATGATTAGGGGTCAAACTATTTTGGTCAGGAATTCAATATTTACAATACCAGGTAAAAAATACATTAGGAATATTTTTCTTTTTTATGCATCAATTAAAAAAATTCACTACAATAAAAAATAAATTATATACGATCACAACATATAGTCTTGCTTTTTCATTCTATTCCGCACATAAAATTAGCAGAAAAATGTAAATTCTTTATAGTTGAGTTTGTATGTGTTCAAACAAAATATGGTGAGAAAGATGAATAAGAGAATGATGATCAAATTGCATACATTTTATCGAATTCTGCATCGGCAACCTCTCCATCGGAGGGCAGCACGGAGAGAGTTCCCGATCTGGACCTGCTTGCTAGAGCCATTTTTCTAACCATCCTTTTGTTCTTGCTCTCAATCCTATGCATCACCACCCAAAAACACATTGTCCCCAACGTCGTGGCCATGATCGTCGTCCCGACTATTGTCACCAACACCGCGAGCCATCTCTCCCTGTCCCCGACCACCACGAACGACAGTGCCAAGTACGCCACCGACACCATCACGCACGCCACCCACATGAGCTTGTTTATGATCGCCATCATCTGCTTCTTTGCCCTGCTCTCTATCACCACCACCGACGTCTGCACCACCACCACCGCCAATGATATGAACAGCGCGATCGAGTCGACCACGAAGAACACCAGGAATGCCACCCTGGGCGCAATGTTGGCCTCCCCGAGAGAAAGCCCTGGCGGGATGTCGTTCGGGTCGTCCACGTACTGCCCTGGCACCGTGAAGATGGCCGCGAACGCCACTGTGGCGATCAGCACGGCCACCACCGTTGTTGAGTTGATTGCGTTGTTCAGCCCCTCTACGTGCATCTTGTTGAGGCGTTTCGCGATTCCCTGCACGCGCTTCCGCGTCTGCCTTGTGTGCTCTAGCTGGTTGTGCACCTCGTGCTTTATGTCGCTCACTGTCTTCTTCAGCTCTGACGCCTGTGGGTTTATGGCCCGCGCACTTAGCACCCCATGTCCCTGCAGCAGTGACGTGATCTCCTTCTTCTCTGCTGCATCCAGCGCTGTCTCGTTGGACCGGTTCACCACTCTCGTGTCCGTCTCCTTATGGCTCAGCAAAAAGTTGACGATCTGGTGTAGTAAAAAGAGTGACTCATATTTTAAAATAAAAACATCAATGTCTCTACTCTATTCTTTCTTCACTTAACATAAAATTATGTAGAAATACGGAGTACTTTATAGACATGCAAGTACATATATAATAATCCACCAGTATCAATTCTTAGTGGCACATTTTCCTCTTTGAAACAGAAACATCCCATGTCTAATTCAATCACTATCGTACTTTATTCCTTAGCACTGCATGAAATTATGTGTCGAATAAACAATGTTCCACTTAGATTGGGATGACTAACAGTACCTGGTCCCTGCCCTTGCGTGCAGCGATGTGCAGGGGCGTATTGCCCTTACTATCAACCATGTTAATGGTGGAGGCGTCGGCCCTGATGAGAAACGCCACGACGTCTAGGTTTTGGCCCTTGGCAGCCATGTGGAGCGCTGTTTGGCCCTTCTTATCCGTGCGTGTGGTGATCCTGGGCTCCTTACTCAGAAGGGCCTCGACAACTTGAACGTGCCCGTTTCTAGCCGCAGAGTGCAATGCCGTTTTCCCATTACTCTTAGCTATAGTAGCGAGGCTGCACTCCGATTCCAAGAAATAATTGACCACCTCAATCCGGCCCTGCGTGGCCGCGGTGTGCAGCGCTGTCGTGTTGGCTATGTCGACCGTCATAGACAGCTCCGGATACGCCTCCATGAGCACCTTCACAACCTCTAAATCGCCCTGTTTGGCGGCAATATGGAGGGCGTCGAAACCGTTCTTGGCCTTGATTCCGGCCGCGGCCAGATCGTAGAACTGAATCAACTCCCTCACCAGCTCGTGATAGCCGTACTCAGCGGCCACGTACAAGGCCGTCTCGCCCGCCCAATTCTCCTTGGATAAAACCTCAATCAGATCTTCCTCGGCAACGTCCTCGATCATATCTTGTATTGCCATCACATTCCCCGCTCGCGCGGCCGAGTGAAGCGCCGAGTCGTCGCGCTTACCCGTCAGCTGCTTCGTCATTTTCTTCCTCGGAGTCTGCCCCACCGGTGATGATATGTACGGAGTCTGCCCTGCCGATGAACTCTCCATTTTCACTATCCAAACAAAAACAACCCCTCTTCTTTTCTTCACCGATAATCAACATTTCCTCATCATTCAACGCTCTGCCAATAACAAATTCAATCATTTGCATGAAAATATATTTTGACATAGATCTGGAGATACATGATTGGATATGATTTGTACCTAGGCTGTGAAGAAAGAGACACCTTTTTGGGCTAATGTACAAATCAATTTCTGGTTGGATTCAAAATGAAAACAAATCAGATGTTTTCACAAAAAACAAAGTGGTAGTATGTCTATGAGAGTGTGTAGGTGTAAATCTGGACTGAATCCAATACAGAGCTCTCAAATAAAATTGAAGAAAGAAAAACAGAGATTAACGATAAAAGGTGGCAGAAAAGTGATGTGTGATGTGGGCATTTAATTTAAAATCAAATTTCTGACCAAATTGTTTATGTAAAGAAAGATCTGAAAACAACATACAAAATACAGTCCTAGTTTCGTGCCTGATAAATTTGAAAGCGTTAATAAATGTTTATTTTTCATAAATTAGAAATTAGAAGAAAATTATTAATGAATACTCCATCCGTCCACAAATAGGAGTTCCGTTTTTCTATTTTGGTCCATCCGCGAATACGAGTCCTGATTCATTATTACTATAAACGGTAAAAAGGTCTCACGTTCCACTAACTCATTACACTCACATATCATTTAAAATTAATATATATACAAGTGAGACTCATATTCAACTAATTTTATTCCACCAACTTTCCTTAACATTTCTAAAAACTCGTGCTAGAAAGAAAGAAGACTCCAATTCATAGACGGAGGGAGTATTTGTACTGAAACAGTTGTGAAAAAATGAAAGGGAAGTGCCGAAGAACAGCAACTAAGAAGTAATAGTATGAGATAGATGAGTTTCTTCCTTGATTAAGTTGGTAGATTTATTCCTTTGAGCATTAGCAATGGTTGGTCGATGGAGAGGGCCGATCAAACCGCCCCCTCCCAAGGGTCGATATATCAGCCTTAGCCGATGAAGAGAGCCGATGATCGGCCATCCATCAGCCTATACCTTTTTTCGTTTTTTTTTTGTTTTTATTTTTGTTTATTTCACTTTTTCTACGATAAATACCACATCTTATATTTCCCACACCAACATTCTTTACAAATTATCTTCTCTCATTTTATTTCAATACACTTTCTCTAGAGTAAAATATCAATGTCATCCGGTAACGATTCCGACAATGAAGTCATAAACCGAATGGTGCAGCGCGTGCTTGCAAGGGCAGCACGAGGAAGATTTCGTATTAATATTTTTTGCATTTAAATCTATTTAATTTGATAACATATTAAATATAAAAGTGTTAAAAAATTAAAACAAAATAGTGATGATGTGGAAATGAAATGAAATGGGAGGACCCTTCTATTGCAGGGAGATAGGCCCTTAGGTCAAAGGCTGATGTGGAATGGGAGGGCCCTCTGGGAGGGCCCTTCCGTTGTGAGTGCTCTTATTCATTTAGTCTCCCTGCCTTATTCAAGATGGTGATATTATTGAATGATACGACATTTAGGTGGAGTAGTTGAATATGTAAAATAGAGAGAGAAAAGGGTGATTGCATATTTAGTGAAAAACAAGAAAGAAATGTATTTACAAATAAAGTAAGTGAACATCTTTGTTGGAACAAATTAAAATGGAAAGGTGAACTTCTTGAATGGGACGAAGAGAGTATAAAAGGAAATGATATTTTACATACCTGTGAGCACCACCCTTGATCGACACACTTTTAGCGTTGGGTGTTTTGTTTTGCACTATATTTTGTTTCATTCTAATATATTAAAAAATGTTATTAAATTTTTTTTTGGTTTGACCAAAGGTGTTCTGAACCTGCCCTCGGCGGAATCGGATTAATCCTGCTCGACAGGTGTATAGATTTTTTTTATTTTATAAAATTCATAAAAACCAAAGCTCGATTTGTTCATTTTCTCTATATCTACAAATAAATGAATAAAATAATAAATCAATATTTGATTTTTATGAATTTTATAAAATTAAATATTCCAATAATATTTTTTAATATATTAGAATCAAATAAAATATATAAAATAAAATGAATAACGTTAAAAGTGCGTCGAACGAGGAAGAAGCTCACATAAAATATATAGCATATCATTTCCCGGAGTAAATGATATAAAGAATAAATCTAGTTGCAAAAAAATTATACACATACACTAAAACACAAATTTATCACATAATCAATAGCTTATTCAATGAATTAAGGATTAAATTTGCGGACAAGCGCTCAGATCTACAAAATCAAGCTCACAATCGATAGTCACATCCCTTACAGGTGATGAGGCACTCATGTCAGACGAAGAATTACCAAAGGTTGTGTTTGGTACACGGAATTGGAGGTGTGGAATAGGAATTGAAGTCTTCAATTTCAAATCCAGTGTTTGGCATTATAAAAATTAATGGATTTGGAATTGAATTCCAATTCCAAATCCTCCAATTCCACAATTTCAATTCCATATCAAAAGTAGTGGAATTCCAAATATTCACACACATAGGGAGACATACACACACTTCACACACTATACATACTTCACCCACTACACACGTTTCACACACTACACATACTACACACATTTCACACACTACACACAATACACACATATCACACAGTACACATATTTCACACACTTCACACACTACACACATTTCACACACTATACACATTTCACACACTGTCTCTTCTATATCCAGCGCTGTCTCGTTGGACCGGTTCACCACTCTCGTGTCCGTCTCCTTAAGGCTGACGATCTGGTGTAGTAAAAAGAGTGACTCATATTTTGAAATAAAAACATCAATGTCTCTACTCTATTTTTTCTTCAATTAACTCACGGAAAATTGCATAAAATTATGTAGAAATATGGAGTACTTTATAGACACGCAGGTACATATATAATAATCCACCAGTATCAATTCTTAGTGGCACATTTTCCTCTTTAAAACAGAAACATCCCATGTCTAATTCAATCACTATCGTACTTTATTCCTTAAAACAGCACTGCATGAAATTATGTGTCGAATAAACAATGTTCCACTTAGATTGGGATGACTAACAGTACCTGGTCCCTGCCCTTGCGGGCAGCTATGTGCAGGGGCGTATTGCCCTTACTATCAACCATGTTAATGGTGGAGGCGTCGGCCCTGATGAGAAACGCCACGAAGTCTAGGTTTTGGCCCTTGGCAGCCATGTGGAGCACTGTTTGGCCCTTCTTATCCGTGCGTGTGGTGATCCTAGGCTCCTTACTCAGAAGGGCCTCGACAACTTGAACGTGCCCGTTTCTAGCCGCAGAGTGCAATGCCGTTTTCCCATTACTCTTAGCTATAGTAACGAGGCTGTACTCCGATTCCAAGAAATAATTGACCACCTCAATCCGGCTCTGCGTGGCCGCGGTGTGCAGCGCTGTCGTGTTGGCTATGTCGACCGTCATAGACAGCTCCGGATATGCCTCCATGAGCACCCTTCACAGCCTCTAAATCGCCATGTTTGGCGGCAATATGGAGGGCGTTGAAACCGTTCTTGGCCTTGATTCCAGCCGCGGCCAGATCGTAGAACTGAATCAACTCCCTCACTAGCTCGTGATAGCCGTACTCAGCGGCCACGTACAAGGCCGTCTCGCCCGCCCAATTCTCCTTGGATAAAACCTCAATCAGATCAATATTTGATTTTTATGAATTTTATAAAATTAAATATTCCAATAATATTTTTAATGTATTAGAATCAAATAAAATATATAAAACAAAACAAATAACGTTAAAAGTGCGTCGAATGAGGAAGAAGCTCGCATAAAATATATAGCATATCATTTCGCGGAGTTAATGATATAAAGAATAAATCTAGTTGCAAAAAAATTATACACATACACCAAAACACAAATTTATCACATAATCAATAGCTTATTCAATGAATAAAGGATTAAATTTGCGGACAAGCGTTCAGATCTACAAAATCAAGCTCACAAATCGATAGTCACATCCCTTACAGGTGATGAGGCACTCATGTCAGACGAAGAATTTCCAAAGGCTGTGTTTCGTACACGGAATTGGAGGTGTGGAATGGGAATTGAAGCTTCAATTTCAAATCCAGTGTTTGGCATTATAAAAATTCATGGATTTGGAATTGAATTCCAATTCCAAATCCTCCAATTCCACAATTTGAATTTCATATCAAAAGTAGTGGAATTCCAAATATTCACACACACAGAGAGACATACACACACTTCACACACTATACATACTTCACCCACTACACACGTTTCACACACTACACATACTACACACATTTCACACACTACACATACTTCACACACTACACATATTTCACACACTTCACACACTACACACACTACACACATTTCACACACTATACACATTTCACACACTACACACAACACACATTTCACACACTACACACACTACATTCACTTCACACACTACACACTACACACATTTCACATATTTCGCACATTACATAATTTCACACACTACATACACTTCACACACTACACACATTTCACATATTTCACACACTACACACATTTCACATATTTCACACACTACACACATTTCACATATTTCACACACTTCACACATTTCAAACACTACACAATTTCACACATTTAACACACTACACACACTACACACATTTCACACACTAAACACATTTCACACACTACACATAATACATACATTTCACACACTACATAATTTCACACACTACACATATTTCACACACTATGTGTGAAATATATATAGTGTGTGGAATGTGTGTAGTGCGTGTGGTGTCTGAAATGTGTGAAATATGTGTAGTGTGTGAAGTGTGTGTAGTGTGTGAAATGTGTGAAGTGTGTGTAGTGTGTGTAGTGTGTGAAATATGTAAAATATGTAAAACATGTGTAGTGTGTGAAATGTGTGGAATGTGTGAAGTGTGTGAAATATGTGGAATGTGTGCACTGTGTGTATATTTTTCAAACATGTCAATTCAATCCCATATCAATTCTCATTTTACCAAACATAGAATTTGGAATTGAATTATAATCCTTCCAATTCAATTCCATAGAATTCCAATTCCAATTTTGTGTACCAAACGGAGCCAAATAGTTTTTCACCAAAGAGTGAAAAGCATGAAGTGAGTAAACCCCAAAATCAACACCTCTAAGCCAAAGGGTACTAATGGAAAAGGACTCACTATCGTCACATACTGTTTAAATCAAGGAACGTATCCCACCAATATTGTTGGATACTATCTTCGTCCCACAATAGGAGTCGCATTTGGCGTGTGCACAAGTTTCAAGAAAATGTAAAGAATAGTGGGTTGAAAAAATTAATGAACTATGATGCTCACTTTTTTATATTGGTTTTATAATAAAATGTGAGTGAAGTGAGTTAGTGATATGTGAGACCTACTTACCATTTATGGTAAAAGTGAAATGTGACTCTTATTATAAGACGGACTGAAATGGCAAAATGTGACTCTTATTATGGACGAAGATAGTATATATCTACCTAGAATAGTGGATTTTCAAGAAATGTGCCTTGGGCCTTGGGTGAAATATGGGCAAGCAAGAAAGCATAAATTGCATATCAAACATCGAAATATCATTGTTCAATGCTAACACTTAAAACATACTTGTAACGCCCGTACTTTTTATGGTACTTGGAACAACACCAAAGTTACTACGAGACAAATAATAATTTGTCTAAACAAAAGGAAACGAACAAAAATAAATAAGTTGGGCTTGATTTATTTACAACAAAATAAATCATTTTGGGCCTATGAATTTCAACAAATAATTAAAGTGTGGGAGCCCAATTCTTTTCCAAAAAAGTGGGAGCAAGCCCAAAAATCTTTTCTTCTTCCTTCTCTCCCTCTTGGCCGATTCCTCCCTCCATGAGACTCCCCATCTTTCAACTTCTCCACTCTCCATCTTCCACAATAAATCCTACAAATCAAAGGTCACACATTAATCCATGAAGCTCCTTCATGTATCCCCTCCCCTAACTCCTCACAATACACTTTACATCTTCAAACAAAATTGAGAGAGAGTGCCGAGAGAGAGAGCCGAGAGGAGAAAAAGTGGAAGAAGTTGCTACCATTCTTTGTTTTCTCCACAACCAAGTTAAATTCATTGAGGTATAATCTCTACCCATCTCCAAAGCATGAAATTTTAGCATATATCTCATCACATATCTCATATTTTACACCCACACATAAGTCTCCCACAAGTAATTCAAACAAGTAACTCAATCATCAATCGAACACCCGCCGTGGTTAATCGAAAACACGAAAGAACATAACTTGGTAATGAGAACTTATCTTGCGGGACGTTTCGGGGTGGTTCGGGTTAAGTTCGGGGCTGCCGGATAGCGATTCGGGGGGGGGAGAGGCAGCCGGCAGTGGCGGCTGATTACTCTCGGCGCCCCCACTGCGACGGCGGCGCTGGCTGGCTGGCTGGCGGAATTGGAGGAAGCCGGCGAACACAGCAGCGGCGACGGAGTGTGATGGCAGCAGCAGCAGCAATTTCCCCCACCGCCGAGGAGCAGCAGCAGCGACGACGCTCCTGGGCTGTCCGACCACCGACGGCTCGCTGCTGACGGCGACGGTGGCTGGCGGAGTCGGAGAAAGCGACGGGCTGGAGGGCTCGGATCTTCCGTCAATACAGAGAGAGAAACAATGGGGGATAGGGAGAGAAGATGAAATCGGTAGTGAGAGAAAGAGATAGAGATGAGATGGTGATGGGGCTTTTGTTTTTTTGTTGTTGGACTTTTGTTTTGGGCCTCATAAGTTAAATGGGAGGGTTTATTTAAAGTTCGGCCTCATAATTTAAATGGGAGGATATATTAAATCTATGGGCTCCATTTAAATCTTTGGGCCTTTAAATTTTAAATTGGAGATATAAGGTGGGGAAATAATTAAGTTTTGGGCCGCCGAATAATCGAAAATACACGAAAATCGAGAAACGAGATAAAAGACTTTAATTAGAGTGCATGCATTCTAAATGGTTTCTTTCTTGAGATTGATGTGTACTTTAATTTTCTCAAAAGGTGGTTCGCACGCTCGCTAAAGTCGGAACGAGAAGGTATTTAAGGAAATTACTAAGCTTTTGAGGTGGGCTCTATTACTTAAACTCTTTTATTTGCAATAATATGTTTATGGAGAGATAATGGTGGTTTGAATGTTATGTCATGCCGTATTTTATGTTTTGAATTACCTATCTGATTGTCTATTAGGATAGGGTCCTACTAGACTTTGATGGTTAACGAATTCGGGTCTGACTAGGGAGTGAGTCCCTACTCAGACTAGTGCACTGATGGGGATCGTGAGCCGTCCTTTGGGTCAGCCGGTCCAGTGATCGAGTTTGTGGCCACATTCTCGTTTCACATGATGGTTCAGATATGGTACATGATGGGGGATGATGATGATGCTGGGCTACGCAGCCATGTTTTACGATGGAAATGATTTTAGTGTTTCTCGATTTTTTTTTAAAGTAAAACCCGAGTTTCACTCAATGATGGCTTGACATAACTTTATTGATAAAATGTATTTTGGGCATGAGTTCACTGAGTGCATCAAGTACTCAGCCCCTGCATATGTTTTCCCTATGTGCAGGTTGAGCGTGGACGGGAGGCGGAGGATGTTGAGCATTGGATCGAGACCATATTCAATAAATGTTTCAATTGCTATTGTGTCTTCATACATAGTAGTAGCTAACTCTCAATTGTTTCCGCTACTCTAAGTTTTACGAACTCCTATGTTTTTCTTAAATCCGTTGTACTATTTTTCATTCGAACCATGTTGCTTTGTGATCTAAAACTATGATGTGATAATGAAGTTTCGATTGTTGATCTACATGTTGTACTCCTTTTGATTGTTTTCCCCCTTCTTCCCCACTTCTTAATTCACCCATTAGTCGTGACCCACCGTGCTTTCTATCCTTAGGAAGTGCGGTCGTGACAATACTGGTCCTCAAGTATAAAGAAAAAGAAAAGAAAAAGATAAGAAAATTTCAGGCATGGTTTACTCTTTTCAAGAAAGTAAAAGAAAACGAAAAAGAACACAAGACTAAAAAAAGACACATTCACATAGATGCATAAAACCGAATAAACTTCCAATAATCATACCCAAAGTCGAGGTCAATCCATTTACCAGCGGTTTACGTTTCTTCCCTTTCGCGTTTACTTGATCAAGGTGTCAATTTGTCAAGATTGCTCAATTTAAACTAACTGCTGGATTCGCTCAGTCACTCATTTCTCACCAGAGATGTTAAGACTGTTCACTCAGTAATTGCCACACATTTAATACCTCAAATCGGACTACACAAGATAGTTCCTTGAGAAAATGCTCATCATGCATCTTTGGAAAGTGCCTGGGGCGTTGCAGAGGCCAAACGTCATCCTTCTGTAGGCATAGGTGCCGAAAGGGTAGGTGAAAGTGGTCTATTCTTGGTCCTCTGGATTCACCGCGATCTGGAAGTAGCCACTGTACTCATCAAGGAAACTGAAATATTGTTTCCCCGCCAATTTCTCAAGCATCTGGTCGATGAATGGCAACGGGAAGTGATTTTTCTTTGTGGGCGCGTTCAGCTTCCTGTAATCAATACATATTCTCCACCCAGTGACAGGCCGTGTCGGAATCAATTCACTCTTCTCGTTCTTTACAACTTGGATTCCGCCCTTCTTTGGCACAATATGTACTGGGCTGACCCAGTTGCTATCAGGGATGTAGTAGATGATTCCTATGGATACCAAGTTGACTATCTCTTTGAGTACCTCTTCCCTCATGTTTGGGTTGAGTTTGCGTTTACTTGATCAAGGTGTCAGTTTGTCAAGATTGCTCAATTTAAACCAACTGCTGGATTCGCTCAGTCACTCATTTCTCACCAGAGATGTTAGGATTGTTCACTCAGTAATTGCCACACATTTAATACCTCGAATCGGACTACATAAGATAGTTCCTTGAGGTCTTTGTGTTGGTTGTAATGGGGCTTAAGGGGAGTAATGTGTTAGGGTAGGGTCCTAGGGGTTCTAAGTTAAAATTACAAAAATATAAACTGGAAAAAGAAAAGCACATGAGTCAAGGGACCAAGATCTGAACCACTCTTCTGGATCAGGCTGGGTTGTTATTTTGGCTCTTGATATTTCACTTGGTCAAGCTGCGACCCTTAGCCTTTATCCTTCGGCTTATTTTCTAACTCTCGACTACTGGGTCAGGTTATTTTTCTTCTTCAGCTTCTCTCAACTTTCTCTTTTTCCTTTTTTTCGAACTGGTCAATCTAACCGTCAACCTGGCTGACTAACTTGCTCAACCCGGCTACCCTTTTATTTCAGCTTTTCTAACATTATCCCTTTTTCTTTTGAAATAATTCATCTCTCGACCCCTTTTTCTCATGTGTTACAAAATGTAAATATTGGGTTTTAAGGTTTCAAAAGACCGGTAAAAGTGTATATGGCTCAACGTGGCTTTCTAAGGGATGCCTTTTCTAATGAGGCGGGTTCGTGAAACGAAGGAAGAATTGGCTCAATTGGTTAAGTCCTAATGCCTTTAGTCCTTACTACTAGTGCAATTTTCATCTAAATATCAAAAAGTAGCCCCTCGTATATTTTTCTTTGTAGAAATAGTAGAAAGTGTTCTACTTTGGCTTATAACTCACATTTAGAGAGGCTTCACAGAAGGATTTAAAAATTGAGCATTTCCATCATACTTACGTCATTCAAACTGATCAAGTTAGGCAATCAAGTTTCACAAGTAAACACACTGTATCCTTTTTCTTACTCTTTTCCAAGCATTCATATCTTTCATTTATCCAGTTCATGCATACTGCCCTAATGATTTCTATCTATTTGTTTGAAAATTGTATAAGTTGACATGTATGATTCAATTAGGAGAAACCGGCCGCTGCCTCTCCTCCTGCTGGCCCTTTTGTTGCTCCCTCTGGCCGGTAGCGTAGAAGCGAAGCATCCCGCCGCGCGCCTTCTCAAGTACATGTATTCTAACAAAGAAATCCAGGTCAAATAGTTCAGGTTTGAGGCATCGACAGGGGCGCTCTACACTCTCTTGGATCTCCAGGATCCAGTTTCTCCTCATGTATGCTCCTAGGAGATGGCAGATGTTTAAGTGGCGGGCAGGTCAGGTAGCAATCTGATTGATGGAGTAGGCCAGTCAAAAGCCCAGATGGACTTTCCTCTGCTCTCTCATGCTCCACATGAAGTAGAGCTCCGCCAAGGTGATGATAGCCATGGTATTGGCTTGACCCAGCAGGTTGCAGCCTAGGTAGACCTGGGCGAGGCGAAGCGCTGGGTCGGCGATGTGATTTCCCCTGGACTCAGAGGCTTTGAAGGCTGGCGCTCTCTCGTGGCTCAGGGCCTTCCAGACGGCTTGCTGATCGAAGTTGGGCTTCCTGTGCGGGAGGCCGATATCACGCCCGAACCACTCCCCGTTGGCCACTTGGGCGTCTGTATAGAGTCTCATCCTGATGGAGAACTCATTTAAACTCGTCTTTTGGCCACGGCCAAACACCCAGAAGGTGACGCTCCTGGCCTCCAGGTCCGTGCTGCCGGTAAACCGGAAGGAAGTGAAAAAATCTTTGGCCAGGGCCTCCGGAACCGGTGTCTCATCCACCTCCAGGAGCCATTCGAATCCAATGCCGGTGATATACTTGGCGAACCGCTCCTCGACTTGTATTTTCTCCAGGGAGGGTTGGTGGAGCCTCTTCCCTGCCTTCAGCCTCTTCTACGTGGTCACCCGCTGGTTGACCTCCTCCTGCCACTTGGGATTGTCGAACTCTAGCATCTGTTGGAGGAGGTCAGCGGTCAAAGTCACAGTTTGTTTTGAGTAGTCGGCGGCAGGGGGTGTTGCAGGCCTTCCTTGTTGCCTCATGGACGTCCGGGTCCAGCAGAGCGCACGCCCCTCGGTGTCACTGCCTTCGTCTCCTTCTTACGGCAGTGGGGTGGCAGGCTGGCCGGCATCCCTGATCACTATGCCCTGGCTGGCCGGGCGGCTATTCTTAGGAGGAGGAAGAACAATCTCCATCCCCTTTCTCTTCCTCTCTTTCTGTGCATGGTTGTCCTCTGCTGCCTCATCTTCATCCACCAGGGGCCGCACGACTCGGGGCCTCTGTTCTGGCTCCTCCTCCCTCCTCGGCTGATTGGCCCTCATGGCCTCTGCTTCCTCTAAAAGCCGGTCCATACTCATACGGCGTGTCCGGCGACGCAGCGGCTGCTCCTCCCTCTCCAGTACTGGCTCGTCCTCTACATTCGGAATGAAGTTCCATTCCGCCTCCCTTTGTCGTAGTAGAATATCGCTGGGAGGAGGCGAAAAGTCCTCCATATCATCAACATCAATTTCCACCACCTCTATCTGTGGTGGCTCTTGGACAGGGGCGGATTTAGAACCCCTGCCAGTCACAGGTGACGGGATGTTTAGGGCGGGTGAGCCCTCTTCTGGTCTAGGGCTAGCCCTGCCAGGATCGCCGATGAGCCGTTCTAACTCCGCTCCTACCCGCTGCGGGGTAGATACGCCCTGGGTGTGAGCAGCGACGGGCTGTGTTGGACCCTCCTCCCCCTCTTCGTCGTCGGAGTCATCCCCGCTATACTGTACCAGCGGGAAGATGGGGGTAGGTTTAGGAGCGTGAGAGGGAGATTGTGTTTTGGGAGGGGAATTTTTTTGGGGGGAGAAGGTGGGGGATTCTGGGATGTGAGAGCTGGAGCAGGATTGTCAGACCGGGAAATTCCTAATTATGTTTTAAGGGTGGCGTAAGCCACCGCGGAATCTGTCCCGGTGGGTAAGCTGCGGAGGAGGCGCTCTAGTCGCCTCTGGAAAACGGGGTCCACTGTACGAGGTGGAACGGCGTCGCTGGGTTGTGGCGGTGGTACCGCCGTGGCTGGCGTGGAAGGTCCATGACCACTGCTGCTGGGGGCGGGAGCCTCCTCACTGGATGACGTGGTGATTTGTGTGATCTTCATTGTTCTGATATCTGGGGGGGTTTCTCTTTTCTCTGTGGAATCGGTGGTGCTTTGGCTAGGTTTCTAAAACTGGAGAGAAATAGATGAGAGCAAACAAGTGTACTGTAGGCGGTTGGGAGAAAAAGTGAGTTACAGTGTAGAACACTCCCTTTTATAGCCAATGCGGACTGTTGGTATCCGTGCGACTCTTCGAGTACTGGCGTGCTTTTTCAGAGCGACAGCTGGCTTGGCTTCCTTGATACGCTTCGTCCTCCAGTACGACTTTTCTACGCAACAGTTTGCCATCTCCGACGTTTCGTCTTTCCGCGCTTTTTCAAATGAGCGCGCCCTTTCATCACCCTGCCTTGATCAATCAAACCACTTCAACCACATAAATTAAATCCAAATTCCAACTGATCAAGCGGACAAGTGATACCAGATGAATACTCAAATATTAACCACTTGATCAGTTTCTTCCTTATTCCAATTCTTAATTTCCTAAGTTTTTAAAACTAATAATACGAAAAATATTTACACTAACTACCAAGGACTTGACTGAGTGCCCTTAGGACGTCACTTGATCAGTTTGTATGTTTAGAATTTAGTTGCTTGATCAAGCAGACTACCCAAGAGTACTCAGTTACTCCTTATACCTGCTTTTGCTGGAGAGGGTTAGGCATGAGCAGTGGAATGTCGTCCACCACACAGTTGGCCATGTCCGCAAACCATGGCTCCTTCTGCCTGTATTGGATCTCTCTCCCTTGGTCAGCTTGATCAATCCTCTCAGCTCGGTTGATCCACTGAAGGCTGGACGTTGACTTGATCAGGTACAAGTGCTCCTCAGGGAAAACGTCAGGAATGGCTTCCCCATTGTCTTCTTGCATAATTCGGCTTAAGTGATCCGCCACTCTATTCTCGCTTCCCTTCTTGTCGACTGCCTCTCAGTCAAACTCTTGCAACAGGAGCACCCACCTAATCAAGCGCGGCTTTGACTCTTTCTTCGCCAGGAGGTATTTGATAGCCGCATGGTCCGTGTAGACAATCACCTTTGCACCCAGCAGGTAAGGCCTGAACTTCTCGAAGGCATAGACTACTGACAACATCTCCTTCTCGATCGTATCGTAATTCTTCTGCGATTGATTAAGAGTCTTTTAAGCGTAAAAGATAACATAAATCTTCCCATCGATCTTTTGACCCAAGACCGCCCCCACTGCGTAATCACTTGCATCGACATCATCTCGAAGGGGTGACTCTAGTCGGGGGCGCGTATGATCGGAGAGCTGATCAGTCTGTCCTTCAGTAGCTGGAGTAGCCTTGTAAAGGGCTGGGCTATCTTCGCAAAATCCTTGATAAATCGCCTGTAAAAGCCCGCATGACCCAGGAAGGCTCGGATCTCCTTTTGATTCGTCGGGTATGGGAGCTTCGCTATAACTGCCACCTTGGCTTGATTCACTTCTATCCCTCTGCTTGACACCACGTGGCCTAGGACTATGCCTTCAGTGACCATGAAATGGCACTTCTCAAAATTTAGAACAAAGTCCTTCTACCGGCACCTTTCCAGCACTCTGTTCTGGCTATGCAGCCCTTGACTGTGTCGATGGTTGAGGCAATTGGTTTTGGTTCTGATCACTCCACCTGAAGTTAGGATGATCTCTCCACGGAGCATCCCTCTGCTTTCCCTAGATCCAGTTGCCACTTGGGTTCCAATGGCCGACAGCATTCACCTGAGTTTGCGGTTCCGCTCCAGGAGGAAACTCGCAATAATAGTAATGGTGCTCCTCCGGTGGTGGTTGCACATATGGCTTCTCCTTGGGTGCAGGCGGTGGAGGCGCTCTGGACTTCTCCACTGCCTCTAGCAGTTTCTTCTCCATTTGCTCGAATCGAGCCTCCAACTTCTCATCACTTCTTGCCTCCGCTGCGTACACGGCCCCTCGTCTGTATTGGCCGCGGGAGGTCTCATACGATCTCTTTGCTTCGATTAGCCTCTCCAGAATACTCTTCGCTTGACTGAATGGGGTTTTTGAGAAATCCCCTTGAGCTGCTAGGTTGAGATCGTTCTTGCTGTCCATTGTGAGTCCGCTATAGAAAGTTGAATAGACCTCCCAATCTCCCATCTTGTGGTTAGGGCATGCTTGAAGTAGCCCCTGAAATCTATCCCAATACTGGCCCAGAGGCTCATCATACTCTTGCCTCGCCTCTGTGATCTCCCTCTTCAGGGCGCTCGTCTTCGATGCTAGGAAGAAACGGTCTAAGAATATCATGCGAAACTCAACCCATGTTTTGATCGATCCCTCTGGCAACCTCAATAGCCAGACTCATGTGGCGCCCTTCAAGACGAAAGGTATAGCCTTGAGCCTATAATCTTCGGATGTGGATCCAGCCGGCACGGGCTGAATATCACAGTATTTGCAAAATTCTTCCAGAAAGGCGTAAAGACATTCCTTCGAGAGGCCATAAAAATTTGACAATACGGCTAGCACCCCTGATTTGATCGCGATCGTCCGCATTCCTGGAGTAATAGCGATAGCATGGGTGGGCTCCTTCTCGTTGTGGGCATGTAGGGAGCCAATTCCTGAATCATTGTCGACGAGAGCCATCTTTGCTTCTGCTTGCTCAAGTGGTGGTAGCTTAGGTGGTGCGTTATGTTCTCCTTCTTCCTCGCTGGTCAATTGCTCAGCGGCTGCTGCTGCTGCTAACGCGACTCTGTATCGAGTGTCCTCAGCGGTGGTACCTTCTCATAAAAGGAAAGAAAAACAAATTAGAAAAGAAGGAAATAAAACTATTTACACCTATGCACTAAACACATCCATGTAATAACACCATGCATCCCCGGCAACGGTGCCATTTGGCGGAGGGGAGATTTCGCGCAGATGGATCAAGTTATATGAGAAGATAACTGAACCAGGTGGATCAGTTTGCAATAGTCGTTGCCACTTGATCAAGGTGCTCTCTCTTTCACGAAAACATTTATAACTCCCAAACATGCACTACTTTAACAGTAAAACGGCAAGTACGAGGTCGATCCCACAGAGAAACTGGTGCGTTGAGTGTGTGAATAGTGAACAGAGGTCGGCTGCTGCCACGCTTTAAGTTGGGAGTTTTTAAACTACTGGATTACTCTAGGCAGAATATAAACTAACTACTTGATCAAGGGACTCATCATGCAAACAACAGATAACGGACCAAGTAAACGGCAGACGGGAACAATGACTTAACTACCTAATCATGCTACGAGACTACGAACCATTCTGTCATTCAACATAATGAAGATTCAAACACTTGATCTGGGATTTCAAAGCGAAACTAGCTGGAACAGTAAACAAGATGCCAGAAACAAAATAACTTTAATTTTTCTGAAAGATTTCAAACATAGAACTGGAGAGTGCGGAATACAAGCTAGAGTCTTTAACTACGAAACAAAATGAAATTTAACTAAGCTAAAAAGTTCAGAAAACAAGAAAGTAAGAGAGTGAAATAAGCCGAGAAGTCCTCGGTCGGAAACTTGAGACGGCGCCGAACAGATATTGATTTCTCTGTCGCGCTCCCTTCGGTCGCTCTCTTTCTAACTGACCATTTCTACTATTTAACTAGGCTCTTTTGGAACTGGGGAAAACTTGGAACTGGAAACTAAACTAAAAAGAAAAGCTAAACTAGAAGCGGGAGGAAGATATTTTTAATGGCGCTGCATCCTCTATTTATAAGCTCCCTCCGTCCCTCTATAGTAGAGGCATTTTTTTTCGGCACGGGATTTAAGAAATTGTGTTAAAAGTGATTTAAGTGAAGGAAGAATAAAGTAGGAAAGGAAAAAGGTGGATATATGAAGAGAGAATAAAGTAAGAGAGAGTAAAGAAAGAGAGAATAAAAGTTAGTGTTGTTTTACCAAAATAGGAAATGACTCAGCTACAGTGAGACAACTAAAAAAAGGAATACCACTCGGCTACTTAGGGACGGAGGAGTAATATTTAAAAACCTAGAAAACTACTATCCAGGTAATTGGGCGGAGAACTTAGCAATAAACATTTTGTGTTGCTCGATCTACTCCTCGCTGAGGTCATAAGCGTGGAGTATAAACCAATAAGTCAATTACTTGTTTCATTTTTTTAAACATTACCCACACAATAAGGGTCATATTTGATGTGAGTATGAATTTTAAGAAATATTAAGAATAGTGAATTAAAAAAGTTAGTGGAATATGAAATTCACTTTTTTATATTAGTTTTATAATAGAATGTAAGCGAAGTGAGTTAGTGAAATGTAAGACCTACTTACAATTTATGATAAAATGAAATGTGACTCTTATTGTGTGACCGATTGAATGATAAAATGTGACTCTTATTGTGGTATGAAACGAAAGGGACAAATAGTATATATGGAGAATACGTCAGAAAACAAAGCTAGGCTTATACAAGGAAAATATAAAAAGTTGGATTGATTAAAGGTTTGATAACTAAGCATATCATATAAAAAAAGAACAAAAAAGACATGCAACATTGCGTTTCATTCACAAAATTATACGTTTCAACCACACCACCAATTGCTGTGTTTTTTGTCCATAGTAGAAAATCTCATCCCTCGAATTTTCATTTGAAATAAGTACATCAATTTTGTTTATCAAAACATTTAATGATCACGTCGAAAAATTTAGAATGTTTCAAATGGAAGTTTCTAAAATTATAGTTCCTCAGTCCCATAAAAATAGACTAATTCAAAAATAGATTAATTGGGGATGATACGAATTTTAATACGTGATTGGAAACATAGTTGAAATAATATAATGAATGATGAGACCCATAAATAATAAAGTAAAAGAAAAGGTGAAAAGATTTCCATAAATAGATATAAACTATTTTCTATGAGCCAGAGAAAAAAAAATTAAGCTAGTAGTGTTATGAAATCAACACTAATTACACAACCACACTTTTAACAACTAAGACGTCGTCAACCCCAAAGGATTAGCAATTCAAAATTTACAAAAATTATGTAAACACGCAGAGTACACAAATGATGTGGAACTAGTTCACACATTTCTTATCAAAAGAGCTAGAATTGCAAAAATCCTTGCCATGAAGATACAGATCAACAATAGTATACATTACTATCAATCTTGAATGCTTAAACATCCCTAAGGGTAGTGTGAAATGGGATTCAAACAATAGTACCATATAATGCATACATACATTGTGTCACAAATTGCAATTTGATTACAAAATTTTGCAATGCAAGAATATTCTCATATAATCATATATTTCACCACCCATTCATAACAGCTGTGTGATAGCTTCTGAATGGTTAATACTGATTTCCTCTAATTTCATCTTCATCACAGACTACATCAAAATAGATGTAAGTTATTACCTTAATTTGCACTGTGCCTACAAGGATTGTTTGTTCTCTTTCACAGCATTAACCATCAACTCATAGAGTGCAAATCCTCCTTGGTGGCATCCCGGCATTTTAGGCGTAATGCGGGCCAAATCACTCTGATGGTGAATAATTGCAAGCAATAATACCGCGTGTATCAGTTATAGAGATGTAACATGCAAGAGAATACCACATTTAAGAAACACAACACTGGTAAAGGTTGACAAGCTGGTTCTTCTCATAGAAACTTCTCAAGTTACATACCAGACTTTTCTACTCAGGAAATACCGGAGATCAATTATTGTGGGTTTGCAGCGAATCTGTCAGTACAATTTTTATTTATGTAGTTATTTTGTGTTTCTTCAAATGAAAGTTATTTAAGATTAAGAGTGGAGGATGGGCAAAGATGGAGGACTAAGTGATTCTGTATTTCATCTATTTCAGAGTCAGTATAGCTATTTCAAGCACGTGAAACATTTTTTAGAATTAAATGGGAGTTCCATGATCAATTATCAGTGCATAATCAGTCATTAGCTTGATGAGTGCATTGCATATTCCAGCCGTTGCAAGATTCTATATAAGCAACTGTTCATGTAAAGCACATGGTCTTAACAAACATTTTGGCTTTTTCACCCGTTTAACTGTAAGGAAATATCTCCTTCATGATGCACTACTCTCAAATCCTACACCTTATAATCACAGTTCATGTATAAACTTAGAATTAAAATTAAATACTGACCATTGGCATGGTATAAAGCTGGGTTGATTCGTAACTATCTTCAGCGCTCGAATAGCACTTATGAATCTCCTCCGACTTAAGACTGCATTTAATGAAGAAGAAGGCAGTTGGTCTAACATTCAACGCTCTCTGTGATATACCAATAAAGATGGGCTTGCCCTGCACCATAGGAAAAAAAGCATCAAAACATCCTTCATGTTGCTCCAGAGGATCATAGCATTTATTATGAAACCAGCTTCTAACCGTAAATTCCTGCCCCCGTTTGTCCATGTCATGCCAGTTTTAACATTTGGGATTGCTAATTATCAGTCCTCACACAGTTAGCAACCATCTTACTTGCAACTGTGTTTTTTAAGTACTCATGAGCACTAAAACTCTAGCCTTGATGTTGTGTTTGTCTTGAAAATGTCAAATTACCCCCACTATCAAGAAGAATACATTTTGTTTAGCCTCCACCTAGTCAGCATCAATCAACAACAATGCACTATCTTCTTAAGAACTTCAATGATATGGTCTCAACCCAACATTATGCTAGAAAGCATATACTCCCTCTGTCCCATTAGAAATGAAATGTTTTCCTTTTTGGTTTATCCCATTAAAAATGAAACGTTTCTAAAAATGGAAACAATACTCTCTCTATTTTTTCTTCTCTCTTATTTTACTCTCTCTTCATTAACTCACAAAACAACACTACATAAAATCTTGTGCCGAAAAGCAAATGTTGCATATTTAATGGGACGGAGGGAGTATTTGGTAGACCCAAAACCTAAAACAAGCTTCTAGTCATTCTTTTAATGAATATTATAATAATACTTAATACAGAAGGTAGAATGAAAACTGTCAGTTAGCTAGATTGCGAGTTCAACCAGCTTAAAACTAAAAAGGGTTAACTTACAAGGGTAGCAGCAGGAACTCCAATTTCTTCAACTACTTCACGAATAATGCTCTCAAACATTTCCTCAGAAACCCTTTTCTCTACCATCTCCTGGATTGATCCATCTGTTTGATGTCTTATTATGCCAAGTTCTTTGGGCTGCCAAGTTTCGCAATAATTAGTAGGTATTACTTCACCAGAGAAGATGACTATAGCTTGAATAACATTATACTGTTTGGAATTTCAAATTCCTTTTGGAAAACAGAGAGTTGGTGAACATTTTTAGCTACTTTTGATGTGAAAAATTGTTATTAGTATAGTCACTCAGTTAAAACAATACTCCCTCCGTCCACAATTACAAGGCCAAATTTGACCGGACACGGGTTTTAAAAAATGTAGTAGAAAGTCGATGGAAAAGGTTAGTGGAAGGTGGGTCCTACTTTTATATATTAGTTTTATAGTAAAATGTGAGTGAAATAAAGTTAGTGGAATGTGGGGTCCATTACCAAAAGTAATTAGTGGAATGTGGGGTCCATTACCAAAAGTAGTAAAAAAGCAAATGGGACATTTATTGGTGGACAGACGAAAATGGCAAAATGAGAGATTATTGGTGGACGGAGGGAGTAAGCTCCTATAGCCCCTCTATGGCTTAAGTTCCAAATACACTCATCTTTTTCAATTTTATTATTTCTTTTCCACTTTCTTAGTCCTTCCTTTTAGAATTTTTGCTCTTTCATACTTTGTTTCTTTAGCAACTTTCGGATATTGAAGATGCGGTATATGAAACCATTTAAACTGATAGGTACTTGACCACGTGCGACTTGTTCCAGAAAATTGCTTGATGTCAAAAGACATCAAAAAAAATAAAAAATATGATTATTGGTTGCATATTTTTGGGTATAGGGTTGAGTGTTCTCATGGTGACCAAAACAGCAAAGAAAAAAAACAAAACACATCAACAAAATTGATTATCTCGAAAACAAAAACATTCATAACATGGACATAAAAGTAGACATAATAGAAAAACTTGATGCTTTTGACTGAGACAAAGATCGCATGATCAAATAGCCTTTGTTATGAGCAGAACTTTTACTTCAGGTCTCGCAAATCGGGCCAAAAAAGAAGTTTCATGATAGTAACTAAATGATACCCTATTATGAACTTGACAATTTGATTATATGGTTTTCCCTTACTTTAAGCATCATATTTAGGTAAGCTTATCTATTTTTCGTCTTAATATTAGGATGAAATTGATTTCTTTCCCTTGACTGGAAGACAGTAGTCTTTTCTTTCTTCAAGATATTAGTATATTTCAATAAGATGATAAACTTTTGTTCTTTTTCCAAATTGACGAGGTAACGCATTAACAGAAGCAAATTAAGCTGGATTTACCTGGATCACTGTATCTCAAGATTCTCAACAATAAAAGAGTAAGAGAGCATGACTTATATTACTAGTAGGATATTGTAAAAAAAAAGAGTAACATAACTAAAACATTATATAAGTACCTCTGGGTGGCCTCCAGGGAAAACAAAGTGCCCAGGGAATTCGCCAACATTGGCACTTCTTTGCAGCACAACCACTTCTTTGTTAGATGTCTCTACAATTGCACCATTGCCAAGAGGATTAGAGGTATGTTGACCCCTTCTCCAGTCGTCTGTAAATAAAGAGCAATAACATTCAATTAGTGAACTTGTTCAATATCAATGAAAACAACACTAGCAATAAGAAATACAATTATCTATGTTTTATAGGTCTTGTGATGGGGAAAGCAATAGCTATACATACAGCTTAAAATTTCAAAGTTCTTGTCTAAAAATACTTCAAGATATAGCAAACTTACCTTCAGATGGAACGAGAAATCTTTCCCATAAAGGATTTAAATTTGTCCCCACAAATGTCCTAAGCAAGATGGAACACCAAATGCATTGTTGAGATTAACAAATGAAGCAACAGTGGAAAAGAAAAATATAACATAGCATTCTATATGATTAAAGAGTATAATATACAATAAAAATCTTTTAGTATAAGTTCATGTATCTATATTTTTGCGGGCTGGATTTGCACTAATAGACAATTTCTTCAGTGGTTTTAGGTCTAGAAAAAACATTAAGGATGCTAGCTAACATAAAGGTTGTGACTGTATTTGAACCTTATCCCTTAAAAATTCCATATGTGTATGTATCTATTTATCTACAGTACACACACAGGAGAGTGAGAGTGGGAGAGGGGCAGGAGGGAAGGGAGAGAGTGAGAGAGAGAACCTATAATCTGTCAGGCCAAGGTGAAGGCGAACATTCATCTTCTGAGAAGAATCAGGCCCAAAATCCAGACCGTGGCCACCATACTGTCAAGTTATCAACTGTATAAGCTGACTTGCAAATTGTAAAGATCTTGTTTTACAAATGAGCTAACAAACCATTTTTGGTTAAAATATTTTTAAAATGCAAAATTGGCAATCTTTTCTAATTTCAATAACAAACTTCATTTTAACAACAGGCTCAGCCTACTTCAGGATTGAAACTACAAACAAATCAATAAATCAAAGTTCACTATTTAAACAAGAGATGTTGTGTCATAAATTGACCCGGCACATAAATGTGAGGCCTTAAGAAAAGCTTCCACTTACCCTGAACTTGAGTCCATTGAACAAGGATGGGTTTTGTTCAACTCTCCTCTCCCACATCTAACAAGTAAATCAACCAAATAAACAGAAATTCACAATCAAACAACAAAATCACGTTCTGAAAATAGAAACATAACCTCTGCAATTGTGTTTTCCAAACTGATATCAGGATGGGGAATCCTATCATATTTCTGATCGAACACCGCTGACACCTAGAATTTACAAAAATACAATATTTCAAACCTCACATTTTAATTTTAGCAGGTAAAATGGAAGGAATAAGCTAAGCAGAAATGGGAATACCTCGGAAGGAGAGAGACCTGCCGGACACGACAGTAGAAGTTTAAATTTGGGAAGTTCATCGCTGGCAACGAATTCAGTGCGCCGCTCCACTGTTTCCATTACACGCGAACCACGGGAGCGCCAAACTAATCGACGAATTAACCCTGCCACAGCGGGATTTTCCCTTTTTTCCTTCTATTCTTGTTGTGTACTAACCTCTATATCCTGCTCCTTCTTTCCCATAAAATATGTGTACTTTTTATTTTCGCCCGTTCTATAAAAATATGATCATTTCTATTTATGACAAGTTATCATCATCAACTCATTATTCACATTTATCAATTTATTTACAACTTATATCACCATCATTATAACTCAATAAACACTAATAATAATATGGGTCATAGTATCCACTAATACTACTTTAACTACCATTCTCCTCATCTTTATTACGTAACCAATTGTGCATTAATTCTCATGTCATTTCAATTGCTCATATTTTTATGAGACGGAGGAGTAATATTTATCAATTGACCAAACTATCCTTTGGACCCACATTGTGAAAAATCAAACCACCAAAGTCTTGACAAACCAAATTGATCGCTTCAGCACTAGAAAACCCCTCTCCATTCGGGTGTGTAACCTTAGCCTTATACTCGTCGTGAAACATCGACGCCTCAAAGAACCCCTCCACATCCGTCATCCTACCCGCCTCCTCCGCCTCCGCCTTCACTAATTACTAAACCTATCAACCACATCACCGGTCGCCAAATTATCCGTCAAGCACATCTGGTAGCACCCCTGCGGGACCCACGCCGACCACCGTATGTTTCCCTTCACCCACTAATGCGCGTGCAGCCCCTAAACAGAGCAATGCATTGAGCAAAGCTTCCAACATTTGTAAAGATCTTGGTAGCACCCCTGCGGGGCCCACGCCGACCACCGTATGTTCCCCTTCACCCCCTAAACAGAGCTTCCAAGATGATCATCATGTTGCGTCGAAATCGCTGCCATCATAAGATGTGTTCGTTTTATTGACCGGAGGGGCGGTGATGTCGGTGGGGTCCTTATATATGTGGATCAAGTGTTTTCCCTCCTGGTGTGAACCAAGGAGACTACTGGAGCAATGGAATACATAGATGAGCGGAGCGTCTCAAGTTTTATTTAAGAATTTTAGTTTAAGTTTTGTAAATAAACTTTTTGTTGTTTTCTATTTTCCCCGGTTTGAAGGCACCGAGTCCAGGAGGCAAACAGAGGAAGAAGAGAGAGTGGAGCCACAGACTGCTCAAGACGAATCACCTCCCACTCCACCAATCAACTCGGGTGCCAACTGTGAAGAAAGTGAGGACATCACCGTTGTGAGTCCGCTTGAGTCAATAGCCACCTCGGACAAGGAGGACACCACCATGGTTTGTGGCCAGGAAGAAGATCTGGAGATAGGTCCACTCTATGCCCACTCGGTGAATGAGCCGAATCTGCCATATCCATCACTCAAGGGCAGGAAGCTGTGTACGTGGACCCAAAAGTGCTTGCCATCTTACCTATCTTTTCGGAAACTATTGCTGAGAGCCCGATTGAATTCCTTCGTGAGTTCGATAAAATTTACAGAGTGCAGAAAAGACCAAAGGGATCAAGTGAGAAGGATCTCAAGCTGAGAGTCATTCCTCTCTCTCCGAAGAGTGAAGCAGATGCTTGGTTTAGAGGATTGGAACCCAACAGCATCAAGACGTGGTCAGAATTCAAAATAGAGTTCCTAAACCAATTCATTCCAGCAGCAAAGACAAATGCACTTCGAAGGGAAATCATAGAGGCTACCCTAGAATATGGCGAGGGCTTGAGCAAGTACTGGCACAGATACCAAGGTCTTCTAGATGCATGCCCAAATCACAACCTGATGGAAGTGGAGATCTACTCAAAGTTCTATGACGGAATGGATGCAAAGAGCAAAGACTTGGTGAACTCATCAATTGGGGGAGGTTTCTACAAACTAAGGCTGAGTAAGGCCAAGGTTGTCATGGAAAAGCTTCTAAATGCAAAGAGAGAGTATGATGATACATCAGTGGCCCCAGTGAAAGAAAATGTGAAGAGTACTCCTACAGAGAACAATGACAATCTACTGGAGAGCCGGATTGACAAGCTAGAGGAAACCCTCCAGTCAGTGATCGAGCCAAGACAACATCCAACAATTCCCATCCAACTCCACTTCCATATTGATCAAGTGAGCCATCACCAGAATACAGGGGAGTTTTGGAGCTCAAATATAAGTTGGAACTCGGGAGGTCAAGGAGAGGTGTACCAATAGGAATACCCACACTGTGGAGGATGGAGTTGGGTAGAAGAGTACCCACCTTTCCCATACCATACAAAGCCCTATCCGATTTCCACTCAAACTCCCACTTGGCAAATGGGATATCCACACTACCAACCTCACCCTGAATTTCCAAGCCATGCGTACAGCCCACCGACATACCAACCTGACTATTCCAGTCATTACCCTTCATTCCCAAGTCATCCTTATCAGACCTACCCGCCCGATACGGATGCTCAACTTTCGACTTGGTCAAATGAGGATTGGCAAGCTCAAGGGCCTCATTATTACCAAGACCAAACTTTTCTTGATCAACATCTATGCCAACCTTAACGTCAACAGAGTTTTGAACTACCCTTGGATGAAAATCAATATGCAAACTCTATAGAAGGGGAGATTGAAGGATTGACTGTATCCCATCAGGAAATGAGGAGCTGCACGAGGTAAAATGATGAACTGGTAATGGAAATGCAACACACTTATGATGAACAGCAGTCCAACATGGATAACATGATCAGGCAGGTCGCTTTAATGACCGAGATGATGAAGGAGATACAAGGGGACAGAGTAAGGTCTGAGGTGAATGAGAGTAGGATAAAGGAAGAAGGTGTGAAAGAAGCCGAGGAAGAAAAACCACTCGAGGCTGAGCAAAAGTCAGAGGCACTGCCGGAGAAATGAAGGGAAGTAGAAACTATTGAGGTAGAATCAGATGAGAAAGAGACGTTAACCGAAGAAGAGTCGATTTCCACACCTCCTGATGTGGAAGCATTAAAAGAAATTCTAGAGGGATCACACGATGAACCTCAAGAGGAAGAAGAAGAGGCCATCGACAACACGCTATTCTATCTCAAGTCAGAGAAAGTGCATGTGCTTGGTAAGAAGGTGGAAGACTCTACAACTGTGGTGGGAGGAGAGAATGCACCGACGGAGAGACAGCCTCTAGTGATTGACAAGTCTGAGGGGTGTTGCTACGAAGAAGAAGGGCCAGAGCCGAAGAAAGGGAGAACTAAAAGGAGAGCTGTGCGGTTTATCTACTGGGTGCAGCTACAACCGTGGCCTGCGCCGCTCAAAATGAAGAAGCCTCCTGACCCTGGACTGCGTCCCAAGGAAGAGAAAAAGACCCAGGGGACTTACAAGAATCACAAGAAAAAGCGGGTATCCTCAGAAAAAAAAATCGATGGAGAGATAGGAGAAGAGTTAATTCAGGAGCTCTAGTCGAAGATTACTCCCATAATGGTTTCCTGACTTTTGAGCTGATCAAGTTGGAGAAGCAGTCTGGCTCCCAAGGGAGCCAGAAAAAGAACTAACTTGCAGAACCAAGTAAACTTTAGTTTCTGGTTAATATTTACTTCATTTCAGCTTGATCATGTTGTGTTCTGCGTGTATATATATGTTGAACTATGCTTCTATCCACATGTTTATATGTGCACTTCTCCCACTTAGCCCAGTGTCTGGTCTAAGTGTGAGAAGTTTATCTATTTTCCATGCTACTATGTTTATGTATGATATGTGTCCTTCCCACACATAGCCCACTGCATGGTCTAAGCGTGGGAAGTTTTTGTTAAAGATATGTTTGTGTATTTTGATTTTCTATCTGATCATCTCACACTTAGCCCACTACCCACTACTTGGTCTAATTGTGAGAAGTTTGTTTTTCCTACTTTTGACACCAACCACTCTGTTTTCCACTTCATCAAGTCACTTGAGGACAAGCGGACAAGCTGTAATGAAGTGGGAGGGGGAAACAGTTGGTGTAGTTAGTGTCAAAGTTGTGTGTTTTGATTAGTTAAGAATTTTTTGTTAAGTGTTTTGCTTATTGTGTTTTCAAGTAAGAACTGGTTTTAATAAAATAAAGGCAAGATTCCCTTAGTAAGAGTGATTGAAGAAAAGATGCATGTTGATTTGTGAGTTTCCCTTCTTTAATAAACCAAAATCTGCTTGGAATATGTAAGGAAGATAGAAATAGCTTTAATCTAATCCCTCTGTTAAGCCCTCTAAAATGTGAGTTAGATGCCAAAGTAGAACGCTTTCTACTAAAATAAAAAAATTAGAGAGGCTGCCATTGATGCTTAGAGGGAAATGACACAAGCTAGTGAGCACTAAAGGCAATAGGAATAACTAGTTGAGCCAAATTCTTTCGAACCAGATGAACATGCCTCACTGTAAGGGCACCCCCTAGTTACACCTTTGAACCCTAACTATGATCACCCCTTCTTTGGAAACCCTAAGCCTTCATGTCATGTGAACAAGGGGATGAGCTAGGGCAACTCACCGTTTAGGGATAGGAAATAGGTTGTGAAACATGGGAGTATAAAAACAGAGAGTTAGAAAGAAAAAGGGCAGGAAGCATTGTAACCTGACCCAGGAAAAAAAGAGAGAAAAGTGAAAAAAAAGAGAGAAGAAAATTAGAAAAATGGGCAGGAAGAATGTATAACCTGACCCACAAAAAAAAGAGTAAATAGAAAAAGAGAGAGCAGGAAATGATGTACCCTGACCTTATGAAAGAGTTAGAAAACTAAGGCTAAAATGGTCAGGGATAGTTCCAAAGTTTTAGATTGTACATAGGGAGGTTGTTCTAGTTTTGTCCCTAAGTTCACATGTCCTTCACATTTTTACATACATTATGAACTTAGAACCCTTAGGACCTCACCTTTATACACTATAACCCCTGCCCCATTACAACCTGAATAAAGATCTTAAGGATTTAGCTTCTGTCAATAGAACTCTAGCATCAATGGTATGACAAAATGAATGAGAGAATGGCCCTAACAATTCTGGTGAGGATTGAGTGACCGAGTGAATCCAACAGTTAAAAAGATAGAAGCTATCTTGACAAACGGACAAGCAAGATTAGGTAGAAGAGGGGAGGGAAAGGAATCTGAGACTGTAGACGATTGGATTGACCTTAAGCTTGTGGGGACAATTGCCAAACAACATAAACTAGTTCTTTATTTTATGTCTTTTCTCTTTACTTGTCAATGTGTTTAATTTACTTATGTGTTTTTCTTTTCTAGGTCTTTTAAGTTTTACTTTTGTTTTATGTTGCTTTTTAAATAAGAACCATGCATTGAAACTTGCCTGTTTCCTTTTTCTATTCTTTCATACTTGAAGACAAGTATGGGTTAAATGTGAGCAGTTTGATGAGGCTCGTTTCATGCATGTGTTCCGTGGCAAAACTACACTCAAATCCGTAAACTAACAGCCAATTTTAAGCCAGGTGTGTGTGAAATCTGCCATTTTCAGTAGATAGAACAAATCAGTTGGGCGGAAGCACGAATCAAGAATAGAAGGCAAAAAATGCGATATTGAGCGGATGAAGTCAAGAATCAAACGGAGCCAGTAGGAGTTCCGCATGGAAGATGGAGCGAGAGACCTCACCACAAAATGTGAAGGACAACAATGACATTTCAGAGAGGATGGTACCCTATGGATCAGAGCCCTACGCCTCTCTATATAAAGGAAGCCCAACACAAGAAGAAGGGAGTCCCAGCCGTAGGTAGAAGGGGGGGGGGGGTCTCACAAGCTTTCTTAGTTAGAATAGCGGAAGCGTGCAGAAATATCCGATCACATGAATTTGATCTATTTAGCAGATTATTCAGACAAATTCTATTCGCGCAATTATCACATGTATCATGCTCATAACTTGAATTAAAACATGTTTTAGCATATAAAATCCCTAAAACATGCTTACTACGGAATTAGCCAATTTACCTCGTTAATTCAATCAAGAATCGATGATGGCTTGCTCCATCTCCACGTGAAGATCTTCAATACAAGACCTCGGATCTTCTGACTGGTGTCCCGGACTATACGCTGATATTTGTGTGGGCAAATATCACCAACGTACTAGGACTCGAATAATGGAAGACAGAAACTGCTCACGGAGGAGGCACAAATTTCGAACTCTCTCTAGAGGGGGACAAAATTTTTATGTAAAAAAAAGTGTTTTCTGTCTCCTTTATTCTTTTATTTATATTAAGTCACAAATTGGGCCCAGTCAGGGATCTAAGGAAGAATTGGATCAGGCCTCACCTAATTAGCTTTTTACTAATTAAATTGAACCCATAATTTAATATAAGCTTATATTGGAATATTACAAGCAGCCACTACAGAAGTAATATTGCATTGCCTTTCCAAATCCAAAATTACAAATATTCCGGGTTTCCTTTATTTGCGTTCAATTCATTTCCCGTGCTTAAGATAGAAACATCCATTAATTAATTAATGTCTGCTATGGACTTAATTAATCAACATATTTAATCTCCAAGAGTGGACTTAGCAAGAAACTCTTATTTATTATTCATAGAGTAATCAAACTCCAACTAGCTAGGTTCCGAATAATAAAACCTTGTTTCAAGCTCCTCTTGTAGATGTTATCAAACGAGACTCTCCTCGCGCACGATTCAACGTAATAGCAATCCTAGCACCGCTAGATAATGATCACCACTACCCAATATACCTGGATCGTTGGGTTACGAAAAACCCGCACCTTTGGTAAGTCAAAGTAGTAGATACTCAATATCGTATGCTCAATGCTAACGTACATTGATTAAGAAATTATTATCAAGACCTCGTCTTTTAGTAGATAGCATAAAGACTCGTCTTGCTGTTAGATCCATTCAGTGCTATACCACACCAAGGTCATCTTATTTCAATAAGGCTTAGAAATAATTAGACTGACATTGCAACCTTTCACGATAGGTAGTCTAGGCCTATCTGGATTGTGAAATTCTTCTTTTTCTTTATTCAGAACTGACCGTGTTATCTTAAAGTGGACGACGCCCACAACCAGTCTACTAGAACAAAGACTTAGACTTTGTTACGTTCTTATACATTTAAATATGCAATAAACAACCATTAAATATAAAACATAACAACATTATGACAAAAATAATTTATTTTATTCATTGGAAAATAACAAGTAGAGTTTTACAGTATCCAATCACTCGAAAGGTGATTTCTAGTATACAAAACCCTAACAATCTCCCACTTTTGACAACCAAGTTCGTACTGATGACAACATCTTTTTATTGTCTCCAGTTAGAAGAATGTCATCTACATATAAAACTAAGAACACCACATTCCCCTTATCAACTTTCTTATACACACAGCTTTCACTTGGGCACTTTTCGAATCCAAACTTGCGAACAGTTTCATCGAAACATTGGTTCCACGATCTAGATGCTTGCTTGAGGCCATAATTGGCCTTCTTAAGCTTCCAAACCATGTGTTCTTTGCCCTTTATGGCATATCCTTCGGGTTGTTCCACTGCCATACATCCCAATCCATATAAGTTGCAATAGACAATAGTATCCGGATCGATTTGAGCATGGCCACTGGGGAGAAGGTCTCGTCATAATCGACGCCTTCCTTTTGGGTATACCCCTTGGCCACTAGTCTTGCCTTAAAGATTTTAACTCGTCCATCGGGTCCACGTTTACGTTTATATATCCACTTGCTCCCAATAGCACTACAGCCTTCGGGTAGGATGGACAAATTGTAGACGTCTTTGTCTATTATAGATTGTAGTTCCAAATTCATTGCTTTCACCCATTCGCAATGATCGACATCTGCCAGCGCCTCCGCAAAGTTCCAGGGATCTAATACATTGCTGTCCGAGGAGTGATCCATAGATTCCCCCAAACCAATGTATCTGTCGGGCTCACGCGAGACCCTCCCACTGCGGCGCGACACTACAATATTTTGAGTAGAAGTTGAAGTTTCGGGAATTGATTGTACACTTGGTACTTGTTTTTGGTTAATGGAACTTGTGACAGAAGTCAGCTCATCTAGAGCCACTTCACTGCTGGGTTTATGATTCATTACATAGTCTTCCTCTAAGAATGTCGCGTGAGTACTAACAATGACTTTCTTGTCTCGGAGACTAAAGAATTCATAACCTTTTGTGCCTTTGGGATATACTATAAACAAACATACCTCCGTCCTTGATCCTAGCTTAGTTGGATCCTTTTTCCAATACATGAGCCGGGCAACCTCAAATCTTGAGATGTGCTAGATTGGGCTTACGCCCAGTCTACAACTCATAAGGAGTAGTAGGTACGAATTTCGATGGTAAATTGTCTAAAATATGGCTTGCAGAAAGCAATGCATGTCACCAAAATGAAATAGGCAGACATGCATAACTCATCATCGATCGAACCATGTTTAACAAGGTCCTGTTCCTTCTTTCAGCCACGCCGTTCTGCTTGGGCGTGCCCGGCGTAGTGAGTTGGGATTCAATTCCCAACTCCGAAGTAGTCCAAAAATTCGGCACTGAGGTATTCGCCTCCACGATCAGATCATAGGCTTTTGATATTCTTTCCATGATACTTCTCCACAAGAGCCTTAAAGTCTTTAAACTTGTCAAAAGACTCTGACTTGTGACGCATCAAATAGACATATCCAATTTTCGAGAAGTCATCAATAAAAGTGATGAAGTATCGAAAACCACCCCTTGCCTCTGTAGACATTGGTCCACATACATTGGAATGAACGAGCTCAAGTACTTCCTTGGCCCTATTGCCCTTAGCCTTAAAAGGCCTCTTGGTCATCTTGCCTTCTAAGCATGACTCACACTTATGAAAAGTTTCATCCTCTAGACCTTTAATAAGATATTGTTGAATAAGAGAATGCATCCTCCTTTCATTGGCATGACCAAGTCTAAGGTGCCATAAGTACGTTTCGTTCACTGAACTTGAAGGTTCCTTTCGTTTCTTTGAAATTTTCGATGTTGTATTGAGTTCTGATTTGCGATTATTAAACTGTGTAGAAGTGATTGTGTATAGATTGTTTTCCATGATACCATGACAGATATAAGAACCATCTTTCTTAATAACACAATTGTCATTAAAAGAAATCGAATATCCATAAAAAACTAATTTAGAAACTAAAATTAAATTTCTTCTAAAAGAAGGTATCAACAAAATATTCTTCAAAATAAAAAATCTATCACTACTGAAACGCAAATAAATGTCTCCCACTGCAACGGTCGCCACTTTGGTAGCATCCCCCAGCTGGACTTCGATCTCACGATCATGTAGCCGTCTTGTCACCTGCATTAAGTCAGGATCAAAACAAATATGATCAGTGGCTCCTGTGTCAATAACCCAAGTGCAAGTAGATGTCAATGTCAAACATGACTCAACTACTAAAGCTTGGTGCATACCTGTAGCCTTGCCCCTTTTAGGACAGTCTGGCTTCCAATGCCCCTTTTCTCCGCACTTGAAACACTTCCCCGTGGGCTTCTTGTTTGCCCTCTTCTTTTTCTTCTTTCCCTTAGCTACTTTGCCCGATTCTGAGTTCGGTGCCTGCCTTTTTTCTTTGCTAGGCTTGGAGCCAGAGGAACGAGGTGCCGAAGTCATCATGGCTGCCTTAGCTTGAACCATAAGGTCCTCTGCTGACTGAAGTTCAGTCAACAGTTCTGCCAAGGTGTAATTCCTTTTGTTCATCTCGAAGTTGAGCTTGAACTGTTGGAAGCTAGGGGGAAGACTTTAAAGGATGATTGTTACCTGGGACTCGGGATCGATCGTCCCTCCCAATACCTCAATCTGGTTGAGGTGGTCCATCATCTCGAGGACATGGTCCCTCACAGATGAGCCTTCCTTCATTGTCTTCGACATGATACTCCGAAAGGCTTGAAACTTAGCCGTTCGATTCTGAGTACCAAAAAGATTCTTGAGATTCTGCATAATCTCGGCGGCAGTTTCCATAGCAGAATGCTGATGCTTGAGTACTGATGACATATATGCCAACATGTAGCACTTAGCCATCTCATTTGCCTTATGCCACCATCTGTGTGCATCTCTGACTCCTGCCGCAGCGGTAGCCGCTGGCACTGGAGGTCGCGGCGTTGTGAGTACAAAGTTGTACTCTTCAGCCGTAAGAACGATGTCCATATTTTGTTTCCATTCTATGTAATTTTGGCCCTCGAGTTTGTTTTCTTTGATAATTGCAGAAAGAGGATTGAACGACATATTGACGATTTGGTTTGCACTGCAAAACAGAATATTTACCATTTGTCATAAACTTATGTAAGAAGTTTGATTAGATTAACCATAAAACTTTTCAAAATCTTACAACTGTAAAATTAAAATTTCGTACCCTCCAGAGGAAGTCAATACGCATTAAAATCTTACAATTTTAATGGTCACAACACCGACGAATAGTCCAGAGACCACAGAGTGGCATGACCGCCTAATGTTTCCTAAGCAAGACCATCTCTTTAGCATTACAGAGTTTCATTTCTACAACACACTCCCATAACAATATTCATGTGCTGCTAACAAGATCAAGCTATCTCATAAATCCTGTGTGAACTTCTGAATCCTGTAGTTTCTTAGGATTATTGTCCCCACAGAGTAGGTGGCGATAATATTGGAAACTACATTCTAGTTCATACTATTTATATTTGAGAAGTCCGCCCTCATGAACTTGCTATTTTCTTAGGATTATTGTCCCCACAGAGCAGGTGGCGATAATATTAGAAAAAAGCTTCATAAATTGCAGACCAATTGATGGAGACCATATACAAACGTTGAGTTCGTAATTATAGCTTAGATATTTGGGTTATGGTTTTTCTTTAATTATCCTTAGCCTTAGGGCAGAGAAAGGCTTGATTAAATTATGTTGGTATTTAATTTGCTGGATAATTAAATCTTTAGATTAATGTTGTTATCTTTCTTTAGGAAATTGTTGTTCTAGAATTTAATTCTTATTCATGTCTACTATAAGGTATATCTAAAATAAACAAATTATTTAATCCTTAATAAAACATGAAAAATAAATTCAAATTATTTCCTTGTTCAAGATTAGGAAGAGATATTTTATTATTTAATGTATTCATACATATCTATCCTTATTAGGATCTTAGATATATAAATATTAGGAAACTATTAAATTATTCTTATCCATATCTTATAGGAATCAAAATAATATTTTTTATTTCCATAGATATAGAAAATAATAAAAATATTCCTTAAATCTAGATTAATATTATGAAACTATTAAATTATTCTCATCCATATCATCTAGGAATCAAAATAATATTATTTATTTCCATAGATATAGATAATAATAAAAATATTCCTAAAATCTAGGCAAATCTTGCATGAAGATTTTATTTCCATTAAATAATAATATTTTAATGATATCTTTTAAAATAATTAAATAATCATTAAAATAATCCTTCATCGTTATCTCATCGTACGAGGTTTGCACGAACGATGAACGATGAAAATCCGACGAGTTCTTCGTCGCACCACGACGCATGCAGTGTCTCGGCCAGCGGCTCATCGGGTGTCGCCTCCGTCTCGGTCAGGAGCGCGCTCGGAGGAGCGACTCCTCTCGGCCAGTGGCGAGCGCCCGTCTTGGCTCCGTGTTCCATCGGGTGGCTCGAGCTCTCGGCCAGCAGTACGCACGGTGGCGCTGCTGCTCTCGGCCAGCTCGGACCGCCCATCTCGGTCCATCTCACTCCAGCTCTTCCCACTGCCCCAACCAGCGACACGACAACAGGCGCGACGCTCTCGGCCAGGTGTTCCGTCGAGTGGCGCCGGACCTTCCGCTTAGGGTTCGGCCTGGCGTCTCGGCACCTCGGCACATTCTCGGTCGAACTTCCGTGCCACTCCATCTGCCGTTTCGATCTCGACGCGGGTTCCGCATGGGTTTGCGGTCTCGGCCGGTGACGTACACGAGCCCACGCTCGTCTGTGCGTCGCCTTATGACCGCGATCCCTCAGCTCCCACTCAATCAACATCCCTACCTCGATCGCATGTGGTACGTTCGAGCAATTCAAGTTCTTTGATTCGACAGTTCTTGAGTTCAACATGCATAAAAATTTAAACAAAAACACAAGAACATTCTTCGCAATCAAATTGGACATGCATACATGAATTTCGTGAAATTTAAATCCAAATAATCAGAGCCAAAGACTGGCTCTGATACCAATTGAAGGGGTTGGCAGCGGAAGCGTGCAGAAATATCTGATCACATGAATTTGATCTATTTAGCAGATTATTCAGACAAATTCTATTCGCGCAATTATCACATGTATCATGCTCATAACTTGAATTAAAACATGCTTTAGCATATAAAATCCCTAAAACATGCTTACTACGGAATTAGCCAATTTACCTCGTTGATTCAATCAAGAATCGATGATGGCTTGCTCCGTCTCCACGTGTAGATCTTCAATACAAGACCTCGGATCTTCTGACTGGTGTCCCGGACTATACGCTGATATTTGTGTGGACAAATCTCACCAACGTACTAGGACTCGAATAATGGAAGACAGAAACTGCTCATGGAGGAGGCACAAATTTCGAACTCTCTCTAGAGGGGGACGAAATTTTTATGTAAAAAAAAGTGTTTTCTGTCTCCTTTATTCTCCTATTTATATTAAGTCACAAATTGGGCACAGTCAGGGATCTAAGGAAGAATTGGATCAGGCCTCACCCAATTAGCTTTTTACTAATTAAATTGAACCCACAATTTAATATAAGCTTATATTGGAATATTACAAGCTCACTACAGAAGTAATATTGCACTGCCTTTCCAAATCCGAAATTACAAGTATTCCGGGTTTCCTTTATTTGCGTTCAATTCATTTCCCGCGCTTAAGATAGAAACATCCATTAATAAATTAATGTCTGCTATGGACTTAATTAATCAACATATTTAATCTCCAAGAGTGGACTTAGCAAGAAACTCTTATTTATTATTCATAGAGTAATCAAACTCCAACTAGCTAGGTTCCGAATAATAAAACCTTATTTCGAGCTCCTCTTGTGGATGTTATCAAACGAGACTCTCCTCGCGCATGATTCAACGTAATAGCAATCCTAGCACCGCTAGATAATGATCTCAACTACCTAATATACCTGGATCGTTGGGTTACGAAAAACCTACACCTTTGGTAAGTCAAAGTAGTAGATACTCAATATCGTATGCTCAATGCTAACGTACATTGATTAAGAAATTATTATCAAGACCTCGTCTTTCAGTAGATAGCATAAAGACTCGTCTTGCTGTTAGATCCATTCAGTGCTATACCACACCAACGTCATCTTATTTCAATAAGGCTTAGAAATAATCGGACTGACATTGCAACCTTTCACGATAGGTAGTCTAGGCCTATCTGGGTTGTGAAATTCTTCTTTTTCTTTGTTCAGAACTGACCGTGTTACCTTAAAGTGGACGACGCCCACAACCGGTCTACTAGAACAAAAACTTAGACTTTGTTACGTTCTTATACATTTAAATTTGCAATAAACAACCATTAAATGTAAAACATAACAACATTATGACAAAAATAATCTGTTTTATTCATTGGAAAATAACAAGTAGAGTTTTACAGTATCCAATCACTCGAAAGGTGATTTCTAGTATACAAAACCCTAACAATCTTTGGGAATTCAGTTATCTTCTAGGGCTGAAATCGGAGCTCATTTCACTTCTTGTTCTTGATTCCTTTGAACTCACACACTTGGTTTTAGCTTAGTTTGGTTAGCTGGTAGTTTTTGTGGTAGTTTTATGCACTTTTGTCGTTCTGTTCTTTCTATTCCACTCCTAGAAGGGGTGATGAAATAATTTACTGTTTTCCTTGTTTGTTTTCCGTTTACTTTTGATGTTATTGACGCTTTGATGTTTTTGATTTAGTAAATTTGAAGTTATGTTTTCACTTTCAACCAGCTTGTCCTGTTTTGTGCATGATGTTTCTGATCTGCCTTCAGTTTCCTTTTTATTTTGCATGTCTTAGCTCCAAAATGTCTTGTTCTGTTTTGATTTGGTCAGATTTGATGTTGTATGCTTGAAGGTGTTTACGATGTTTAGATCTAGTAGTTTCTGTTTCGTTTATGCATGAGCATGGGCTAGTTTGTGTTTTTACGTAATCGTAGCTTAGATTTTAGGAGTAGATTTAATTTTACGAGTTGTTCTGATGTTTCGTCTTTCTTAGCTTTTCAGATCTGTAATCTACTCTGTTTCCCATGTTGATTTGTTGAAGAAGATGAAGTTGTTAGAAAGTTTTTACTTTACAGTGCTTTTTACAGGGGACTGACAGTCCCCGTTTATTCTGTTTGTCCATTTATGGAAAGTTAAGTTAAGTTGATCAAGTAGTTTAGTTTCGTTCTGCGAGTTGATCAGTTTAGTTAAGTTTATATTTTCCAAAGTCCAGTAGTTTAACTTAACTCACCCCTAGAAGCGTGGCAGCAGCCATCACCAAGTCGTGTCATTCAAACAAATCCCAAACACCTCATCTCTGTGGGATCGATCCTTACTTCCCTATACTAGTTAATAGTATTGTGGGTTAAGATTTTGAACTACACACTTTTTAGATCTTCGGTTCATCTCACTCACGTCGAATCTAAGTTGAGTTGATCAGCTTGAGCTTCCAGTGGATCCACTCACCCGCATTTTGCAGGTAACAGACATATATAGGCTGGCTAGATCAGTTTGACGATTTAACTTGAGCAAGCCACAACGATACAAAAAGAATGAGAAGAACAGAGAGTGAAAAGTGCAACTTTTCAGGCGGCTCCTGGGGCTGACTGCTTGGGCTCTCCACTAGGTCTGGGAGGTGCAAGTTGCTGAACCAGGGGAAGTCTTCTCTCGACTGAGGCGACCATTCTTATGATCACAGTGATAGCCTCAACCATCTTCTCATTGTGAACCTCTATTGCCCCCTTGAGTCCCACAACGACAGTGCTCATCGTGCTCATCATCTCACCCATTCCGCGTCTCCATTCCTCTCCTGCAGTACTAGTTGGCTCTTCATCATCCTCTCGTACGAGATAGGCTTTGGCTACCTATCGTGAAAGGTTGCAGTGTCAGTTCGTATGTTTCCTTACCTTAGGAAATAAACGACACTGGTGTGGTATAGCACTGAAGGATCTAATAGTTGAGATAAGTCTTTCTTGCTATTTACTGAAAGACGAGGTCTCAGTGATTGTTATTTCTTAATCATTGTTGATATAACATTGAGCATACGATATTGATTATGCACTACTTTGATTTATCAAATGATGCGGATTTTTCGCAATACAAGAATCCTGATATCTTGGGTAGTGGTGATTAATGTCTAGAGGTTCTAGTATTGTTATTGCAATGAATCGTGTGGTGGGTGAGTCCAGTGAGATAATAAACTCAAGAGGTGTTAGAAAATGTTTTATTATTCAGAAACCCGGCCGGTTGGAATTTATTCCAGAATAATAAATAATGATTTTGAACTAGACAACTCTTGGAAAAAGATATTAATTAATTAAAGTCAAATAGCAGATTTAAATTAATTAATTGATATTTATATCTTAAACAAGGAAAATAACAAATTAAAGAGGTAAAGCCCAGATTACTCGTAGTTTGGGATTGGACGGACAATCAATATTATTATACTATATTGGATGATAATAATATTCTGTTTGGACTTGTATTAAATTGGGGCTCAATTTAATTAGTAAAAGTCCAACAGGTTTGGCCCAAGTCCAACCTCCATGTATCCCTAATCTGGCCCATCATAACTCTATATAAAAGAGACTAAATAGAAGACTAATTAATTGATTTTTATCATTAATTAACTTATAATTTTCGTGCTATCCTCTGGGAGTGGACGAAAATTGGTTTTTGAGAAAACTGATATTCTGTCTTCTTTTTTAGTCGAGTCCTTTTGATTCTGACAAACTTTGCCCACCCAAAGGTCAAATTCTGAGTTCAGGATACAGATTAGAAGGTTCGTGGTTGAGTACGAAGAACATCACGTGGAGAAGGCGCAAGCAATCGATGATTCTTCGGAGAATCTGTTCGGCAATCCTAAACGGTATAATATCATGAATTAGGGTTTAATTCCTTAAAGCATGATTTATGTGCGTTCTTGTATGCAATTGATTGTTTAACATGTGAATCAATTAATCCCATAATCGGTCAAATAGATCTGTAGATTTGATTTATTTGTGTATGCATGACTTCCGCTGTGCAAGGGGCACCAAAGCCCGTCAATTGGTTCCAGAGCCAATTTTTGGCTCTGATTATGTGGATTAATTTCATGTTATGTTAATTGCTTGAATGCTTCAAAGATTTTTATATAAGAATTGGTTTTATAAAATTACGTGTTTCATTACTTGTTAGAATCAATTGATTCTTTTTGTTATTAATTGGCGTAATTTGTATAAACTAATTATGTAATTATTGCGTGGGTAATTGGTGTTGCTCTTTAGCTTTATGTACGAGAATCCAATCACGAAAATTACTTGGTGTAATTTACTAAGTAATCAATCATTACATGGACAACGGTTGTTTAAATCAATTCGTTCGTTCATGTTGGTATGAATGAGTGTACGTGATTTTGGAGTTGTGGTATCACTGCGACAACCTACGCGGACTGAAGTCGTTTGGTAGCATCGCGGCTATGAGGAGATTTCCGGCAGCGTTGCGGACATGAAGCCACAACAGTTTGCGGTGATACAGCGCCGGCGGCTGTGGAGAAGTTACAACAGCGGTGGCGGTTCGAGTGGGAGCCTTTCGCGGGCAGTTCGCGAGCTCGGATGAGGCTGTTTTCACAGCAGCTGCGAAGCAGTGGGACCGACGTGTCAGTGGGGAAACGATGCAGCGACGACGACGCAACAACGTTGTCGTCAGGCAACAGCGGCGTCCCTCCGTGAGCAGCTCCATAAGCAGCGCTGAATTAGGGTTTTTTTTCCCTAAGAAGACTTGAATTAAGGTTTCCTAACCTTGGAATTAATTTGAAAATAATATAAAATTAGTTAGGATTTCCTAAATCCTGGAGCTAATTTTAATATATTTCAAGATATAATTTGGAATAAGATTTGAATATATCTAAACCGATTATCTAAAATTTAATTTAATTAAATCATGGATTTATCTAATATTTATCCTTATTTTATGGATTTAGATAGATTAAATTCTATCTAGATAAATTCGGATAATAATAATTAATTTTTATTTTGTCTTATGGATTTATATAAATTTAATTCTATGTAAATAAATCCTAGATAAACTAGATAAATAATTAATTAAATTTGGATTTTATCCTTATTTTAAAGATTTAGATATATTTAATTATATCTAGAGAAATCCTAGATAAATTTGGATTAATAATTAAATTTATTTTTGTCATATGAATTTAGATAGATTTTATTCTATCTTGTTAATCCTAGACCAACTAAAATAACTAATAATTATGTTTATCCATATCTTGTAGATATAGATAGATTTAATTCTATGTAGAATATATCTTAGTTGATTTGGATAATTAAAATCCATATTTATCTTTATCTTGTGTATATTTATAGAATTAATTCTATTTATAAAATATCCTAGTAGATTTAGATAATTAAATTTATCTCTATCTTATAGATATTGATAGATTTATATCTATTTAGAATATATCTTAGAAGATTTAGATAATTACTAATCCAGTATTGTAACTATATTTTGGATTTAAGATAGATTTATTTCTATCAAGTTAAATCCTAGTTGAATTAATTAGTATTAATTCTAGTTTATCCTAATTTTATGGATATAAATAGATTTATTTATATTTAGAAAATATCCTAGATAAAATTTGGATAAAGATAATACAAGATAATCCTTATCTAATTGGATTTTGATAAAATTAGTTTTATCTAAGAACAAATCCAAATAGAGTTGATATATCCTAGATTCCTATTCTAAATAATCTAAGATTTTCTTAAATCTTGGAATGATTGGATTTTATCTTTATCTTATGGATTTGGAGAAATTTATTTTTATCCTGAAATATCTTGGTATGATTTAGATAATGATAATCCAAGGTCAGTATTATCTTGAATTTAAGATTAGATTTTAGTTATATAAAATCTAAAATATCTTAATTGGATGTAGATAGCTTAAATTCTATCTAGGTAAATCCTAAATTAATTTGGATAACCATTATCCAAGTAAATCTTATCAAATCCAAAATTTCTGTTTAGAATAAGATGAGAATTAATTATTTAATTAAATCTCCCTAGATTTATTAAATAGTTTAAATAATTATCCAGTGTGATTAATCATCATTAATTAAATGGATTTATCTATTTATTTGGTGTTAATATGTTTTAAGTGGATAATCTGCCTTATCTGCTTATGTGATAATTATGCAAAAACCATGTTTAAAATGACTAAGCGATAATTACAACAGTGTGTTGTATATGGTCTCCATAAATTGGTCTATATGTAACACCCCTTACTCGATTAATTTAATAATCGAATAAGTGATGTCACCTTTTGGTACAAATCCCGACTTAACAGAAAATCCTTGATTCTTTTTTTTATACATGGATATATTATTTTCATTTACTTGGCAAACGGAAAAACTGCTATATAACGTCTGAAATTGGACCATAAACCTGTTTCCCAAAAGTCTATATATATACATACACGCAACCTGGACACTACTCACAAAGTATACATGCTTAGCAAAAGTTTATGAAGTAATATAACGTCCAAGTTACATTATGCTTCTAATACATGCCACATTTATCATATCCAAAAGATTTACCCAACGCAAAAGCTTGGCTGGTGACCCGACTTGAGCAGCTGTACAACAAAAGAGCTAGTCCGATCACCTAATCTCAAGATCCAAAATGTCGTACTAGTTCACTTTACTCCTTCGCTTTCTCCTTGCCCGTGCTATCCCTCGGGCCAGGATTACACAAAATGGAGTCAAGTCTTGTCTAAAGGTGCCGGAAAATGGAGATGGCGTCGCCGGAAGCCGTCGGGCAGAAGCAACGCAGAGAAGGAAGGAGCCCGACGTGTGTTTGAGCAGCAAAGTTGGCCTGAGACAGAGAGAAATCGAGAAGAAGAAGAATCAGTTGGGGCAGTTGCCGGAGGGAGATGAAGGCGTCACTGAGTGTGTGTGAGAATGGCGGTGTGGTGTGTGTATGAGAATGGCGGTGGATGACTCCCGTAATTTCCAGAAGGGGGAATGGAGAATAGGTATATAAAAATCTTAATCACATTTAATATTTTTTCTTTCTTTTATTCTTTCTCAATTTCTATTAATAAACACCACACAAACAAATAATTCACATAATAAGAAACTATCTACACACCTCTACAATTTAATTTATCTACGACTTCCGACGCATTTGAACTAATTAAATTTTTTTTTAATTCGGGGCGTTACACTATATATGAAGCAGTTTCTAATATTATCACGACTCACCTTAGTGGAAGCAATAATCCTACGAAATAGCAAGTTCATAAGATTAGACTTCTTAATAGTAAATTGTTTAAACTAGAAGCGTGTTTATAATATTATCGCGACCCACCCTAGTGGGAGCCATAATCCTGTGAAATTGCAAGTTCATATGTTTAAACATATTTATAAAGATAGCTATGGAATTTTGTTAGTGGCGTACGACCTTCCCTAGAAGGAGTATCAAAGCAGAAATAAAATTCCTAGATGCGAATAATTATGGTAAATGCTTAGGAAATATTTGGCGGCCATGCCACCTTAGTGGTCTCTAGACTATTCATCGATATTGTGACCAGGAAATTGTTGGAATCCGAATTTGTATGACCTACCTAGAGGCGTACTTATTTTGGTTTTGGCAGTTGTTTTTTTTTAAAAAAATTAACTCCTATATAAGGGATGAAATTACAAATAAACTCCTATACTATAGATAGGAGGAAATTACAACTGATGTCAAGAGGGCTCAAACTCGGCACCTCATGCAATAATGTCTAAGCTCCTTGCCGCTAGGGCAAAGGCTCTGGACAAACAAACAATTTTGGTTTTGGCAGTTGCGAGATACATAAATTGTTTTGTGGTTGTTTGCGATTATGCATCAAGCATAATATGTGATAAATAGTTTTATTTCTTCTTAGCCAAATTCTTATTAATGTCGGCGAACCTTAAAGAAATCAAACTCGAAGGCCAAAATTATGTAGACTGGAAATGTTAAATGGATAAGATTCTCATTGCTGAAAACTTAAAGTTTGTATTAACCAATTCATGTCCTCCATTTCCTTGACAAAATTCTACAAAGAAAGTTTGAGAATGCATTTTTTGCATGTACTTGACAAGTTCTTGGACACAGAAGGTCAAGCTACTTTCTTGAAAGTAGTAAGACAGGTCTTGGTTTATATTGATGATAAAGGGATACCCAAATGAGGATGTTGTCCGGATTCTATTGGAATATCCACAAGAGATAGAATGTTTTGAGGAATTTTTTGATTTAGTTACTTAAATAGTTTCTACACTCAGTTCATCGCCAAATGTAATAGGAAGTGATTATATGAAGGTTGTTACTTAAAAGTTGGAAATCTTCTACATGATATTCACTTTATTACTAATAGAGGAAGATAACATGATAGATGACAAATTCGTTATAGATGCATCTTTCCTATGTCTTAGTTCAATTTGAACAGAAGACTAGCAATGGAAAGAGGAAAGAACTAAATGGTCATCAATGTCTGCTGAAAGCAAGAAAGACAAGATAAATTAGGTGAAAAAGGCATAGTGAAGATGCATTGTAAGTCGGATTGACCTCTTCTATAAAAGGATAATGGCTTAGATAACAATGCAACTTCTAAAAGAGATATCTAGACCCAGTTGGGCTATTGTTGCAGTGGGAGCTATTTATTTATGCTCATTTTATTATTTTGTTTTGGTGTGTAAGATTTTGTTTGATTGGTATAATTTAGTTTAGAAAGAATTCAGTTTCAGTTTATAAACATGTTAATGATTAAGGGATGTTCGATGTCATTTTATAATGCGTGCATTATTAAGAAATATGATTCGAATATCTATCATAGTACCATAGAAAAACAAATTATACATCATAATATCTAAACAATATAAATGCAACAAGATTGAGTTTACACAACAGTTCAACTTCTTAAACAATGAATGATAAAGTATTTATGGCACTTAGTCATAAGGCCGAGAAAGTACTCAGTAATTGTTCAAATTGATTTTGTCTAACTCAAGTGACTATCGAGATTTTAACAACTTGCTTGTTAAATAACTTAAAAGTCAAGTAAGTCTGGTTGATGTACTATAAGTTATAATCCGTTGGTGGTTAAAGGGATTTAGAATACTTATAGAGATGCAACATAGAAAGACTAGCAAGTCTCAATGGTCTACACCATAGGAGATGAGTAATGAGTTAAGATCAGTAGTAGGAGTTATATCCTAGTTGACTACTCCAAGCATTCTTCTAAAGAATGGGATAGTCATATAAGAAGATATCAAAATCCCTCTAAGACGAGTTTGATAAGTGAACAGTTGTACTCAATAACACCTTATCATTGATGGGATATACGTTGGAAACAATGAGTTATACCTTAAAGAAACTACCATAACATCAGTACCTTCTACAACACACAAGTTGTGGACTAGAGGCAAGTCTAGTCCAACACATCTCAAGGTGTGGAGTTATTCCAACACATGTTTTGGAAAAGGTATCCAAGTAATTGGAGTTGTGTACTGAGGTATGTTTTAAGGTTACCCCGAATGATAGAAAAGGTACAAGTTCTATAATCTTCACGACAAGATAGGTGTTTGTTTACACGAATACTAGATTCTTGGATGAAGATTATGAGAAGAACTACCAGCCTAACAAGCATGATATTTCTCAAGATATATGAGAGATATCAATCTTTCCATCTTAACCAAGAAGTCATACCATTAGAAACTTGTGCACTAGGAAAATCAACGTTGTACCTAAGATTGCAAGAGTCGTGTCGTAGTGGGAGCGTTCTTTGTGAACATAATAAGTTCATGGGTCTAAGAGAGTCTTCAAACTCAGTCTTAGATCAACTTGAACATAATCCCTGTAACTACAAGGACGCATTGACTCATTCAAATAATCGTTTTTGAAAAGACGATAGTTTCTGAATAATAATCTAAGATAGACAAGAATGTTTGCAAGACTTGCGATACTACCCATAGACTATTTCAGCCAGTGGGAGCTAGTGGATTTGTAAGTGTAAACATGGATTTCAAAAGGCTAGAATAGTGGCAAAGGGTTATACCCAGAGAGAATAATATTCCGGCCTGCCATTTTGCCTCAGTCGATTTGTATATTGTCTAATGTAGCCTACATAAATTAAGATGCATGTAATATGATTTTCAAGCCAGTTTTCTTTGATATAAGTCTTGAGGAGATCATCTACATGGAAGTGAATTATATATGGAATTATATATGGAATTCTTGGTATTCTACGATGATGACATCTATAAAAGTTGATAAACAACTAGCGTAGGAAACTGGTCGTCTACCCAGTTTCAAGATTAAGGATTTTAGATAAACTAGTTACATTTTGAGCATCTATGTCTTTAGATTGCTAGAAAAGAATGTTATGTTTTCTGAAAGAATCCTACATCTACACAATACTTAGACACTTTAGCATTGAAAATTCCAAGAAAATGTTTACTTCTATAGATGGAATCATCTTGTCTCTGGTCAAGTGTTTTTCAACACTAAGTGAGATCAAGAAGAATGAGACAAGTTCCGTAGTTGGAAGTCTCATGTATGCTATGGATGTGTATTAAGTTAGATATTAGCTTTGCCATTGGCATAGAAGCTTGATATCATATTAACCATGGCCAAGGACATTGGATTGGTAAAGAATTGATAAGGCCAATTTCATGCATCGGTTTAGGGATAAAATGTACTCTACTTGATCAGTTTATCGTGCAAAGTAAGTGTTAAATGTGCATAAATGCCGCTTGACCAAGGCAACAAGGCCAAACTGATCAAGCATGTACAATAGGCGAAAAAGGCCAGAAAGCGGGGGAGTTGATCAAGGGGGGTAATCAAGCAGTCAAGGAGGGGATCACTGGCTTCCAGAAGAAGGACATGTGAGGCAATGAGCTGGATGGTGCGCATCATTCTGTTATCAAGGAGAAGTTTCTAGAAGGGGACACGTGCTGATATATGAGACGCAAGGACGGAGCTGAGTCATGAATCTGTTACTGAAGCGTCGTCATTCTAGAAGGAAAGCACGTAGCAATCGATTAGTCACTCACTCTCAGCGTGAGCGAATATTCCCTGCCAAGATCGTTATCCAGCTGGAGTTCGTTGCCGAGCTTATAAATAGAGGATGTGCCACCACGAAAAAGGAATCCGATCTTTTACTTTTCATCTTTAGTTTAGTTAGTTCTCTAGTTTAGACCAGTCCTATAGATAGTTTAGATAAAGTAATGCTTAGTTAGAGAAAAGGGAGACCAAAGGGAGCGCTACAGAATACTCTATTTTTGTCAGCGTTGTCTCAAGTTTCCTGCCGAGGATTTTCTCGGTTTACTTGATTTTATATTTTCTGAACTGTTAGCTTAGTTTAATTTCAAGTTGCTTTGAAGTTAAAGTTTCGAGCTTTTTGTATTCCGTATGTTCGCTGCACTCGTTTGGATTCTGAATATAAAATCGAAGTTGTTCTGTTTTCGTCATCGTGTTTACTGTTCTAAGTAGTTAATTTTCATTCCAGTCTGAATTTCACTTGACCCAGTAGTTAAAATTCCCTTGAGCAAGCAGTTAGTTACTTTTCTGTCTAAAGTAAAATCAGTAGTTAAAAACTCCCAAAAGTTAAAGCGTGGCAGCAGCCAACCCCCTGTTCACTACTCACACACTTGATACACGAGCTTCTCTGTGGGATCGACCCCGAACTTGTCGCTTTACTGTTAAAGTAGTGCAAATTTGGGAGTTTATAAATTACATTGGTGGCGTGCGAGAGCGAGAGCAACTTGATCAAGTAGCAACGACATTTTCTAGTTGATCCATCCGGTTCAGTTATCTCTTCCATATAACTTGAATCAAAGAAAACTGCAAGTCGCATCCGCAGGTCCGCCAAGAATATACTATAGTACTTGAAGAAAACTAAACGGTATGCTCTAGTTTACCAGACATCCATGTTATGTCCTTTAGGTTACATCAACTCGATTTTATTATTGATCGGTGATCGAGTCATCCTCTGACTATGTATTCACTTTAGGAGTTGAATATTGAGACATGAAAGAGTGTGATCAAATCGTAGACTCTATCATGAAAATTATAAGTGTGGTTTCGTTAGAAACTGCTAAGGTAGTTGTTACTCCCAGTAACTTCCTAATAGCTTTGACCGTGATTTCGAGTATGCCTATGCGTATTTTATATCATTATAATTACTCTAGTCACGTGTCTAACTCAAAGGAAACACGATCTAATAAGGCTAAGCAATCACATAGAGAGGAAGTATGAAATTAATTAAGGATTAAGTGCGCAACGAGACATTATGGTTACCAAGATATCATTAGAGAACAATCTGTCAGAATTTTTCACAAAATGCCTATATGGCAGCATGTTTTACACATGAGGTGAAAAGTATGGTAGTTCGATGTATCATGGTCTGAGACCTGCTTAGAGTATAAGTGAGAGAGTTTTGGCAGTGGGTATCCTAGAAGCATGATTTTGAGTATACGTGGGAGATTGTTAGGATTGATATATTGAAAAGCATATTTCGAGCATGTTGCACAAATAGAATTGCTTGTATACAATAAATTCTACAATCCACATTTAACCCAAGGTGAGAACAAGTAATTTTATCGCATTGGTGTTTGCTTGTACATTTATAAGATGTTTTCTCAAACATTTAAATGTATAAGAAGCAAACAAGTCTAATTCTTCTGCAACAGTAGACTGATCGTGAGCGACGTTCATAGAAGGTGACACAGTCGGTTCTTTGTAGAAGAGAAATAGAATTTCACAACCTAGATAGGCTTTGGCTACCTATCGTGAAAGGTTGCAGTGTCAGTTCGTATGTTTCCTTACCTTAGGAAATAAACGACACTGGTGTGGTATAGCACTGAAGGATCTAACAGTTGAGATAAGTCTTTCTTGCTATTTACTGAAAGACGAGGTCTCGGTGATTATTATTTCATAATCATTGTTGATATAACATTGAGCATACGATATTGATTATGCACTACTTTGATTTATCAAATGTGATGGAGACACAACCAAGCTGATCTACAAGGACAAGAAGATGGATCCATTGATCATTCCAAGTGGGCCAATTACAAGAGCTAGAGCAAAGAAGATAAATGAGTCCATGTTGCTTTTAGTTGTTGAAATAAATGCCCAATTACAAGACCATTCTACATTGGGCCAAGTGGTGAATATTATTCAAGTTTGTGGGCAGCCCAAGACTTGAAGTGTGGAGTCACTACTATCACATTTTGGAGGCCCAAATTGATGATACATGATGCATTTTCGTCCAAGTTGGAGCAGCCAAAATGAAGGGTCTATTTTAGTTACATTTTATGTTAAATAAGTGACTTTAGATATCCTAGAGTTGCACCAAAGGTTTAGGAGTTACTTTTCTTTTATTATGAGTCATTTTTAAGTGTCTTAAGTTGTACTAATGTTGTGAGACTTTCAAGAGTCCATTCTAGCCTATAAATAGGCTTGTAAGCATGTCGTTTGAAGACACCATTGATCAAATACGAAATAGACTTTGTCTTGTGAGTTGAATTCTCTTTGTAGAGGTTTTCACTTGTTTGGAACTTATCAGGATACTTTGAGCAAGTTCTTCTGGTGTTCAACCATACCGAGCTTCTTGGCTGATCATATAGCCATCGGGTCGAGGTTTTCTAAGCTCTGGAAGTGGATCAAACCAGATTATCAATCAAGGGAGTCCGCTGCCAAACCTTATACGTGGGGTTCTTGGATCAATATATCCAACGGGTCCTTCGTCGTATCCCAATCCATATCATTTGGTATCACGAGCCAATTGGTATTGATCTATCCTTAGCTTTATCTTACATTGTTTATCTTTCATATCCTAGAAAAAAAAACTGAAAAAAAAAGAAAAAAAAACCGTAAAAAAAGAAAAAAAACGAAATACATATTTCACCTCATATTTTCTTGACCATTTCCTTTCATCCTTCATTCAAGGGCTGAAGTTTGGTTGGTTGTTATTAGTTCTTGTTTGTTCTTGATTTGTTTTTTACTTGTGTTATCTTTGCAAAAGAGAAAGAGTGGTAAAAGGCTTGAGTGGTGAGATTATTTGAGGGGAGGTAAAAGCCAACGAATGATATACACGAGTGTTTTGTGAGGTTTATTTTTGTGTGATACACGAGTGAACTGTGAGGATGGATTCTACTGATGAAAATCAAATTGATCCTACGTTGCAAGCCATCCAACAACATTTTAGAAGGCTTGGACGTGTTCTGGAAAGTGTTTCAGAGCGCTTGGAGAGGCTGGAACTTCAAGCAAATGCAAACAATAACGAGGAAGAAGAGAGTGGAGGAGAGGATAATGCTTCACATAGGCATCGAAATGAGAGGCATGGAAACGGTAGAAGAGGGCGTACAAATGAAGTTGATGGTGATTTGAGAAGTATCAAACTGAAGATCCCAACATTCCAAGGAAGGAGTGACCCCAAAGCTTATTTGGAGTGGGAGAGAAAGGTGGATCTCATCTTTGAATGTCACAACTATTCCGAAGAGAAAAAGGTTAGGCTTGCTGCTATTGAATTCACTGACTATGCTATAGTTTGGTGGGATCAATTGACAACTAGTACAAGGCGATATGGAGGAAGACCAGTTTCGACTTGGGAAGAAATGAAAGGCATAATGCGTAAGAGATTTGTACCTTCTCATTATTTTCGTGAATTGTATCAAAAATTACAATCTATGAAACAAGGTACTAAATCTGTTGATGAGTACTACAAAGAGATGGAGATTGCTATGATTAGGGCAAATGTTGAAGAAGATAGAGAAGCAACCATGGCTCGATTCTTATGTGGGCTGAATAGGGAGATTGCAAACATTGTGGAGCTTCAACACTATGTGGAGTTGGAGGACATGGTTCATATGGCCATGAAGTTGGAGGGACAATTGAAGAAGAAGGGAACAATCCAAAAGAATTTTTCAACAAGTTCTCATTCGTCAAGGACAAAAGAGTGGACTTCATCCAAATCCAATTTTGGGGCAGCTTCTAAACCCCAAAATGAAGCGTCGACATCCAAGTCCAAAGAATTTGAGAAGGGTAAAGGTATTTCTACTTCTACTTCTACTCCGAAATAGAGATATCAAATGTTTTCGTTGTCAAGGTGTTGGACACATTGCATCTCAATGTCCAAACAAAAGGGTGATGATTTTGAAGCCAAATGGAGAGATAGAATCTGAAAGTGAACGTGAAGATGATGATGATGAGGAGGAGGATAAACAATTGGAGGAGATTGGACCAGAACATGGAGAACCTTTGGTGGTTCGAAGGGCTCTAAACATGCAAAACAGAAACGATGATCAACAAAGGGAGAACATCTTCCACACAAGGTGTTTGGTCCAAGGTAAACTTTGCATAATGATTATTGATGGTGGTAGTTGTGCAAATGTTGCAAGTTCTGAAATGGTGGAAAAGTTGAGCTTAACAACGGAAAAACATCCTAATTCATACAAGCTACAATGGCTTAATGAACGTGGAGAAATTCGAGTGACTAAGCGAGTTCTAATTTCGTTTTCAATTGGAAATTATAAAGATGATGTTCTTTGTGATGTTGTGCCAATGCATGCAAGTCATATTCTTTTGGGGAGGCCATGGCAGTTTGATCGTAGGGTGATTTATGATGGATTTCACAACCACTACACCTTCAAGCACAACAAGTCTATTATTCTTGTCTCATTGACTCCTCAACAAGTTCAAGAGGACCAACAGAAATTGTCACAAGCAAGGAGAGCTCGTGAGGTTGAGAGAAAAAAAAGTGAGGGCATTGAAAAAGAGTCGAGTGAAAAAAAGAGTCGAGAGAAAAGTAAGAATGAGAGGAAAAAAGGTGAGGGCATTGAAAAAAAGTCAAGTGAAAAGAGTCCGAATGAAAAAAAGAATTTTTATGTGGGAGCAAAAAATAGTTGAAAAAGAGAGTGTTTTCATCTTAGTGTACAAACAGTCTTTGTTTACCACTAACGAATTAACCACTTCTTTGCCAAGTACTTTTGTGTCTCTTTTACAGGAATTCGAAGATATTTTTCCAGTGGAAAAATCAAGTGGATTACCTCCATTAAGAGGTATTGAACACCAAATTGACCTTGTTCCCGGGGCAGTTCTACCAAACCGACCAGCCTATAGAGCCAATCCCGAAGAGACTAAGGAAATTCAAAGGCAAGTGCAAGAGTTGTTGGACAAAGGAAAAATCCGTGAGAGCGTGAGTCCATGTGCTGTTCCGGTAATTGTTGTTTCTAAGAAAGATGGATCATGGAGGATGTGCATCGACTGTCGAGCAATCAACAAAATCATGGTAAAGTATCGCTATCCTATTCCTAGGCTAGATGATATGCTTGATGAATTGCATGGATCTGTTGTGTTTAGTAAGATCGATTTGAAAAGTGGTTATCATCAAATTCGAATTAGAGAAGGAGACGAATGGAAAACAGCCTTTAAAACAAAATTTGGTCTATATGAGTGGTTAGTAATGCCTTTTGTTTTAACTAATGCACCAAGTACTTTCATGAGATTGATGCACCATGTTTTGAGAAAATTCATTGGAAAATTTGTGGTTGTTTATTTTGATGATATTCTTGTCTATAGCAAAAATGTGGATGAACATCTTAACCATGTGCGTGCAGGTTTGGATACCTTACGAAAAGAATCATTGTACGCAAATCTCAAAAAGTGTTCTTTTTGCATGGATAAAGTTGTTTTTCTGGGTTTTGTTATAAGTGCTAATGGGATTGAAATGGAAAAGGAGAAGGTGAAAGCTATTTTAGAATGGCCAATTCCTCAAAATGTAGCACAAGTTAGAAGTTTTCATTGTCTTGCAAGTTTTTATAGGAGGTTTGTCAAGGATTTTAGTACAATTGCTGCACCTTTGAATGAGATTGTGAAAAAGGATGTTTGTTTTTATTAGGGAGAAAAACAAGAGCATGCTTTTAATCTCCTTAAAGAAAAACTTACAACTGCGCCAATTCTTTCTTTGCCTAACTTTGATAACATGTTCGAGCTTGAATGTGATGCATCTGGAGTAGGCATAGGAGCTGTTTTGTTGCAGGATGGAAAGCCAATCGCTTACTTTAGCAAAAAGTTGAAAGGAGCTCAATTGAACTATCCAACGTATGACAAGGAGTTATATGCTTTGGTTAGAGCTTTGGAAACATGGCAGCATTACTTGTGGCCTAGAGAGTTTGTAATTCATACGGATCATGAATCTCTCAAGTACTTGAAAGGTCAACGTAAGCTTAACAAGAGACATGTTAAGTGGGTGGAATTCATTAAATCATTTCCCTATGTAATCAAATACAAAAAGGGAAAAGAAAACATTGTGGTTGATGCATTGTCTCAGAGGTACATTTTGATTACTACTTTGAGTTCTAAGTTGCTTGGTTTTGAGTTGATTAAGGAAATGTATGATAATGACCCGGACTTTTCTTCTATCTATTTAGCTTGTGAGCATGTTGCATTTGACAAGTTCTACAGGCATGATGGCTATTTGTTTAGAGAAAATAAACTGTGCATTCCTAAAGGTTCTATGCGTGAATTGCTTGTGCGTGAAGCTCATGGTGGTGGTTTAATGGGGCATTTTGGAGTCCATAAGAAAATGGATGTTTTGCATGAACATTTCTTTTGGCCTAAAATGCGTGTGGATGTTGAAAGAATTTGTAAAAGATGCATAACTTGCATGCAAGCCAAGTCTAAATCACACCCACATGGTTTGTACAAACCGTTACCAATTCCTAGTACACCTTGGGAGGATATTTCAATGGACTTTGTCGTTGGTTTGCCAAGAACAAAAAGAGGTAGAGATTCAGTTTTTGTGGTTGTTGATAGGTTTTCAAAAATGGCACATTTTATTCCATGTCACAAAATTGATGATGCATCTCATATTGCTGATTTGTTCTTTAACGAAATTGTCCGTTTGCATGGTGTTCCTAGATCAATTGTGAGTGATCGAGATGCTAAATTTGTGAGTCATTTTTTGCGTGTGTTGTGGAATAAGTTGGGAACTAAAGTCTTGTTTTCTACTACTTGTCATCCACAAACAGATGGACAAACTGAAGTAGTTAATAGGACTTTGTCTCAATTACTACGAACTTTAGTTAAAAAGAACTTGAAAAGTTGGGAGGAATGCTTACCTTTTGCTGAATTTGCTTATAATCGAAGTGTTCATTCTGCTACTAACTTTTCTCCATTTGAAGTTGTGTATGGTTTTAATCCATTGAGTCCACTAGATTTGATTCCAATACCTATTGAAGAACGTGCAAGTCTTGATGGAAAAGCTAAGGCTGAAATGGTGAAAAGATTGCATGAAAGGGTAAGACTCAACATTGAAAAGAGGACAAAACAATATGCAAAGCAAGCCAACAAGGGTCGGAAACAAGTCATCTTTGAGCCGGGAGATTGGGTTTGGTTGCATATGAGAAAGGAGAGATTTCCTTCGAAAAGAAAGTCCAAGTTGCAGCCAAGAGGAGATGGACCATTCCAAGTGATTGGAAAAGTCAATGATAATGCTTACAAACTAGACTTACCTGGTGAATTTAATGTAAGTGCTACTTTCAATGTTTCTGATTTATCTCCTTATGTTGGTGAATTAGATTTGAGGACGAATCCTCTTGAAGAAGAAGGGAATGATGGAGACACAACCAAGCTGATCTACAAGGACAAGAAGATGGATCCATTGATCATTCCAAGTGGGCCAATTACAAGAGCTAGAGCTAAGAAGATAAAGGAGTCCATGTTGCTTTTAGTTGTTGAAATAAAAGCCCAATTACAAGACCATTCTACATTGGGCCAAGTGGTGAATATTATTCAAGTTTGTGGGCAGCCCAAGACTTGAAGTGTGGAGTCACTACATATCACATTTTGGAGGCCCAAATTGATGATACATGATGCATTTTCGTCCAAGTTGGAGTAGCCAAAATGAAGGGTCTATTTTAGTTACATTTTATGTTAAATAAGTGACTTTAGATATCCTAGAATTACACCAAAGGTTTAGGAGTTACTTTTATTTTATTATGAGTCATTTTTAAGTGTCTTAAGTTGTACTAATGATGTGAGACTTTCAAGAGTCCATTCTAGCCTATAAATAGGCTTGTAAGCATGTCATATGAAGACACCATTGATCAAATACGAAATAGACTTTGTCTTGTGAGTTGAATTCTCTTTGTAGAGGTTTTCACTTGTTTGGAACTTATCAGGATACTTTGAGCAAGTTCTTGTGGCGTTCAACCATACCGATGTTCTTGGCTGATCATATCGATGGTCGAGGTTTTCTAAGCTTTGGAAGTGGATCAAACCAGATTATCAATCAAGGGAGTCTGCTGCCAAACCTTATACGTGGGGTTCATGGATCAATATATCCAACGGGTCCTTCGTCGTATCCCAATCCATATCAAAATGGTGCAGATTTTTCACAATTCAAGAATCCTGATATCTTGGGTAGTGGTGATTAATGTCTAGGGGTGCTAGTATTATTATTGCAATGAATCGTGTGCTGGGTGAGTCCAGTTTGATAATATCCTAAAGAGGTGTTCGAAAAAGGTTTTATTATTCAGAAACCCGGATTACTCGTAGTTTGGGATTTGACGGACAGTCAATATTATTATACTATAGTGGATGATAATAATATTCTGTTTGGGCTTGTATTAAATTAGGGCTCAATTTAATGTCTCAGCAAGGGGCACCAATACCCAGCAATCTCAACTACCCTCTATGTCTCAAGATTTTCAGCCTCATCCTCGTCGGGCACCTCCTTTACCTTCTCATCATCAACACCTTCTATTTTCTTAACCTCATCTCATTCAACCTTCTCTACCCCCTCTTCATCACTACCCTGGGCTTCACTAACTTTCTCACCTTCGTCGCCACTAACTTCCTCACCCTCGTCCCTGTTACCCTTAACTTCATCAGCCCTCTCACCCTCATCGCCACTATCCTTCGCCTTTTCTGACTCAACCTCATCTCAACCCTCTGCCTCACGAGACTGTTCCTCCTCCTCTGTCGGACCATCACCCTCATCACCCCCTGTCTCCGCTCCCTCATCTCCTGGAATTTTCTCTTCGCTTCCTACGGTTGGATTAGTGGGGGGGGGGGGAGAGTGTAGATGTGATACTCTATGCATCGGGTTGGGAGATCAGAAGTATGGGATTATGTTCTGAATTTAGGGTTTCAGGTGGAAATTGGGGGTTTTCTTTATGTGTGGAGAGGGCTTGAGACATGGATGTCTCGGATAGGGTTAAAGGTCGGGCTGGGACTGCGATTGGGGTTAGGCAAGAAACAACCTCTTTTTTCTTGAATTCTTCCGCCATACGAGTGAAAAAATTACTTAGCTTTTTACCATGGCCGAGTTTTTTCATCAACTCCCTCATGAGTTGTTCTGGATCTGAGTCATCGATTGGTTTTTGGGCTACAGTAGTGGTTTTGGAAGATGGAGCAACTGCAGTTGCAGGAGCGCTCGAACTCGCCTCTGGCGGAACTGCAGTGTGGGTAGGCATCATGGCCTGAGAAGATGATTGTGCGGCGGCCGGTGGTTTCTCGACCGTAGGTTTTGTGACCGGTGGCTTCTCCGACTGCTCGCCAGCCGTCACTTTGGGTGGTTGTAGGTTCTTCCTCCGGGAAATATGTTTGGATGGTTGTCTTTCCATGGGTGTTTGATCGGCGGTTGGTGGTGGTAGGTGACGGTTCCCTCAGAAATTGACAATGAGAAAATTTGGAATGATGAGTAGTGGGTTTTCAAAATTTTTGATTTTGTGTGTTGTGAGAGAAAATAATTGTGAGGAGGGGAAGTTAATGAGTTTGGGCGAAAATATTTTTGGTAAATTAAAATAAAAGAAGGAAAAAATAAAAAAATAAGGAAAAGAAATAAAAATGGAAATAAAAATAAAGAAGAAAGAAGGACGGTTGCAGCATCACGCAAGCAACCGTTCCCATCACCTCATTTTTTTGGATTCAAAATTCAAATTTTGAAATTCAAACTTCCCTCCTTTTTTCTGTGAAAATTCCCTCATCTCATTATCTAATCCGACTACGTTAATACTTTACCCGAGCAACTGGTCAAGGGGATTTAAACAAAAACTTTACCTACAAAGGGAAATACCCGAGCAACTGGTTAAGGGGATTTAAATCCAAATAATTAAATTTTCAAATTGCTATTCCAGATATGCTCGGTACTTCAAAAATAATTTTGGGATTTGAAATTTGTTCCTTTGTTTGGATTTTTATAAGAAATTTTAGAGAAGAAATATTTACACTATGTACAACTTTTGCGTAAGTATTCTTGGGAGTATACTGGACAGTCCAAAATTTTTGAAATTCTTTCCTATCTACCTGACCCAGCAGATTCGCGAAGAGTACTTGCAAACTGACCGTTAGGAAAAATCATGGTGCATGCATAGTGGAATTTCTTCCACTACACACACTTCTGAATTATCCCTCAAAACTTTGACTTTATGACCATTCACAAGGAAGGAGTTAGAGTTAGGATCGCTTCCCTGTAACTCCACTACTCCATTAGCTTTGAGGGCAATGAATGTATAAGGGCCAGTCCACTTAGACTTTAGATTCCATGGCATCAGTTTTAATCTTGACTAGAATAAGAGCACATTCTGACCAATTTGCAGTTCCTTCGTCCGGAGGTTTTTATCACGCCAAAGCTTTGTTTTCTCCTTATACCACATAGCAGAGTCGTATTCATCTCTTCCTCTCAACTTTGAGTCTTCATATTAATCTCCTTTACTGCCCAGTAGGCCTTGTGTCCAATACCGACGGGAAGATGACTTATCTTGCCAAAAACAAGCCTACAAGGTGACATGCCAATTGGAGTTTTCAAAGCAGTCCTATAGGCCCAGAGGGTGTCATTCAGCTGCTTACTCCAGTCCTTCCTCGAGGGATTTACCGTCTTTTCCAGTATGCATTTGATTTCTGTATTCGAGATTTCCGCTTGCCCATTTGACTGAGGGTGGTAAGTGAAGGGGTTGGCAGCGGAAGCGTGCGTTCAAACGGATCACATAAAAACTGATCTATTTAGCAGATTATTCAGATAAACTCTATTCGTGTAATTATCACATTTATCATGCTTATAACTTGAATTTAAACATGCTTCAGCATAAATAATACTTAAAACATGCTAGCTACGAAGTAAGCCAACTTACCTTGCCGATTCACTTAAGAATCGAAGATGGCTTGCGTCTTCTCCACGTGAAGATCTTGAGTACTCGACCTCGGATCTTCTGACTGGTATCCCGGACTATAAACTGATATTTGTGTGGGCAAATCTCACCAGAATACTAGGACTTAAATAAAGAAGACAGAAACTTGATAACGGAGGGAGAACAAAAATCGTTCCTCTCCTTGGACTTAGGGGGGACGAAAATTTTTAAGAAAAACAAGTGTGTTTTCTGTCTCCTTTATTTTCCTATTTATATTAAGTTACATATTGGGCCCAGTCAGGGATCTAAGGAATAATTTGGATATGGCCTCCCCCAATTAGCTTTTTAGTAATTAAATTGAACCCACTATTTAATATAAGCTTATATTGGAATATTACAGTCAGCCACTAAAGAAGTAATATTGCACTGCCCAGCCAAATCCGAAATTACAAGTATTCCGGGTTTCCATTTGTGTGGAATTTATTTCCCGCGCATAAGATAGAAACATCCATTAATTAATCAAAGTCTGCTATGGACTTAATTAATTAACATATTATATACTACAAGAGTGGACTTAACAAGAAACACTTATTTATTATTCATAGAGTAATCAAACTCCAACTAGCTAGGTTCCGAATAATAAAACCTTGTTTCGAGCTCCTCTTGTGGATGTTATCAAACGAGACTCACCTCGCGCACGATTCAATATAATAGCAATCCTAGCACCGTTAGATATTAATCGCCACTACCCAAGATACCAGGATAGTTGGGTTACGAAAAGCCCGCACCTATTGGTAAGTCAAAATAGTAGATAATCAATATCGTATGCTCAATGCTAACATACATTGATTAAGAAATTAATTATCAAGACCTCGTCGTTCAGTAGATAGCATAAAGACTCGTCTTGCCGTTTAGATCCAATTCAGTGCTAACCACACCAACGTCATCTTATTTCAATAAGGCTTAGAAATATGCGGACTGACATTGCAACCTTTCACGATAGGTAGTCTAGGCCTATCTAGGTTGTGAAATTCTTATTTTTCTTTGTTCAGAACTGACCGTGTTACCTTAAAGTGGACGACGCCCACAACCGGTCTACTAAAACAAAGACTTAGACTTTGTTACGTTCGCTTATACATTTAAATATGCAATAAACATCCATTAAATGTAAAACATAACAACATTATGACAAAAATAATCTGTTGCATTCATTGGAAAAGAATATATAGAGTTTTACAGTATTCAATCACTCGAAAGGAGATTTCTAGTATACAAAACCCTAACAGTCTCACACTTATACTCAAAACAGCTTTCGAGTATACAAAATGGTAGTGCACACGCCTTAAAATTTCTCCCACTTATACTGAAAGCGAGTTGAGGTCTTGAATGAGTCGAACTCCCATCCCTTCAACGTGACGTTTGAACGGTTTCACCAGCAATGCCTTTATAAAAGGATCTGCCAGGTTGTTCTCTGACGCAATCTTGACCACTTGTATGTCTCCTCTCTGTAATGATATGATACTTCCGCTCTATATGTTTGCTCACTTTGTGAGCTCTTGGTTCTTTCGAGTTTGCCACAGCACCAGAATTGTCACAATAAATAGTGATGCTCTTGGGCAGATTCAAAACCACACCTAAATCCATAAGTAAGTTCTTGAACCATACTGCCTTTTTTGCAGCCTCCGAAGCAGCCACATACTCGGCTTCCATGGTCGAGTCCGCGATGCATTTCTGCTTCACACTCTTCCAAATTACGGCTCCACCTCCTAAGGTGAACACATATCCTGAGGTAGATTTTCTCGAGTCCTGATCAGCTTGAAAGTCTAAGTCAGTATATCCCAAAGGACAGAGCTCGGCTACTTTGTAAAATAGAGCATAGTCCTTATTCTGTTTAAGGTACTTGAGTATGTTCTTTACGGCAGTCCAATGTCCTTGGCCCGGATTCGAATGATATCTTGCTACCATGCCAACAGCAAAGCAAATATCAGGTCTCGTACAAAGCATAACATACATGAGACTTCCAACTGCCGAAGCATATGGAATCCTTCTCATTTCTTGTATCTCAGACGGTGTTTTGGGGCACATCTCTTAAGATAGATGGATGCCATGTCTAAAAGGTAAGAAACCTTTCTTGGCATCCTGCATGGTAAAACGCCTAAGTACTGTGTTGATGTAAGGTTCTTGAGATAAGCACAACATCTTCTTTTCTCGATTCCGAAGAACCTTGATACCGAGGATGTGTCCCGCGTCTCCCATATCCTTCATCTGGAACTGGTTTGACAACTAAGTTTTTACTGATGACAACATCTTTTTATTGTTTCCAATTAGAAGAATGTCATCTACATATAAAACTAAGAACACAACATTCCCCTTTTCTATCTTCTTATAAACGCAACTTTCATTTGGGCACTTTTCGAATCCAAACTTGTGAACAGTTTGATCGAAACACTGGTTCCATGATCTAGATGCTTGCTTAAGGCCATAAATAGCATTCTTAAGCTTCCAAACCATGTGTTCCTTGCCCTTTATGGCATATCCATCTGGTTGTTCCATGTAGATGGTCTCCTCAAGACTGCCGCTCAGGAACGCAGTCTTAACGTCCATCTGCCATACATCCCAATCCATGTAAGCTGCTGTAGACAATAGTATCCGGATCGATTTGAGCATGGCCACCAGGGAGAAAGTCTTGTCGTAATCGACACCTTCCTTTTGGGTATACCCCTTGGCCACTAGTCTTGCCTTAAAGACTTTAACTCATCCATTGGGTCCACGTTAACGTTTGTATATCCAGTTGCTCCCAATGGCAGTACAGCCTTCGGGTAGGACAGACAAATCGTAGATGTCTTTGTCTATCATAGATTGTAGTTTCGAATCCATTGTTTTCACCCATTCACAATGATCGACATCTGTCAGCACCTCTGCAAAGTTACAGGGATCTAATACATTGCTGTCCGAGGAGTAATCCATAGATTCCCCAAAACAATGTATCTATCAGGCTCATGAGAGACCCTCCCAATGCGGCGCGGCACTACAATGCTTGGAGTAGAAGTTGAAGTTTCTGGATTTGTTTGTACAATAGGTACGGGTTCTTAGTTAATGGAACTTGTGACTGAAGTTAGCTCATCTAGAACCACTTCACTGCTGGGTTTATGATTCATTACATAGTCTTCCTCTAAGAATGTCGCGTGAGTACTCACAATGACTTTCTTGTCTCAGAGACTAAAGAAATTATAAGCTTTCGATCCTCTGGGGTACCCTATAAACAAACATACCTCCGTCCTTGATCCTAGCTTATTTCGATCCTTTTCCAATACATGAGCTGGGCAACCCCAAATCTTGAGATGTGCTAGATTGTGCTTGCTCCCAGTCCACAATTCATAAGGTGTAGTTGGCACGAATTTTGATGGTAAGTTGTCTAAAATATGGCTTGCAGAAAGCAAGGCATGTCCCCAAAACGAAATAGGTAGTCGTGCATAACTCATCATCGACCGGACCATGTTTAACAAGGTCCTGTTCCTTCTTTCAGCCACGCTGTTCTGCTGGGGCGTCCCCGGAGCAGTCATTTGGGATTCAATTCCCGACTCCAATAAGTAGTCCAAAAACTCGGCACTGAGGTACTCACCTCCGCGATCAGATCGCAGGCTTTTGATACTCTTTCCATGATACGTCTCCGCATAAGCCTTAAAGTTTTTGAACTTGTCAAAAGATTCTGACTTTTGGCGCATCAAATAGACATATCCAATTATCGAGAAGTCATCAATAAATGTGATGAAATATCGAAAATCACATCTTGCTTCTGTTGACTTTGGTCCACATACATCGGTATGAACGAGCTCAAGTACTTCCTTGGCCCTATTGCCCTTAGCCTGAAATGGCCTCCTGGTCATCTTGCCTTCTAAGCATGACTCACACTTATGAAAGGGTTCCTCCTCTAGACGTTTAATAAGATCTTGTTCCACAAGAGAATGAATCCTCCTTTCATTGGCATGACCAAGTCTAAGGTGCCATAAGTACGTTTCGTTCATTGAACTTGAAGGTTCTTTTCGTTTCTTTGAAATTTTCGATGTTGTATTGAGTTCTGATTTGTGATTACTAAACTGTGTAGACGTGATCGTGTACAGATTGTTTTCCATGATACCACGACAGATATAAGAACCATCTTTCTTAATAACGCAATTGTCAGTAAAAGAAATAGAATATCCATCAAAAACCAATTTAGAAACTGAAATTAAATTTCTTCTAAAAGAAGGTATCAACAAAATATTCTTTAAAATAAAAAATCTATCACTACTAAAATGCAAATAAACGTCTCCCACTGCAACGGCCGCCACTTTAGTAGCGTCGCCCAGCTCGACTTCGATCTCACGATCATGTAGCCGTCTTGTCACCTGCATTAAGTCAGGATCAAAACAATTATGATCAAGTGCAAGTAGATGTCGAAGTCAAACAAGACTCGACTACTAGAGCATGGTGCATACCTGTAGCCTTGCCCCTTTTAGGACAGTCTGGCTTCCAAGGCCCTTTCTCACCACACTTGAAACACTTCCCTGTGGGCTTCTTGTTTGCCCTCTTCTTCTTCTTTCCCTTAGCCATCTTGGCCGCTCCTGAGTTCGGTGCCGACTTCTTTCCTACACCAGGCTTAGACACAGAGGAACGAGGTGCCAAAGTCATCATGGCCGCCTTTTGTTCATCTCGAAATTGAGCTTGAACTGCTGGAAGCTATGGGGAAGACTTTGAATGATGATTGTTACTTGGGACTCGTAATCGATTGTCCCTCCCAAAACCTCAATTTGGTTGAGGTGGCCCATCATCTCGAGGACATGGTCCCTCACTGACGAACCTTCCTTCATTGTCTTCGACATGGTACTCCGAAAGGCTTGAGACTTAGCCGTTCGATTCTGAGCACCAAAAAGATTCTGGAGATTCTGCATGATCTCGGCGGCCGTTTCCATGGCAGAATGCTGATGCTTGAGTACTGAAGACATAGAAGCCAACATGTAGCACTTAGCCATCTCATTCGCCTTTTGCCACCGTCTGTGTGCATCTCTGACTCCTGCCGCAGCATTAGCCGGCTGCACTGGAGGTCGCGGGGTTGTGAGTACAAAGCTGTACTTTTCTGCTGTAAGAACGATGTCCAAGTTTTGTTTCCATCCTACGTAATTTTGGCCATCGAATTTGTTTTCTTTAAGAATTGCAGAAAGGGGATTGAATGACATCTTGACGATTTGATTTGCACTGCAAAACAGAGTATTTGCTATTTGTCATAAACTTATGTAAGAAGTTTGATTAGATTCACCATAAAACTTTTCAAAATCTTACAACTGTAAAATTAAAATTTTGTACCCTCCATAAGAGGTCAATACGCATCAAAATTCTACAATTTTACTGGTCAAAATACCGACGAATAGTCCAGAGACCACATAATGGCATGGCCGCCTAATGTTGCCTAAGCAAGACCACCGAATTTAGCATTACAGAGTCTCATTTCTACAACACACTCCCATAACAATGTTCATGTGCTGCTAACAAGATCAAGCTATCTCATAAATCATGTGTGAACTTCTGAATCTCGCAGTTTCTTAGGATTATTGTCCCCACATAATGTGTGGCGATAATATTAGAAACCACATCCTAGTTCATACTATTTATCTTTGAGAAGTCCGCCCTCATGAACTTGCAATTTCGTAGAATTATTGTCCCCACATAATGGGTGGCGATAATATTGGAAATAAACTTCATAAATTGCAGACCAATTGATGGAGACCATATACAAACATTAAGTTCGTAATTATAGCTTAGATATTTGGGTTATGGTTTTTCTTTTAATTATCCTTAGCCTTGAGGCAAATTAAGGCTTAATTAAATTCTATTGGCATTTAATTTGCTGGATAATTAAATCTTTTATTTACTTTGGTATCTTGCTTTAGGAAACCATTATTCTAGAATTTAATTCTTATCCATGTCTACTATAAAATATATCTAAAATAAACAATTTGTTTAATTCTTAATAAGACACGAAAAATTAAATTCAAATTATTTCCATGTTCAAGATTAGGAAGAGAAATTTTTATTATTTAATGTATTATTACATATCTATCCTAATTAGGATTCTAGATATATAAATATTAGGAAACTATTAAATTATTCTTGTCCCTATAATATAGGAATCAAAATAATATTATTTATTTCCATAGATATGGAAAAAAATATAAATATTCCTAAAATCTAGGAAAATGTTCCAAAAATATATTATTTCCATTAAATAATAATATTTTAATGATATCTTTTAATTAAAAAAATTAAATAATCATTAAAATAATCTTTCATCGTTATCTCATCGGACGAGGTTCGCACGAACGATGAACGACGAAGATCCGACGAGTTCATCGCCGGATCATGACGGATACGCCGTCACGGCGAGTAGCGCACAGGTGGCGCCTACGTCTCGGCCATCTGGCTCGTCGGGTGTCGCAGACTCTCGGCCAGAGCATGCGCAGTGGCGCGGCTCCTCTTGGCCAGCCGCGATCTTTCTTCTCGGTGCCGTGATTCCTCGGGTGGCGCGAGCTCTCGGCCAGCAGCGTGCGCGGTGGCGTGCCTGCTCTCGGCCAGCTCCGACCACCCGTCTTAGCCTTCCGCTCCCACTACTCCGCCACACGTCACGCCTGGTGGCACGCCCGTCTCGGCAAGGAGCTAGGGCTTCGTCACGGGTTCTCCTGCCTGGTGGCTCGCGGTGTCTCGACGGCTCTCAGTCGAACCGTCACGCCGCGCCTGGTACCTAGTATTGACCTTGGTGCGGGCGTCGTCTAGGGTTTGGTCTATGTCGGCGGCCCGCACAAGCCCTTGCTCGTCTGCGTATCGCCCCGTGACCGTGAACCCTTAGCTTCCACTCAACCGACAACCCTTTCTCGATCGCGCGTGATGCGATCTATCTTGGCGCGAGCGCCGATGGATCGCATGTCTCGTACGATCAAAAAATTCAAGTTTCTTGATTCGATAGTTCTTGAGTTCATCATGCATAATAAATAAACAAAACACCAAGAACATGCTTAGTAATCAAATAACACATGCACACATGAATTTCGCGACATTTAAATCCAAATAATCAGAGCCAAAGACTGGCTCTGATATCAAATGAAGGGGTTTGCAGCGGAAGCGTGCGTTCAAACGGATCACATAAAAACTGATATATTTAGCAGATTATTTAGATAAACTCTATTCGCGTAATTGTCACATGTATCATGCTTATAACTTGAATTTAAACATGCTTCAACATAAATAATACTTAAAACATGCTTGCTACGAAGTAAGCCAACTTACCTTGCTGATTCACTTAAGAATCGAAGATGGCTTGCGTCTTCTCCACGTGAAGATCTTGAGTACTCGACCTCGGATCTTCTGACTGGTATCCCGGACTGTAAACTGATATTTTTGTGGGCAAATTTCACCAGAATACTTGGACATAAATAAAGAAGACAGAAACTTGCTCACAGGGGGAGAACAAAAATCGTTCCTCTCCTTGGACTAAGGGGGGATGGAAATTTTTAAGAAAAACAAGTGTGTTTTCTGTCTCCTTTATTCTCCTATTTATATTAAGTCACATATTGGGCCCAGTCAGGGATCTAAGGAATAATTTGGATATGGCCTCCCCCAATTAGCTTTTTATTAATTAAATCGAACCCACAATTTAATATAAGCTTATATTTGAATATTACAGTCAGCCACTAAAGAAGTAATATTGCACTGCCCATCCAAATCTGAAATTACAAGTATTCCGGGTTTCCATTTGTGTGCAATTTATTTCCCACGCTTATGATAGAAACATCCATTAATTAATCAATGTCTGCTATGGACTTAATTAATTAACATATTATATACTCTTAGAGTGGACTTAGCAAGAAACACTTATTTATTATTCATAGAGTAATCAAACTCCAACTAGCTAGGTTCTGAATAATAAAACCTTGTTTCAAGCTCCTCTTGTGGATTTTATCAAACGAGACTCACCTCGCGCACGATTCAATATAATAGCAATCCTAGCACCGCTAGATATTAATCGCCACTACCCAAGATACCAGGATCGTTGGGTTACGAAAAACCCGCACCTATTGGTAAGTCAAGGTAGTAGATAGTCAATATCGTATTGATTAAGAAATTAATTATCAAGACCTCGTCTTTCAATAGATAGCATAAAGACTTGTCTTGCCGTTTATATCCAATTCAGTGTTATACCACACCAACGTCATCTTATTTCAATAAGGCTTAGAAATATGCGGACTGACATTGCAACCTTTCACGATAGGTAGTCTAGGCCTATCTAGGTTGTGATATTCTTATTTTTCTTTGTTCAGAACGGACCGTGTTACCTTAAAGTGGACGACGCCCACAACCGGTCTACTAAAACAAAGACTTAGACTTTGTTACGTTCGCTTATACATTTAAATATGCAATAAACATCCATTAAATGTAAAACATAACAACATTATGACAAAAATAATCTGTTGCATTCATTGGAAAAGAATATATAGAGTTTTACAGTATTCAATCACTCGAAAGGTGATTTCTAGTATACAAAACCCTAACAGTAAGGATTGGATAACCTGTTGTGGATCCCGTACTTTCTGATCAAAGCTTTAATAGCCCGGTTACAGAAATGGGTGCCCTGATCAGAGATAATTGCTCTAGGGACTCCATATCGACTGAATATATTAGCTTTCAAAAACTTCGCCACCTCCTTGGATTCGCATGAGCTGGTGGCTTTCGCTTCTATCCACTTGGACACATAGTCCACTGCTACCAGAATATAAGTATTCCCACAGGATGACGGAAATGGGCCCATGAAATCCATGCCCCATACGTCGAAAATCTCACACACTATCACGGGAACCTGCTGCATCTTATCCCTAGCAGAAATCCCCCCGGTCTGTAGGCAGCGATTGCAATTCTGACAAAACTCGTAAGCATCTTTATTCTTCGTAGGCAAATAAAATCCGATGTTTAGAACTTTTCGGGCTGTTTTCCTTGGGCCAAAATGTCCACCGCATGACAGTGGTTGAGTACATCCTTCTGCCCCCACTCGGGAATACATCTCCTGATCACTTGATCTGAACCCATCCTCGACAAGTAAGGTTCGTCCTAGAAGTAATACTTAGCTTCACTCTTGATTTTCATCCTCTCGGCCCGGGTGATCTCTGGGGTAGTAGGTAACTATCCTGTCACTAGGAAGTTCACCAAATCTGTGAACCGAGGTTCTGCATTTGGCTTTTGCTTTCTTTTTCCCAAATCTCCTGGACCTGTTAGAGCTAACACTTCTTCCCATTCAATAGGTCTAGGAGATTCCCCCACATAGTACAGATGTTCCTCTGGGAACGCTCTAGTATGGCTTCTTCATTATCTCCCTAAAATATCCTGCTTAAATGATCGCCTTAAATATCTCCCTAAGATATGTATTGTGTTTGGTTCATGAGATTCAATACCACAACTCAATCCTAGATTAATAATCATTGGATAATTAGTCATAGCTAACCCCCTATGACTAAAACAAACTCATAACTCAATCATAGATTATATCATGGTATTATTTTATCTAGGAAACCGAACCCCACCTTCTTGTCTCTAACTTCCCAATCGAATTCCTGAAATAACAACACCCAGCGGATCAGTCTCGGCTTAGACTCTTTCTTAGCTAGCAGATACTTGTTAGCTGCATGACCTGTGAACACAATAACTCTTGACCCTAGCAGATAAGGTAAGAATTTCTCGAATGAGTAAACTACAGCTAGCATCTCATTTTTCGTAGTGTCGTAATTCTTCAAGGCCTAGTTGAAAGTCTTCGAGGCATAAAAAATGACATAGCTTTTCCCATCGATCTTCTAGCCCAAGATGTCTCCAACTGCAAAGTCAGTCGCGTTGCACATTACCTCGAAGGGGTAATTCCAATTGGGCGAGCGGATTATTGGCGCTGAGACCAGTCGATCTTTAAGGAGTTGAAAAGCTTCTTTACACTTATCGTCAAACTCAAATTCCACCTCATTTTGGAGAGGTCTCGTCAGGGGTTATGCAATCATTGCAAAATATGTTATAAACCTCTTGTAAAATCCAGCATAGCCTAGGAATCCGTGAATTTCCTTTTGATTGATAGGGTAAGGAAGTTTGGAAATAACATCCACCTTTTCTTGATCTAGTTCAATGCCCCTTTTCTTGGAAATAAACTGACGAAATGGAAAGCAAGATTCCCTTAGTAAGAGTGACCGAAGAGATGATGCATGTCAAATTTTGAGACCTCTTTCCTTAATAAATCAAAATCAGTTTGGAGGAAGTAAGAACCATAGAAAAGCCTTAATTCGATCTAGTTGTGAAGCCTTCTAAAAGTGAGTTAAAAGCCTAGAGTAGAACACTTTCTACTATAAATAAACAGAGAGACTGCCAATTGATGCTTATGGGGGAATGACATAAGGGAGTAAGGACTAAAGGCAATAGGAGAAACCAGTTGAGCTTAATTCTTTCGAATCTACTGGACCCGCCTCATTGTAAAGGCACCCTCTAGAGAGCAAAGTTGAGCCTGTTCAGATTTGTCCTTTCTTTTGGCACCTTAGCTTTCATGTCATGTGAACAAGGGGGCGAACTGGGGACAACTCACCATTCAGGGTAGAAGATAGGTTGAGAAACAAGGGAATATAAAGTAGAAAGTTTGAAAATAAAACAGGCAGGAGATTTTGTAACCTGACCCAGTAGAATTGTTAGTTAGAAAAAGGGAAGGAAAATCATATAGCCTGGCCCAGAAAAAAAAACATATGAGAAAGGAAACGGGCAGGAAAAAGTGTAACCTGACAAGGTAAAAAAAGAAATTTTTTTTAGAAAATGGGCATGGAAGTGTATAGCCTGATCCGGGAGAAAAATATAAAAAAGGGAGTTTAGAAAAAGGAAAGTTAAAAAAGGTGGGCATGAAAAAAAATTGTTACCTGACCTAGTAGAGGATAGTTAAGGAATAATGCCAAAATGGCCAGGGAACAACTTCAAATCTTGGAAGTCAGATTTGTTAATAGGGAGGTTGTTTCCATCTTTTGTCCCTAATGTACATGTCCTTCACATAATTGTACTTACATACCTGGAACTTAGAACCCATAGGATTCTCACCTGTACACAGTACAATCCCCTGGCACCATTATAACCAAAATAAAGACCTTAAGGAACTTTTTCTATGTCAGTAGAACCCAAGTCATTAGTGGTATGGCAAAAGCAAAAATGAGTGTATGGTCCTAACGTTTCTAGTGAAGAATGAGTGACCGAGTGAATCCAACAATTGGTGAGAATAGAGGCTATCTTGACGAACTGACAGACTGGCTAGATAGAAGAAGGGAGGAGGAGGAATCTGAGATTGTAGACGATGGATTGACCTTAAGCTTGTGGGGACAACTGCTAGAATTTGAACCTGTTTATACATCTATGGTTATTTTTGATTTCTGTTTTTTTTTGTTGTTTTCGTTCATCTTTGTTTGCGTCTGTTGTTTAAGTTTTTTTGCGTCTAGGTTTAGGAGTTTGTTTTGTTTCTTTTCTTTAGAGACGGTCAAGTGATAACCATTCACGAAATTTACCTTATTTTTTTATTTTGTCTTTCATACTTGAGGGCAAGTATGGTTTAAGTGTGAGCAATTTTATAAGGCTCATTTCATGCATTGGTTATGGGGTTAAATTATGTGATTTTCATGAACTAACAAACGCTTATAAGTTTAGGTGCGTAGAGAATCTGCCAGACCTAGGAAACGGATGAAAAATTTACTAGGAAGAGGAAATCGAAGGAAAATGGAGTGAAGAAGCCAGCTTGGAACCTGACCCAGAAGATTACAAGAGCAGAGACATGAGCAACTGTGAGTAGAAAAACATCTTTTGAAGGATCTTCTAGGAAGGGCAAAAATGACAAATCATCAAGGGAGAGTACCCTAGAAGTCCAAGCCTCAACTATAAATACAGACACAATCATGAAGAGAGGCATCACGCTCGTCACATTTACTTTTCGCTTTTAGCTCATTTCTCTTCGCTTCACACACATATTTCTCTGCGCACTTAGCATCAATGGGGTAATTCTGGGAGTTCGTGGTGGTCTAGTTCAGTTTCCGTGGTGTAACACCGTCCTTACGAAGGGCGAAGATACAATTGCTTTATTTTCCATTGTTTTGTTCGTCGTGGACTTCTCTGTTGGAAGCTCGGCGTTTGATATTTCTATGTTGAACCTTAATCTAGTGGCTATGGAAGTTTTTGTTTTTTGTTTAGCTGTTTCTAATGTTTGATTGTTGGTTTTTACTGAATTGGAGTCATTTCGTAATTGATGTTTGATTTGGAGTTGAGATCGGATTAATCGGAGTTGATTTGTTGTTGAATCTGAATTGAGAAGTATGGATCTGAATGTATCGGAGTTGGTTTTTGTTGATCTGGGTTGAATCGAAGTTTGGAGTTGTGGATCTGAGACGTGATGTTCTAATTTTACATGGTTATGGATGTTTACTGTTGCTTTCTTATTTGCTTGGCCTAGTAGTTTAGATCTAGTAGTTTTATACTTAATCGTAATGTTTGAAGTTGGATCTGAGATTGCTCTATTTTCATATGTTTGGTGCTCTGTTTTCATTTGTGTTGTTAAGCTCACTGAAGAAGACGAAGTCGGAAGTTAATTAAAGTCTGATTTGTTGTTGGCCGTTGTTTACCTTTCTGCAGCTTTTCTGTCATCATAGCTAAATCGGGAAAATGGTCCCCACTGCATGTTAACGTATTGTTATCTATTTTCGGAAACCCATTTACCTGGCCCAGTAGTGTAGTTATTTGAATTCCTCTAGTTAACTTCATTTCCGTCAGTTATGCTTGCGTACGTACCTTTTCTTATTTCCTAGGTCTAGTAGATAGATTAGTTACCTTTAAATTCTTCTGAGTCTAGTAGTTAAACAAGTCTTAACCCATGAGTTGTATGACATCAGTCAACCCCTTCAAGATCCTCTAAACACTAGCTAACCCTTTCCGTCTCTGTAGGATCGATCCTTACTACCCTATAAGCCAATAGTAAATGGGTTAAAGTTTTGAAGCGATTGAGAGTGTCCCAACGACATATTCAGATAGTTTTAAGATTTGTTAGACCTAGCTGTTGAGTGAATCCTCTGGATCTGTTTGATTTACACAACACACACATCTCACACCCTCATTTTCAGTCACTTCAAATGGCGCCGTTGCCGGGGATAGATGGCGTATTTTATGTTTGTGTTTAGAGTGATTTGGTGTATATAGTTTTTGATCTTTTTTATTTTCTTTTTTTTTGTTTTCAGTTTATGAGCCGAGGCTCGAGGTACGGGTACTGGAATGATACATCTAATTTGAGGGATACCCAGACTAGTTGGCGGGCCAAGGAAACAACAACCCATGTTACTACCAGGTCTAGGTTAACCAAAACAAACCCAACACCTTCGAGTTCAGAAAGTGAGGCAGAGCCCACCTCACCCGTGAAACTAGAACTGGAATTACCTTCGCAGTTTGAACAAGAGCAGCCAAAAGTTATGGTAGAGATAGTTGATAATGATCCTGAGATAGGATCGCTGAACGCCCACCTCAATGGTGAGCCAGCCCAGGCGATAGGGGTCACGCCAACACAGCTTGCAATTGAAGTCAAGACAAATGTCTTATCGGTGATGCCAAAATACTATGGGCAGAAGATTGAGTGTCCGTATGAGTTTCTACATGAATTTTGCGAACTCTGTGGAATCCAGAAGAGACTCGCTGGGTCAACTGAAGAAGATTATAGGTTGCGTGCCCTCCCTTTCGCTCTAAAGGGGGAGGCAAACACATGGCTACTGAGGCTTCCACCCAACTCCATCTGTACTTGGGCAGATTTCCGATTGATGTTCTTAGACTATTTCTTTCCCTCCACCAAGACCAACGCGATTAAGAAAGAGATTCAGGGGACTAGGCAGGACTACGATGAGACTCTTAGCCAATATTGGTCGCGTTTCAAAGGATTGTTAGACTCATGCCCAAATAACCGTATGGCTGAAGCAGAGATCTACAACAATTTTTACGGAGGGATGACTCCAGAGTGGAAGGATTTTGTAAATTTAATCAAGCGGAGGAGATTTGCTAGGAAGCGTGTGAGCGAAGCCAAGGATATCCAAGAGAGGCTTATTGGAGCCAAGAAAGCGTATGACTCCCATCGTACCACTATTCTTAGAAAGGGAAATGTGGATGTTGTGATGGTGTAAGATGAGGATAGGATGGACGCTAGGATGGACAAGCTGGAAAAAGCAAATCTGAATGCTCTTGGAAAGAATAATCCACCGGCCCCAGTAGAAAAAAACAAGCAATTACCTGGTCCATAGGAAGGATGTCAATATTATGGTCCACCCAGAGAGATGGAATGCGAAGCCCAAGTGAATGCAGTGGGAAACTGGAACCAAAGTAACCAGAACAGCAACTGCAGCATATGAATCCACCTGAAGGGCAATCTAACTGGTCTAACAGAAACCATGAGGGGAAAACTACCAATCTAATTAGTCTGAAAAGAATTAAGAAGGACAAAATTTTTAGTCAAACTGGTCTAATAGGAATCAAGAGGGACAACAGGGGAATTGTCTACCTAACCAGAATTTTTAGAACTAACCATCAAGTAACTATGTCCCACCGCACCAGAGAAACTACCAGGGTAATAATTCAAATCCTCCAGCCAATTACCAAGGGAACCAAGGATCGAATGCCCATTATAACTCAAACAAGGGGCAATAGGGGAATTGTCCACCTAACCAGGGGTCAGCTTCAAGTCAGCCATACCCAAAACATTCAAGGCATGCGGATGATGTGGTAAGCGACCTACTCAGCTGGCAACAACATTTTCAGAGCAACATGTAGGCTAATAATGACATAGTCCACAAGCTGCAAGACGCTCAGCAAGAACAGAAGGAATGAAGGAAGAATATGGATATGCTAGCCAAACAAATGTCACAAATTCCCACTTCGTTGAATGAGATGCGAGAGAACGAAGGAAAAATCTCTGCCTTGGGTTAAACCACTGGACATAGCAAACATCAGTGAAATCACCCTAAGATCAGGACGAGAGTATAAAGGGCCAACGATGAAGATTGATGAGCGAGCCCGACTGTGGTAAGCAAGGAAACAGAGGACAAGGTCCGGCAGAAGGAAGACACTGAAACAGAGGAAGCCGAAATAGAAGATGGCATTCAGATAGGTGATTTGAGAAAGCCACTACCTCGAATGGCTGATCCATTCTTCCTAAACCCGGAAACTGATGTGGAAAATGAAGAAGCGAGAAAAGAAGCTGGAGGGTTTTCCAAGGGAGACTCCAGCGGGACAGTTAAGCCATTCCCCTACCGTGGGGAAGCCAGAAAGAAGAAGGATGATCCAGTGGATATTATGATAATTTTCGGCAAGCTGGAAATCAACCTACCATTTCCACAGGCTCTGAAATTGCCTCTCTTCAGCATGTTTGTCAAGGATTGCTGGCAAGATCAAGTCAGATGGGAAAATCGTGATCGAGGAGAACGTTTCAGCAGTGATACAAAAGAGGAGGCTGCCTTCAAAGAGGACTGACCCAGGTATGTTTAGTTTACCTATTTCAATTAGTAACATAAAATTTGAGCATGCTATGTGTGACCTGGATGCGTTAATCAATGTATTACCTCTTAGTTTTTATAAGAAATTGGTAGGATAAGGTTAGTTTATACGAAGGTAGTGATCCAATTGGCTGATAGATCGTGCATAAGTCTAGAAGGTTTGTTAAAGAATGTGATAGTTAAGGTGCATGATATCTTGTATCCTGCTGATTTCCATGTGATTAAGATAAGTGAACATGAATATGCTGAGTCTAGCGGAGTGCTTTTAGGTATACCGTTCCTACGCATAGCTAAGACTATAATTAATGTTTTTGATGGAATGAATTGTCTGGACTATCATGGGGAGAAATTCACTTTTAACATTGATGAGGCCATGAGAAAACCTTTGGACGTGGAAAATCTTCATGCCGTGGATATTATTAACCCATTGGTCCAGGAATATCTTGAGGCTGAACTCATGCAGGAACAAATTGATAATTCAGAAATGAGTCACTCAATTGATAAAGAAGTAGCAGGATGGTGTGAGGCAATAAATATTCAAGAGTTGACAGATGAGGAGTTAGCAGAGGCAATCATGGAAATTTGTAAGAATCCGACTTCTGCCAGGTCAAGGGGATCTGCCCATCTGGCCAGTGTGGAAAAATTTCCAGACCTAGAGGATTTGGTCACCAAGAAGATGGAAAAGAATCCACTGCCCCCAGGAGGAAAGTCCACCAAAGAAGGAGTTGAAGACACTTCCACCAGGCCTGAAGTATGCTTACCTGGAGGAGAATGAAACGTTCCATGTGATCGTTAACAACAACCTGACCCAGGAGCAGAAGGGAAAATTATTGCAGGTGCTCAGAAGGAACAAGAAAGCCATAGGGTGGACTTTGTCAGACCTAGTAGGTATCAGCCCCGACCTCTGCATGCATCACATCCGCTTAGAAGAAGACGCGAAGGCCTGTCAGGATCCACAAAGGAAGTTGAACCCGAATATGAGGGAAGAAGTTTTGAAGGAAGTATTGAAACTACTGTCCTTGGGAATCATCTACTCAATCCCAGACAGTGAGTGGGTGAGTCTGGTACACATGGTACCGATGAAATCTGGGACACAAGTGGTGAAAAACCACTTTCACGTGTCCGTTTGACACATATGCTTATCGGAGGATGCCTTTTGGACTCTGTAATGCACCTGGACCTTCTAGAGATGCATGATGAGCATTTTCTCCGACCTACTAGAGGAGTGTATAGAAATCTTCACGGACGACTTCACTGTCTATGGGGATTCATTTGAGGCATGCCTAGATCATTTGCATATTGTGTTAAGAAGGTGTCAAGAAAAGAATCTCGTCCTCAACTTTGAGAAGTGCCACTTCATGGTTCCTGAAGGCATTGTCCTAGGCCATGTTGTATCAGAGAGAGGTATCCAAGTGGACAAAGCAAAGGTGAATGTAATCTCGAAGCTACCTTATCCTACAAATCAGAGGGAAGTGAGAGGGTTCTTAGGCCACGCTGGTTTTTACCGGAGGTTTATTAAAGATTTTGCGAAGATTGCACAACCGTTTATGTCACGACCGCCCTTACTAAGGATAGTAAAGATGGGGAACTCGTGACTAGGGGAGGAACTAAGAAGTGGCGAAGAAATAGGGGAAACAATAAAGGACGATATTTAATATGAAACTCAATTAACTTCCAAAAGAATTATTTTAGTCTATCAAATAGTTAAGCAGCAGATTAATGTCTCAAGGTAATTAATGTCATAACATAGTCCAAAAAAAACGGAAGACTTTTAGAAAGAAAGCAATTTTAAACAAGGTAGCGGAAATCAAGTATCTAGAGAGAGTCATAGGATGATGCCCATGTATGAAGACACGACGCATCCGGGAAATCATAAGGCTCGACTCAACATCCGCCGCAACATCATCGCTTAACCTGCACATAGGGAAAACATATGCAGGGCTGAGTATTTAATATACTCAATGGGCTCATGCCGAAAACATTTGATAAAAGTTATGTCATCCATACCATAGTGAACTCGATTTTACATTTAGAAGAGAAATGTCATCGAGTATCACAAAAACAGTTTCATAGTCTGGCCAGATAAAACAATCTCCCCACTTTTTCAACAATCAATCATTCACATCCTCATACTATAGTGCGACGAAAGTGTGGCCACACTATTCGACCACGAGACCGGCCGACTAGCAAGGACGGCTCACGATCCCACCAGTGTACACAACCTGATAGGGTTTGCGGCCCTACTCAGACCCGAATTTGTTTAACACAGCCCTATAGCCTAACGGAGCAAGCTCAAACGAACTAGGCATCAGACAACAATCTCAACATCAAAACAATCATGGCATAACATAACACTTTAAACCACCCTTATAACACTGTATCATACTTTTGAAAGCGTAGAACAGTTTAGTAAAAGAAAGCTCACCTCACTTGCTTATACAACACAATTCACAACTTAAATGCAACCCTTGCTCTATGTACCCACGTACGCACAACAACCCTTGTCAACACCATAACACAATCAGTTTTTCCATCAAAGCATTTATCATGCATGCCCTATCGTTCCTTTCATCGTTTTCTTATATTGCACATCCCAAACGTTCACCAACATAAACGAAACGAACACTCTAGCATACAACAACGTGCAACACATAGCCACATCATAGGATACGTTCCTTATTCACACATGTATCATGTAATTCACTCAAAACTTGTCAACAAAGCTTATTTCAGCAAAACCAGAATCTGGCAGAACAGCGCAGTCTTTTTGTAAAAATCATTAAAATTCCATCCGACCTCATATGACCCAAAATTTTGGTCACCACACAGTAGACACATAAAGGTTTATTCAGTTAAAATTTCACACCAAAATCATATCTTTTTGATCGGTCAAAGCAAAAATGAAACTCACTGGACGGAACACACAATTCTGGCAGTACTGCGCAGTTCGATTGAAAAATTCATTATAAATTCATCCTTAACCAAAAGATGCTGAAATTTTGACACAACACATAAGACATCTAAAAATTCATCCACTTAAAAATTCGTGTCAAAATAAGATCGTTTGATTGGTCAAAAACTCGTCGGAACTTACTGTCCGAACACAACAGTTTTCATGCTCAACATTCACAAACCCTAGTTTGTCTATCATACATTCACACATACATATTCATGCTTCCAACTCATATTCATGCTTGAAAACGTGATTACAACCATGCTTTCATAGTCACACATAACATTCACCAATGATTCAACCACACACTTACACACACACAAACATATACTCACACACATAAACATTTTTGTGCAACCATCCTTCCCAACCAAATAATTCTTAGATTTACGATTCTCCACTCACTATATGCATTAGGCGTTCAAAAATTATGGATTTAATGGGAAGAATGAGAGGGATGAATCAAAGTATACCTTTCCCTTGAAAAATAATCGGTAGGAATGACGAATGATGCGATTCTTCGATGAATCTTGAGTTTCCAACTCCAAAACGAAGTAAGAACAAGGAATTGGTGAATGATTTGTTGAGAGGGAGAAGAGAGGGAGGGAGGCGTGTGGGAGAGGAGAGGGAGAGAGGGAGGCGTGAAAATGATGGGTTAGGGTTAGGGTTTTTTTCAATTTATAGGATAGGATTAATCCCACAATAAAATAAAATAATTAAAATTGTGGGAGAATAAAATAGAAGTCAATGAATAAATCCCACAATTTAAATGAAAATAGGCGTGTAGTGTGGGGGAAAGGGTTTTCGAAATTATGCTATTTAATTAGCATAGAAATTGATCTAGTATTTACTTGGAGAGAAATATACTCACAAATTAGGTAAAAAGATATTGAGCATCTCATAAATAAGGTAACAAAATAATCCAAGAATTCTCCAAGTAGGAAAAAGGGGAGGGGGTAAAATAGAGAGTAGTCAAAGGAAATATTTAAATCCTCCAATTAAGTGGGAATAAGATTTAAATTTGGTAATTTCTTGTGGGAAAGACTCTCATAATATAGGTAACAATTAATTTAATCCCACAAGGAAAATGAAAGGCATATGGGGTGAAAATTATGTGGTCTTAAAGGTGGAAAGAGTCAAATCCTAATTAAAGTAGGATGTGGAGAGATTTAATTGGATTTTAATTCAAGCAAGGAAATAAACAAAATACCAATTAAATCTGCAAAATAATTCCTTCTCCTAAACAATAGGAGATTTTCGAAAATCCCAAGGAATGGGGCAAGGGTCGAAAATTGTGTAGAATAAATTAGGGGTATTTTGGTTTTGGATTTAATTTGGATAAATATCCTAAAACAATTAATTAAATCCAAGAAAGAAAATACTATTTCTAATAAGTAAGAGGGCTGAAAATTCCAACAAAAATGGCTAGAACAAATATGCATGATCCTATTTAATTTAATCCACACATTGGAACATAATTCACCCTTATTCCACATATCTCACAACAACTTATTTCACATAACTAACTCAATTACCTAGAACAAAAAAATTTCATAAAAGAAATTCTCATTCAACATCCACATTAATGAAAACAAAAGTCGCAAATTTTTCGGGGTGCTACAGTTTACTCGTAGATTTCATCATCGACGAAGCATGTCAAGGGGCTTTCCAACTTTTGAAAGACAAGCTTGTATCAACTCCAATCATCAGAGCTCCCGACTGGAATCACCCCTTCGAGGTGATGTGCGACGCAAGTGATTTCGCAGTTGGAGCAGAGTTAGGTCAAAGGATTGATGGGAAGGGTTATGTAATTTTCTATGCCTCGAAGACTCTCAACAAGGCCCAGAAGAAATACGACACTACAAAGAAAGAAATGCTAGCTGTTGTTTATTCATTCGAGAAGTTGCGACAATATCTGTTAGGGTCGAGGGTAATTGAGTTCACAGATCATGCAGCTATCAAATACATGTTAGCTAAGAAGGAGTCTAAATCGAGATTAATCCGCTGGGTCTTGTTACTTCAAGAGTTCGATTGGGAGGTTAGAGACAAGAAAGGCATTGAGAACAAGGTGGCTGATCACCTAAGCAGATAATGAAGAAGATATACCAGACACTTTCCCAGAGGAACATCTATACTATGTGATGGAATCTCTTAGACCTATCAGTTGGGCGGCAGTGTTAGCTTTAACCGGCCCAGGAGATTCAGACAAAGGAAAGAATAAGCTGAATGCAGAACCTTGGTTTGCGGACCTGAAAAATTACTTGGTCATGGGGGAGTTGCCTAGTACTCCTGAAATTTCCCGGGCCCAAAGAAAGAAACTGAAGAGTGAAGTTAGTTATTATTTTTGGGATGACCCTTATCTCTGGAGGATGGGTTAAGATCAGGTAATTAGGAGATGCCCTGTGTGTGAGCAGAAGGATGTCCTGAATCATTGTCATGCACTGGCATGTGGTGGTTACTTTGGACCATGAAAGACAGCTCGGAAAGTTTTAGATAGCGGGTTTTACTGGCCCACGTTGAATAAAGATGCTTTTGAATTATGCCAAAGTTGCTCTAGATGCCAACAGACCGGGGGAATTTCTATGAGGAATGAAATACCGCAGGTTCCTATAATTGTCTGTGAGATTTTCGATGCTTAGGGGATGGACTTCATAGGTCCTTTCCCATCGTCATATGGGAACACTTATATACTGCTTGCGGTGGACTATGTGTCGAAATAGATAGAGGCCAAAGCTACAAGCTCGTGTGAGTCAAAAAAAGTTGCAAAATTTATGAAGTCCAATATACTCAACCAGTATGGTGTGCCCCGAGCTATTATTTCTGATCAGGGAACCCATTTCTACAATAGGACCATTGAAGCGTTGATGAAAAAGTATAGGGTCCACCACAGGCTATCTACGCCTTACCACCACCAATCAAATGGTCAGGCAGAAGTATCAAACAGGGGAATCGAGGCTAATCTGGAGAAAACAGTGAACCCATCAAGGAAGGATTGGAAGAAATGGCTCGATGATGCTTTATGGGCTTATCGAACGGCATTATAAACTCCCATTGGAATGTTACTGATAAGTCGTATTCTAGGCCTTGGTTACTGGTCAGTATGATGTGCAAAATTGATTATATCTACAAAACAGTTGCTCAAAGTGTGCAGGTTAAGTGTTCTAGACAGTAGGGAAGTTTCGGAATGTTCAGGTGAAAAAAGGGCGCCAGCATGATCTCATACTGATCAGTATTCATGCTGAAACGGCCTGAGATGGAGAAGACGGATAGCTGGGACGGATTACCCATAATTGAGGGCAAAGAAGTCATCTCACCGCAAGGTTTTACCCTAAAATCAAGGGTAAGCCTCCCTATAAAAGGAAGCCACTTGGAGAGAGAAAGGAGAGACATTCACTCATTCACCACCATCTTTATGTAGAGAGTTCTCTCGGTAATACCAGTCTTTCAGCCGTGTCCCGCTTCTTGCCTCGCCGCAGCCATGATCACCTAACGCCCAGATGTTCTCGGAGTTCCAGTGATCCTTATTCCAGCCACCAAGATCATAGTTTAGGAGTTCCATCGCCCGGAGTGGCAAAACACTTTTATCTCGCTTTCGTAGTTTAATTTACTTGCATTTTCCTTACGTTGGATCTTGCTGCTTTTGAATTTCACTGCTTTGAAGTATTTTGTTGAAGATCCGAACAATGTCTAATGCTATGAAGTTGATTTCTGTTCAGTTTGTCGAGCTGCTTCCTTTCTTTTCTGCCTAGTTAGTTAAATCTAGAGGTTCTGGTCGTTTTGAGTATCGAATCGTGTGTTTCCAGTCAGTACTTTATTTCTTCGAGTTAGCATGATCTGTTTACTGTTATTTCATAGAGGTTTGTTTCATGCAAGGTGCAGTTTTGTGTTTCTTGTCTTTTTCCATGCTGATCAGTAGGCGGGATTTCAGTTTCGATGTTTGATTTTCGATTTGGAATTTTTTATTTTAGATCTGTGTTCGTGAGTTATTAATCTGCGTTTTTATGATGCTGAATCTGGTTTGTTTACTGATTTTAGTTTGTGGTTGTTGAAGAAGATGATGTCCATATCCAAGTTTGGGATCACTTTGCTTTTTAGATGTTTTTTGCTTTTTGTCCTTCACCTTTAGTACACCCTGCAGATCTGTCAGCCTAGTCACCATAACTACCACTTATTCTCTGCTTTTATGTTTAGCCTTTTATAGTAACCTAGTACTTTCCGCATATTTTCTGTTACACCGCATCCACCATAATTCCACGTACACTACTACATGTCGACCACCATTCACCCTTCATAGTCAGTAGGACACCATCTTAATTTCCCGTCTAGGTAGAGACTCAACTCAAGCGTGGTAGCTAACCAACCTTTCCAAATATCACCGCGGTAGTTTAAACGCACCATCTCTGTGGGATTCGACCCCTACCTTCACTATACTACCCAGTAGAAGAGGGTTGAGGATTCTTTGAAACCAGGGTCTAGGCTTAGTTAGGATCTCTATCCTGACCAGTAGGATATATCCTTGCTTGAACGACACCTACACACCCCTGTTGTCTTTCAGTCACCCTACAGGCTTATATTTGGCAAGATGTTCTACCTCCCTGTCGGATTTGTACATAAAGCTTACTGGGCAGTTAAGGAGATGAATATGAAGCCCCAGGCCTGTGAGGAGGAGAGAAAACTGCAACTGCAAGAGCTGGAAGAACTTAGACTTGAGTCGTATGACGCCGCGATGTGGTACAAGGAGAAAACCAAATTATGGCATGACAAAAACCTCTGTGTCAAGGCACTGCAAGTTGGTCAGAAAGTGTTTTTATTCCAGTCAAAGCTCAAACTGATGCCCGGGAAGCTAAAGTCCAAGTGGATAGAACCTTACACAATCGTTGGTGTCCGAGCGAATCGAGCCGTGGAAATTCAGGGAAGCACCCCTAACTCTATCCCATTTCTTGTTAACGGTCACATAGTCAAGGTGTTTAGAGATAGTTCAGAGATGTGCGTGGTGGAAGAAATTCCGCTACGCATACTCTCCACTATTGCCTTACAAGTCAAGTTGCTAGGTATTCTTCGGTAATTGCTGAGTCAGGTAGATAGGAATATAATTTTGAAAATCTTTAAACTGATCCAGTTGAAAATCTTTAAACTGATCCAGTACACTCCCAAGAATATCTATGCGAATTTTGTAAATAATGTGAATATGTTTTTTTTATATAACTAAAAATCCAAACAAAGAAAAAAATTGAATTTTCCAAAAATAGATTTGAAACATTGAGCACACTTGGGCAAGCAGTTTTGAAATTTAAAATATTTTGGATTCGCATCCCCTTGGCCAGGTTGCTCAGATGTCTTGTTTTTTAGTTAATTTTCCTAAGTGTGGTTATGTGAGAATATATGTCGAATTTCAGTAAAAAAGATGAGGATTAATTTTCAGTTGAAAATTGCCGGGAAGTTTTCAAAAATTTAAAATTCAAAATTTAAAAATATAGGGAGGCGTACGGTTTCTGATTGCTTGCATCAGCATGCAACTGTCCCTCTCCCTTCTTTTCCTTTTGTTTTTATTTCCTTATTTTCTCTCATAACAGACACAAGAAATTTTCGAAACCCTCAACTCACCATTCCAAATTTCTGTTGTGACAGTTTCCGGTGAAACTTCCATCAACCACTACCAATTTATGATCCAACCACTATAGAGAACCAACCACCACCACATAAGGCCCGATAGAAGAATTCCCAACCGGTCAAGTCCACGGCCGTCGAGTCGTCATCAAAACCGCCGCAGAAAAATCTGCCGGCGAAGAAGCCACCGCCCGTTCCTCAGACAGAGGCGGTGGCGACTTCACCATCGCAAGAGGTGAGTCCTATCCCAACAGGAGAGCAACCAGATTCAAGGCCGATGTTCCGTCTACAACTTCAGTACTTCGTGACGCTCCGCATCCTTCTTTCCAACCGCCGACCGACGACACTGATCCAGAACAACTGATGAAAGAGTTCATGAAGAAACTCGGGAAAGGGGAAAAGGCAAGCTATTTTTTCACTCGTATCGCAGAAGAACTCAAGAAGGGGAAGGCTGCTTCAAGTCTAGCCCCGATCAAAGTCCCTCCCCGACCTGCAACCCTAACAGAGACTTCGACATGCAACGCCATCTCAGCCCAAAAAGAAACCCCCAAATCTCCTTCCGAAACCCTAATCTTGGAATCCACCCCTATAGTACCGTCCACCCAACCTTAACCCTAGATTATCACGCCTACAGTTCCACCCACTAATTCGGGGGAAGAAAGAGTAGATACAAGGGACGGGGATGGTTATGAAGAGGAATAGGATACTGTAGCGGCGGAGGGGTATAATGGAGTAGAAGGAACGGAGAATGAGGATGAGAAGGATAGTGGGATGGAAGGAACGGGAAATGTTGACGATAAAAGAGGCGCTAACGAGGGCGAAGGTAGACAAGTGGATGAAGGAGTTAGTGACAAGGATGTTGAGGGTAGCGGTGTTAAGACTAGAAAGGGTGATGATGAGACTGCTGAGGATGGTGAGGAGAAAGAGTGTGTCGAGGGAGAAATCCATGAGGAAGTTATTGCTGAGGAAGAGGAGATCGACGATGGTGACAATGATATGGCAGAGAAAGTTTTCGATATGGAACTAGACGGCCCCGAAGTTTCTGAGGGGTTAAAATAAATCGCAGTACTGGAGGATGGGCCAGAGTCAGAGGACACGCCGACCACTGAGAGGACAAAAAGAAGGAAGGTCCGATGAAGTAAGATACTGGAAGGGACACGGACGTCTACAAGGGCTAGGCGATTGAAGATAGTGGACTCGGAGGGCGAGGAAGAGGCAGGGGATGATGTCCCCAAGGCCTAGGAGATTCCACAGAAAGCTAAGGAGATCTCTCCTGAGGTCGTGGAGAAGCGCTATGCAGCAGAGCGGAAACGCAAGGGGAAGCAGGAGGCTAAACCCCTGAAGAAGAAACATAGGCAGGCCTCCTCGGCCCTGGTGATTAAGGAAGCCTCCCTAGAACCAATCTGTGTACCATTTGCCCAGCCTACCGAGGAGGCTGACGATGATGATGAAGAGAACGAGGAAGCAGAGAACCAACAAGAGGAGGAGCCGTTGTATGAGTTCAAGGAGGTGTTAGTGACGCGGAGGCTACAGGAAGCCATGGTCCACTTTGAGGACCCGAAAATGGCGTTGATCTGTGAAGGGCGTGCTTCGAAAGGGAACTCGTGAAAGTAGTAAAGATGTACGATCCCCCATCCCTTCAAGAGATAGAGGCGGAGGAAGAGTTCTTAAAATACATCCGCGCCGAGTGGCTGCTAGATCACTGCACGACAGAGGTGCCAATTGCCTTGGCCAAGGAATTCTTCACATCGTTCAAGTTCAAGTCCACCATGGACCCTGATGCCGACTCTATCAGTTTCCACCTTTTAATGAATATATGGTAATGATCATTCGGGAGTGGTCAACATTCACAAACCCTAGTTTGTCTATCATACATTCACACATACATATTCATGCTTCCAACTCATATTCATGCTTGAAAACGTGATTACAACCATGCTTTCATAGTCACACATAACATTCACCAATGATTCAACCACACACTTACACACACACAAACATATACGCACACACATAAACATTTTTGTGCAACCATCCTTCCCAACCAAATAATTCTTAGATTTACGATTCTCCACTCACTATATGCATGAGGGGTTCAAAAATTATGGATTTAATGGGAAGAATGAGAGGGATGAATCAAAGTATACCTTTCCCTTGAAAAACAATTGGTAGGAATGACGAATGATGCGATTCTTCGATGAATCTTGAGTTTCCAACTCCAAAACGAAGTAAGAACAAGGAATTGGTGAATGATTTGTTGAGAGGGAGAAGAGAGGGAGGGAGGCGTGTGGGAGAGGAGAGGGAGAGAAGGAGGCGTGAAAATGAGGGGTTAGGGTTAGGGTTTTTTTCAATTTATAGGATAGGATTAATCCCACAATTAAATAAAACAATTAAAATTGTGGGAGAATAAAATAGAAGTCAATGAATAAATCCCACAATTTAAATGAAAATAGGCGTGTAGTGTGGGGGAAAGGGTTTTCGAAATTATGCTATTTAATTAGCATAGAAATTGATCTAGTATTTACTTGGAGAGAAATATACTCACAAATTAGGTAAAAAGATATTGAGCATCTCATAAATAAGGTAACAAAATAATCCAAGAATTCTCCAAGTAGGAAAAAGGGGAGGGGGTAAAATAGAGAGTAGTCAAAGGAAATATTTAAATCCTCCAATTAAGTGGGAATAAGATTTAAATTTGGTAATTTCTTGTGGGAAAGACTCTCATAATATAGGTAACAATTAATTTAATCCCACAAGGAAAATGAAAGGCATATGGGGTTAAAATTATGTGGTCTTAAAGGTGGAAAGAGTCAAATCCTAATTAAAGTAGGATGTGGAGAGATTTAATTGGATTTTAATTCAAGCAAGGAAATAAACAAAATACCAATTAAATCTGCAAAATAATTCCTTCTCATAAACAATAGGAGATTTTTGAAAATCCCAAGGAATGGGGCAAGGGTCGAAAATTGTGTAGAATAAATTAGGGGTATTTTGGTTTTGGATTTAATTTGGATAAATATCCTAAAACAATTAATTAAATCCAAGAAAGAAAATACTATTTCTAATAAGTAAGAGGGCTGAAAATTCCAAAAATGGCTAGAACAAATATGCATGATCCTATTTAATTTAATCCACACATTGGAACATAATTCACCCTTATTCCACATATCTCACAACAACTTATTTCACATAACTAACTCAATTACCTAGAACAAAAAAATTTCATAAAAGAAATTCTCATTAAACATCCACATTAATGAAAACAAAAGTCGCAAATTTTTCGGGGTGCTACAGTTTACTCGTAGATTTCATCATCGACGAAGCATGTCAAGGGGCTTTCCAACTTTTGAAAGACAAGCTTGTATCAGCTCCAATCATCAGAGCTCCCGACTGGAATCACCCCTTCGAGGTGATGTGCGACGCAAGTGATTTCGCAGTTGGAGCAGAGTTAGGTCAAAGGATTGATGGGAAGGGTTATGTAATTTTCTATGCCTCGAAGACTCTCAACAAGGCCCAGAAGAAATACGACACTACAAAGAAAGAAATGCTAGCTGTTGTTTATTCATTCGAGAAGTTGCGACAATATCTGTTAGGGTCGAGGGTAATTGAGGTCACAGATCATGCAGCTATCAAATACATGTTAGCTAAGAAGGAGTCTAAATCGAGATTAATCCGCTGGGTCTTGTTACTTCAAGAGTTCGATTGGGAGGTTAGAGACAAGAAAGGCATTGAGAACAAGGTGGCTGATCACCTAAGCAGATAATGAAGAAGATATACCAGACACTTTCCCAGAGGAACATCTATACTATGTGATGGAATCTCTTAGACCTATCAGTTGGGCGGCAGTGTTAGCTTTAACCGGCCCAGGAGATTCAGACAAAGGAAAGAATAAGCTGAACGCAGAACCTTGGTTTGCGGACCTGAAAAATTACTTGGTCATGGGGGAGTTGCCTAGTACTCCTGAAATTTCCCGGGCCCAAAGAAAGAAACTGAAGAGTGAAGTTAGTTATTATTTTTGGGATGACCCTTACCTCTGGAGGATGGGTTAAGATCAGGTAATTAGGAGATGCCCTGTGTGTGAGCAGAAGGATGTCCTGAATCATTGTCATGCACTGGCATGTGGTGGTTACTTTGGACCATGAAAGACAGCTCGGAAAGTTTTAGATAGCGGGTTTTACTGGCCCATGTTGAATAAAGATGCTTTTGAATTATGCCAAAGTTGCTCTAGATGCCAACAGACCGGGGGAATTTCTATGAGGAATGAAATACCGCAGGTTCCTATAATTGTCTGTGAGATTTTCGATGTTTAGGGGATGGACTTCATAGGTCCTTTCCCATCGTCATATGGGAACACTTATATACTGCTTGCGGTGGACTATGTGTCGAAATAGATAGAGGCCAAAGCTACAAGCTCGTGTGAGTCAAAAGAAGTTGCAAAATTTATGAAGTCCAATATACTCAACCAGTATGGTGTGCCCCGAGCTATTATTTCTGATCAGGGAACCCATTTCTACAATAGGACCATTGAAGCGTTGATGAAAAAGTATGGGGTCCACCATAGGCTATCTACGCCTTACCACCACCAATCAAATGGTCAGGCAGAAGTATCAAACAGGGGAATCGAGGCTAATCTGGAGAAAACAGTGAACCCATCAAGGAAGGATTGGAAGAAATGGCTCGATGATGCTTTATGGGCTTATCGAACGGCATTATAAACTCCCATTGGAATGTCACTGATAAGTCGTATTCTAGGCCTTGGTTACTGGTCAGTATGATGTGCAAAATTGATTATATCTGCAAAACAGTTGCTCAAAGTGTGCAGGTTAAGTGTTCTAGCCAGTAGGGAAGTTTTGGAATGTTCAGGAGAAAAAAGGGCGCCAGCATGATCTCATACTGATCAGTATTCATCCTGAAACGGCCTGAGATGGAGAAGACGGATAGCTGGGACGGATTACCCATAATTGAGGGCAAAGAAGTCATCTCACCGCAAGGTTTTACCCTAAAATCAAGGGTAAGCCTCCCTATAAAAGGAAGCCACTTGGAGAGAGAAAGGAGAGACATTCACTCATTCACCACCATCTTTATGTAGAGAGTTCTCTCGGTAATACCAGTCTTTCAGCCGTGTCCCGCTTCTTGCCTCGCCGCAGCCATGATCACCTAACGCCCAGATGTTCTCGGAGTTCCAGTCATCCTTATTCCAGGCACCAAGATCATAGTTTAGGAGTTCCATCGCCCGGAGTGGCAAAACACTTTTATCTCGCTTTCGTAGTTTAATTTACTTGCATTTTCCTTACGTTGGATCTTGTTGCTTTTGAATTTCACTGCTTTGAAGTATTTTGTTGAAGATCCGAATAATGTCGAATGCTATGAAGTTGATTTCTGTTCAGTTTGTCGAGCTGCTTCCTTTCTTTTCTGCCTAGTTAGTTAAATTTAGAGGTTCTGGTCGTTTTGAGTATCGAATCGTGTGTTTCCAGTCAGTAGTTTATTTCTTCGAGTTAGCATGATCTGTTTACTGTTATTTCATAGAGGTTTGTTTCATGCAAGGTGCAGTTTTGTGTTTCTTGTCTTTTTCCATGCTGATCAGTAGGCGGGATTTCAGTTTCGATGTTTGATTTTCGATTTGGAATTTTTGATTTTAGATCTGTGTTCGTGAGTTATTAATCTGCGTTTTTATGATGCTGAATCTGGTTTGTTTATTGATTTTAGTTTGTGACCACTTTGCTTTTTAGATGCTTTTTGCTTTTTGTCCTTCACCTTTAGTACACCCTGCAGATCTGTCAGCCTAGTCACCACAACTACCACTTATTCTCTGCTTTTCTGTTTAGCCTTTTATAGTAACCTAGTACTTTCTGCATATTTTCTGTTACACCGCATCCACCATAATTCCCCATACACTACTACATGTCGACCACCATTCACCCTTCCTAGTCAGTAGGACACCATCTTAATTTCCCGTCTAGGTAGAGACTCAACTCAAGCGTGGTAGCTAACCAACCTTTCCAAATATCACCGCGGTAGTTTAAACGCACCATCTCTATGGGATTCGACCCCTACCTTCACTATACTACCCAGTAGAAGAGGGTTGAGGATTCTTTGAAACTGGGTCTAGGCTTAGTTAGGATCTCTATCTTGACCAGTAGGTTATATCCTTGCTTGAACGACACCTACACACCCCTGTTGTCTTTCAAATGGCGTCGTTGCCGGGGATGGATGGCGTTTTTGAGTTGCTATTGTGTGTGATACTTTGGTGTATATATTGTGTATAATTTTACTTTTACTTTTCATTTCAGTTTATGAGCAGTAGCTCGCCTCCTGATCAGTGGAGGCCGAAAATACTCAAGCGAGGAACTATACTCGTAACCACTCGTTCTGGCCTGTCGACCACCTTGTCTGACCTAGGCACGAGTAGTGACGAAGAGAAGGGCACTATAGAGGGACCAATACCAGAAGAGAAACCACTGTTGGAAGGCATCCCAAGGGAAATGGCCAACCAGGGAGATGAAGACCCGGAGATCGGGACGCTGAACGCACATACTGAAGGAGAGCCCCCGCAAGCCATAGTCGTTACTCCAGGGCAAACCGCCTGCGATGTGAAGCCTCATGTGACCGCGATCCTACCTACATACTGTGGGAAGAGCTATGAAGGGCCGTATGAGTTTCTTCATGAGTTTTGTAAAATTTGTAGGGCGCAGAGGAGACCAGCAGGAGCGACTGAGGATGATAATAGGCTGAAGGCTTTGCCATTTGTGCTCAAGGGAGAAGCTAACACCTGGTTCATGCGCCTGCCCCCCAACTCTATTGAGACTTGGGCCGATTTCAAGTCAGCATTCCTGGGCGAGTTTTTTCCGTCATCCAAGACAAGCGCGCTGAAGAGGGAAATAACTAATGTGAAGCAAGGGTATGATGAACCCTTGAGTGATTATTGGGCAAGATACATGGGTCTTTTGGAATCATGTCCCAACCATCGCATGGCGGACATTGAAGTACATCATACTTTCTACGAAGGTATGAACGCGGTAACCAAGAACCTGGCAAATTCATCGTCAGGAGGAAGCTTCACGCAATTACGGGTCAGCGAAGCGAAGAGAGTCCTAAGGAAGCTACTGAATGCAAAGAAAGAGTATGACTATTCAAGGGAAGGATACAACCGAGAGCGGGCTGCTGTTGCCTCGTTTACTGATCAGGAAAATAAGCTGGAGCAGAAAATGGATGAGCTGAAGAAGTCACTTCTGAGTGCGATCGAGAAGAGCACTCCACCACCTCCCCCAGCTGGGAATTACAAGTGTGCAGAGCAGGGAAATCAAGGACCGAACTATGATCAGCCTAATGACTTCGGGAATATGGAGCAAGTTAATGCTGCGGGGTACTTCAATTCTAGTGGGCATTGGATTCAAGGTAGACAACGGGATGCACCATGGAGGGATCATCCAAACTTCCGATGGGGTGACGGAAGCCAAAATCAGAACCAAGGTCAGAACCAGTATAACCCCCATCCGAACCAAAACCCTAACCGTGGACCAGTAAACCCAGACTACCAGCCCAACTGGTCAGGAAGAAACCAACAATCCCAAAACCAAAACCCACAAACCCAGAACCCGAACCCTGTCTATGTGCCTCCCACCAGAGAAACTTCTAAAATTTCCAAAATCAGCCGAACCCAGGACCCCAACACCATCAGAACCAAAATCAATTCCAAGGCCAGCACCAGAATCAATATCCTCAAGATCAGTACACCCCTCCTGCCCAGTATAACCAATACCTGCCTAATCAAGGCCAGCAAAACTCCCAGAACTATCAACACCAAGGGCCGAGTCATTTCCAAAATTCGAACAGGCAAAGGAGATTCGTTGAGGTCATGATGGGTGAAATGCTAGCGTCACAACAGAGCATCAAAGGAGAATTGCAATCCCATAATGAGGTCGTGCAGGGGATGCAAAATGCCCAGAAGGAACATAAGGCGAACATGGATATGATGAATAGGCAGTTAGCTCAACTGGCCAGTTCGGTGGGTGATTTGAAGGGAAATGCGGGGAAACTACCATCTACAATCCAAATGCCCGAAAAGGCAAATGTGAGTAAGGTTACGTTGAGGTCAGGAACTACTTATGACGCGCCTCAACCGAAATGACCTAGTGGAGGATCCAATGGAACGAAGATAGGAGGCGATACCATTTCAGCGGAAGAATTAGGGAGACCTATGCCTCGGATGCAGGATCCATTCTTCTTGGATGATACACCAAGTGTAAGAGGTAAACCCGACACCCTACTGACCAGGAAGGGACCTCCTCAAGAGGAAGAGCCCAGAAAGGAGGCCCAGACCCAGGAACTACCCAAGAAAGACTCCAAGAAGGTTGCTGAGGGACCAGGAGAGGAGAAAAAAGGGGAGAAACCTTTCCCATTCCGATTTGTTACAAAGAGGAAGAAAGAGAACCCGGTTGACTACTTGTCAATTTTTGGGAAGTTGGATGTCACCATACCATTCCTCCAAGCCGTGAAGCTACCCCCTCTCGGGAAATTCATAAAGGACTTCCTAGTCGGGAGAGCCCAGAAGGATGGCAAGATTATGGTGGAAGGGATAGCGTCAGCAATAGTGCAAGAGAAGTTACCACCCAAGAGAGCCGACCCAGGTATGTTCACCCTACCCATAACTGTAAGTGATGTGAAGGTTGAACATGCAATGTGTGATTTGGGGGCATCTATAAATGTCATGCCATTGTCTATCTATAACCGGTTGAAAGGAGTGAGGCTGTCAAATACTAGGGTGTTGATCCAAATGTGTTGGTAAGAGTGCATGATTTTACATACCATGCTGATTTTTATGTGATCAAAATGAGTGAGCATGAAGCGAGGGAGTCTAGTGGAGTCTTGTTAGGAAGACCTTTTCTGAGAACGGCCAAGACAATAGTGGATATGGCTGAGGGGACTATTTGCATTGATTTTCATGGGGAGAAGTTTACCTTCGATATAAATGATGCCATGAAGAAACCCATCGATTCTGAAAATCTATGCTATGTTGATGTGATTGACCCCCTAGTCCAAGATTTTCTTGAGACCGAACTACTGCAGGAGAAACTCCAGGCTTTAGATGTTTATGAATAGGCTGACATGGAAGCTGCTGCATGGTGTGATCTGATCAGTAGCCAAGGGTTGACTGATGAAGAAATAGAAGTAGCGATCAAGGAATTCTGTCAGAAATCGGAGTTCATTGGAGCCGCAGGGGCTCAGCTACCAGTCAGTATAGAAGAACCATCAGAGGGAGATTTAGAAAAAGAAGGAGAGACTGAGAAAAACCCTCTACCCGAAGACACACTTCCACCCCAAGTTGAGCTGAAGAAGTTGCCACCGAATTTGAAGTATGCCTTCCTTGGAGAGGAGAACTCATATCCAGTGATCATCAGTAGCAGCCTTACGAAGGAACAAGAGGCCAGGCTACTGACCGTGCTGAGCAAGAACAAGAAGGCGATTGGATGGAGTCTTACAGATTTAGTTGGAATTAGCCCCGACGTCTGCATGCATCACATTAGGTTGGAGGAAGGAGCGAAGGCACATCGAGATGCTCAAAGGAAGGTAAACCCTAACATGCGAGAAGAGATATTGAAGGAAATCTTGAAGTTGTTGTCGCTAGGGATTATCTATTCAGTACCGGATAGTGAGTGGGTCAGCCCGATCCACATGGTCCCAAAGAAGTCGGGCATCCAGGTAGTTCAGAATGAGAGGAATGAGCTGATCCCAACGAGGCTAGTCACGGGTTGGCGAATGTGCATCGATTACCGTAAGCTGAACAATGCGACCAGGAAGGACCATTTTCCCCTGCCGTTCATCGACCAAATGTTGGAGAGATTAGCTGGGAAGAAGTTTTTCTGCTTTCTAGATGGGTACAGCGGGTATTTCCAAATTTACGTAGATCCTGAGGACCAGGACAAGACCACTTTCACTTGCCCGTTTGGAACCTATGCATACCGTCGCATGCCTTTCGGCCTATGCAACGCTCCAGGTACGTTTCAACGATGTATGATGAGCATATTTTCCGATTTGATTGAGGATTGCATAGAGATATTCATGGATGACTTCACGGTTTACGGAGACTCATTCGACTCTTGCCTTCACCATTTGGATATAGTTTTGGAAAGGTGTCAAGCAAAGAGTTTGGTTTTGAACTTTGAGAAGTGCCATTTTATGGTCACCGAAGGGATAGTTTTAGGACACGTGGTCTCAGAAAGAGGTATCCAAGTGGATCGAGCCAAGGTAGATGTTATATCCAAATTACCATTCCCTACTGATCAGAAGGGAATAAGGGGTTTTCTGGGGCACGCCGGATTTTATCGAAGATTCATCATGGATTTCTCCAAGATCACCCAGCCCCTTACCAGATTACTTCAGAATGACGTGGAGTTCAGTTTTGATGAGCAATGCAAGGCTGCTTTCAACCTTCTCAAGGGAAAGCTGATATCCGCACCTATCATAAGGGCTCCTGACTGGAACCATCCTTTCGAAGTAATGTGCGACGCCAGCGATTTTGCGGTAGGAGCCGTGCTGGGTCAGAAGTTCGATGGGAAGAGGTACGTAATTTTTTATGCGTCCAAGACTTTGAATCAGGCCCAGCGGAATTACGATACCACTGAAAAAGAGATGCTGGCAGTGGTGTATTCTTTCGAGAAGTTCCGACCATATTTGCTGGGATCCAAAGTCATAGTGTATACTGACCATGTAGCGATTAAGTATCTGATTGCCAAGAAGGAATCCAAACCACGCTTGATCCGATGGGTACTCTTGTTACAAGAATTTGATTGGGAGGTGGAAGATAAGAGAGGAGTCGAGAACAAGGTGGCAGACCATTTGAGCAGAATAATGCAAGATGGAAACGGTGAAGAAGTGCATGACAAGTTTCCGGAGGAACATTTGTGTGAGGTGATTTTTGCGCCCAGAAAAATTGATTGGGAAGAAGTGTTCAAACTTACTGGTCAGAATGATACAGCAAAAGGGAAAGAGAAGGTAGGGCAAGAGCCATGGTATGCGGACCTGGCCAATTACCTAGTAACTGGAGAGCTTCCGGAAGTACCGAGTGTTACCAAAGCCCAAAGAATGAAGATCAAGAGTGAAGCAAAATACTACTTTTGGGACGACCCCTATCTGTGGAGAGTAGGGTCCGATCAAGTGATAAGGAGGTGCATTCCTGACTGGGAGCAGCGGGATGTTTTAACCCACTGCCATTCGTTAGCATGTGGAGGGCACTTCGGGTCCAAGAAGACGGCAAGGAAGATTCTGGATAGCGGCTTTTACTGGCCAACTCTCAACAAAGATGCGTACGAGTTCTGCAGGAGCTGTGAGCGTTGCCAACTGACCGGTGGAATATCTTCCCGGGATGAAATGCCGCAAGTACCTATAATAGTTTGCGAGCTATTCGACATATGGGGAATGGACTTCATGGGTCCGTTTCCTTCATCCTATGGGAATCTGTATATCCTAGTTGCTGTAGACTACGTCTCCAAATGGGTAGAAGCCAAGGCCACGAGCACGTGTGAAGCCAAGGAGGTGGCCAAGTTCTTAAAGAGTCATATCTTCAGCCGATTCGGTGTGCCCAGGGCGATCATATCCGATCAAGGTACGCACTTCTGTAATCGCACAATTGAAGCCTTAATGAAGAAATACGGAGTGCACCATAGACTATCCAGCCCTTACCATCCGCAAGCAAATGGTCAAGCGGAGATTTCTAACCGCGAGATAAAGAAAATTTTGGAGAAGACTGTGAACACTTCTAGAAAGGATTGAAGTGTAAGGTTAGAGGATGCCCTCTGGGCGTATCGAACAGCCTACAAAACCCCCATAGGCATGTCCCCTTACCGGATTGTTTTTGGGAAGATGTGCCACTTACCGGTTGGGATCGAGCATTGAGCATACTGGGCAGTACAGAAAGTGAATATGGATGCTACAGCCTGTGAAGAGGAAAGGAAGCTGCAACTGCAGGAGCTTGAGGAACTTAGATTGGAGTCATTCGACTCAGCCATGTGGTACAAAGAGCGAACTAAATTGTGGCATGATCGAAATCTGAGAACTAAGGAGCTCCATGTTGGCCAGAAAGTACTACTCTTCCAATCAAGATTGAAGCTTATGCCAGGGAAACTCAAGTCCAAATGGACAGGACCTTACATCATAACTGCACTCCGATCTAATGGGGCAGTGGAAATTTCAGGGAGTTTTTCTAACTCTGAACCTTTTATAGTAAATGGACATAGGTTGAAAATATTCAGGGATAATAGCGAGGTGGGTGTAGTGGATGAAATTCCACTACAACCACTTACATCGGTTTCATACTGATCAGTAAGATAGGAATTTGGAATTCCACGTGGCTAGTTCCTTTAGAGAATAATCTTTGCATATACTGGCCAAGTAGAATTCTAAATCGCATATTGTAAATATTGTAAATACGTAGTTAATCTTTGCATGCAAGATAATTTCTAAAAATCCAAAAATATTTTCGGGCCTTAATTTTAATTTGGAGTACACATTGACCAAGGGATTACTTATCTGGTGTTATTTCAAATTTTATTTAGGTGCCCGTTTGATTTAGTTTCTTTTTTTTAGGTAAGTATAGGGGAAATTATGGAGAGGACGATAATTTGAATTAAGGCTTGTGCAGCTTTTGCAGGGTGACAGCTGCTAGAGTGGCGCGTGAGCAGAAAGAAGGGACACGCTGACCAATCAGAGTCCAGCAATCTCAACCGCCTCCCTTCTGAAGCGTCACGACCGGCAACCCCTGATAGCCGGTTACAACCACCTGCAACTGCTCTCTCTCACCCAAATTAAACTCACTGTCCCAACACTTTTCCCTCACAAACCCTCATTTTCAAATTCGCTTTCAAGAATTCTCGTCCATCTCTCTCACGGAAACATCATTCTCAACCCCAACTCTCTCCAACTCTCTCCACCACTAAATCGCAGATTTCCGATCATGGGGAAGAAAGCGTTCGCCAAGAAAATCAAACCGCGCCGCCAAGAACCCCAGGAGCCACCACCACCAGCACCTTCCGCTCAGCCACCACCTATGATTTCCATGGATGCCATGATGGCATTTCTTCGTCAACAGGACCCTACTCGAGACTGGACGGCGGCATTGGTTGGTTTCGGTCAAATGGGGGGCGTAGGAACCGCACCCAGCGAAATTCCACCTGCACCGGTCAGTCACGCAGAAGTACAATCGGAGACCTCGGTACCAGATTCGGCGGAGCTCAACGCTGTCGCCGCCCATTACGACTCCGACCCTGAGGAGCGTAAGAAAAGGGCCAGCCAAGAAGAGACAACCCATGAGGGGAGTGGCAAAATGGAGAAGACGCCCGAGGAGGAGCCGGTGTCTCATGAGGTGGAAAGGGATGACATAGATCTGAACGAATAAGCCCAGAAGCGGTCGTTGATGACATATGAGGAGTTTGATTCCATCTTGAACCGAGTAGGCCAAGCAGCGGAAGCTACTGCCTCGAAAGCTGAGGGTCTAGACCTCGCTTCGAAGGCGGTAGGTATGAGCGAGGAAACAGGAACAGAGACAGCAGAACCAGAGGTAGAAGCATCCACCCTAGTGGCACCTCAGGTAGTAAAGCCGATTCCCATAAGACAGAAACTGGTAGTGAAGACAGACTCCAAGGCAGAGCCGGCCAAGCCGCAAAGGGTATCGCAGCGATGCCTGGGCAAATGGGCAGCTAGTAAGGCGAAGCCGAACACAGAGGCAGATCCCGTGGAGATCTCGAGTGAAGAAGAAAGGACCACTCCCACAAACCTGGGGAGGAGCCCTTACCTGTTACCGACCGAGAGGATACTGCAGTGGAAACCAGAGCGGTGTCTCCAACACTGAGTGGCCAAGGTGAAGAGGCTGACGGGATGGCTGAGGGTCTGGACCTCGCATCCAGGTCAGTAGGCCACAGGGAGACCGGTCCTACTACCCAGGATCCACTTTCAACACAAGCTGAGAGAGAACCCGAAGAAGACAAAGACAAAGTTGACAGAGAGGAAGTGAGATACCGTGAAGAGAGAAAACGAAAGGGAAAGCCCCTATGAAGAAGAAGCCCAGCAACAAGAAGTCACGTACAGTGAACACCGGCATAGTGATCACTGAGGCTGCTCAGAGGACCCCATCCAGCCGACGAGAGCAAAGTGATAGTGAGTATGAGATCAGTGAGGAATCTGAATCGGCCAGTGATACGTCCATGGAGGATGAGGAGTACAAGGAACAACAACTTCCAAACGATCATCGAGAGTTATTACATCCACCGGTAGAGAGACTCCGATATAAGCGCTGGACAGTGGACCTTACTGATGATCTGGTGGAGGAGATGAAGCTTTTCAACTCGAAGGAGCTACAGAAAGCTTTCGATAGTAAGGATGAAGGGAGTAAGCAGGTGAAGAGCGGAAAAGTACTTCACATTCCTTCTTTAGATGAGTTAGGTGCCCGCGAGCAGTTTCTATCTTATTTGCACGCGTTAGGATTCAAATGGTTGTTGGAGAATGGGGATCCGAGTGTCCCGGTTAGATTAGCGAAGGAGTTTTTCACGACCTTTAGGTTTAAGGTCACCACTTATCTAGATGAGGAATGTATCAGCTTTAGGCTGTTTGGCGGAGAGTTACGGATGAGCTTGATTGAGTGGACCGTGCGTCTAGGAATGTGCAGTTTAGAGGAGGCCATAGGGCCTGAGTGGAGAAGTAGGGAGCGGGGAATTCCCCGCAAACATGTGGAATTTGAGCCCCATGAAGCCTGGGAGGAACTTACTCACCCTGATGCAGGGCAATTCCAGTCCACTATTTCCCGCTCCATTCATTTCAACAACCCAATTCTGCGTCTTGTACAGGTTTACCTGGATTTCAATTTATTGGGGCAGTCGAACTCCCCTGTTAGGACATCGATGACGGAGTTATATCTTCTTTGGTGCGCCAAGCAGGGAAGGAAGTTGCATCTGGGTTTTTGGACCGCCTACCAATGCCATCTAATTGCCACCCACCCAGTGAGGAACCTCACTCTCTGCCATGTCTTGGGAGTGTTCGTCAGAAACAACATCATCATCACGGAGGCCGAAGACTTATCCGACCAGATCATGGTGGATCCTCCTGGTCTTTTTGATACACCTTTGTTCGTCCGAACGAACACCGTTTACATGAGGCAGGGCGCACCCCAATTCTACGCAATGGGAGAAGAAGCTATACCGACTGGGAGATCTGCAGCACATCCGGGAACACAAGATCAGGAGCAGAGACAGGAAAGGATGGAGAAAGCGATGGGAGAAGTGAAAGAAGAGAATCAGCAGTTGAAAGCGGAGGTGGTGCGATTGGCATCGGTAATGGAACGAATGTTGAAGGAGTCTGCAGGACAGACGAGGCAGAGTCAGAAGCAAGAAGCTTTGGAGACGATTGTTACCAGGCTAGGAGAGGAAAACCACAGGTTGATACCAGAAATGGCCAGGATGGCGTCCGTGATAGACGAGATATTGATGAAGTTAACACAACGAGGCCAAGAGGAAGCTGTTGAACCAAGTGGCCATGGAGGCCGAGCTAATGAACCACGAGTATTAGAGGAGGTATTAACCGAGACAAAAGAAGCAGAGCAGAAACTAGAGGCGGAACAAGAGGAAGGAGATGCCGAAGAGTCGGCCGAGCCTGAAGGAAAACAGTCCGAGAATGAGGAGGAGCAACCGCAAGAACCACCTGCACCACAACCTGCCCCGCGAAGAAGCAGGAGGAACAAGTGACCACCACCCCACCTGACCAGTTAGTTTTCTTTTTATTTTCAGTTTTTAGTTTTTCGTATTTTGATTGTATTTCGTTTTTTTTAGGTAGTATAATTTCTGTTTGTGCGCAAACCCCATTCATAACACTTAGCCTATTTTATAGTCTAAGTGTGAGAAGTTAAGGGTTTGTTTTTTTTTGGCGCATGTGTTTGTGTTTTCTGTTTTCTTTTTCGTAAGCATGTTGGCTCACACTTAGCCCATTGCATGGCCTAAGTGTGAGGAGTTTTGTATATATGTGTTTTGTAATTGTTGGATTCTGCTTAGGTTTTAAACTCTCCCACTTAGCCTACTTTATAGTCTAAGTGTGAGAAGTTTTTAGTTTTCAGCATGTTGCTTTTGTCTGTTTGTCTATGTGTCCATCATACTGGCCATTACCTTTTCCACTTCACAGCCCTATCTGAGGGCAGACACTTGTGAAGTGGGAGGGGGAACGCAATGACCAGTATGATGAATGTGTATATGTGTGGTCTGTGTTTGTGCTTGTGTTAGTGTCCTGTTAGGTATGTTTTTTTTTTGTGTGATGATTGGGCTTAAAACTCAACTGTCTTGAGCTGACGGTGAGGGGAATTGAGGGAAATAAGACATGCTGGAAAACAGAAACCACCCCCCTTAGTACCTCCTAGCCAGGATAGATGATGCGAGTATGAAAGAAAAGCCCATACTTAGAGCCAAACACGAAAGCCCTCTTAAAATGTGAGTTATAAGCTTTAAGTGGAACCACTTTTCACATGTTTAGAAAAGAAAAGAGCGGCTGCCACAAATTGCCTAGGGTGAAGTGACTGCGTGTAGCAACACTGAAGGCAGTAGGAACCCCCCCCCCCCTTAAAAAAAAAACCCCCACCTTTAGAACCTCTTTTCTAACTCTTTATACCTAGATAAATACCTCTAGCCACTGGGACTGTGTGTGTGCAAGGCATGAAGCGAATGAAGCTTACTGGCCAGAAAGGTGTATAAGAAGGCAGGAACAAGCTGGGCAAGAAAGTTTGGAAGAAAATCGGCCAGGGAGTCATCCCAGGCCCAAAAAGAAGGTATAAGGGTGGCGAAGCCACGGGAGAAAAAGAAAAAAAAAAGAAAAGAGAAGAAGAAAGAATATAAAAAAAAAAACTCGGCCACAAGAAAATTGAAGAAGGAATAAGGGTGGCGAAGCCACAAGAAGCTACTGACCAGTTGGAGATCATAGCCAGAAGCACCAGCCAAGAAAAGCAATTAACCAGAGGCCCAAATGCACACTGTTCCCCCAAATCAATATAAAATAGATGTTTTTTTTTAACTTTAGAACTTTAGGAAGATCCACCCAAAACACTACAAACCAATAGCCCCGTTACAAGCCTTTAAGCCCTTCAGTTGCTTCACATGAAATCTAAGTCCGAAGCAATTGTGGTTGAGCATAATGAGAGAATGCAGTCCTAACATTCTTGGTGAGGTACGAGTGACTGAGTGAACCTAGTGTTTGGCCGAGAGTGTGGGCGATCTTGACAAGCAGATATACTGACTAGGAGAGAAAGGGGGGACGGCGGAAGTTCAAGGCTGTCTAAGGCCGGATTGCACCTGATCCCGAGGGGAGGGATAGTTGAAAATATAGCCCAATCTTTGTGTTTAGTCTTTTTGTGTTTTCGGTTATGTGTTTGCTTTTCTGTGCTTGTTTTTGTGTTTTTGTTTTCTCTTTCCGTTGTAGCCTAGGGTCTAGTTTAGGATTGAGTCGGTCAGGGGAGTAACCAGGCTAGAATTCGACTTATTTCTTTTTGTTTGTTCTTCACGCTTGAGGACAAGCATTTGGTAAGTGTGAGTAGTTTGATAAGTCGTATTCTAAGCCTTGGTTACTGGTCAGTATGATGTGCAAAATTGATTATATCTGCAAAACAGTTGCTCAAAGTGTGCAGGTTAAGTGTTCTAGCCAGTAGGGAAGTTTCGGAATGTTCGGGTGAAAAAAGGGAGCCAGCATGATCTCATACTGATCAGTATTCGTGCTGAAACGGCTTGAGATGGAGAAGACGGATAGCTGGGACGGATTACCCATAATTGAGGGCAAAGAAGTCATCTCACCGCAAGGTTTTACCCTAAAACCAAGGGTAAGCCTCCCTATAAAAGGAAGCCACTTGGAGAGAGAAAGGAGAGACATTCACTCATTCACCACCATCTTTAGGTAGAGAGTTCTCTCGGTAATACCAGTCTTTCAGCCGTGTCCCGCTTCTTGCCTCACTGCAGCCATGATCACCTGACGCCCAGATGTTCTCGGAGTTCCAGTCATCCTTATTCCAGCCAGCAAGATCATAGTCTAAGTGTGAGAAGTTTTTAGTTTTCAGCATGTTGCTTTTGTCTGTTTGTCTATGTGTCCATCATACTGGCCATTACCTTTTCCACTTCACAGCCCTATCTGAGGGCAGACACTTGTGAAGTGGGAGGGGGAACGCAATGACCAGTATGATGAATGTGTATATGTGTGGTCTGTGTTTGTGCTTGTGTTAGTGTCCTGTTAGGTATGTTTTTTTTTGTGTGATGATTGGGCTTAAAACTCAACTGTCTTGAGCTGACGGTGAGGGGAATTGAGGGAAATAAGACATGCTGGAAAACAGAAACCACCCCCCTTAGTACCTCCTAGCCAGGATAAATGATGCGAGTATGAAAGAAAAGCCCATACTTAGAGCCAAACACGAAAGCCCTCTTAAAATGTGAGTTATAAGCTTTAAGTGGAACCACTTTCCACATGTTTAGAAAAGAAAAGAGCGGCTGCCACAAATTGCCTAGGGTGAAGTGACTGCGTGTAGCAACACTGAAGGCAGTAGGAACCCCCCCCCTTAAAAAAAAACCCCACCTTTAGAACCTCTTTTCTAACTCTTTATACCCAGATAAATACCTCTAGCCACTGGGACTGTGTGTGTGCAAGGCATGAAGCGAATGAAGCTTACTAGCCAGAAAGGTGTATAAGAAGGCAGGAACCAGCTGGGCAAGAAAGTTTGGAAGAAAATCGGCCAGGGAGTCATCCCAGGCCCAAAAAGAAGGTATAAGGGTGGCGAAGCCACGGGAGAAAAAGAAAAAAAAAGAAAAGAGAAGAAGAAAGAATATAAAAAAAAAAACTCGGCCACAAGAAAATTGAAGAAGGAATAAGGGTGGCGAAGCCACAAGAAGCTACTGACCAGTTGGAGATCATAGCCAGAAGCACCAGCCAAGAAAAGCAATTAACCAGAGGCCCAAATGCACACTGTTCCCCCAAATCAATATAAAATAGAAGTTTTTTTTTTAACTTTAGAACCTTAGGAACATCCACCCAAAACGCTACAAACCAATAGCCCCGTTACAAGCCTTTAAGCCCTTCAGTTGCTTCACGTGAAATCTAAGTCCGAAGCAATTGTGGTTGAGCATAATGAGAGAATGCAGTCCTAACATTCTTGGTGAGGTACGAGTGACTGAGTGAACCTAGTGTTTGGCCGAGAGTGTCGGCGATCTTGACAAGCAGATATACTGACTAGGAGAGAAAGGGGGGACGGCCGAAGTTCAAGGCTATCTAAGGCCGGATTGCACCTGATCCCGAGGGGAGGGATAGTTGAAAATATAGCCCAATCTTTGTGTTTAGTCTTTCTGTGTTTTCGGTTATGTGTTTGCTTTTCTGTGCTTGTTTTTGTGTTTTTGTTTTCTCTTTCCGTTGTAGCCTAGGGTCTAGTTTAGGATTGAGTCGGTCAGGGGAGTAACCAGGCTAGAATTCGACTTATTTCTTTTTGTTTGTTCTTCATGCTTGAGGACAAGCATTTGGTAAGTGTGAGCAGTTTGATAAGTCATATTCTAAGCCTTGGTTACTGGTCAGTATGATGTGCAAAATTGATTATATCTGCAAAACAGTTGCTCAAAGTGTGCAGGTTCAGTGTTCTAGCCAGTAGGGAAGTTTCGGAATGTTCAGGTGAAAAAAGGGCGCCAGCATGATCTCATACTGATCAGTATTCGTGCTGAAACGGCTTGAGATGGAGAAGACGGATAGCTGGGACGGATTACCCATAATTGAGGGCAAAGAAGTCATCTCACCGCAAGGTTTTACCCTAAAATCAAGGGTAAGCCTCCCTATAAAAGGAAGCCACTTGGAGAGAGAAAGGAGAGACATTCACTCATTCACCACCATCTTTAGGTAGAGAGTTCTCTCGGTAATACCAGTCTTTCAGCCGTGTCCCGCTTCTTGCCTCACTGCAGCCATGATCACCTGACGCCCAGATGTTCTCGGAGTTCCAGTCATCCTTATTCCAGCCAGCAAGATCATAGTTTAGGAGTTCCATCGCCCGGAGTGGCAAAACACTTTTATCTCGCTTTCGTAGTTTAATTTACTTGCATTTTCCTTATGTTGGATCTTGCTGCTTTTGAATTTCACTACTTTGAAGTATTTTGTTGAAGATCCGAACAATGTCTAATGCTATGAAGTTGATTTATGTTCAGTTTGTCGAGCTGCTTCCTTTCTTTTCTGCCTAGTTAGTTAAATCTAGAGGTTCTGGTCGTTTTGAGTATCGAATCGTGTGTTTCCAGTCAGTAGTTTATTTCTTCGAGTTAGCATGATCTGTTTACTGTTATTTCATAGAGGTTTGTTTCATGCAAGGTGCAGTTATGTGTTTCTTGTATTTTTCCATGCTGATCAGTAGGCGGGATTTCAGTTTCGATGTTTGATTTTCGATTTGGAATTTTTGATTTTAGATCTGTGTTCGTGAGTTATTAATCTGCGTTTTTATGATGCTGAATCTGGTTTGTTTACTGATTTTAGTTTGTGCTTGTTGAAGAAGATGATGTCCATATCCAAGTTTGGGATCACTTTGCTTTTTAGATGTTTTTTGCTTTTTTTCCTTCACCTTTAGTACACCCTGCAGATCTGTCAGCCTAGTCACCATAACTACCACTTATTCTCTGCTTTTATGTTTAGCCTTTTATAGTAATCTAGTACTTTCCGCATATTTTCTGTTACACCGCATCCACCATAATTCCACGTACACTACTACATGTCGACCACCATTCACCATTCCTAGTCAGTAGGACACCATCTTAATTTCCCGTCTAGGTAGAGACTCAACTCAAGCGTGGTAGCTAACCAACCTTTCCAAATATCACCGCGGTAGTTTAAACGCACCATCTCTGTGGGATTCGACCCCTACCTTCACTATACTACCCAGTAGAAGAGGGTTGAGGATTCTTTGAAACCAGGGTCTAGGCTTAGTTAGGATCTCTATCCTGACCAGTAGGATATATCCTTGCTTGAACGACACCTACACACCCCTGTTGTCTTTCAGTCACCCTACAGGCTTATATTTGGCAAGATGTTCTACCTCCCTGTCGGAGTTGTACATAAAGCTTACTGGGCAGTTAAGGAGATGAATATGAAGCCCCAGGCCTGTGAGGAGGAGAGAAAACTGCAACTGCAAGAGCTGGAAGAACTTAGACTTGAGTCGTATGACGCCGCGATGTGGTACAAGGAGAAAACCAAATTATGGCATGACAAAAACCTCTGTGTCAAGGCACTGCAAGTTGGTCAGAAAGTGTTTTTATTCTAGTCAAAGCTCAAACTGATGCCCGGGAAGCTAAAGTCCAAGTGGATAGAACCTTACACAATCGTTGGTGTCCGAGCGAATCGAGCCGTGGAAATTCAGGGAAGCACCCCTAACTCTATCCCATTTCTTGTTAACGGTCACATAGTCAAGGTGTTTAGAGATAGTTCAGAGATGTGCGTGGTGGAAGAAATTCCGCTACGCATACTCTCCACTATTGCCTTACAAGTCAAGTTGCTAGGTATTCTTCGGTAATTGCTGAGTCAGGTAGATAGGAATATAATTTTGAAAATCTTTAAACTGATCCAGTTGAAAATCTTTAAACTGATCCAGTACACTCCCAAGAATATCTATGCGAATTTTGTAAATAATGTGAATATGTTTTTTTTATATAACTAAAAATCCAAACAAAGAAAAAAATTGAATTTTCCAAAAATAGATTTGAAACATTGAGCACACTTGGGCAAGCAGTTTTGAAATTTAAAATATTTTGGATTCGCATCCCCTTGGCCAGGTTGCTCAGATGTCTTGTTTTTTAGTTAATTTTCCTAAGTGTGGTTATGTGAGAATATATGTCGAATTTCAGTAAAAAAGATGAGGATTAATTTTCAGTTGAAAATTGCGGGAAGTTTTCAAAAATTTAAAATTCAAAATTTAAAAATATAGGGAGGCGTACGGTTTCTGATTGCTTGCATCAGCATGCAACTATCCCTCTCCCTTCTTTTCCTTTTGTTTTTATTTCCTTATTTTCTCTCATAACAGACACAAGAAATTTTCGAAACCCTCAACTCACCATTCCAAATTTCTGTTGTGACAGTTTCCGGTGAAACTTCCATCAACCACTACCAATTTATGATCCAACCACTATAGAGAACCAACCACCACCACATAAGGCCCGATAGAAGAATTCCCAACCGGTCAAGTCCACGGCCGTCGAGTCGTCATCAAAACCGCCGCAGAAAAATCTGTCGGCGAAGAAGCCACCGCCCGTTCCTCAGACAGAGGCGGTGGCGACTTCACCATCGCAAGAGGTGAGTCCTATCCCAACAGCAGAGCAACCAGATTCAAGGCCGATGTTCCGTGTACAACTTCAGTACTTCGTGATGCTCCGCATCCTTCTTTCCAACCGCCGACCGACGACACTGATCCAGAACAACTGATGAAAGAGTTCATGAAGAAACTCGGGAAAGGGGAAAAGGCAAGCTATTTTTTCACTCGTATCGCAGAAGAACTCAAGAAGGGGGAGGCTGCTTCAAGTCTAGCCCCGATCAAAGTCCCTCCCCGACCTGCAACCCTAACAGAGACTTCGACATGCAACGCCATCTCAGCCCAAAAAGAAACCCCCAAATCTCCTTCCGAAACCCTAATCTTGGAATCCACCCCTATAGTACCGTCCACCCAACCTTAACCCTAGATTATCACGCCTACAGTTCCACCCACTAATTCGGGGGAAGAAAGAGTAGATACAAGGGACGGGGATGGTTATGAAGAGGAATAGGATACTGTAGCGGCAGAGGGGTATAATGGAGTAGAAGGAACGGAGAATGAGGATGAGAAGGATAGTGGGATGGAAGGAACGGGAAATGTTGACGATAAAAGAGGCGCTAACGAGGGCGAAGGTAGACAAGTGGATGAAGGAGTTAGTGACAAGGATGTTGAGGGTAGCGGTGTTAAGACTAGAAAGGGTGATGATGAGACTGCTGAGGATGGTGAGGAGAAAGAGTGTACCGAGGGAGAAATCCATGAGGAAGTTATTGCTGAGGAAGAGGAGATCGACGATGGTGACAATGATATGGCAGAGAAAGTTTTCGATATGGAACTAGACGGCCCCGAAGTTTCTGAGGGGTTAAAATAAATCGCAGTACTGGAGGATGGGCCAGAGTCAGAGGACACGCCGACCACTGAGAGGACAAAAAGAAGGAAGGTCCGATGAAGTAAGATACTGGAAGGGACACGGACGTCTGAAAGGGCTAGGCGATTGAAGATAGTGGACTCGGAGGGCGAGGAAGAGGCAGGGGATGATGTCCCCAAGGCCTAGGAGATTCCACAGAAAGCTAAGGAGATCTCTCCTGAGGTCGTGGAGAAGCGCTATGCAGCAGAGCGGAAACCCAAGGGGAAGCAGGAGGCTAAACCCCTGAAGAAGAAACATAGGCAGGCCTCCTCGGCCCTGGTGATTAAGGAAGCCTCCCTAGAACCAATCTGTGTACCATTTGCCCAGCCTACCGAGGAGGCTGACGATGATGATGAAGAGAACGAGGAAGCAGAGAACCAACAAGAGGAGGAGTCGTTGTATGAGTTCAAGGAGGTGTTAGTGACGCGGAGGCTACAGGAAGCCATGGTCCACTTTGAGGACCCGAAAATGGCGTTGATCTGTGAAGGGCGTGCTTCGAAAGGGAACTCGTGAAAGTAGTAAAGATGTACGATCCCCCATCCCTTCAAGAGATAGAGGCGGAGGAAGAGTTCTTAAAATACATCCGCGCCGAGTGGCTGCTAGATCACTGCACGACAGAGGTGCCAATTGCCTTGGCCAAGGAATTCTTCACATCGTTCAAGTTCAAGTCCACCATGGACCCTGATGCTGACTCTATCAGTTTCCACCTTTTTAATGTATATATGGTAATGATCATTCGGGAGTGGTCCCTGCGGATGGGGTTGTTTACCCTAGAGGAAGACGACGAGGGAATCTGGAATGAGAGAGAGATAACCCCCTTAAGAAAACTGATGGCTTTGACATACAAACGGCCTGGGCGCTTATCACCCACAAGCGTGGAGGAGCGTTCAAGACGAGTTCGTCTAAAGGATTTCACATCGTCAACCCGGTGCTCCGCTTTGCGCAGGTCTTCCTCGGGTACAATCTGTTGGGTCAGATAAGTACTGCCCTTACCAAAGCCGAGCTTTATTTTACATGGTAGCTTAATGGTATGAAGGTCCACCTTGGATACTGGTTGGCCCAGGCGTGCAATCTGATGTACCCACACGGTCCGCCACCTCTACACTTGCCATCTCCTTGGCGCTTACCTCAGACGAAACGTGAGCATGAAGGTGGCCAAGTCGGTATCAACCCTTCCAATGTGAGAGATGATTACTGTGAAGAGATGAAGGTGAGCATGAAGGTGAGCATGAAGATGCCCCTAAAATATTTAATGTGGCGTTCTTCTTAACAAGGGACTCTTGAGGATGAAGGATGGAGAGATTGCCTTTTATGAAGTGGGTAAGCCTGAGGTGTTTCCTTTTATGAAGTGGGTAAGCCTGAGATGACTACTGTGAAGAGAGAGCTGGAGGATGCCGAAATGCTAACTAATACCAAGCGTGAGGAGTGGAAACGTGAGATAGGAGAGGTCCGGAGTGAATTGAGCACTGTAAGCTCATCTGTTGTGGAGATCAAGGGGGCCATGCAAGTTCATAATGGACAGATGGCTGAGGCCAGCAATGTGATGATTGCCTCAATGGAGAAGAGATTTCCCCCGACCCAGCAGATTACAACTCCCAGACCCAGCAGTGAGCCTAAACAGCTACCAGTGATCCAGCAAGTACCCCAACCAAGAAAAGGAAGGAAGTGATGACTAAGCCATCCACCACCGTATTTGTGAAAAAGACAATACCCAAACAAGCCGTGAAAGAGACAGAGGAACCTGCCCCATCGGTTCCGAAGAAAGTGAAAGTTGACCGCCCGAAGCAAGTGCCCCAAAAGTCTGGCTCCCAAGGGAGCCGGAAACAGAATTAAATCCCCCAGTACCAAGTAATTTTACATTTCTGTTTTTTTTATTTTATTTTTTATTTGGTTATTTTCTTTAGTTAATTGTCTGTGTTACATGCTTATCTTCGTTCTTATACATATTTGGTTGTGACTATTGATGCACTTTTTATTAGCACTAAATAAACCTACAAGTATACAAAGTATATATAGTATAGCTAAAGGTCAGTACCAGATATCGAACACAGGGAAAACAATCACAGATTGGCTACCTCCTACTAAGCTTCTTTCACTATTTGGAAAACTGGGAGAATTTTGGATTTTGAAAACTAAAAACATTTTGAAAGCAATTAAACAATTAATTTCAAATAATTGAAGAGGTAAAATATGAGAGATAAGAGAATTCCAGGGATGTGCGTTGACAATTATGGTTATACAAATTCCAACTACAATACCCTAGTACAGTTTATACTTCGATAGAACGAGTCACATAATGTCACGGCCGCCCTGACTAAGGATAGTAAAGACGGGGAAATGGCGACTAGGGGAGGGACTAAGAAGCGGGGAAGAAAAGGGGGAACAATAAAAGACGGCATTTAACACAAAGCTCGACTAAACTTCAAGAGAAAATATTTTAATGTATTGCATTGTTAAGCAGCGGATTAATGTCTCAAGGTAATTAATGTCATAACATAGCATGAAAAAAAACGGAAGACTTTTAGAAAAAAAAACAATTTCAAACAAAGCAGCGGAAATCAAGTATCTAGAGAGAGTCATAGGATGACGCCCATGTATGAAGACATGATGCATCCGGGAAATCTTAAGGCTCGACTCAACATCCGCCACAACATCATCGCTCAGCCTGCACATAGGGAAAACATATGCAGGGCTGAGTACTTAATATACTCAATGAGCTCATGACGAAAACATTTGATAAAAGTTACGTCATCCATACCATAGTGAACTCGAGTTTTACATTTAAAAGAGAAATATCATCGAGTATCACAAAAACAGTTTCATAGTCTGGCCAGACAAAACAATCTCCCCACTTTCTCAACAATCAATCATTCACATCGTCATTCCATAGTGCGACGAAAGTGTGGCCACACTATTCACCCACGAGACCGGCCGACTAGCAAGGACGGCTCACGATCCCTCCAGTGTACACAGCCTAATAGGGTTTGCGGCCATACTCAGACCCGAATTCGTTTAACACAACCCTATAGCCTAACGGAGCAAGCTCAAACGAACTAGGCATCAGGCAACAATCTCAACATCAAAACAATCATGGCATGACATATTACTTTAAACTACCCTTATAACACCGTATCATACTTTTGAAAGCGTAAAAGAGTTTAGTAAAAGAAAGCCCACCTCGCTTGCTTATGCAACACAATTCACAACTTTAATGCAACCCTTGCTCTTTGTACCCACGTACGCACAACAACCCTTGTCAACACCATAACACAATCAGTTTTTCCATCAACACATTTATCATGCATGCCCTATCGTTCCTTTCATCGTTTTCGTATATTGCCCATCCCAAACGTTCACCAACATAAACGAAACGAACACTCTAGCATACATCAACGTGCAACACATAACCACATCATAGGATACGTTCCTTATTCACACATGTATCATGTAATGCATCCAAAGCTTGTCAACAAAACTTATTTCAACAAAACCAGAATCTGGCAGAACAACGCGGTATTTTTGTAAAAATCATTAAAATTCTATCCGATCTCATAATAAGCTAAACTTTGGTCGCCACACAGTAGACACATAAAAGTTTGTCCAGTTAAAATTCCACACCAAAATCATATATTTTGATCGGTCAAAAGAAAAATGAAACTCACTGGACGAAACATAATTTCTGGCAGGACTGCACAGTTAAATTGAAAAATTTGTTATAAATTCATCCTTATCAATTGAAGCTGAACTTTTGACACAACATAGAAGACATCTGAAACTTCATCTAGTTAAAAATTCATGTCGAAATAAGATCGTTTGATTGGTCAAAAACTCGTCGGAACCTACTGTCCGAACACAACAGTTTTCATGCTCAACATTCACAAACCTTAGTTTGTCTATCATACATTCACACATATATATTCATGCTTCCAACACATAGTCATGCTTCAAAAACGAGATAACAACCATGCTTTCCTATTTGCACATAACATTCACAACGATTCGTCCACACACTCACACACACAACCATTCATGTGCAACCATCCTTCCCAACAAATAAATTCTTAGATTTACGATTCTCCACTCACTATATGCATGAGGGGTTCAAGAATCATGGATTCAATGATAAGGAGGGGAAAGGTGGATCAAATATTATACCTTTCTCTTGAAAACAATCGGTAGAAAAGACAATTGCTGCGATTCCTAAACGGATCTTGAGTTTCTAACTCCAAATCGAAGCAACAATGAAGGATTGATTTGGAGCACTTGAGAGAGAGGGGAGGGGAGGAGAAAAACGTGTGGAAGAGGAGAGGAAGAGAGGGAGGCGTGTGGAGTGAAGATTAGGGTTATGGTTTTCTTAATTAATATTCAATTATTATTCCCACACTTAATTAAACAATTAAAATTATGGAAGAATAAAATAGAGGTCAATGATTAAGCTCCACAATTAAAAGAAATAGGCGTGTAGTGTGAGAGGAATTTTTTGAAAATTATGTTATTACTTGGACAGAAATATACTCACAAAAATGGGTAAAAAGATATTGGGCATCCCATAAATAAGGTAACAAAATATTTAAATCCACAAATTAAATAGGAATAGGATTTAAATTAATCCCACAAGGTAATTGAAAGGCATAAGGGGCGAAAATTTATGAGGTCTTAAAGAAGGAAAGAGTCAAATCCTAATTAAAATAGGATATGGAGAGATTTAATTGGATTTTTAATTCAAGGAAGGAAATAAGTAAGGTATCAATTAAATCTACAAAATAATTTATCCTCCTAATTAATAGGAGATTTTGAAAAAACCAAGAAATGGGCAACGGGTTGGAAATTATGTAGAATAACATAGGGATAATTTCGTTTGGATTTAATTTGGATAATTATCCCAAACCAATTAATTAAATCAAAGAAAGAAAATACTATTTCTAATAATTAGGAGGGCCGAAAAAATATCAAATAAAATGGCTAGAAAAATATGCATTATCCCATTTAATTTAATTCACACATTGGAACATAATTCGTATTATTCCACATAATTCACAACAACTAATTCCACATAATTAACTTAATCACATAGAAAATCAATTTCCATAAAATAAATTCTCATTCAACATCCACATTAATAATAACAAAAGTCGCAAATATTTCAGGGTGCTACACACAAGTTTTGCCCATACAGCGCAAGCGTAGATTACTAACATTAGGGTTGCCAATCCTAGATCCGTAACTCCTAAAAGCTCCTAAGACCCTTGAAAAGTCCTCACTCTCAATTAACAGTGCCGTTTTAAGGGAAACTAATTGTAGTGTCTAATAAGTGGATCTAACTTGCCATCCTCCTCTCACGATTATGTAGCAAGTTATATTAAATCATCACCGAATGTGTCACTCAAACGCGAAGTATAATGGAACAACTTAGGGAAGAAACAAAGTAAAAACAAAACGATATTAAATAGCAAAACGGAATTGTATAACCAAAGTCGTTACTAACACATCCCTAGAATCCTATAAATTTAGTTACACATAATTGAATAAGTAAAAACATTGAATGATGGAGAACAAAGTGAACATAAGAACTAAAGCAATAAAACCCAAAGGTTGAATCCTGGTAGCCTTGATCTTCTCTTGATTCCTTCTTCCGCCTCTTGCACAATGAAGAACTCTCTTAATTTTATGCTCTAGAATTATAAGGTATAAAGAAGATGCTAATGAAGAGGTTTGAGGGGCTATTTATAGAGGGAAAATCGAGCTCCATCAAATAAGGCAAAAAGTTTGGTAAATCTTGGGGAGAAAGTAGGTCAATTTCGTGCGCCGCGTTTACGCAGCGGGCCGCTGCACCTTGGCCAGCGGTCGCTGCACAATGATCAGTAGCCTCTGCCTCTTGGATCGCGGTCGCTACACTGTGTTGCAGCGGTAGCTGTGAATATTCCAGTAGTTTCTGAAACTCTTCGAGCGGTCGCTGCGCACACCCGAGCGGTCGCTGGGCTTGTTCTTCAGTTCAGAACAACTTTCTCAGGAGCGGACCGCTACTGGTTTGGCGGTCGCTGGGCCCCAGCGGTCGCTGTGCATGTTGCAGCGGACCGCTGGGCATCTTGAATGCTCCAGATTTCCAACTTTGACTTTTTGTTGTCTTTTAGGCTCAAATATGCACAAATCTCACAAGACACGTCAAAATACCAAAATAGAGAAAGTATGCAAAATATGAATATGAATTGTGCTTTTGACATTAAAAACGGACCAAATAAAGGCCGTAAAACAGGGCAAAATCCGAGCGTATCAACTGTATATATGTGTGCTCTTTGTTTTCTCCCACTTAACCCAATTTTTGGTTTAAGTGTGAGAAGTTTCTATTAATATAGCATGTTTTTGGACTTTGCTATTTCTGTAATGGTATCTTCTCCCACTTAGTCCATTGCTTGGCCTAAGTGTGAGAAGTTTGTGTTGTATATATTTTTGTTGGTTGGTTGTTTTGTTTCTTCTTCCACTTAGCCCAATTCTTGGTCTAAGTGTGAGAAGTTTGTGTTTTCTTTATGTTTTTAGGGTCTGTCAATATGTGTGCATTAACTGCCCTGTTTTCCACTTCATCGGAAATGCTTGGGGACAAGCAGGAATAAGTGGGAGGGGGAAGGAGTTGGTTTTTTGAGTTTGTTTTTTTTTTGAAAGCAAGATTCCCTTAGTGAGAGTGACCGAAGAGAGGATGCATGTCAATTTTTGAGACCTCTTTCCTTAATAAATCAAAATCAGTTTGGAAGAACTAAGAACGATAGAAAAGCCTTAATTTGATCTAGTTATGAAGCCTTCTAAAAGTGAGTTAAAAGCCTAGAGTAGAACACTTTCTATTATAAAAAAACAGAGAGACTGCCACTTGATGCTTAGGGAGGAATGACATAGGGGAGTAAGGACTAAAGGCAATAGGAGAAACCAGTTGAGCTTAATTCTTTCGAATCTACTAGACCCGCCTCATTGTAAGAGCACCCCCTAGCGAACAAAGTTGAGCCTGTTCAGTTTGTCCTTTCTTTTGGCACCTGGCTTTCATGTCATGTGAACCAGGGGGTGAAGTGGGAACAACTCACCATTCAGGGTATAAGATAGGTTGAGAAATAAGGGAATATAAAGTAGAAAGTTAGAAAATAAAAAAGGCAGGAGATTTTGTAACCTGACCCAGTAAAATTGTTAGTTAGAAAAAGGGCAGGAAACAGTGTAACCTGACCTAGTAAAAAAAAGAAAAAAATCCTCTGGACCCATTACAACCAAAATAAAGACCTTAAGGAACCTTTTCTGTGTCAGTAGAACCCAAGGCATCAGTGGTATGGTATGGCAAAAGCATAAATGAGTGAATGGTCCTAACGTTTCTGGTGAGGAATGAGTGACTATGTGAATGCAACAATTGGCGAGAATAGTGGTTATCCTTAACGTTTTTGTTGTTTTTGTTCATCTGTGTTTGCGCCTGTTGTTTAAGTCCTTTTGCGTCTAGGTCTAGGAGTTGTGTTTGTTTCTTTTCTTTAGAGTCGGTCAAGTGATAACCATGCACGAAATTTGCCTTATTTCTTTATTTTGTCTTTCATACTTGAGGGCAAGTCTGGTTTAAGTGTGTTCAGTTTGATAAGGCTCATTTCATGGATCGGTTATGGGGTTAAATTGTCACGACCGCCCTTCTAGAGTATATTAAATGCGGCGATCGTGACTTAACAGGACTTAAATGCAATCAAATAAAAGGGGCTATGGTTTTATAAAAAGGGGTTTGACCAAGGAAATAAATGAACAATAAATCAAGAGAAAAGGGTCAGGGTGACGCTCTGACACATGGACCAAAGGAGAAAACAATTATAATCATTTGTATTCAAGATAACAAAGGGTTCAACGTACTCCAAAATGTATCATGTCTTTAGATTCTAAACGGAACTCAAAATAGTGTCATGATCAAACAATAAGTAAAACAGGTTTCAGCGGAAGCATCCAAGAGAAGAGTGAAGTTATGTATGAAGACACAACGACACTCACAGATCAAAGATAAACAATTCATTCTTCAATTAACTTGCTCAACACCACCATACTCTCGTCGTCGCTCAACCTGCACATAAGGAAAACACATGCAGGGCTGAGTACTATAAAATACTCAGTGAGCTCATGCCGAAAATATTTTCAATAAAAGTATTATTTATCATGCTACACATAAGTAACCATCGGGGTTTAGCTTTAGAAAGGCTCGAGGCACTAAAAATCATTTCCCATTGTAAAAGTCGACTGCTCAGTCATTTTCCCATAGACGTTAACCATATCTGCCAATACACGACTTGGAATGTGGCCACAAACCAAGTCACTAGACCGGCCAGCCCGTACGCTAGCACACAGTCTACCATAGGTGTACACTAATCCAAGTAGGGTTTGCAGCCCTACGAGGACCCGAATTCGATTTAAATAATAGTGGCAAAAGCCACATCCGATAGGCACGTTAAAATCAAAATACCGCATGATAAATACGGTTGCATTCCCATCGATAAGATATTTAGGACATGGTCCTTATTTAAAAGAAAAGCCCACCTCGACGGCTTAGATATCAAGCACTTTCTTCCCCTTGCTATTACGCTGAGAGCGCGAGTTATCACCTTTAAAATTTATGTGTATCATAAATCAGTCTCAATTATTGACTCAAAATCATGCATGTCCCCAACGTTTCCCTTTTCCCATCAATTCATTTTATCAACATAAGGAAGCACACCATAGCATGCATCAACGCACAACACATCACTACATCATAGAATGAGTTTCTTAACACATATGCATCATGTATATCATTCAAAGCATAACAACATAGAATATCTTTGCATGACTTAAATCTGGCAGAAAAGCGCAGTCGTTTTGTAAAAATCATTAAAATTTCATCCAACCTCCGTTGGCACTGAAATTTAGGCACAACCCATTATACACATCAAAGGTCATACAGTTAAAATTTCACATCAAAATCACATGTTTAGGTTGGTCAAATAAAAAATGAAACTCACTGGTCGAGAATATAAATTCTGACAGAACTGCGCAGTCGACTTCAATAATTCATTAAACATTCATCTTTCAACCAAAAAGGCTGATATTCACACACAACATAGAAGACACCTTGAAGTTTACTCAGTTAAAAGTTCGTACCAAAATAAGATTGTTTGTTCAGTCAAACACACGTTGGAATCTACTGTCCGAATACCACAGTTATCATGCTTCCAAATTTCGAATTAGGGTTTATCAAATATTCATCCCAACATATATATTCATACTTCCAACACATAATCATGCTTCAAAAAGATCTCACCATCATGTTCTAATATATTCACATAGCATTCACCACAAATCATCCACAAGTTCATTTATAAACAACCTAAATGCATATACATATCCTTTTTTTCATGCAACTATCAATCACACCCGATTAAATATTAGATCTATGATCTCTACACTTATTATATGCATGATGGAATCAAAATCAAGGTTTCAATGGAGAGGATGAGGAAAAGAAATTCAATTATACCTTTCTTGATCAAAAGCAATAGAAACAAAGTATAATCTTGATTCTTCAACAATTCTTGAGGTTTCAACTTCAATTCTTCTCAAAAGATGAAGAATTTATGGAGAAAAATAGAAGAAAAATTGGGAGAGAGTGGGGAGAGGAGAGTGCCGTGAGGGAGAGGGAGTAGGCGTGTAGTTAGTGAGGTTAGGGTTAGGGGTTTCTCATAACCGATGCATAAAATGAGCCTTATCAAACTGCTCACACTTAACCATAGTTGTCCTCAAGTATGAAAGACCAAATAAAGAAATAAGGCAAATTTCATGCATGGTTATTACTTGACTAACTCTAAAGAAAAATAAACAAACACAAACTCTTGGACCTAGATGCAAACACACATAAAAGAAAACAAGTAAGACACAAAAACAAAGAAAACAAACACGGATGTATAAACTGTTTCAAATTCTAGCAGTCGTCCCCACAAGCTTAAGGTCAATCCAATCGTCTACAGTCTTAGATTCCTCCCCCTCCCTTCTTCTATCTAGTCAGTTTGTCCATTCGTTAAGATAGCCTCTATTTTCACCAATTGTTGGACACTCGGTCACTCATTCATCACTAGAAACGTTAGGACCATTCACACATTTATGTTTTTGCCATACCACTGATGCCTTGGGTTCTGATGACACAGAAAAAGTTCCTTAAGGTCTTTTCATTTGGTTATAATGGGGCCAGGGGATTGTAATGCCTGTAGGTTAGAATCCTAGGGGTTCTAAGTTCAAGATTTGTAAGTACAATTATGTGAAGGACATGTGAACTTAGGGTCAAAATATGGAAACAACCTCCCTATTTACAAATCTAACTTCCCAAACTTGGAGCTGTTCCCCGGCCATTTTGGCCTTATTCCCTAACTATCCTCTACTGGGTTAGGTAATAATTTTTCCTGCCCACCTTTTTGACTTTCCCTTTTCTAATTTTTTTGTATTTCCTCCTGGGCCTGGCTATACACTTTTCCTGCCATTTTCTATCTTTTTTTTACCGGGCCAGATTACAATATTTCCTGCCCGTTCCCTTTCTCATATTTTTTTTCGGGCCGGGTTGTATGATTTTCCTGCCCATTTTCTAACTAACATTTTCTCCAGGTCAGGTTACAGAATCACCTGCCCGTTTTCATTTTCTAACTTTCTATTTTATATTTCCCTATTTCACAACCTATCTCCTACCCCGAATGGTGAGTTGCCCCCACTCCGCCCCCATGTTCACATGACATGAAAGCTAAGGTGCCAAAAGAAGGGACAATTCTGAATAGGCTTAACTTTGTTAGCTAGAGGGTGCCCTTACAATGAGGCGGGTCCAGTAGATTTGAAAGAATTAAGCTTAACTGGTTTCTCCTATTGCCTTAGTCCTTACTCCCCTATGTCATTTCCCCCTAAGCATCAAATGGCATCCTCTCTGTTTTTTATAGTAGAAAGTGTTCTACTCTAGGCTTTTAACTCACGTGTAGAAGGCTTCATAACTAAATCAAATTAATGCTTTTCTATTGTTCTTACTTCCTCCAAACTAATTTTGATTTATTAAGGAAAGAGGTCTCAAAAATTGCCATGCATCCTCTCTTCGATCTCTCTCACTAAGGGAATCTTGCTTTCTATTTCGCCAGTATATACTTAGACATAGTGTCCTAAAAAAATGACATCCTACTGACTCAAAAACAACATATAAACATGCTTTGACCTAACTGCACTAACTCCCTTCCCCCCTTCCCACTTCATTCCTACTTGTTCCCCAACAATCCCAATGAAGTGGAAAACAGGGCAGTTAATGCGCACACATGAACAGACAGAAACATCACAAGGAAACAAAACTTCTCACACTTAGACCAAGGATTGGGCTAAGTGGAAGAAGACACAAAACATCTGAAGGGGTTGGCAGCGGAAGCGTGCAGAGATTATCCTATCACATGAATTTGATCTATTTAGCAGATTATTCAGACAAATTCTATTCGCACAATTATCACATGTATCATGCTCATAACTTGAATTAAAACATGCTTTAGCATATAAAATCCCTAAAACATGCTTACTACGGAATTAGCCAATTTACCTCGTTGATTCAATCAAGAATCGATGATGGCTTGCTCCATCTCCACGTGAAGATCTTCAATACAAGACCTCGGATCTTCTGACTAGTGTCCCGGACTATACGCTGATATTTGTGTGGGCAAATCTCACCAACGTACTAGGACTCGAATAATGGAATACAGAAACTGCTCGCAGAGGAGGCACAAATTTTGAACTCTCTCTCTCTAGAGGGGGACGAAATTTTTATGTAGAAAAAAGTATTTTCTGTCTCCTTTATTCTCCTATTTATATTAAGTCACAAATTGGGCCCAGTCAAGGACCTAAGGAAGAATTGTATCAGGCCTCACCCAATTAGCTTTTTACTAATTAAATTGAACCCACAATTTAATATAAGCTTATATTGGAATATTACAAGTATTCCGGGTTTCCTTTATTTGCGTAAAATTCATTTCCCGCGCTTAAGATAGAAACATCTATTAATTAATTAATGTCTGCTATGGACTTAATTAATCAACATATTTAATCTCCCAGAGTGGACTTAGCAAGAAACTCTTATTTATTATTCATAGAGTAATCAAACTCCAACTAGCTAGGTTCCGAATAATAAAACCTTGTTTCGAGCTCCTCTTGTGGATGTTATCAAACGAGACTCTCCTCGTGCACGATTCAACGTAATAGCAATCCTAGCACCGCTAGATAATGATGACCACTACCCAATATACCAGTATCGTTGGGTTACGAAAAACCCGCACCTTTGGTAAGTCAAAGTAGTAGATACTCAATATCGTATGCTCAATGCTAACGTACATTGATTAAGAAATTATTATCAAGACCTCGTCTTTCAGTAGATAGCATAATGACTCGTCTTGCTGTTAGATCCATTCAGTGCTATACCACACTAACGCCATCTTATTTCAATAAGGCTTAGAAATAATCGGACTGACATTGCAACCTTTCACGATAGGTAGTGTAGGCCTATCTGGGTTGTGAAATTCTTCTTTTTCTTTGTTCAGAACTGACCGTGTTACCTTAAAGTGGACGACGCCCACAACCGGTCTACTAGAATAAAGACTTAGACTTTGTTACGTTCTTATACATTTAAATATGCAATAAACAACCATTAAATGTAAAACATAACATTATGACAAAAATAATCTGTTTTATTCATTGGAAAATAACAAGTAGAGTTTTACAGTATCCAATCACTCGAAAGGTGATTTCTAATATACAAAACCCTAACAATCTCCAACTTATACTCAAAACAACTTTCGAGTATACAAAAAAATAGTGCACACGTCTAAATTTCTCTCACTTATACTGAAATCGAGTTGAGGTCTTGAATGAGTCGAACTCCCATGCCTTCAACGTGGCATTCGAACGGTTTCACCGCCAAAGCCTTTGTAAAAGGATCCGCCAAGTTGTTCTCTGACGCAATCTTGACCACTTGTATGTCTCCTCTCTGCACTATATCTCTAATGATATGATACTTCCGCTCTATGTGTTTGCTCGCTTTGTGAGCTCTTGGTTCTTTCGAGTTTGCCACAGCATCAGAATTGTCACAATAAATCGTGATGCTCTTGGGCAGATTCGAAACCACACCTAAATCCATAAGGAAGTGCTTGAACCATACTGCCTCTTTTGCAGCCTCCGAAGCGTCCACATACTCGGCTTCCATGGTCGAGTCTGCGATGCATTTCTGCTTCACACTCTTCCAAATTACGGCTCCACCTCCTAAGGTGAACACATATCCTGAAGTAGATTTTCTAGAGTCCTGATCAGCTTGAAAGTCTGAGTCAGTATATCCCAAAGGACAGAGCTCGACTGCATTCTAAACTAGAGCATAATCCTTAGTCCGTTTAAGGTACTAGAGTATGTTCTTTACGGCAGTCCAATGTCCTTGGCCCGGATTCGACTGATATCTTGCCACCATGCCAACAGCAAAGCAAATATCAGGTCTAGTACAAAGCATAGCATACATGAGACTTCCAACTGCCGAAGCATATGGAATCCTTCTCATTTCTTGTATCTCAGACGGCGTTTTAGGGCACATCTCTTGAGATAAATGGATGCCGTGTCTAAAAGGTAAGAAACCTTTCTTGGCGTCATGCATGCTAAAACGACTAAGTACTGTGTTGATGTAAGGTTCTTGAGATAAGCACAACATCTTATTTTCTCGATTCCGAATAACCTTGATCCCGAGGATGTGTCCCGCGTCTCCCATATCCTTCATCTCGAACTGGTTCGACAACCATGTTCGTACTGATGACAACATCTTTTTATTGTTTCCAATTAGAAGAATGTCATCTACATATAAAACTAAGAACACCACATTCCCCTTATAAACTTTCTTATATACGTAGCTTTCACTTGGGCACTTTTCGAATCCAAACTTGCGAACAGTTTGATCGAAACATTGGTTCCACGATCTAGATGCTTGCTTGAGGCCATAAATGGCCTTCTTAAGCATCCAAACCATGTGTTCTTTGCCCTTTATGGCATATCCTTCGGGTTGTTCCATGTAGATGGTCTCCTCAAGACCGCCGTTTAGAAACGTTGTCTTAACGTCCATATGCCATACATCCCAATCCATATAAGCTGCAATAGACAATAGTATCCGGATCGATTTGAGCATGGCCACTGGGGAGAAGGTCTCGTCATAATCGACGCCTTCCTTTTGGGTATACCCCTTGGCCACTAGTCTTGCCTTAAAGACTTTAACTTGTCCATCGGGCCCACGTTTACGCTTATATATCCACTTGCTCCCAATGGCAGTACAGCCTTCGGGTAGGACAGACAAATCGTAGACGTCTTTGTCTATCATAGATTGTAGTTCCGAATCCATTACTTTCACCCATTCGCAATGATCGACATCTGCCTGCGCTTCTGCAAAGTTCCAGGGATCTAATACCTTGCTGTCCGAGGAGTGATCCATAGATTCTCCCAAACCAATGTATCTGTCGGGCTCATGCGAAACTCCCACTGCGGCGCTGCACTATAATATTTTGAGTAGAAGTTGAAGTTTCGAGAATTGTTTGTACACTTGGTACTTGTTCTTGGTTAATGGAACTTGTGACAGAAGTTAGCTCATCAAGAGCCACTTCACTGCTGGGTTTATGATTCATTACATAGTTTTCCTCTAAGAATGTCGCGTGAGTACTCACAATGACTTTCTTGTCTCGGAGACTAAAGATTCATAACCTTTCGTCCCTTTGGATCCTTTTCCAATACATGAGTCGGGCAACCCCAAATCTTGAGATGTGCTAGATTGGGCTTGTACCCAGTCCACAACTCGTAAGGAGTAGTAGGTACGGATTTTAATGGTAAATCGTCTAAAATATGGCTTGCAGAAAGCAAGGCATGTCCCCAAAACGAAATAGGCACACGTGCATAACTCATCATCGATCGAACCATATTTAACAAGGTCATGTTCCTTCTTTCAGCCACGCTGTTCTGCTGGGACATGCCCGGTGCAGTCAGTTGGGATTCAATACCCGACTCCGATAAGTAGTCCAAAAATTTGGCACTGAGGTATTCGCCTCCACGATCAGATCGTAGGCTTTTGATATTCTTTCCATGATACTTCTCCACAAGAGTCTTAAAGTCTTTAAACTTATCAAAAGACTCTGACTTGTGACGCATCAAATAGACATATCCAATTTTCGAGAAGTCATCAATAAATGTGATGAAGTATCGAAAACCACCTCTTGCCTCCGTAGACATTGGTCCACAGACATCGGAATGAACGAGCTCAAGTACTTCCTTGGCCCTATTGCCCTTAGCCTTAAAAGGCCTCTTGGTCATCTCGCCTTCTAAGCATGACTCACACTTATGAAAAGGTTCCTCCTCTAGACCTTTAATAAGATCTTGTTGAACAAGAGAATGAATCCTCCTTTCATTTGCATGACCAAGTCTAAGGTGCCATAAGTACGTTACATTCATTGAACTAGAAGGTTCCTTTCGTTTCTTTGAAATTTTCGATGTTGTATTGAGTTCTGATTTGCGATTATTAAATCATGTAGAAGTGATTGTGTACAGATTGTTTTCCATGATACCACAACAGATATAAGAACCATCTTTCTTAATACCGCAGTTGTCATTAAAAGAAATCGAATATCCATCAAAAACCAATTTAGAAACTGAAATTAAATTTCTTCTAAAAGAAGGTATCAACAAAACATTCTTCAAAATAAAAAATCTATCACTACTAAAATGCAAATAAATGTCTCCCACTGCAACGGCCGCCACTTTGGTAACGTCGCCCAGCTGGACTTCGATCTCACGATCATGTAGCCATCTTGTCACCTGCATTAAGTCAGGATCAAAGTAAATATGATCAGTGGCTCTTGTGTCAATAACCCAAGTGCAAGTAGATGTCAAAGTCAAACATGACTCAACTACTAAAGCTTGGTGCATACCTGTAGCCTTGCCCCTTTTAGGACAATATGTCTTCCAATGCCCCTTTTCTCCGCACTTGAAACACTTCCCCGAGGGCTTCTTATTAGCCCTTTTCTTCTTCTTTCCCTTAGCCACTTTGCCCGATTCTGAGTTCGGTGTCTTTCTTTTTCCTTTGCTAGGCTTGAAGCCAGAGGAACGAGATGCCGAAGTCATCATGGCAGCCTTAGCTTGGACCATAAGGTCCTCTGCTGACTGAAGTTCAGTCAATAGTTCTGCCAAGGTGTAATTCCTTTTGTTCATCTCAAAGCTGAGCTTGAACTGCTGGAAGCTAGGGGGAAGACTTTGAAGGATGATTGTTACCTGGGACTCGGGATCGATCATCCCTCCCAACACCTCAATCTGGTTGAGGTGGCCCATCATCTCGAGGACATGGTCCCTCATAGACGAGTCTTCCTTCATTGTCTTCGACATGATACTACGAAAGGCTTGAGACTTAGCCGTTCGATTCTGAGTACCAAAAAGATTCTTGAGATTCTGCATTATCTCGGCGGCAGTTTCCATGGCAGAATGTTGATGCTTGAGTACTGACGACATAGATGCCAACATGTAGCACTTAGCCATCTCATTCGCCTTATACCACCGTCTATGTGCATCTCTGAGTCCTACCGCAGCGTTAGCCGCTGGCATTGGAGGTCGCGGGGTTGTGAGCACAAAGTTGTACTCATCAACTGTAAGAACGATGTCCAAATTTTGGTTCCATTCTATGTAATTTTGGCCATCGAGTTTGTTTTCTTTGAGAATTGCAGAAAGAGGATTGAACGACATATTGACGATTTGGTTTGCACTGCAAAACAAAATATTTACCATTTGTCATAAACTTATGTAAGAAGTTTGATTAGATTAACCATAAAACTTTTCAAAATCTTACAACTGTAAAATTAAAATTTTGTACCCTTCAGAGGAAGTCAATACGCATTAAAATCTTACAATTTTACTGGTCACAACACCGACGAATAGTCCAGAGACCACAGAGTGGCATGGCCGCCTAATGTTGTCTAAGCAAGACCATCTCTTTAGCATTACAGAGTCTCATTTCTACAACACACTCCTATAACAATGTTCATGTACTGCCAACAAGATCAAGCTATCTCATAAATCCTGTGTGAACTTCTGAATCTCGTAGTTTCTTAGGATTATTGTTCCCACAGAGCAGATAGCGATAATATCGGAAACTACATTCTAGTTCATACTATTTATATTTGAGAAGTATGCCCTCATGAACTTGCTATTTTGTAACGTCCCAAATTTTGTGAAATTTATTTAAGATATGTCGATTGGAAATTTCATTTATGAAATTTAAATTGTTGCTACGTGATTGAGTTTGATTATGTTGAATAAATCGTCATGGGGAAATTGGAATGAAGTGCTAGTTATATTTAATGTGGGAAATTAATTTAAATAAAGATCATGCATCTTGTTCTAGCCAAATAAAGTGGCTATTGTCGGCCCCTCCAATTATAGGAAATTTTCTTGGATTTAATTAATTGTTTTGGGATATTCATCCAAATTAAATCCAAATCAAATTATCCCTATATTGTGCTACATGAAACTCGAACTCTAACCTATTATTTTTGTGAGTTTCGGATTTCCTCTACTTGAATTAAGAGGATGAATTAGTTTCTTTGATAAAATTGGTACCTTGTTGATTCCTTCATTTATTTTAAATCCAATTAAATCTTGCCACATTTATTCCCTCACCCCAATTAAATTAAGAGTTGCATTATTTCCTTGTGGCTAATTAAGCCAATTTTCGGCCCCCCTATTTGTAGAGGAGAATATATTTGTTTCCTATTTTGTGGAATTCCCTTTATTCAATACCAAAATAATACCTAAGCCAAATTAACTGGGGATGTGAATATTTTCCTTATATTGTGTCTCCATCCCACACTTTTTTTAGCTTAATTTCCTTGGGGGAAATCTATTTTATTGCTGTCTATTTTATGGGAGTCTTTTCCTATAAAGAAATTACCAAATTTAAATCCTATTCTATTTAATTGAGGATTTAAATAATTTCTTTGTGCACATCATCCAGATTTTCGCCCCTTCCCTCATTATTTCCTACTTGGAGATTTAATTTATTTTGTTCCCTTGTTTATGGAATATTCATTGACTTATTTCCTAAATTGTGAATCTATTGCTCTCCAAGTAAATACCAAATAAATTCCTTATTGAATTTAATAACCTAATTTTCAAAATTTTGCCTTCTTTTTAATTGTGGGATATAATTATTAGCCTCTATTTTATTCCTACACAATTAATTAATTAATTAATTAATTAATGGGATTAAACCTAGGACTATATAATCACCTAAACTAAACCCTAGCCCCCATTCTCCCTCATAATTTTCGTGCCTCACCTCTCCTCCCTCTCTTCATCCTCTCCAAAATTTCTTCCATCATTGTTCTTGCATCTATTGAAGTTTGATTTTCAAGAGTTCCCGACGAATCGCATCAATCTTTGCTTCTACCGTTTGGTTTTCGATTCAAGAAGGTATAACTAAATATTTTTCTCATCTTCTCCATTGAAACCTTGTTCTTGATTCCTTCATGCATATAGTGAGTGTAGGAATCATAGATCACAAAACCAATCGGTGGGAATTTGTGTTTGTATGAGAAAAACTGTGAATATGCGATTGTGCATGAATATTAGTAAAGTTTGAATGATTCATTGGTGAATGATGTGTGGTTATATGAGAACATGATTGTGAGAACCTTTTAAAGCATGTTTGTGTGTGGGAAGCATGAAAAATTGTGTATGGTTGAATGAGGAAGAAACCCTAATTTTGAAATTTTGAGACCTGAAAACTGTGGTGTTCGGACAGTGGATAAACTTCAAGGTGTTTTCTAGTTTTTAACTGAGTAAACTTCAAGGTGTTTTCTGTGTGGTGTATAAAATTCAGCCCCTTTTGACTAAAGATGAAATTTTAATAAATTTATGAAGTCGACTGCGCATTTCTGCCAGAAACTTGTATTCTCGCCCAAAAAGTTTCGTTTTCTATTTGACCGACCAAATGGCCTCATTTTGATGTTAATTTTGAATTAGATGAAAATCGAAGTGTCTTCTCTGTGTTGTGAAATTTGCAGCCTCATTGGGCATCGGATGAATTTTTGGTGAATTTTTCAAATGTACTGCGCAGTGCTGCCAGAATTTTTATGTTCCGACCAGAGAGTTGCATTAATGTTTTGACTGACCAATGGATAAGATTTGAGTGAGAAATTTTAACTGGAAGAACTTGAATGTTTCTACTGTGTTGTGACCAAATTTTAGCTTCATATGAGGTCGGATGGATTTTTGGTGATTTTTACAAACAAACTGCGCAGTTCTGCCAGATTTGTTGTTATGTGGAAATATCACTTGTTGCCAAGTTTTAATGAATTATATGATGCATGTATGATTTGGGAAGGTATCCTGTGACGTGATTATGTGTGACACGTTGAGAAATATTATGGCATGTTGTTCCTTAGGTTGATGAATGTTGGGATGGGTAAATTAAGGGAATGATAAAAGGAACGATAGGACATGTATGGTAATGTGAATTTATGGAAGGCTGATTTGTGTTGTGATGATTGGCAAGGGTTATTGTGTGTACGTGAGCACAAGGAACGAGGGTTGCCTTAAGTGGATATTGAATTGATTAAACCAACGAGGTGGGCTTTCCTTACAAATCTTTTTATTTTCCGAAAATATGATGTGGTGTTATAAGTGTGGTTTAACTTGTTATGTCATGCCATGGATTGTTTTGATTGAGATTGTGTGCCTGATGCCTAGTTTGTCTGAGTTTACTCCGTTAGGCTATATGGTTGTGTTGTGAAACGAATTCGGATCTGAGTATGGCCGCAAACCCTATCAGGCTGTGTACACTGGTGAGATCGGGAGCCGTCCTTGCTAGTCGGCCGGTCTTGTGGGCGAATAGTGTGGCCACACTTTCATCGCACTGTGGATTGATGATTGTGATTGATGGATTGTTGAGAAAATGGAGAGATTATTTGATTGGCCATTCTATGAAACGTTTTTGTGTTCTCGATGACCTATTATTCCAGTTAAAACTCGAGATCACTGGTATGGATGACATAACTGTATAAATGTTTTCGGCACGAGCCCATTGAGTACAACAAGTACTCAGCCCTGCATATGTTTTTCCCTATGTGCAGGTTGAACGGGATGTTGTGCTGGATGTTGAGTTGGCCTAGGAACTTTGGATGCGTTGGGTCTTCATACATAGACGTCATCCTTGACTCTCTTTAAACCTTATTTCCGCTGCTATATTTTTGAACTATGCCTCAAGACTTTATTCTGTTTCGTACTGTGTTTGAGCATGTTTGATTGTGTTAGGCATTAATCTGATGTTTACTCTGTTACTCTGAAATGGTTTTTCGTGAACTAAACCAAATGTTTTCTTTTGGAAGTTAATTGGATTTTAATATTTATTTTCTCTGCTGCTTCTTTTGAAAAATCACTTGCCATAAGTCGTCGCTAATTAATAATAAATTTATAACATTAAGTTTCTTTAAACTAAAAATTTGTTGTCTAAACTTTTAATGAACTAAAATATTATTCCTTTAAGCTAATTAAGTTTTCATATAAAATATTATCCTTAAATGTTGTCTTTAATGTTATCCCGTGGTCACGATCGCCTCGTTTGTAGTACCCCTAGTTTGGGCGGTCGTGACAGAGTGGTATCAGAGCTTTGTTCTTTCGCTCTGGTCCGAGAGTCTCCTTTCACTTTAAGTCTAGATTAGTGAACCCTTATTGACTAGAAGTGTCACGAAGGCTCAACATCTAAGCATCACGCTCAACCAAGGAAAGTGAGGTATGTTTTAAGTTGTTGATGAAATATGAGATCGATGTATAAGATTGATGATATGATGAGGATGGTTTGGGCAAAAGAATGCATGAGAATGTAATTACGTGATGATGTGATGTGATTCTAAATTCGTGAATAAATGATGTGAAAAGCATGTAAATGTGAGCATGATTTGCGTGATGATCTAAACACGTGCTATATGTGTGAAAACGATATTGTGATAGTGTGATTATGTGGAATATGAGCATGATTGGCAATATGATCTAAGCACTTGTTGTATGTGTGAATATGATATTGTTATGGTATGATTATGTGGGACATGAGCAAGATTGGTTTGATGACCTAAGTATGTGTTATATGTGTGAAAGTGATGACGTAAGCATGTGAACATAGGAAGATGGAGTGTTTTATACGAAAGATGAAGATTGATGAGTTGTTTTGAGAATGTTGTAACTTTTTTTAAAAAAATGTTTGTTTCAAACATATAGGTGAAGTGCATGGTGTCTGATTATGTGGAAAAAAAACTTTGAGGTTGATGTTTTACAATGGTAAGGACTAGTTTTTCATAGTGGAATTTGATTGACAAAACTATAACATGTTATTGGAAATTGTTGAAAATTTCGGAAAATCTTTGACCCTTGAACGAAAGCATGTTAGTTCGTTTCTTTTGGGAATATTTAGATCTGGAAGTGAACGAGGAATATGACGTAGTTATGCATGGCGATATACGTTTATGCATGTTGAATCTTTTGGTATGTGAATCATGTTTTAAGTGATGAATTATGAACATAAAGGTGTGAGGTAATTTATGAAAGTGTTGGTAGAAGAAAGTATGATACTATGAACTTTGTTGCAAACCTAGAATGCCCAAGATGTCTGTTTGATCGAACGATATCGAACTTAGTTGTTACAACTACAATATCACTTTTCTGAGGGATAAGATAAATGGAAATATGTAGTGCGAATTCAAACTTCATTAGATGATTACAAATTCACTCTCATTTTTCCAGAACGATAAGAATAAAGAGAATACGAAGAGACATTACGTATAAAAAGAACTTCAAGAGGAGATGCTAAATGATTTAATCCTACAACGGGGAGAGATCATACTTGTGATCTAAGATATAAACTCATTCTTGCGTCAAAAGTGGCGGTGCGACGAAGATGACTTTTATAGCACGTTGGGAGCGCGAGTATAATAGCGATGTTTTAAGAGAATGGTTTTTATGAGGTGCAAAGAATATTATGAAGATTTGGATTCCGACTATCATTATTAGTGGCAACGATATGAAGAATCTCAGAGTGGAACCCACAGCTCCTTGAGCGATGTTACCAGTTTCGGCCCGCGAAAGATGAATGAGGAGGTGCGATTTTAAAAGCTAGAACGAACTTTTTAATCAACAGTTCTTACTTGGATTCTAAGGAGTTGTCTTTCAGGACCTTTCAAATAATCGTGAGCCCCTGTCTATTTAACATCTTGTTTCACTCACTCTTTGCAAGTAACGCTTATTATTTCTTTTCATCCATTGAGTCATAACTCACTTTCAGTTCTTGGAAAGTGGTGTTGCCTTCATAACTTTGGACACTTGGATTGATTGTAGTCTTCCTTGACCTATTATTTACGAACAATATTTTGACCTTGTGAGCCTTTGCTATTAAACTTCATTTCCAAGGCTGCTTGCAGTTATGTCCTTCAACATGTTCACGTTTTATAGACATGTTTTCTATGGGATATTCTTCTTTGAACTATTTTTTTCAGCCTTTCATTCTGTAACCATGTCAGTTCAAGATCTTTCATACAGAGTGAAATTCTTTCGGTTCTGTTCCACTATACGTATCATTTCCATATTATAACTTTTCTTTTTACAAAACAAAGTTAAGGCCTACATTTTGTACCTTGCCTTAACGAATTCAATCCACTAGATTTTCTTTCAAAAGTTCCTTTGACCTTCATAGCCTACTACGAGACTTGAGATTTAATTCGATTCCACCCTATATTCATGATCTATCTTACGTTCTTTCAAGCTCCGTGGAGATGATCATAACTAATTGTTGCAAGTTAGTGAGACCCGAAAGAGTCGAGCTAGAGACGTTGTTTTCTTGATTAATTCTGCAACCTTTCTGCTTAAGACACTTTCAGCAGTGTAGCTACAATTTTGAAATCAATTCATATCCAAGTAAGACTGCTTGATCAATTTTTGAGTTCTTAATGCTACACTTGGAGGAATGGGTGAGGTTGAGCTTTTCGAATACACTTTATGCGGACGTGTTTGTAGACAGGTTGAATTGGGTTTGAGGTTGTCTTACCCTGGTGGAAGTTTAATTGATATTGTGCGAACTTGCTCGAACACAGAGTTTGTGTTAGGAGAATTAGGAGTAGTGGCCTAACTTTTGTACGTTATGCCTTTGGAGAACGTAGTCATAATTTTGGGAATGGATTGGCTTACCGAGAACCATGCAACGAGCCACTGTAAAGAGAGACAGATTTCTTTTCAAGCCCCGGGCTAACAGCCGACTATCTTATATGGGATCTCCATGAACCGACGAGCCTCCATAATCTTCGCTTTGCAAGCAACCACGATGATAAGAAAAGGGCGTCCGGCGTATCTTGTGTACTTGAACAGAGAGGAAAAGAAGGATTTGAAAGTGGGAGACGTGGCAGTAGTACGAGATTTTCCCGATGTGTTTCCCGAAGCTTTGCCTGGACCGCCACCCGACAGACAGGTAGAGTTCACTATTGATTTGGAACCAGGGTCTGTGCCAGTATCAAAGGCGCCATACCGAATGGCCACTAAAGAGTTGGTAGAGTTGATGATCCAGTTGCAAGAACTGTTAGACTTGGGTTTAATTCGACCTAGTGTGTTACCGTGTGGAGCGCTAGTGTTGTTCGTTAAGAAGAAGGATGGAACAATGAGGATGTGCATCGACTATCGTGAGCTTAACAAGATGACCTTGAAGAACAAGTACCCACTGCCAAGGATTGATCATTTGTTTGACCAACTTCGATGAGCGGGCGTATTTTCAAAAATGGACTTGAGATCGGGATATCATCAACTAAAGGTCCGACGAGAGGATGTGCCTAAGACTGCTTTTCGCACTTGTTATGGCCACTATGAATTCGTCGTGATGCCATTTGGGCTGACCAACGCCCCGACCGTCTTCATGGACTTGATGAACCGAGTTTTCCACGAGTACCTTGACAAGTTAGTTTTAGTCTTCATCGACGACGTTTTAGTACACTCGGATAACGAGGAGGAACATGGATGGCACCTGCAAACTGTGTTGGGAACGTTACAAAAAGAGAAGCTTTATGCCAAGTTCAGTAAGAGTGAGTTTGGTTGACTCAGTGAACTTTCTTGGTCCTATCGTGACGGCTAATGGAATTCAAGACCCAGTGAAGGTTGAGGCTGTGCAAAATCAGAAGTCGCCGAAAATACCGAGTAAAATCCATAGTTTCTTGGGATTGGCGGGATACTACCGACGTTTCATCGAGGGATTCTCTAAAATCGCGAGACTAATGGCACAACTGTTGAAGAAATGAATCAAAGTGGTTTGGACGCCAGAGTGCGAGGCGAGTTTCCAACTGTTGAAAGAGAAGTTGACTACAACACTTGTTCTAGCTGTACCGGCAGCCGACAAGGACTTCGCCGTCTATACTGATGCATCGAAAGTAGGACTTGGATGCGTGTTGATGCAAGATGGGAAAGTGATAGCATACGCTTCCCGATAGTTGAGACCGGATGAATTGAATTTTCTGACTCACGACTTGGAACTAGCAGCAGTAGTGCATGCACTGAAAATTTGGAGACATCATCTCTATGGAGTGAGATGCGAAATATATACGGATCACAAGAGTCTCAAGTATTTCTTCGAGCAAAAGGAGTTAAATATGTGGCAGCGACGTTGGTTAGAGATCGTGAAAGATTACGACTGTGGTATTCACTATCATCCGGGCAAGGCAAACGTAGTAGCCGATGTTTTGAGTAGGAAGAACCAACCGCAATTGGCTTATTTCCTAACGCAAGAGGAAGCGTTGATTCGCGAACTCGACAGAATGAGATTGGAGATAGTGAAAGCGCCCAAGATAGTAGGAGATTGTACGTTTGCATGGAGTGCCAAAGACCATTGTATCCGACCGCGATACGAAGTTCACATCAAAATTTTGGATTAGTTTGCAACGGGAATTGGGCACACAATTGAACTCCAGCACAGCTTATCACCCGCAATCGGACGGGCAGTCAGAGAGGACGATTCAAACACTTGAGGATATGCTGCGAGCCGTTGTCTTAGATCGAAGGGAAAGTTGGGAAACTGTTCTACCGTTGGTTGAATTCGCCTACAACAATAGCTATCAAGCTACGATCGATATGGCTCCGTATGAAGCTTTGTATGGCAGGAAGTGTCAATCCCCACTCTATTGGGATGAAGTTGGCGAGAGGAAGATGTTAGGACCCGACGCTATAAGGGAAATGACCGAAATTGTACATCAAATCCGCGTAAGGATCAAAGAAGCTCAAGCTAGGCAGAAGTCGTATGCTGACGTGCGTCGAACGAAAATCAAATTCGATGTTGGTGACAAAGTATTCTTGAAAGTATCCCTTACGAAAGGAGTTGTGAGGTTTGGAGTGAAGGGCAAGCTGAAACCGCGTTTTGTAGGATCGTATGAGATTATTGATGAAGTAGGCCCTGTAGCGTACCGCTTGGCGTTACCTCCCAGTTTTGGGAACGTGCACAACGTATTCCATGTGTCGCAGTTGCGCAAGTACGTGTTCGACCCCAAGCACGTGATTCATCAATAAGAAGTGATCATTTATTTAAGATATGTCGATTGAAAATTTCATAAATGAAATTTAAATTGTTGCTACGTGATTGAATTTGATTATGTGGAATAAATCGTCATGGGGAAATTGGAATGAAGTGCTAGTTATATTTAATGTGAGAAATCAATTTAAATAAAGATCATGCATCTTGTTCTAGCTAAATAAAGTGGCTATTGTCGGCCCCTCCAATTATTGGAAATTTTCTTGGATTTAATTAATTGTTTTGAGATATTCATCCAAATTAAATCCAAATCAAATTATCCCTAAATTGTGCTACATGAAACTCGAACTCTAACCTATTATTTTTGTGAGTTTCGGATATCCTCTACTTGAATTAAGAGGATGAATTGGTTTCTTTGATAAAATTGGTACCTTGTTGATTCCTTCATTTATTATAAATCCAATTAAATCTTGCCACATTTTATTCCCTCACCCCAATTAAATTAAGAGTTGCACTATTTCCTTATGGCTAATTAAGCCAATTTTCGCCCCCCTATTTGCAGAGGAGAATATATTTGTTTCCTATTTTGTGGAATTCCCTTTATTCAATACCAAAATAATACCTAAGCCAAATTAACTGGGGATGTGAATATTTTCCTTCTATTGTGTCTCCATCCCACACTTTTTTTAGCTTAATTTACTTGGGGAAATCTATTTTATTGCTGTCTATTTTATGAGAGTCTTTTCCTATAAAGAAATTACCAAATTTAAATCCTATTCTATTTAATTGAGGATTTAAATAATTTCTTTGTGCACACCATCAAGATTTTCGCCCCTTCCCTCATTATTTCCTAATTGGAGATTTAATTTATTTTGTTCCCTTGTTTATGGAATATTCATTGACTTATTTCCTAAATTGTGAATCTATTACTCTCCAAGTAAATACCAAATAAATTCCTTATTCAATTTATTAACCTAATTTTCGAAATTTTGCCTTCTTTTTAATCGTGGGATTATATTTATTGGCCTCTATTTTATTCCTCCACAATTAATTAATTAATTAATTTATGGGATTAAACCTAGGACTATATAATCACCTAAACTAAACCCTAGCCCCCATTCTCCCTCATAATTTTTGTGCCTCACCTCTCCTCCCTCTCTTCATCCTCTCCAAAATTTCTTCCATCATTGTTCTTGCATCCATTGAAGTTTGATTTTCAAGAGTTCCCGACGAATCGCATCAATCTTTGCTTCTACCGTTTAGTTTTCGATTCAAGAAGGTATAACTAAATATTTTCCTCATCTTCTCCATTGAAACCATGTTCTTGATTCCTTCATGCATATAGTGAGTGTAGGCATCATAGATCGCAAAACTAATCGGTGGGAATTTGTATTTGTATGAGAAAAATGTGAATATGCGATTGTGAATGAATATGAGTAAAATTTGAATGATTCATTGGTGAATGATGTGTGGTTATATGAGAACATGATTGTGAGAACCTTTTAAAGTATGTTTGTGTGTGGGAGCATGAAAAATTATGTTTGGTTGAATGAGGAAGAAACCCTAATTTCAAAATTTTGAGACCTGAAAACTGTGGTGTTCGGACAGTGGATTCCGACGTGTGTTTGACTGACCAAAGGATCTTATTTTAGTTCTAATTTTTAACTGAGTAAATGAATTATATGATGCATGTATGATTTGGGAAGGTATCCTGTGACGTGATTATGTGTTACACGTTGAGAAATATTATGGCATGTTGTTCCTTAGGTTGATGAATGTTGGGATGGGTAAATTAAGGGAATGATAAAAGGAACGATAGGACATGCATGGTAATGTGAATTTATGGAAGGCTGATTTGTGTTGTGATGATTGGCAATGGTTATTGTGTGTACGTGAGCACAAGGAACGAGGGTTGCCTTAAGTGGATATTGAATTGATTAAACCAACGAGATGGGCTTTCCTTACAAATCTTTTTATTTTCCGAAAATATGATGTGGTGTTATAAGAGTGGTTTAACTTGTTATGTCATGCCATGGATTGTTTTGATTGAGATTGTGTGCCTGATGCCTAGTTCGTCTGAATTTACTCCGTTAGGCTATATGGTTGTGTTGTGAAACGAATTCGGGTCTGAGTAGGGCCGCAGATGTTTTTCCCAACGCCTTGCCAGGACCACCACCCGATAGACAGTTGGAGTTTACAATTGATTTGGAGCCAGGATCAGCACCGATATCTAAGGCACCGTACCGTATGGCGCCTAAGGAATTGGAAGAACTTAAGATACAACTATAAGAGTTGCTAAACTTGGGTTTCATTAGACCCAGTGTGTCGCCGTGGGGAGCACCAGTGTTGTTCGTGAAGAAGAAGGATGGAACATTGAGGATGTGCATAGATTATCGAGAGTTGAACAAGTATCCACTGCCGAGGATAGATGATTTGTTTGATCAACTCCGTGGAGCTGGAGTATTCTCGAAAATGGATTTGAGATCGAGATACCATCAACTGAGAGTCCGACGAGAAGATGTACCCAAGACGGCTTTCCGAACTAGATACGACCATTATGAGTTTATAGTAATGCCTTTCGGATTGACAAATGCGCCGGCCGTATTTATGGACCTTATGAATCGTGTGTTCCATCCATACTTGGACAAGTTCGTCTTAGTCTTCATTGACGATGTCCTTATCTACTCAAAGAACAAACAGGAACATGAAAAACATTTGAGGACTACCTTGGAGACGTTAAGGGCCGAGAAACTCTATGCTAAGTTCAGTAAGTGTGAGTTTTGGCTCAAAGAAGTGAATTTCCTTGGGCACATAGTGAGTGCAGATGGAATTCGAGTAGATCCTGCAAAGGTGGAAGCTGTACAGAAATGGAAATCACCAACCATACCTAACGAAATTCGGAGTTTCCTAAGACTGGCGGGATATTATCGGAGATTCATCGAGGGATTCTCTAAGATAGCAAGGCCAATGACGCAACAACTAAAAAGGGGGTCAAAGTGAATTGGACGCCGGAGTGTGAGACCAGTTTCCAGTTACTAAAAGAGAAGTTGACCACCGCACCAATTCTCGCTGTGCCAGAACCAGACACTAACTACGTGGTGTATACCGATGCATCAAAAGTTGGACTCGGACGTGTACTTATGCAGAATGGGAAAGTGATTGCGTATGCATCAAGGCAGTTGCGGCCGCATGAGTTGAACTATCCGACGCATGACTTGGAGTTGGCAGCAGTTGTACATGCTTTGAAGATTTGGAGACACCATCTTTATGGAGTTCGATGTGAGATATATACGGACCATAAAAGCCTCAAGTACTTCTTTGAACAAAAGGATTTGAACATGCGCCAGCTTAGATGGCTTGAGTTGGTGAAGGATTATGATTGCAGTATAAACTATCACCCAGGAAAGGCGAATGTAGTGGCTGATGCCCTAAGTAGAAAGTCTCAACCTCAATTGGCCACTTTTCTCACGAACGAAGAGAACTTGATACACGAGTTCAGTAAAATGCGATTGGAGGTAGTGAGAGCACCCGAGACAGTGGAAGGAATGATCGCCATCTTGGTAATGGAACCCAACCTAAGGGTTAGAATCGTGGAAGCTCAAAGACGCGATACTTTACTTGAGAAAATCCGTTCGGAAGTGAGGACAGGGGAGAAAGAATATTTTCACGAGGAAGCGGATAGTGCCCTCACATTTAAGGGCAGGTTGTGCGTGCCTAGAGACGAAAGGCTTAGGAATGAAATCATGAGGGAAGCACACGAAACACCGTATACTGCGCACCCAGGGAGTACCAAGATGTATCGAGATATGAAGAGACAATTTTGGTGGAATGGCATGAAAAAGCATGTAGCGGCATTTGTGGAGAGGTGTCTAGCATGTCAGCAAGTGAAAGCTCTACATCAACGACCTTATGGGAGACTACAACCACTTGAGATACCGGAGTGGAAATGGGAGCACATTGCAATGGATTTCGTGACAGGATTACCGAGATCACAACGAGGAAATACTGTTATTTGGGTGATTATTGATGGTCTCACAAAATCTGCTCACTTTGTGCCGATTCGTGATACCTATGGAGCCAATAAGTTGTCTAAGATGTATGTGAAAGAGATTATACGTCTACATGGAGTACCAGTTACTATTACATGTGATCGTGATGCGAAGTTTACCTCTAGATTTTGGATGAGCCTACAACGAGAGTTAGGCACTAAGTTGAATTTCAGCACTGCATTCCACCCGCAGACTGATGGGCAATTAGAGAGGACGATACAGACTTTGGAGGATATGTTGAGAGCCGTAGTGCTAGATCGAGGAGTAGGTTGGGAGGAAGTGTTGCCACTAATAGAGTTCGCTTACAACAATAGTTATCAGGCAACTATTAACATGGCCCCGTATGAGGCATTGTATGGGAAGAAGTGTAGATCACCACTTTAGTGGGATGAAGTGGGTGAGAGAAGAGTTCTTAGACCAGACACAGTGGAAGAAATGATTGAGATTGTTTGAAAAATTCGTGAGAGGATCAATGAAGCTCAGGATCGACAGAAATCATATGCTGATGTTCGAAGAACTGATCTCCAATTTGAGGCAGGAGATAAAGTTTTTCTGAAGGTAGCCCCGTCAAAAGGAATAACTCGGTTCGGTGTGAAAGGCAAGTTGAGACCACGATTTATTGGACCTTATGAGATTCTCGACAGAGTGGGTACCATAGCGTATAGATTGGCGCTACCACCAAGCTTTGGGAGAGTACACAACGTTTTCCATGTGTCACAATTGAGAAAGTATATGTTCGACCCTAACCACATAATTCATCAAGAGGAGATGATGATTTTGAATCCGAATTTGAGTTACGAAGAAAAGCCCGAAGCCATTCTGGATCGGAAAGTGCAAGAGTTGAGAAATAAGTCTATTGCCTCGGTAAAGGTTCGATGGAGGAATCACGGTGTTGAGGAAGCTACGTGGGAATTGGAAGACAAGATGAGGGAGAAGTACCCAGAGTTGTTTGAATGATCTAAGCAAATTTCGGGACGAAATTTTTGTTAAGATGGGTAGATTGTAAAGCCCGCCTTTTTCCTTTCTTTTTGGGGTATTTTTTTGATTTATTTAAGCGTCCTTGTTTTGTTTCGACAATCTATGAATATGTTTTATCGAAAGATCGACGAATGTTTTGAATCGTGTTGTTGATTAATTGTGTGGTGTAAATTGTCGACGAGATTGACGCGAGAATCGTCGATGGGAAAATTTCGGCGTTCGTTTACAATGTACTTGGAATAACACCAAAGTACTAAAATAATAAAACACCACAATTTAATCAATGTACTAAAATAATAAAACACCACAATTTAATCAATGTACTAAAATTATATATATTTGGGCCTATCATCTTTGTCTTTTTTTAGCCCATTTATTCTTATTCAATTGGGCTACTTTTAATATAGCCATTATTTCCTTAATTCAATTTTTTTCAGCAGAGATTTTCTTCCTCCCCTCAACTCACGTTGAAACCGCCCCACTCTTCTCACCCCTAAATCTTTCCCGTATCTTTAACAACCATTCCTCTATATTACTCCCAACACCAGCTCATATATTCAAAATCGGAGGAAAGTAACATAGAGAAATCTTCTACGTTCCAATTGCTCGATCAAACTAAAGGTATTATCCCTTCAAATTCAATTCTGCGAGTACAAAATCGCAATTTACTGACTCCTGCCACAATTCTTGCTTGACATCACAGTTTGAGGATAAAAAAAATACAAAACTACCGTGAATTCAATTCCTTCAGCTGCTAGGCAATTTTTCCTCTCCAAAGGTATATCAATTTCTTCTGCAATAACCTAGATTTCGTGCATCTCATAAGCTCTGTAACCAATCTAACAATATGGTAATCAAAACAAAATCGAATAAAGATTGAACCTTTAACGAACCGGTTTGGAATCGGAGGCGTCGGGGCTGTTTTGGGGTAGATCGGGGCAACGGAGTGGGTGAGACTGACCGACGACGCTACTGACAGCAGCGGCGTCGTGTCTCCCGGCAGCGACGACAGCGTCTCCCGGAGGGGACGGAGCAGCGGCGTATGACGGAGGCAGTGGCGGTGGACGAATCGACGGCGGGGATAGCTCAGTTGGGAGTGGCGGTCGCCGGTGTGGGGAGTGCCAGGAAAATGGGAGGAACTGCCCGATTTCGGGTGAAGAAGAATTAGAGAGAGATAGGGAGAGAGAGAATGAGTAAAAGGGCGTGAAGAAGATGATGTACTATGCTGAGCTTTTGTGTTGTTTTTAAAATGGAATTGGGCCTTTTGCTTGGTTAAAAGAATCGGGCCTCACAATTAAAATTGAGGTCTTGATTTAGTTTTTGGGTTTTGTTGGGAGTCACTAATTAAGTTTGGAGAAATAAGGGTGGGGTGATATAATTAAGTCTCGGGATTTTAATTGAATTGTTGGGTCAATAATAAAATTTAATCGTGGGGAAATATTTAATTAGCTCCCGAATAATTTGAAGTACGAATAATTTCATCTTAAATCCGAAATAAATATTTTTTTTAAGGAAATGAAGGCGAGAATTTAATTATACGCTTAAATAAATTTTGGGAACTTATTTCGACATCGTGGTGGAAATGCGAGGAGCCAACGGAGGAATGCGGCCACTGAATATTCGAAAACCGAGAAACGAGACAAACGACTTTAATTAGGGTGCATGCATCTTATTCATTTACTTGATTCATTGTGTTGATTTATGTGTTATTTAAAATGCTAAAGGTGATTCCTTGCAAGCGGGACGTGATATCGAGGGAAAGGAAATTAATTGAGGAGTTAAGCATTTGAGGTGGGCTTTCTTTTTAAATAAGGACTATGTCCTAAATACTTTTTATGTGAAAGGAGGTGGAAAGTGTTTGTCTTGCCATGTTTTGTATTTGAATGAACCTATCTGAAGTGGCTATGCCATGTATGTTTAATCGAATTCGGGTCCCAGTAGGGCCGCAAACCCTGCTCGGACTAGTGCACGATCAACCGTGCTTTCTATCCGTAGAAAATGCGGGCGTGACATCAATGATTCAACATGTGACAAAACAATTTCCCTAAGAAGTCTGGTGTTTCGAAAATATTTTTGGAAGATTATATTTTTTCTTTGTTTGGTAATTTTTTACTTTTTGGAAAGCAATTAAACTATTTACACTTTCAATTGAGTACTCTCGAGGTCCCCTAGTTCAGTGTATAGATTAAAAATGCATTCCCATTTACCTGACCCAGGAATTCGTCGAGAGCACTTACTCACTAGACCGATTAGGCGATAATAGAGAGTGCGCGTAGTGGCACTTCCTCCACCACACACAACTCTGAATTATCCCTAAAAACTTTGACTCGATGACCATTAACAAGGAAAGGGACAGAGTTCGAGGCACTTCACTGGATTTCCTCAGCTCCATTTGCTCGAAGGCCAACAATCGTGTATGGCCCAATCCACTTGGACTTCAGCTTCCCAGGCATTAGCTTGAGCCTGCATTGGAAAAAGAGAACCTTCTGAACCACTTGTAGTTCCTTGACCCGAAGATTTTTATCATGCCAGAGTTTTGTCTTCTCTTTTTACCACATTGCGGATTCATACGACTCCAGCCTTAACTCTTCCAGCTCCTGAAGTTGCAGTTTCCTCTCTTCCTCACAAGCCTGGGGTCTCATATTAATCTCCTTCGCCGCCCAATATGCTCTATGCTCCTCTCCCACGGGCAGATGGCACATCTTGCCAAACAGCAGCCGGTAGGGAGACATCCCAATAGGAGTCTTATACGCAGTCCTGTAAGCCCATAATGCATCGCCGAGCCTCTTGCTCCAGTCCTTCCTTGACGGGTTCACCGTCTTCTCCAAAATTACCTTGATCTCCTTGTTCAAGATCTCTGCCTGCCCGTTAGACTGAGGAAGGTACGGGGTAGAAAGCCTGTGGTGGACTCCGTATTTTCTCATCAGAGCTTCTATGGTTCGGTTACGGAAATGCATCCCTTGGTCAAATATAATAGCTCGGGGCACACCGTACCTGTTAAAAATGTTAGCTCCAAGAAACTTAGCCACCTCTTTTGATTCACAAGAAGTGGTAGCCTTGGCTTCTATCCACTTCGACACATAATCTACGACCACAAGGATGTACGTATTTTTCCCGTACGAAGATGGAAATGGACCCATGAAATCCATCCCCCAGAGGTCAAAGATTTCACAGACGATTACTGGGACCTGCGGCATCTCATCTCTCTTCGAAATTCCTCCAGTTTGCTTGCATCTCTCACAGTTTTGACAGAATTCAAAAGAGTCCCTGTGTAATGTAGGCCAATAAAATCCACTGTCTAGGACTTTCCTCGCAGTCTTCCTCCGTCCAAAATGACCGCCACACGCCAACGCATGGCAATGATTAAGTACATCCCTCTGCTCCCACTCGGGAATACATCTCCTGATTATTTGGTCAGCTCCTATCTTCCACAAGTAAGGATCGTCCCATAAATAATACTTAGCCTCGCTCTTAAGCTTCATCTTCTCGGTCCGGGAAATTTCTTGTGAACTAGGCACCTCTCCTGTGACCAAGTAATTTGCCAGGTCTGCGAACCATGGTTCCGCGTTCAACTGAAACTTCCCTTTTTCAGTATCTTCTGGACCTGCTATCACCATTATTGCCTCCCAACTGATAGGTCTAGGAGATCCTCCTATGTAGTACAGATGTTACTCTAGGAAGGCGTCTGGTATAGCTTCCCTAGTTTCTCCCTAGAAGATCCGACTCAGATGGTCAGCCACTTTATTCTCCGTCCCCTTTTTGTCTCTCACCTCCCAGTCAAACTTCTGAAGAAGCAACACCCACAGGATTAACCTAGGCTTTGATTCCTTTTTCACCAGTAAGTACTTGATAGCTACGTGATCGGGAAAAACTATCACCCTCGACCCCAGTAAGTATAGTCAAAATTTCTCAAATGAATACACGACTGCTAACATTTCCTTTTCCGTGGTGTCATAGTTTTTCTGGGCCTGGTTGAGTGTCTTCAAGGCATAGAAGATCACGTAACTTTTCCGTCAATCCTTTGACCTAGTACCGCCCCAACTGTGAAGTCGCTTGCATCACACATTAATTCAAACGGCAGACTCCAGTCGGGTGCCCTGATGATAGGGGCAGATACTAATTTATCTTTCAATAATTGAAAAGCCTTCTTACACTCTTCGTCGAAGACGAAATCAACATCATTGTGCAAAAGGTAGGTGAGCAGCTGGGCAATCTTCGCGAAGTCCTTTATGAATCTTCTATAAAAACCTGCATGCCCTAGGAATCCCCTGACTTCTTTCTGATTCGTAGGGTAAGGTAATTTCGAAATCACATCGACCTTTGCTTGGTCCAACTGTATGCCCTTCTCCGAGACTACATGCCCCAAGACAATTCCCTCGGGTACCATGAAGTGACAATTTTTGAAGTTAAGGACCAAATTCTTTTCCCGGCATCTCCTCAATACTACGTCCAGGCTAGCTAAACAGGAATCGAAAGAGTTCCCATATACGGTGAAGTCATCCATGAAAATCTCGATACAATCCTCTAGTAGATCTGAGAAGATACTCATCATGCAGCGTTGAAAAGGGCCTGGCTCATTGCACAGCCCAAACGGCATCCTTCTATAAGCAACACGTAAAAGTAGTCTTCTCTTGGTCTTCATGATCTACATAGATCTGGAAGTATCAACTGTATCCGTCAAGGAAGCAAAAATATTTCTTTCCAGCCAGCCTCTCTAGCATCTGATCAATGAAGGGTAGGGGGAAATGATCCTTCCTGGTTGCTTCATTCAACTTCCTGTAATCGATGCACATCTTCCACCCAGTAACAATACGAGTGGGCACTAATTCATTCTTGTCATTCTTGACTACCTGAGTTCCGGACTTTTTAGGCACCATGTGAAACGGACTAACCCATTCACTGTTTGGTATGGAGTAAATGATGCCTAAGGAAAACAGCTTCAAAACTTCCTTCAGAACTTCCTCCCTCATGTTTGGATTTAGCTTACGTTGCGGATCTCTATAGGCCTTAGCTCCTTCTTCCAACCTGATGTGATGCATGCAAAGATCCGGACTGATTCCTACTAGGTCTGAGAGAGTCCATCCTATACTGATTCCTACTAGGTCTGAGAGAGTCCATCCTATTGCCTTCTTGTTCCTTCTGATTAACTCCAGTAGATCTCTTTCCTGTTCCTCGGTCAAGTTGTTGTTGACGATGACCGGGAAAGTCTCATTCTCTTCCAGATAGACATACTTGAGGCCTGGTGGGAGTGTTTTCAGTTCCTCCTTGGGGGTACTTGTTTCCTGGGGCAAGGGATTTTTTTCCGTCGCATCTGTAATCATTCCCTTAGCAGACCCAAAAGAATTTTCCATGCTAGCTACTTGGGCTAATTCCCTTGACCTGGCTGACCTCGGATTTTTACAAAACTCCGAAATAGCTTCGGCTAACTCTTCATCCGTTAATTCCTTCGTGTGCATTGCCTCACACCAACCAGCTACCTCTCTGTCAATAGAGTAACTTAACTCTGAATTTTCAATCTGCTCCTGCATCAGCTCGGTCTCAAGATATTCCTAGACCAGGGGGTTAATAACATTGACAACATGCAAATTCTCAATATCTAAAGGTTTCTTCATTACTTCATCTATACTAAATGTATATTTTTCCCCATTATAGTCCAGGCATATTGTCCCATCAAAAACATCGATAATGGTCTTGGCGGTACGCAAAAAAGGTCTTCCTAAGAGCACGCCACTAGACTCAGCAGATTCATTATCACTCATTTTAATAACATGGAAATCAGCCGGATACAGAAAATCTTGGACCTTGACTATAACATTTTCCAAAACTCCCTCTGGACAAATACACGACCTATCCACCAATTGGATTACTACCTTCGTATCCACAATTCCTACTCCTACTAACTTCTTATATATGGAAAGCGATAAAACATTTATCGACGCCCCAAATCACACATAGCATGCTCAATTCTGACATCACCAATGGAAATGGGTAAGGTGAACATAACTGGATCAGTGCGTTTCTGAATCACTGCTGACATGCTCTATCCAATCAGTATCTTCCCACTGGGTCTTGTCTTCCCAGCGATGATTTCTTTGTTGAATTTGCTGAAGACCGGCAGTTTCAAAGCCTGTAAGAACGGTAAGTTGATCTCCAACATTCCAAAGATATCCATAAAATCCACCGGTTCATCCTTCTTCTTCTTAGCCTCTCCTCGGTGCGGGAATGGTTTCAATTGTTTCCCTGCACCTGTTGACCCTCCAGCTGAAAGCTCTTCCGTTTCCTTCTTCACTCCTTCATTCTCCGCTTCTGGCTCTAGGTCTAGGAAAAATGGTTCAGCCACACTAGGTAGCGGTTTCCCCATATCACCTTCCTGAATGTCATCTCCTCTTAAGGTACTCCCTATCGTCAAATTTCCAGGTTCAGGACTGAGTTCTTCCCTTCCTTGCCTTCCCCGGAAGGTGTTTCTTCATTCATCTTCATCACTGGGCTTTCATAACCTCGTCCAAATCTTAAAGTGATTTGACTGATGTTAGCTCTATCAGGTGGCCTTACTGAGGTAGGAATCTTTCCTTCGTTCCCTCGCTTCTCGCTCAAGGAGGTTGCGATCTGGGACATTTGCTTTGCCAACATGTCCATTGCTGCCTTCTGCTCCAATTGAGCGTCTTGAAGCTTATGCACCACGTCATTGTTGGATTGCAGGTTGTTCTGCATATGCTGTTGAGAACTGACTAGATCATGCACCATATCATCAAGATTCCTTGGTGGTTTAGAATTGGGTTGGTCGGGATTTGGTCCTGAACCCTGGTTCGGTCCACTCCCTTGGTTCTGGTGAAATTTCTCTAACCTCCTGAACTGTTGTTGTACTGATTTCCTGGCCTTGATTCCCTTGGTAAGTAGGTTGGGAGTTCTGATAATTTCCTGGGGAATTCCTTTGGTGTGGCGGTACATTCCCCTGGTGATTTTGATTCATGTTCCCTCAATTAGAATGATCACCCTGATTCCGGTTGTTCCAGTTGTTCTGCCCCTCCTGATTTCTCCCAGTCCAGTTAGTTTGCCTTTCTGGTTGTTGTATAAACTGGGTGTTCTGTTGTGGAGGTGGTTGGGTCGGGTCATTGTCAGACCATCTAAAATTGGGATGGTTTCTCCATGGTGCATCCCTTTGTCTCCCTTGATTCCAACTCCCATCTGGATTCCAACTCCCCATCGAATTAACCTGGGCCTGGTAATCTCCTTCTTGAGGGCCATAGTATTGCTGGGGTGAACTTCTCCTGGACCTGGAGGCTTCTCCTTCTCTTGTGAGGCTGGTGGATTAGTCTTCTCGATTGCATTCAGTAGTGCTTTCTCAAGCCTATCTATTCTCGCCTCGACTCTTTCGTCATCTTGCTCCCTCAGCACATTTGCTGACCCTCTCCTCACAATATTCCTCGGGCTGTCGTACGCATTTTTGGCCTCTATCAACTTTCCCAAGATCTCTCTCGCTTCACTTCCTTTTTTCTTCGTAAAATTTCCCCCGCTCGAGGAATTCATCAGATCCTTGGATTCAGGGTTTGCTCCTTCATAAAACAGATAATAAATTTATGCCTCGATCATTCTATGATTCGGGCAAGCATCTAACAATCCCTTAAATCGTGACCAATATTGACTCAGAGATTCATCATACTCCTGCTTACACTCTACGATTTCCTTCTCAAGAGCGTTTGTCTTGTTTGAAGAGAAAAAGTAATCCAGAAACTCCAACTTGAAATCTCTCCATGTCCGGATGGAATCCTGAGGCAGCCTCAGCAGCCATGTGTTAGCCTCTCCCTTGAGAGCAAATGGAATTGCGCGTAGGCGATAATCTTCCTCTGTTGTGTCGTTGGGCCTTTTCTGAATACTGCACAGCTTGCTAAACTCATTTAGAAACTTGTATGGACACTCGTTCCTACGCCCGAAGAACGTCGGTAGAATGCCTAGCACATTTATCTTAATATCGACTACCTGCGCCATGTCTCTGATCTCTACCTCCTCTGTTTTTGTTTCTGAAATCGACTCGGGATCCACTCTTCCTGACGAACTCCAATCCTCGTCACTTTCTGAACCAAATGGAAATGGATCTCCTGTAGATAATCCAGATCTGGTGGTGACCATAGATGCTGACTCTCTGTCCTTCCAAGTAAACCGATCGTTCCTCCACCCAGATGAGTTACCCCAGTGTCCAAACCGTGAGCCTCTGCTCATAAACTGAAAATAAAAAGAATAGAAAAATCAAAACTATGGAAGCCAAAATCTCTAAACACAATCCATCCCCGGCTACGGCGCCATTTGAAGCAGATCGGAATGATTAGAGTGTGCTTTTGTGCTAGGTCAAGCTTCGCAAACCCAGAGAATCAGCTAGATCACAAGGTCTAGGAACTCAGAGGATCTTCGAAGTCTCGGTCGTTGGACACACTAACTCCGCGTTCAAAACCCTCAACCCGCGATACTATGATTTAGTACAGCGAAGCAGGGATCGATCCCACGAGGACAGATGCGCAAGAAGGCATTTAAGAGACTCTAGAAAAGAGGTTGGCTGCTGCCACGCACTTTTGGGTTGAGAAATTATAACTAGGTTGGGGAATGAAAACTGACACTAGACCTAGGAAATTGAAAACATCATGTAAACATGGAACATCATCTTAACTTTAATACCTCAAACAAACTTCCTCGACCTAGTAAACGATTTCCTAATCTAACGAAACAGAGATCAAACATGTAGTGGGTACCATTTCCAGAAACGGTAAAGTACAAATGAAAAGCTGCAACTAACTAACTCAGCATTTAACAAACCACAATCTGCATCTCGTTACCTGATTCAAACACGAACATGGAGAAAACAGAGTAATAATCCAGATTCAAACAGAACATACAAATTCGGACGTCGGAAACTGACGATTAATCGGAAACCAACAGTCTACTTCTACTAGACGAAGTAAACAGAACACAGAAATGAAACATTAAATTCATGCACAATCAACCAACTCAGCTTCAGTTCCACATGTCGAACGCTTAATCCACTCCGGATCCAAGCAATCCAAACCAAACTGCAACCAAAAACAACTCCATTAACTCCGCTACAACAGATCCACTCCGATCAACGACAATCCAACCACGATTCAACTCTAATTCAACAGATCAAGTGCGAAAAGCATCCATTCAAGTAAATAACCACAAACTCAGAATCAAACATACTCAAAACTTGAAATCAACATCGGCATGACAGAAAATAGAAATTGCATAGATAGCTAAACGAGTTTCTACAGTTAACAAAAGCCTAGCTTCAATCCGCGAAGACTCGGTGGAATTTCCAGCAGAAAACTTAAAATGAAAGCAGTAAATTGTTTCTTCACCCTTCGTAAGGACGGTGGTACACAATAGCTAACCGAAAGTGAAACCCGCACCCCTCTTCAATTCCAAATATCCCAAGTGTGTAAAAGTGTGTGAGTGAGCCTAGAGCCGAAAAAAATTAATATTATATCCTCCTCCCTTTTTCTAATTGCATGCTCTCTCTTATATAGATACAGAGGTGATCTTCTAGAAGCCTTCGCATGAAATCTCTGTTCTGCCCTTCAGCTTAGCGATCTCCTCTGTCTGGCTATTTTTACTTCAAAATGCTCACTTTATTGCCAAATTTCCTTCGCCAGGCAATTGTCTTCCTTTCTTCCTTGGTCTGGCGATATCTTCCACACACCTGGCTTAAAAATGCGTTAGACCCGTAAATTGTTGAATTTAACCCCTTAACCGATGCATGAAATTAGCCTTATCAACAACCACGGCCACCAGAATTTCACCCCATTTCCAAGTGCGCAGAGAAATAAAAGTAAAGTGAGCTTTGGAGAGGAATGAGCTAAGAACCAAGACTGAATGGATCAGCCTCTTCTTAAGATGGTTGTCCCTTTTTATAGTTGATGCTCGGATCCCTAGGGTACCTTTTTGTTGACTTGACATTTATGCTCTTCGCTTCACATCTGCTCTTGCCACCGCTTCCATGATCCCTCCTAGGTCGGTTTGGCGAATGGCGTTCTTCACTTCAAATTCTCCTAGATTGCATCTGCCCGGTCGATTTGTATCTGTTTCCTGGATCCGGCAGATTTTCTACACACATGAACTTATAAACACACGTTAGCTCATTGAAATCACAGAAATTTACCACATAACTAATGCATGAAACAAACCTTATCAATAAGATAAGACAACTAACTTATAACTAGTTCTAGTTGTTTATAGATTAAATAAGGTAACTAACTTATAACTTATTGAGTTGTTGGCTAATTAAAAGCTATTGAAAGTTAATTATATTATACGAATTTAACCCGGCCACTGCCCGAGCAACGTGATGAGGTAGACAACACCGAGGACTAGCCGAGAGTTATTAGAAGTCTGAAGAACACGACTATGACAACACAAGAGGAGTGAGGAACAATTGACCGCATCGCCAGAGGAAGTCGCCTGAGCTGTATGGGGTCTATGTCCCCCGCTAGACTAGTCTTGTCTATTTATTTAGATTATTTATTTAATTTATTTATTCAGATTAGTTATTTTGATGTAGAGTGTCGAGTGTTTTATAAACTTCTTTCGGATTTTCTTTGTGGGCTTTTCAAAGACTTTCCTGGTGCACTATTCAATACATTAACAATATTCTAGACATTAATCACCACACCTCTTTGATCTTGTCTAGCACTTGTAGACATTAATCTGCACCTATTTATAAGTTAAAGTAGTGTATAGCCAATATCATATGATCAATGTTATGTTAACAATGATTAGAAATTGACAATCATTGAGACCTCGTCTTTCAGTAAATAGCAAGAAAGACATCTCACTGTTACATCCGATCAGTGTTATACCACACCATTGTCGTTTATTTCCTAAAGGTGACGGAAAGATGCGGACTGACACTGCAACCTTTCGCGATACGTAAATAAAGATTATCTAAGTTGTGAAATTCTATTTCTCTTTTGCAAAGCATTGCATAGAACCAACTTGTTACCTTACCGTGAACGATGCCCACAACCAGTCTTTACTAAACAAAAGAATTAGACTTTGTTTGCTTCTTCTTAACTTAAATGATTGAGAAACAACTTATAAATGTACAAGCAAACACAATGATGCACTATTTTTTAGCACTACAACTACAAGCAAGTATACAAGGCCGAAATAGTATTGCTAAAGGTCAGTACTGGGATATCGAACTCATGGAATATATTGCAACTGGTTATCATGTACTAAGCGTCAAATAATATCTAGAGAAACAAGAGTTTTGGGTTGGATTAATTAACTAGGTAGAAATAAATGAAGCAAATAAATAAAACATTCAAATAACCAAAGTAAATCAGGCAAAGAGTGGAATTCTAAGGATAGAGCTTTCACAATTATGGTTACACAAAACACAGTTATGATACCATAGCACCGTTCACGCATTACTATAACGAGTCACATAAGTATTGGCCATGCGGCACAATGTAGATCACGGACCCTAGGGGCGTCAATCTCTAGATTTGTAACTCCTAAAAGATCCTCAGACTCCTAATGTTCTTACTCTTAATTAACAGTGTTGTTTTAAGCGAAACTAATTGTAAAGTCAACTAAGCTCTTCTAACTCGCAAAGCACTCTCACGATTATGTTGCAAATCAATAAATCATCACAGAATGCATCACTCAAACGTGAAGCAATTATCCATCACTTAGAACAAAAGCATGCAATGAACAAAACGGATACCAAAATTGGAATATAAACCAATAAAATTTACTAACACATCCCAAGAATTCTTATAGTTTAGCGTGTGTATGATAAATTCCTAGATCGAGCTGCCAAGTCAACTGAATCCACTGAACACTAGGTCCAGGAACTCAAGGCGACACGGAAGACTGTAGCTATGGACACACAAACTCTTGCGTTTCAAAGATCCCTCAACCCGTTATACTATAGACTAGTATAGGGAAGCAAGGGGTCGATCCCACGAAGATGGACGCGCAAGAAAACATCTAGAAATTTTTTGGTTAGAAAACGGCTGCTGCCACGCAAACTTTGGTTGAGGTATTCTACTTCTAGACCTAGGCGCAAAATTAGATACTAGACCTAGTAAACTGTAAACAACAGGCAGTGCTTCGACATCCTTAGAACTTCGGAATTTTAAACCTACTTCCTATATAGAGCAAACGATTACTAACTATAGCTAAACAGGAACAACTAAAGATTGGGAACCAACTTCCAGAAATATCAAGTACGGAATTAAAGCTGCAACTAACTAACAAAGCATCTAACTGACAACGACATGCATCACATCAACTAAATCAAACACAAAGATGGAAGAAATAGAGCATATACCGAGATTCACTCAAAATATAAAAATTCGGACACTGGAAACTTGCAAACAACCAGAAATAGAACAGATCTACGTATACTAGGTGGAATGAAATGAAAACACGAAAGTTAGGCATAAGTCTCAATCACTCTTCAGATCCAACTCTGGATCCAAGTCATCCGAACCCAAGTAGCAAGCGACATCAACTTCCTGGTTCCCGATTCACCCAGATCTACTTCGATCAACCCCCAGATTCCAGCAATTTCACCAAACTCGTCAACCAACACAAAACATAAACACCCAACTCAGCAACTACAACAAACGCAAAATAATGAACACCCATAATCGAAATCAACAAAACTCGGTAATGGCGGAAAATAGAAATTTCATTAACTAAAGCAATTCGACAGTAAACAAAGCCGAGCTCCGAACGGCGAAGCTCGGTGAAATTCACGACAGAAAACTAAAATGAAAGCGGTTTAAATTGTTTCTTATCCCTCCACGAGGACGGTTTTACTCCGACAACTAACTCGCAACTAGTGACCCAGAACTGCCCTACAATTTCCCCATCAAAACCCAAAAGTGTGTAGAAGTAAAGTGAGTTGCAAACTAAATTTGTTACTGAGGTCCCCACCGAGAGGATCCCTCCAGATTGCATGCTTCCTTCCTTATATAGGCACGGTAGGATCTTCTAGAAACCTTTGCAGAAATCTCCATTATGCCCTTCAGCTTCACGATCCCTCCGTCTAGTTGTTTCCTCCGAATTTGCTCACTTATTCACCATAATTGCATGGTCCTTGGAATCCACCTTCTCTGTTCCTCGACCTGGTGAATTCTTCTACACAATTGGCTTAAAATATGTGTTAGACCTTATAATTGTATGAATTTAACCCCTAGACCTATGCATGAAATTAGCCTTATCAAACTGTTCACACTTAAACCTTGCTTGTCCTCAAGCATGAAAGACAAGAAAAAGATATAAGGCGAATTTTGGTGCACAGTTCCCATGAACGACTATACAATAAAGTCATGAACACTACTCCAACTACTAGACCTAGACATACTACAGACTCAAAATGAAACACTTAAAGAAAAACACATAAGCATGAACTAGTTTCAATTTTTAGGCGATCGTCCCCACAAGCTTAAGTTCGATCTGATTGTCTACAGTCTTCAAATCCTCCTCCTCCCTTCAAGATAGCCTATGGACTTCCCAATTGTTGGATTCACTCGATCACTCATTCCTCACCAGGGATGTTAGGATCGAATCACTCTTAAGTTAATGTTATACCACTGATGCATCGGGTTATGAGAGTTTCGCTTTCCTACAGTCCTCCTTTTTACTTCCTGGGTCAAGTTACTACTGTTTCCTGCCCTTAGGAATTTTTTCTTTTGCTACCATTTTTTTTATATTTCTTTTCCTCTGGACTTCGTCCATCTTATACCTCCGAAAATTTTTATTTTATTTTCTTCCTCCCCTGGACTTCGTCCAGCTTATACCTCCAGAACCCAATTTTTATTTCTCTCCTTAACACTCTTTTCCCCAAGCATTCAGTGGCGGCCTCTTTTATACACGTTAGCTCACAATGTATAGGCTTATAACTCACATTTATGGTGAGGCTTCACAACTAGGTCATCTAAGGCATCCTCTATCATCCTTACTTCATTCAAACCGAATTCAGCTTATTAAGGAAAAAGGCCTCAAAGTTTACATGCATCATATCTTCAATTGCTCTCACTAAGGGAATCTTGCCTTATTATATTCACCAGCTCATGCGAACACAAACACAGAACCTAAAAAAACTACAGACTCTTAGACCTAACAGATTATTTACATGCTTGACACTAACTGCACTAACTGCTCTCCCCCTCCCACTTCATTCATGCTTGTCCCCAAGCAATCCCAATGAGGTGGAATAGGGCAGTTAGTGGCGACAACAAAACAGAGATCTTAGACACAAATAAAACACAAACTTCTCACACTTAGACCAAGAATTGGGCTAAGTGGGAGAAGACACAAACATCAACTAACAGAACGTATATACACAACAATCTTCTCATACTTAGGCCAAGCAATGGGCTAAGTGGGTGAAGATATACACAGAAAATACAAATAAAAAACACATGCTACATTAACAAAAACTTCTCACACTTAGACCGAACATCAGGCTAAGTGGGAGAAGTGTAACAGAAAAAAGCCAAAACATGTGAACAAAAACAACATCTTCGCACACTTAGATCAAACATTGGGCTAAGCTTGGGAAGGCACAATACATATATGCAGAATAAAGCAAGCTGGGCAAGGAACATAGATAAAACGAAAAGAAAGAAGAAAAGAAAAACAGAAAAGTAAAAGTTACTTGTTCATGGGGGATTTAATTCTGGGGCGGTACGTAAGGTCGGGTCACTTTTGCTTTCTTTCTTGCCGGCGAATCCGGCTTCTCATGCTCTGTCTCACTCGGTTGCCTGGTCAATGTCTTCTTCACAGTCAGGGACTTTGATGCCGACGAGGCTAGCAAGCGTTTAGATGCGGGTGGAGGACGCTGTAGAGATGAACTTCCTGGCCTAGGGTGGGTGGACACCGTGCTGGGTCCAGTAGTCAATATCGCCTGGGGCGCGGAGCAATTCTCCTTCAACCATTTGGTCATCATCATTATCAATTGGACAACCTCCTTCATCTGATCACTGTTGGTCGACGACATCCCCGCCAACTCCTTCATACTACCCCGTAGGGCCACCATCTCCTCTGTGATCATCCTAATTTCTAATCTCATCCATCCTACCTCCTTTCTCATCTCCTCAACTTCAATCTTAGCTGTAGATTCGACAACTTCTGGTTCTCGCTTTACCTGGGGTTCCACTTGGCCGACTTCATAGAAACACTCCTCCTTCCCGTGCATGTACAACAGCCCGTTGTTGAAAAAATAGTCGACGTTAAAGGCTTCTAGGGGCTTACACATAACCACTTCAGGGGCTGACTTGGCGATCTTTAGTATTATGTTCCTCTGAAGATAAGCCCCTAAAAGGTGACACGTGTACTTATGTCGGGAAGGATTGGCAGTCATTTGGTGGCATGCCTGGGCTAACCAGTAGCCTAAATGCACTCTTACTCCCGTGGCCATGCACCAAGTAAAGTATAAATCCGCCGTTGTCAAGGCTGAGTTCGCAGTCCCCATGAGATTGTAGCTGATGAAGGTCTGAGCAAATCGGAGTATGCGATTCTCAATATGAAACCCCTTTGAAAGACTTGTTTTAAACTGTCCTACCTTTAGGTGGGTGATGAATTCCCAAGCTGGTGTGGCTTGAAATCGGGTGTAAACTTCGGCGCTCCAACCACCCGATCATTCCATAGCCCTTCATCGTCCTCCGTACGCGTAAACAGTCCCATTCGGAGGGACCATTCTCGTATACTCATTTCATACTACACAGTGAATAGGCGGAAAGTGATGGAATCGGCAGATCCGGCGGTGCTTCCTGCAGTTGATGTGTTCTCCATTGCTCGGATCTGAAAATTTCTCAAAAACTTTGAAAGAAATTACGTTTAGGGTTAGTGAAAAGTTGGGTACCGCGAGAGAGAATTGGGGATTTTTTTGAGAGAGAAAGTTTGGATTGAGAAAATAGAGTATAAGGAGTGGAAATGGTAAAAGTGGGTAAGGGCGCGTACGGATATGCAGGCGGTTGCAGGCGTGACATAAGCAACCATTTGCTTTCCCATAAAGTAGTTTTTAAATTTCAAAACTGTCCACTTCCCTCCCAAACTAAGTTTATCTGCGTCATGTGAATGTTACTCCCGCGATACCACACTTAGGGAAAAAAAAGAAAATGAAACGCTAGTCGTCCAGGTCAAGGAAAAAGAATAACAAAACATTTTCCCTGAAAAGACTGATGTTTCGAAAATATTTTTTTTTTTAGAAAATTAATTTTCTTCTTTGTTTGGAATTTTTTCTTTTATAAAACCCAGCTAAATATTTACACCTTCAATTAAACACTCTCTAGATACCATTCACAAGAAAGGGAGTAGAGTTTGCGGCACTTCCCTGGATCTCCACTGCTCCATTTGTGCGAAGACTTATGATAGTGTAAGGTCCAACCCATTTGGATTTTAACTTTCCCGGTAGCAGTTTGAGTCTGGACTGAAACAAGAGAACCTTCTGTCCTACTTGTAGTTCCTTGACCCGGAGATTTTGGTCGTCCCAAAGCTTCGTCTTCTCCTTATACCACATTGCGGACTCATAAGACTCAAGTCTTAATTCCTCTAGTTCTTGAAGCTGTAGTTTCCTCTCTTCTTTACACGCCTGAGGGTTTATGTTAATTTCCTTGACCACCCAATAGGCCTTGTGTTCCACACCCACAGGCAAATGGCACATCTTACCAAACACTAGCTTGTAGGGTGACATTCCAATAGGTATTTTATAGGCTGTCCTGTTGGCCCATAGTGCGTCGTCAAGCCTCTTACTCCAGTCTTTTCTTGACGGATTCATGGTTTTCTCTAGTATTGCCTTGATCTCTCTATTTGATATTTCTGTCTGCCCATTTGACTGAGGATGATAAGGTGTAGACAGCCTGTGGTGCACTCCATATTTTTTCATTAGAACTTCTATCATCCGATTTCGGAAGTGTGTCCCCTGATCCGAAATAACAGCCCTAGGCACACCATACCTACTAAAAATGTTAGACTTAAGAAATTTAGCCACTTCTTTATCTTCACAGGATGTGGTAGCCTTGGCTTCTATCCATTTCGACACATAATCTACTGCTACGAGGATATATGTGTTCCCATACGAAGATGGAAATGGACCCATGAAGTCCATCCCCCAAACGTCGAAGATTTCACAAACGATCACTAGGACCTGTGGCACTTCATCCCTCTAAGAAATTCCCCCTGTCTGCTGGCATCTCTCACAGTTCTGACAAAACTCAAAAGCATCCTTATGCAATATGGGCCAGTAAAACCCACTATCTAGCACCTTCCTCGCCGTCCTCCTGGGTTCAAAGTGACCTCCACAAGCTAGGGCATGGCAATGATTCAGTACATCCCTATGTTCCCATTCTGGAATACACGTCCTAATCACCTGGTTAGCTCTCATTTTCCATAAATACGGGTCGTCCCAAAAATAATACTTGGCTTCACTTTTCAATTTCATTTTCTGGGCTCTGGTGATTGATTGAGAGCTCGGTACCTCTCCAGTGACTAAATAATTTGCCAACTCTGCGAACCACGGCTCAGCGTTCAGCTGACATTTCCTTTTCTCAGAATCTCATTAACCTGTTAACGCCATTATCTCTTCCCAACTGATAGGTCTTGGAAATTCCCCTAAATGGTATAGATGCTCCTCCGGAATGCATCAGGTATAGCTTCATCCGTTTCTCCTTGGAAAATCCTGCTCAAGTGATCAGCCACTTTGTTTTCTGTCCCCTTTTTGTCACGAACCTCCCAATCAAATTCCTGCAAAAGTAACACCCAACGGATCAATCTGTCTTTGAACTCCTTCTTTGCCAGTAGGTACTTAATAGCTGCGTGATCGGTGAAGACTATCACCCTTGACCCTAGTAAATACGGCCGATACTTCTCAAACGAGTATACCACCGCCAGCATTTCATTTTCAGTGGTGTCATAGTTCTTCTTGGCTTGATTAAGCATTTTCGATGCATAAAAAATCACATAGCTTTTTCCATCAATTCTTTGACCTAGCACCGCCCCTACTGCGTAGTCACTCATATCGCACATTATCTCAAACGGTAAACTCCAGTCAGGCGCTCTGATAATAGGGGCAGAGACTAGTTTATCCTTCAGTAACTGAAAAGCTTCCTTGCACCCCTCATCGAAAACGAAATCAACTTCATTATGCAACAAATGGGTGAGTGGTTGAGTGATCCTCGCAAAATCTTTAATGAATCTTCTATAGAACCCTGCATGCCCTAGGAATCCTCTAACTTCTTTCTGATTCGTAGGGTAAGGCAATTTTGAGATCACTTCAACCTTCGCTTGATCTACCTGTATACCCCTCTTTGAAACTACATGCCCTAAGACAATTCCGTCAGGGACCATAAAGTGGCATTTTTCGAAGTTCAAAACCAAATGCTTTTCTTGGCACCTCCTCAACACAATGTCCAATTTGCTAGACAGGAGTCAAAAGAATTCCCATACACAGTGAAATCATCCATGAAAATCTCGATGCAATCCTCCAATAAATCCGAGAAGATACTCATCATGCATCATTGGAAAGTGCCTGGCGCATTACATAAACCAAACGGCATCCTTCTGTAAGCATACGTGCCTAAAGGACACGTAAATGTGGTCTTCTCCTGATCTTCTGGATCTACATAGATCTGAAAGTAACCACTGTATCCGTCTAGGAAACAGAAATATTGTTTTCCTGCCAGCCTCTCCAGCATTTGATCAATGAACGGGAGCGGGAAATGATCTTTCCTGGTCGCCTCGTTCAGCTTCCTATAATCAATACACATCCTCCACCTAGTAACAAGTCGAGTGGGAACCAATTCATTCTTATCATTCTTGACTACCTGAATCCCTGATTTTTTGGGAACCATGTGAACTGGGCTGACCCACTCGTTGTCCGGAATAGAGTAGATAATTCCCAGGGAGAGTAACTTCAAGACTTCTTTCAAAACTTCCTCTCTCATGTTCGGATTAAGCTTACGCTGTGGGTCCCTGCAAGCCTTCGCTCCCTCTTCCAACCGAATATGGTGCATGCAAAGATCCGGACTTATTCCTACCAGATCAGAGAGAGTCCATCCTATGGCTTTCTTGTTCTTTCTGATCACGTCCAGCAACTCCTTCTCTTGTTCCTTGGTCAAGTTGCTGTTGATAATGACGGGCAAAGTCTCATTCTCCTCGAGATAAGCATACTTGAGGCCTGGTGGGAGCACCTTCAGTTCTTTCTTCAAAGTACTTGCCTCCTGGGGCAAGGGGTTTTTCTCTGTTCCATCAGATATTATGTCTTTCCTCGACCTAGAACATGCCTCCATACTCACCGCATGGGGTATATTCCTTGACATAGCTACTCCTGGATTATTACAGAATTCCAAGATTGCTTCGGCTAGCTCTTCATCTGATAATTCATTTGTGTTCATTGCTTCACACCATCCAGCCACTTCTCTATCGATAGAATAACTCATTTTTGAATTTTCAATCTGTTCCTGCATTAATTCTTTCTCAAGGTATTCCTGGATTAAGGGGTTAATAACATCAATAGCATGCAAATTTTCTACATCAAGAGGTTTCTTCATTGCTTCATCGATGCTAAAGGTGTATTTCTCCCGATTGTAGGCAAGGCATATAGTCCCGTCAAAAACATTAATTATGGTCTTGGTTGTACGAAGGAAAGGTCTTCCTAGAAGTACGCCACTTGACTCAGCAGATTCATTGTCACTCATCTTTATCACATGAAAATCAGCTGGGTACAAGAAATCATGCACTCTGACTATCACATTCTCAAGCACTCCTTCAGGGCAAATGCACGACCTATCCGCTTGCTGAATCACCATTTTCGTATCTACCATACTTGCTCCTACCAGTTTCTTGTAAATGGAAAGCAGTAAAACATTTATCGAATCCCCTAAATCACACATGGAATGCTCAATTTTTACATCACCGATTGAAATAGGTAAGGTAAACATACCTGGGTCAGTGCATTTGGAGGGCATTCTCCGCTTCTGAATCACTGCTGACACATTCTCTCCAATTAGAATCTTCCCACTGGGTCTATCCTTTACAGCTATAAATTCCTTAATGAACTTGCTGAACACCGGCAACTTCAAGACTTGTAAGAACGGCAAATTAATCTCCAATTTCCCAAAAATGTCCATGAAGTCTACCGGTTCTTCCTTCTTTTTCTTAGCTTCCCCTCAACTTGGAAATGGCTTCAGTAACTTTCCTGCTCCAGTGGAACACTTAGCTGAGGGCTCATTGGTTCCTTTTCTTACCTTTTCCCTTTCAAACTCCGGCTCTGGATCTATGAAAAATGGTTCAGCTTCTTTAGGCAATGGTTTCTCCAAATCACCTCCCCTAAGGTCATCTGTTCTATCGGGACTGTTTCCCTTTAAGTTCTCGGGTCTAGAGGTTATACCCCTTTTTCCTTTGCTTCCTGTAGGGTTTGTCTCCTCATTCGTCCTTATCTCTGAACCTTCATACCCTTTTTCCGGATCTTAAAGTGATCAGACTGATGTTAGCTCTATCAGGCATCCTTACTGAGGCAGGAATCTTGCCTTCATTCCCTCGCATCTCGCTCAAGGTAGTAGCTATCTGCGACATCTGTTTTGCCAGCATATCCATTGCTGGCTTTTGCTCTTGCTGAGGGTCCTGAAGTTTGTGGACTACGTCATTGTTCGACTGCAAGTTGTTCTGCATATGCTGCTGAGAACTTACGAGGTCATGCTCCATCTCATCCAGATTCCTCGGTGTTTTAGAATTGGACTGACTGGACCCTGGGCCTGCATTCGAACCACTTGCTTGATTCTGGCGAATGTTCCCTTAACCTCCCGAACTATTTTTGAACTAGTTTCCTGGCCCTTGATAGGTGGTTTGGAAGTTCCTCTGGTGTGGTGGTACATAAGAATTCCCTTGAGGGTTTTGGTTCTTGTTCCCCCAATTCGGGTGATCTCCCTGGTTCCGACTATTCCAGTTGCTCTGCCCCTCTTGATTTCTCCCATACCAGTTACTCTGCCTCTCCGGTTGAGGTACAAATTGAAAGTTCTATTGTGGTGCTGGCTGGCTCTGGTCGTTGTCCGACCATCTGAAATTGGGATGGTTCCTCCAGGGTGCATCTCGTTGTCTCCCTGGATTCCAACTTCCATCGGGATTCCAACTCCCCATTGCATTAACTTGAGCAGGGTACTCTCCTTCCTGGGGTCCATAATATCGCTGAAACTGACTATCTCCTAGACCCGGAGGTTTATCCTTCTCTTGTGAGGTTGGTGGTTTGGTCTTCTCGATGGCGTTCAACAGTGCCTTCTCAAGCCTGTCGATTCTTGCCTCTACCCTCTCTTCATCCTGCTCCCTCAGCGCATTCGCTGAGCCTTTCTTCACAAAATTCCTTGGGCTATCGTATGCCTTTTTCGCCTCAACCAGCTTTCCCAGAATCTCTCTTGCTTCACTTCCTCTCTTCTTTGTAAAATTTCCCCCACTCGAGGAGTTCATCAAATCCTTTGACTCAGGGTTTGCGCCTTCATAAAACAGATAGTAAATCTCTGCCTCAATCATCCTATGGTTCGGGCAGGCATCTAGCAACCCCTTAAATCGTGACCAATATTGACTCTGAGACTCATCATACTTCTGCTTGCACTCTACGATCTCCTTCTTGAGAGCGTTCGTCTTGTTCGACGGAAAGAAGTAATCTTGGAATTCCAATTTAAAGTCCCTCCATGTACGGATAAAATCTGGGGGTAACCTTAATAACCAAGTGTTGGCTTCCCCCTTCAAGGCAAAAGGAACTGCGCGCAAGCGATAGTCCTCCTCTGTTGCGTCATTCGGCCTCTTCTGAATGCTACACAATTTGCTGAATTCATTTAGGAACTCGTACGGACACTCATTCCTACGCCAAGAGAACGTTGGTAGGATGCCGATCACGTTCGTCTTGATCTCAATGGACCTCTGTCGCGGATTCATAACTATAGCTTGAGTCGGCTCTCCGTCTAGATGAGCAGTTAGCGAGCCGATTTCCGGATCTAGATCGATTATGTTCGCCATGACCCCTGTTTCTTCCTCCTCTGTACTTGTTTCCGGAGACGATTTAGGATCCTCCCCTCCTGACGAGTTCCAATCCTCTTCACTTTCTGAACCAAACGGAAATGGATTTCCCGTAGATAATCCCGATCTGGTGGTCACTGTAGATGCTGAGTCCTTGACTTAGCAAGTAAACTGATCGTTCCTCCACTCAGATGAGCCTCCACAGTATCCAAACCACGAGCCTCTGCTCATAAACTGAAAATAAAGAAAGAAAGAAAATTACGAATTATGTACGCCAAAATTCTCTAGACACAATCACAAGTTACGCCTTCCATCCCTGGAAACGACGCCATTTGAAAACGTTGAAGTCGTGTGAGCGTGTGTATGATAAATTCCTAGATCGAGCTGCCAAGTCAACTGAATCCACTGAACACTAGGTCCAGGAACTCAAGGCGACACGGAAGACTGTAGCTATGGACACACAAACTCTTGCGTTTCAAAGATCCCTCAACCCGTTATACTATAGACTAGTATAGGGAAGCAAGGGGTCGATCCCACGAAGATGGACGCGCAAGAAAACATCTAGAAATTTTTTGGTTAGAAAACGGCTGCTGCCACGCAAACTTTGGTTGAGGTATTCTACTTCTAGACCTAGGCGCAAAATTAGACACTAGACCTAGTAAACTGTAAACAACAGGCAGTGGTTCGACATCCTTAGAACTACGGAATTTTAAACCTACTTCCTAGATAGAGCAAACGATTACCAACTATAGCTAAACAGACACAACTAAAGATTGGGAACCAACTTCCAGAAATATCAAGTACGGAATTAAAGCTGCAACTAACTAACAAAGCATCTAACTGACAACGACATGCATCACATCAACTAAATCAAACACGAAGATGGAAGAAACAGAGCATATACCGAGATTCACTCCAAATGTAAAAATTCGAACGCCGGAAACCTGCAAACAACCGGAAATAGAACAGATCTACGTATACTAGGCGGAATGAAATGAAAACACGAAAGTTAGCCATAAGTCTCAATCACTCTTCAGATCCAACGTCGGAAACTCAATCCACTCCGGATCCAAGTCATCTGAACCCAAGCAGCAAGCGACATCAACTCCCTGGTTCCCGATTCACCCAGATCTACTTCGATCAACCTCCAGATTCCAGCAATTTCACCAAACTCGTCAACCAACACAAAACTCAAACACCCAACTCAGCAACTACAACAAACGCAAAATAATGAACACCCATAATCGAAATCAACAGAACTCGGTAATGGCTGAAAACAAAAATTTCATAAACTAAAGCTATTCGACAGTAAACAAAGCCGAGCTCCGAACGACAAAGCTCGGTGAAATTCACGACAGAAAACCAAAATGAAAGCGATTTAAATTGTTTCTTTGCCCTCGACGAGGATGGTGTTACTCCGACGACTAACTCGCAACCAGTGACCCAGAACTGCCCTACAATTTCCCCATCAAAACCCAAAAGTGTGTAGAAGTGAAGTGAGCTGCAAACTAAATCTTTTACTGAGGTCCCCACCGAGAGGATCCCTCCAGATTGCATGCTTCCTTCCTTATATAGGCGCGGTAGGATCTTCTAGAAACCTTCGCCGAAATCTCCATTCTGCCCTTCAGCTTCACGATCCCTCCGTCTAGCTGTTTCCTCCGAATTTGCTCACTTATTCACCATAATTGCATGGTCCTTGGAATCCACCTTCTCTGTTCCTCGACCTGGTGAATTCTTCTACACACCTGGCTTAAAACATGTGTTAGACCTTATAATTGTATGAATTTACCCCCTAGACCTATGCATGAAATTAGCCTTATCACTACTCATGGACAAATAGCAAAAACTACAAACTAAAGTACAAAACATAAAGAAAAAATAAAACCCAAGTATGAATTGTTGTGCAATCTTTAGTCCTCTCTTGCCTTGCTCCAATCTCCAAGAATGGTGGATGGAATGATAGATGAAGGATTAGGGTTGGAGGAGGAGCCTTGGGGGCTCCCCAATTTTGGAGGCTATGAATGTGTGAATATTATGAATTAGGTTATGGGGTATTTATATGAATTTTGTGCCCCATATGTTAAGGAAAAGATTTGGCTATACAAGGTAATGTCTTCTTTTCTTCCTTGAATTTCCGCCTAAATCTTCTGCACTTGACTACTTTGCGCGACCTATTTATTATCATTTTTATTAAATAGGTGTAAAAAAGTAAACAAGACTCCTATTCTTGGACGGAGGGAGTATAAAATAACAACTCAATTACTACATAACTATTAGTATATATTAATTATTATTATTATTATTATTATTATTATTATTTCATTATAAATTATGAAATGTATTACTATAATAATTATAGTTATTTAATTATTATTTTCAAGTGTAAGTCCTAATTTAAAAATGAGGTCAAAATTTTCTTAAGCAATTATTAATTTATAACTATAATATTAATATATATTATATGTATTGACTTTGTTAATATTAATGTTAATATTAATATAGGTTTTAATAATTGTATAATATAATTAAAATTATAAATAATAACTAAATAAGTATGTAGCAATCTTGAAATCGGGAAAAGAATACTTAGAGAATTTGAATACTGAAAATTCGTAGTATCACTTTCCGTTTTTGAAGATTCTGATTAATTTTCCAATTTAATTAAAAATCTAACAAAATTAAAATTTAAAATTTAAGAAATTATATCACCTTTTCATATAAAATCCTGACAAATGAACGTAGCCTTAATGATTATTAATGGGATGGAGAGGTTAAAAAGTTGCAAATCCTACCAAGTTCAAGTTTTTAACCAAACTTATAGTACATAATTTAGTAGTTCTAAAAATAAGAATGTAATATGGATTTGATCAACACTAATAAATTTTAATTCTTTTTATACACAATATATAAAATATAAGCAATGAGTGGCTGTCATTTTATTTTCCTTTTGCCTCTTGTCTATTATGGTGCTAAGCTGCGCATTTGCCTAATGGCGGCTATTCATTGATACCATGTTTTCTGTATACATAATTCAGTAAAATATGATGAGTATCCTTTGTATTATTGCTTAGATTAAACAACTAGATTAGGAGTAAAAGTGGGGATTAGGTTAAGATATGAAGATAACTTCGTATGTAATAAATACTATGTTATCCTTTAAAAGAAACACATCACATGTATAACTGCTAATTCAGTTAAATTGGCAATAAAAATGTTTTGAGGAGTACAATCTTGATTATTTAAAAGGCTCACTAGCGCTCAAGTCTGACCTCATGTGTAAATCACGAGAATTTTATAATAGGGTGCCCTAGTAACGCTTTGGGGAATTCAATTTTATAAAATACCAAGTCTATACCTATATATTTAACAAATTAAATCACTTATTTTTGTAATATATGAATATAAGAGTATGTTTGAATTGAAGTTTCTGTTTCATTTAGAGAAGAATATAATCATTTTGTAGAAATGCTTTTCTTGGTTTTCCATTTCTATTTGTGGTGTTTGAATTAATGGTATGCTATCTATAGTCATTAATATCACATGTTTGGATTGTTATTTAAAGTCACACTATAGTGGAAAATTCCAAAACTATCCACTGACTTTTTCTATATTTTCAAGGCTGGGAGCTATATTAGTAGATTCCACATAATTTAAGTATAGTGTTGCACATATTATTATCACTCAATTTTCCATGACAATAAAACACCATTTTTCAGTCTTGATTCAACGGACTATTGCCCATTGAGTGGACCACACATATAATCAAATTAACCTATCAAACACTAAATTGAATTATTAAATACACTTTAAATATGTCTATCTACCAGTTCAAACACACTAATATAAGAACTTATGTCCAAGATAGGGGAGAACTTATACAATTTTCCTCTTATATAATTTTATAAAATTGGTTTCTGAATAAACAAGTTAATATAATCGTACATTTAATAAGCTTCGTGGTGCACGATATATATTGGTTGGTGGAGTTCATAGAGTGATATGATTAAGAATTAGTGTAATAGATATGGGACCGTTCAATTGGCAAGACTATATCTTTTAATTATGTATTTTAATGTATTATATTTGGTTCATAAAATGAGTCTCACAACTTAATTATAAATAGATAATTATATGATAATTAGTTATAGTCACTCCTTCAACTATAATAATTTCTAGATAAATAATCATAATTATAAACGTAAGATAAGGAGACACGCCAATCGAATAACGTCATATTAGTATATTTTAATATTAGTACTGAATATTAGACACTTTGTCCAATCTATTAGTGGTCATTTAGATATTTTATAATACACAAATTAATGTTTACTTTTCATATATTATTACATTTCTATCTCAATGTTGGAAGTTCTTTTTCCCACGATATCATCACTATATATATAGTAGTGATATAGAACAAGTACTCCTTAAATATATAGTAGTGATATAGAACAAGTACTCCTTAAATATATAACTAAAGAATACATTTCAACCACAAGATTAAGAAATCAAGAGTTGAAAAATTAGCTTAAGATTTCAAAACTGATCCAGAAAATTACTTCACAATATAAGTAGGTGGGGGTAAAATAGTCATTTAACAAATAAAGATGAATATTGTGTATTAGTGGCTAGTTTTAATTCACGACTCCCTCGAGTGGTGGCCGACGGAGGAGTGCGATCGCGGCGGAGACCCCATGGGGCTCCCCAGCACCGGCGTCGAGTGGAACGACGTCGTCGTCTTCTCCCCGTCGTGCGAGTCGCGCGACGGACTCTGCACGTAGTACACCGGCGGACGGTTGTCTGGCGACGACGTCCATACATTTGTTACATTCATTTTTGTTTATAAACTTTCCCGAATGCAAGCATTCTTCTATAGACATTCCATTCAGCCCAACATATCTAAGGAGTCGAAAAGGGATTGTAATGGTAATAAGGTGGCGTTGAGATTTCAAGATAATACGTCAATAATGAGGTTGTAATGGTTTTGCCCTTTTTTAGTCTACTATGGTGATTTCTCAATTTTAATTTATGTAGAAGCAGAAGGAGAAATTGACGGTATGGGTCGGGGCTGAAGGAGTTGTGTGTTGGAGAAGGAGATGGTGTGTTGGTGTGTGGTGTATTGGCGTGTTTTTTCATGTAAAACCATTTTAGTTTAGTTATCTTTTTTTCTCTTTAAACGTGTTTTCGGTTAATAATCAATATTATTTGGCTATTTTATTTAATTAAATCTAGGATTATTTATGTATACTCTAAAATATTTTTCTTCACTGTTGTTAATAAAACACATCACTATTAGCATGATTTTACTTCACTGTTGTTAACAAAACACATCACTATTAGCATGATTTTACTTTACTGTTGTTAACAAAACACATCACTATTAGCATGATTTTACTTCACTTTTACTTCACTGTTGTTAACAAAACAAATCACTATTAGCATGATTTTACTTCACTGTTGTTTACAAAACACATCACTATTAGCATGATTTTACTTCACTGTTGTTCACAAAACACATCACTATTAGAATGTTTTTACTTCACTGTTGTTAACAAAACACATCACTATTAGCATTATTTTACTTCATTGTTGTTAACAAAATACATTACTATTAGCATGATTTTACTTCACTGTTGTTAACAATAGTGAAGTAAAATCATGGTTATAGTGATCTATTTGGTTAACATCAGTGAAGTAAAAACATGGTTAAAGTGATGTGTTTAAGGGTTAGAGTGATATTTCATTGATTTTTTATTATAGTGATCTATTTTATTAACACCAGTTAAGTAAAAATAAGGTTATAATAGCTTCTAGGAAAATCTGACTTTTTCAAATTGAATTCCAACTAGTTCAATTCATAATTAAAATGATTGAACCCCCTCACTGAAATTATAGGTATTCAAAAGTATTTCCAAGATAGTTAATCATGAGACTTAACCATTTTTTTCTAATTTCCAAAATGCAAAACTCCAAAACATCACTTTTACAATAACAATCAAGAATTCCATGACAGAGAAGAAGAATTCAACACCCTCAGATCCTCGTTACACTACCGATCAAAACCTCGACATTCACGAAACTCATCCCTCAAATTTTTGTCAGTTAAAAACTCCACCTTTTTCCGAGATGGGCGTCCTTTGCAATCTAGTCGACGTTGTGCTCTCCATCTTCTTCCTCATCATCGCCGCTTCTCGACGCCCAATCCTGTCTCCCGTGGCACCTCTTTTCGCCGCTCTTTTGGAGCTCAAGAGCTGGTACACGGATAAATATGGCGATTATTTGATCTCTGAAAGTCTGCATTTCTTCGTCTTTTATATTATCATTTTTTTGTTACAGTGATTTTTCTGAAATTGGAGTTGGAAATTTGAAGGAGACAGTTGGAGTTGAAAATAGTTTCCAAAAATGCCCTTGTTAATTACTTTTTATTTAAAACATGTAAAAATAGCTAAGCCATAGGATTAATTTGGAGTATTAAGATGTGTGACTGAGATTTGTTCTCTAGTTATACACTTAATATTAGTTATACTTTGATCATCTCCCTACATATATATATATATATGTATATATATATATGTATATATAGGGAGTGTTAAGGTCCTTTTGCTCCCTTAGAGTTAAGTTCCTACTTAATGTGGATCATTAGATTAGATAGATGGACGGACCAGATGAAAACTTGATAAATGATCCCGTGTTGCATTATTAGGCCTAATCTGTGCATTATATGAGTAAAATAGTAAAACAACAGTGAATCAAAAACCGCTCAAAACGGGAGGAGCGGAAATTAAGCAGGATTTTGCTACGACCTTCCATCTACTCATTCTCTCTCTCACTCCAAACGTCTCACCCTCAATCCATCACTGCAAATCGTCTCCCCAAATTCCCCTCCCTTTCCAAACCCTAGCCGCCACTGGAAGCAACCGGAAATCTACAAGGAGCGTCGATTTTCATCTGTTTCACTGTCCAAACGTCACTCACGTAGTGCGCGACCATCTAATTGAAGGCGACGAAAAGGTAGGGTTGAAAAAGGTTAATTTTCATCTGAATACCCACCGTTAATCACCGATATTCACCGCCTACCACACCACCTACTCATCGATTCACTAATTTTTCTCCAAAAAAGTTACTGTTTTCAAACTCGCTTTGGTTGCGATTTTCTGTAATCATAAAAGCGTTTTCATTTTGGTTAGGGTTCTGTCTATTATTGAATGTGTAATTATTTACTGGTATATAATTTTGTATTGGGCGATTATGTAGAGGAAATTTTACATTTTTGTTGATTTTTCGTTCGTCTCACATATTAGTATGACGAAAAGAGGCAGACCTTCAAGAACTCAACCAATCCAGGGTGCAGGTGAGCAATCTACTGCATTTGTATTTAGAATTCCTGGAGTAGTTGTACATTATTGTAAGCAGTGGCGTGCATTATGATTTTTGGTTAAGCTAGATCAGTCGGTTTAATCAAGTATTATTCCTTTGTTCAATATTTGACTGCTTGTGTACATGGGTGAATGAGTTTCGTGTAATATTCCTCTGTGCATTATTTGATTGATTGTGTACCTTATGTATCAAGTAGTATACATTATTTATCAAGTATTATGCATTATTTGACTGCTTGTGTACATGGGTGAATGGGTTTCGTGTAATATTCTTTTGTGCATTATTTGATTGATTGTGCACATTATGTATCAAGTATTATACATTATTTATCAAGTATTATGCATTAGTTGACTGCTTGTGTACATGAACTCAACGGGTGAATGTAATATTCCTTTGTGCATTATTTGATTGCTTGTGTACATTATGTATCAAGTATTATAAATTATTTAATATAAATGCGACACAATATTGATACATTCCATTATAATCATGTTCTGATGTTGTATGTTGGACAGCAGCGAAGCAGCCTAGATTGGACATCGACGAAGCGGTCGATGATGTTATTCCCATTGCGATTGCACACAAATTCCGGGAGAGATTGGCCGAGCAAAGGGCCGAGAGAAGTACCGCTCATGAAGAGGCTGATCAGATAAAGAAAAAAAGGCTCAACAAACAATATGTAGTGTGATTCTTGTAAACAAAATCATTTTTGGGTATTAGTGTATGATGACATTAACTCAAAACATGTAATTGATGTATGTTAGCGAATAATGAAACGTCACTCCATAATATTGGCAAATAGGAAGACAATAATGTAGAACAAGTTAACTGTATTTTAATCATAATGTACAACAAACTTAATATAATGGATACAATAAACCTAATAATGAACGTAATGTGCTTATTAATTAACTGTACTAGAATATTAATGTACAGTACATTAAGTGCTTGTGAATAATGCAATGTATAATGTACAGAATGTGTCTAATAATGAACTGTACTCAAAAAATTATGTACAGTAAGTTAAGTACTAGTAACCAATAATGTACAAATTTAGTAATAATAATGTACTTTAACAGATTAATAATGCATAAATATTATGTATAAAATGTTGACAGTGGTAATACTAATAAGACTAAGACAACGAATTGATTCATAAGACTAATAAAAAAAATACAATAATGTTGTGAGGTGCAAAATACATCAACTTGTACTCTTGCCCTTCCGTAGCTCATTCCTTGTTTGCGCGTATCAAAACCAACAACGCAGGTATATACATCGTAAAACGTGAAAGTGAAAGCTAGTGATTGGAATTTCTGACCGACGACGGGCTTCAATTCTGGAGAACATTCAGGTACAACCACCACTGTTTAAAATCATAGAAAAAAGGCTCAGCAAACATATACATTACATATAATAAATCGTCCATTACTGAGTCAAAAAAAAGCATTACAACGTAATATAAGTCCATTATGTTTATAAGTTAAAACTACTCCCTAGCCGAGATGATATCTAAACCCTAGATGAATGACTGAAACTTGTAAACATTGACGACGGTTTTGTTACTTACAACATACTACAACCTAGCCCCAAGCATTGCTAAACCATTGGGGGATACACGAAACGTGCGTCGAACAATCAAACACGGCCAATCACAAAAAAAGGCTCAACAAACATATACATTACAGATCATAAATCATTCATTATTGATTAAAAAAACATTACAGTGTAATATATGTCCATTATGTTTATGAGTTAAAACGTGGCTGAAACTCGTGAACATTGACGACGGTTTTGTTACTTACAACATACTACAACCTAGCCCCAAGGATTGTTAAACCCTTGGGGAATACATGAAACGTGGTCTGAACAATCAAACACGACCAAACACAAAAAAATGGCTCAGCAAACATATACATTACAGATGATAAATCGTCCATTACTGAGTAAAAAAAAACCATTACAGGGTAATATATGTCCATTATGTTTATCAATTAAAACTACTCCCTAACCGAGATGATATCTAAACCCTAGATGAATGACTGAAACTCGTGGACATTGGCAATGATTTTGTTACTTACTACATACTACACCCTAGCCCCAAAGATTGCTAAACCCTTGGGGAATACATGAAACATGCGCCGAACAACCAAACACGGCCAAACACAAAAACACGGCTCAGCATACAAATACATTACAAATCATAAATCGTCCATTACTGAGTAAAAAAAAACCATTACAGAGTAATATATGTACATTATGTTTATCAATTAAAACTACTCCCTAGCCGAGATGATATCTAAACCCTAGATGAATGAAAGAAACTCGTGGACCTTGGTGACGATTTTGTTACTTACTACATACTACACCCTAGCCCCAAAGAATGCTAAACCCTTGGGGAATACATGAAACGTGCACCGAACAATGAAATACGACCAAACACAAAAAATGGCTCAGCGAACATATACATTACTGATCATAAATCGTCCATTGCTTAGTAAAAAAAGCCATTACAGAGTAATTTATGTACATTATGTTTATCAATTAAAACTACTCCCTAGCTGAGATGATATCTTGTGACGCCCCGGAATTTCGTTCCTTTCTTTCGAGATAAATCAGATTTATTAGCCTAATTAATTTTATTTTAGAGGACGTGTGATCGTAGGATTTCCGTTGTAATCTCAACTTTTGAAATTATAAGTGCTCGATCTTGGAGAATAAGGAATAAGAAATTATTCATGTAAAGGAAAAGAGAATAAATTAGTGCAATACTTTGTTAAGAGGATTTTACTTATATTTTGGGAAGACAAAGTGAATGCGACTACACTATGTTGCTTACATCATGTGGTACTACAATTGTGGAATACAAAAACCTCCACTTTAAAGATTCTAACTGAAGGGGTTGGCAGCGGAAGCGAGCACGAGATCCGATCACATAAAATTGATCTATTCAGCAGATTATTTAGACAAATTCTATTCGCATAATTATCACATGTATCATACTCATAACTTGAATTAAAACATGCTTTAGCTTATAAAATCCCAAAAACATGCTCACTACGGAATTAGCCAATTTGCCTCGTTGATTCAATCAAGAATCGATGATGGCTTGCTCCTTCTCCACGTGAAGATATTCAGTACTCAACCTCTGATCTTCTGACTGGTGTCTCGGACTGTATACTGATATTTGTGTGGGCAAATCTCACCAGAATACTAGGACTCGAATAACGAAGACAGAACTCAGCTCACGGATGGAGCAATTTTTGAATTCTCTCTCTTTCTAGAGGGGGACAAAAATTCTGGCAATAATAATTAATTTTTTCTGTCTCCTTTATTCTCCTATTTATATAAATTCAGGGATCTAAGGAAGAATTTGGACATGGTCTCACCCAATTAGCTTTTTACTAATTAAATTGAACCCATAATTTAATATAAGCTTATATTGGAATATTAAAAGCAGCCACTACAAAAGTAATATTGCACTGCCTTTCCAAATCCAAAATTACAAGTATTCCGGGTTTTCTTTTATTTGTTTAATTCATTTCTCGCGCTTAAGATAGAAACATCCATTAATTAATTAATGTCTGCTATGGACTTAATTAATTAACATATTTTATTCTCCAAGAGTGGACTTGGGAAGAAACAACTCTAACTAGCTAGGTTCCGAATAATAAAACTTTGTTTCGAGCTCCTCTTGTGGATGTTATCAAACGAGATTCTCCTCGCGCATTGATTAAGAAATTAATTATCAAGACCTCGTCTTTCAGTAGATAGCATAAAGACTCGTCTTGCTGTTAGATCCATTCAGTGCTATACCACACCAACGTCATCATATTTCAATAAGGCTTAGAAATAATCGGACTGACATTGCAACCTTTCACGATAGGTAGTCTAGGTCTATCTGGGTTGTGAAATTCTTATTTTTCTTTGTTCAGAACTGACCGCATACCTTAAATTGAGCGCAGCCCACAACCCGTCTACTAGAACAAAGATTTAGACTTATGTTATGTTCGCTTATACATTTAAATATGCAATAAACATCCATTAAATGTAAAACATATCAACATTATGACAATAATAATCTGTTGCATTCATTGGAAAATAATTATTAGAGTTTTACAGTATTCAATCACTGGAAAGGTGATTTCTAGTATACAAACCCTAACGATCTCCACTTATACTCAAAACAGCTTTTGAGTATACAAAACAGTGTGCACACGTCAAATTTCTCCCACTTATACTGAAAGCGAGTTGAGGTCTTGAATGAGTCGAATTCCCATCCCTTCAACGTGGCCCGGATTTAAAGTCTGAGTCAGAATATCCTGAAGTAGATTTTCTCGAGTCCTGATCAGCTTGAAAGTCTGAGTCAGAATATCCCAAAGGACAGAGCTCGACTGCATTGTAAACTAGAGCGTAGTCCTTAGTCCGTTTAAGGTACTTGAGTATGTTATTTACTGCAGTCCAATGTCCTTGGCCCGGATTCGACTGATATCTTGCCACCATGCCAACAACAAAGCAAATATCAGGCCTCATACAAAGCATAGCATACATGAGACTTCCAACTGCCGAAGCATATGGAATCCTTCTCCTTGCTTGTATCTCAGACGACGTTTTGGGGCACATCTCTTGAGATAGAAGGATGCCATGTCTAAAAGGTAAGAAACCTTTCTTGGCGTCCTGCATGCTAAAGCGACTAAGTACTGTTTCGATGTAAGGTTCTTGAGATGAGCACAACATCTTCTTTTCTCGATTCCTAAGAACCTTGATCCCGAGGATGTGTCCCGCGTCTCCCATATCCTTCATCTCGAACTGGTTTGACAATCATGTTCGTACTGATGACAACATCTTTTTATTGTTTCCAATTAGAAGAATGTCATCTACATATAAAACTAAGAACACTATATTTCTCTTTTCAACCTTCTTATACACACAACTTTCACTTGGGCATTTTTCGAATCCAAACTTTCGAACAGTTTGATCGAAACACTGGTTCCATGATCTAGATGCTTGCTTAAGGCCATAAATGGCCTTCTTAAGCTTCCAAACCATGTGTTCCTTGCCCTTTATGGCATAACCTTCGGGTTGTTCCATGTAGATGGTCTCCTCAAGACCGCAATTTAGAAACGCAGTCTTAACGTCCATCTGCCATACATCCCAATCCATATAAGCTGCTATAGACAATAGTATCCGGATCGATTTGAGCATGGCAACTGGGGAGAAAGTCTCGTCATAATCGACACCTTCCTTTTGGGTATACCCCTTAGCCACTAGTCTTGCCTTGAAGACTTTAACTCGTCCATCGGGTCCACGTTTACGTTTATATATCCACTTGCTCCCAATGGCAGTACAGCCTTCGGGTAGGACGGACAAATCGTAGACGTCTTTGTCTATCATAGATTGTAGTTTGAATCCATTACTTTCACCCATTCGCAATGATCGACATCTGCTGCGCTTTCGCAAAGTTCCAGGGATCTAATACATTGCTGTCTGAGGAGTGATCCATAGATTCCCCCAAACCAATGTATCTTTCGGGCTCATACAATTCTTAGAATAGAAGTTGAAGTTTCTGGAATTGTTTGTACACTTGGTACTCGTTCTTGGTTAATGGAATTTGTGACAGAAGTTAGCTCATCAAGAGTCACTTCACTGTTGAGTTTATGATTCATTACATAGTCTTCCTCTAAGAATGTGGTGTGAGTGCTCACAATAACTTTCTTATCTCGGAGACTAAAGAATTCATAAGCTTTCGTTTCTCTGGGGTACCCTATAAACAAATATACCTCTGTCCTTGATCCTAGCTTAGTTGGATCATTTTCCAATACATGAGCCGGGCAACCCCAAATCTTGAGATGTGCTAGATTGGGCTTGCGCCCAGTCCACAACTCATAAGGAGTAGTAGGTACGGATTTTGATGGTAAATTGTCTAAAATATGGCTTGCAGAAAGCAAGGCATGTCCCCAAAACGAAGTAGGTAGCCGTGCATAACTCATCATCGATCGGACCATGTTCAATAAGGTCTTGTTCCTTCTTTCAGCCACGCCGTTCTGCTGGGGCGTGCCCGACGCAGTCAGTTGGGATTCAATTCCTGACTCCGACAAGTAGTCCAAAAACTCAGCACTGAGGTACTCGCCTCCACGATCAGATTGTAGGCTTTTGATAGTCTTACCATGATACTTCTCCACAAGAGTCTTAAAGTCCTTGAACTTATCAAAAGACTCTGACTTGTGGCGCATCAAATAGACGTATCCAATTTTCGAGAAGTCATCAATAAATGTGATTAAGTATCGAAAACCACCTCTTGCCTCAGTAGACATTGGACCACATACATCGGAATGAACGAGCTCAAGTACTTCCTTGGCCCTATTGCCCTTAGCCTGTAAAGGCCTCTTGGTCATCTTGCCTTCTAAGCATGACTCACACTTATGAAAAGGTTTCTTCTCTAGATCTTTAATAAGATCTTGTTGGACAAGAGAATGGATCCTCCTTTCATTGGCATGACCATGTCTAAGGTGCTATAAGTACGTTTCGGTCATTGAATTTGAAGGTTCCTTTCGTTTTTTTGAAATTTTTGATGTTGTATAGAGTTCTGATTTGCGATTATTAAACTGTGTAGATGTGATTGTGTACAGATTGTTTTCCATGATACCACGACAGATATAAGAACCATCTTTCTTAATAACGCAATTGTCATTAAAAGAAATCGAATATCCATCAAAAACTAATTTAGAAATTGAAATTAAATTTCTTCTAAAAGAAGGTATCAACAAAACATTCTTCAAAATCAAAAATCTATCACTACTAAAACGCAAATAAATGTTTCCCACTGCTACGGCCGCCACTTTTGTAGCGTCGCCCGACTGGACCTCGATCTCACGATCACGTAGCCGTCTTGTCACCTGCATTAAGTCAGGATCAAAACAAATATGATCAGTGGCACCAGTGTCAATAACCCAAGTGCAAGTAGACTTCGATGCCAAACATGACTCGACTACTAAAGCTTGGTGCATACCTGTAGTCTTGCCCTTTTTAGGACAATCTGGCTTCTAATGCCCCTTCTCTCCGCACTTGAAACACTTCCCTGTGAGCTTCTTGTTTGCCCTCTTCTTCTTCTTTCCTTAGCTATCTTGGCTGGTCCTGAGTTCGATGCCTGCCTTTTTCCCGCGCTAGGCTTGAAGCCAGAGGAACGAGGCGCCGAAGTCATCATGGCTGCCTTAGCCTGGACCATAAGGTCCTCTGCCGACTGAAGTTCAGTCAACAACTCTGCCAAGGTGTAGTTCCTTTTGTTCATCTCGAAGTTGAGCTTGAACTGCTGGAAGCTAGGGAGAAGACTTTGAAGGATAATAGTCACCTGGGACTCGGGATCGATCGTCCCTCCCAAGACCTCAATTTGGTTGAGGTGGCCCATCATCTCGAGGACATGGTCCCTCACAGACGAGCCTTCTTTCATAGTCTTCGACATGATACTCCGAAAGGCTTGAGACTTAGTCGTTCGATTCTGAGTACCAAAAAAATTCTTGAGATTCTGCATGATCTCGGCGGCAGTTTCCATGGCTGAATGCTGATTCTTTAGTACTGATTACATTGATGCCAACATATAGCACTTAGCCATCTCATTCGCCTTATGCCACTGTCTGTGTACATCTCTGACTCCTGCCGCAGCGTTAGCTGGTGGCACTGGAGGTCGCGGGGTTGTGAGTACAAAGATGTACTCATCTGCTGTGAGAACGATGTACAAATTTTGTTTCCATTCCATGTAATTTTGGCCCTCGAGTTTGTTTTCTTTAAGTATTGCAGAAAGAGGATTGAACGACATATTGAATATTTGATTTGCACTGCAACACAAAATCTTTACCATTTGTCATAAACTTATGTAAGAAGTTTGATTAGATTAACCATAAAACTTTTCAAAATCTTACAACAGTAAAATGAAAATTTTGTATCCTCCAGAGCAAGTTAATACGCATTAAAATCTTACAATTTTTACTGGTCACAACACCGACGAATAGTTCAGAGACCACAGAGTGGCATGACCGCCTAATGTTCCCTAAGCAAGACCGCCTCTTTAGCATTACAGAGTCTCATTTCTACAACACACTCTCATAACAATGCTTATGTGCTGCTAACAAGATCAAGCTATCCTATAAATCCTGTGTGAATTTCTGAATCTCGCAGTTTCTTAGGATTATTGTCCCCCCAGAGCAGGTGGCGATAATATTAGAAACCACATTCTAGTTCATACTATATATATTTGAGAAGTCCACCTTATGAACTCGCTATTTCCTAGGATTATTGTCCCCACAGTGCAGGTGGCGATAATATTGGAAATAACTTCATAAATTACAGACCAATTGGTGGAGACCATATACAAACGTTGAGTTCGTAATTACAGCTTAGATATTTTGGGTTATGGTTTTTATTCAATTATCCTTAGCCTTGAGGCAGATTAAGGCTTAATTAAATTCTGTTGGTATTTAATATGCTGGATAATTGAATCCTTTATATTTAATTGGCATCTTCCATTAAGAAAATAATGTTCCAGTATTTAATTATTATTCATGTCTACTATAAGATATATCTAAAATAATTAAATTATTTAATTCTTAATAAGACATGAAAAATTAAATTCAAATTATTTCCGTGTTTAATATTAGGAAGAGAAGATTTATTATTTAATGTATTCATACATATCTATACTAATTAGGATTCTAGATATATAATTATTAGGAAACTGTTAAATTATTCTCATCCATATCATCTAGGAATAAAATAATATTATTTATTTCCATAGATATATATAATAATAAAAATATTCCTAAAATCTAGATAAATATTAGGAAACTATTAAATTATTCTCATCCATATCATCTAGGAATAAAATAAAATTATTTATTTCCATAGATATAGATAATAATAAAAATATTCCTAAAATCTAGGTAAATCTTTCAAAAATATTTTATTTCTATTAAATAATAATATTTTAATGATATATTTTAATTAAAAATTAAATAATCATTAAAATAATCTTTCATCGTTATCTCATCGTACGAGGTTCGCACGAACGATGAAAATCCGACGAGTTCTTCGTCGGACCACGACGCACGAAGCGTCTCGGCCACCAGCGCGCAGGTGGCGCGCCAGCGTCTCGGCCAGCGGCTCGTCGGGTGTCGCATCCTCTCGGCCAGGAGCGTGCACGTTGGTGCCGCTCCTCTCGGCCAGGTGCGCCCCGCCCGTCTCGGCGCGTTGATCCGTCGGGTGTCGACGCTTCTCGGCCAAGCGTGCCCGCGGCGGCGCGCGCCTCTCGGCCAGCGTCTCGACGCCCGTCTCGGCCATCCGAGCCGTCGGGGTGGCGCGAGCTCTCGACCAGCGGCGCGCACGGTGGCGCGCCCGCTCTCGGCTAGCTCCGACCAACCTTCCTTCCGCCTGGGGTTCCAGCTCTCGGCGCCTGGTGACTCGGTGGTTCCCGGTCGAACCACCACTCCGTACCAGCCTTCACGTCGGCCTTGGTGCAGGGGTCGTCTGGGGTTTGCGGTCTCGGCCAGAGTTGCGCTCGAGCCCACGCTCGACTGCGCGTCGGCCCATGATCGCGATCCCTCGGCTCCCACTCAATCGACAACCCTGTTTCACGATCACGCGTGGTGCAATCCGTCTCGGCGCGAGCTCCAACAGATCGCACGTCTCGTACGATCGAGTAATTCAAGTTCTTTGATTCGATAGTTCTTGAGTTTATCATGCATAATAAATTAAACAAAACACCAAGAACATGCTTCGCAATCAAATAATACATGCATACATGAATTTCGCGAAATTTAAATCCAAATAATCAGAGCCAAAGACTGGCTCTGATACCAATTGAAGGGGTTGGCAGCGGAAGCGAGCACGAGATCCGATCACATAAAATTGATCTATTTAGCAGATTATTTAGACAAATTCTATTCGCGTAATTATCATATGTATCATGCTCATAACTTGAATTAAAACATGCTTTAGCATATAAAATCCATAAAACATGCTCACTACGGAATTAGCCAATTTACCTCGTTGATTCAATCAAGAATCGATGATGGCTTGCTCCGTCTACACGTGAAGATCTTCAGTACTCGACCTCTGATCTTCTGACTGGTGTCCCAGACTGTATACTGATATTTGTGTGGCCAAATCTCACCAGAATACTATGACTCGAATAACGAAGACAGAACTCAGCTCACGGAGGGAGCAATTTTTGAATTCTCTCTCTTTCTAGAGGGGGGCGAAAATTCTGGCAATAATAATTAATTTTTTCTGTCTCCTTTATTCTCCTATTTATATTAAGTCACATATTGGGCCCAGTCAGGGATCCAAGGAAGAATTGGCCTCACCCAATTAGCTTTTTACAAATTAAATTGAACCCATAATTTAATATAAGCTTATATTGGAATACTACAACCAGCCACTACAGAAGTAATATTGCACTGGCTTTCCAAATCCAAAATTACAAGTATTCCGGGTTTCCTTTTATTTGTTTAATTCATTTCCCGTGCTTAAGATAGAAACATCCATTAATTAATTAATGTCTACTATAAACTTAATTAATTAACATATTTTATTCTCCAAGAGTGTACTTGGCAAGAAACTCTTATTTATTATTCATAGAGTAATTAAACTCCAACTAGCTAGGTTCCGAATAATAAAACTTCGTTTCGAGCTTCTCTTGTGGATGTTATCAAATGAGACTCTCCTCGCGCACGATTCAACATAATAGCAATCCTAGCACCGCTAGACAATGATCACCACTACCCAATATACCTGGATCGTTGGGTGACGAAAAACCCGCACCTTTGGTAAGTCAAAGTAGTAGATACTCAATATCATATGCTCAATGCTACTGTACATTGATTAAGAAATTAATTATCAAGACCTCGTCTTTCAGTAGATTGCATAAAGACTCGTCTTGCTGTTAGATCCATTCAGTGCTATACTACACCAACGTCATCATATTTCAATAAGGCTTATAAATAATCGGACTGACATTGCAACCTTTCACGAAAGGTAGTCTAGGTCTATCTGGGTTGTGAAATTCTTATTTTTCTTTGTTCAGAACTGACCGCGTACCTTAAATTGAGCACAGCCCACAACCGGTCTACTAGAACAAATACTTAGACTTATGTTATGTTCACTTATACATTTAAATATGCAATAAACATCCATTAAATGTAAAACATAACAACATTATGACAAAAATAATTATTAGAGTATTACAGTATTCAATCACTCGAAAGGTGATTTCTAGTATACAAACCCTAACACTAACACCTAACATTTGGTTGTTAGCAAAAAACAGTAGTAAGATAGATCACGATTGGGACAAGTCCCTTCCCTTTTTTCCTTCTCGATCGACGGCCACATAAGACTCCAAATTTGACAACTATATGCCTCCTTCTCCTTGGCAAATTCTTGCAGGAACATAGGCAAGAGTACCTACATTTGTGATACCAAAATAGTTAAGGGAAGAAGATCAAGTATAGTAAGGACAAATATGACATCACCAAAAGAGGACTCATGAGATCAACCTATTTTAAGTCATCCAAGAATTACACAAATTTAGCAAGAAGGCTTTTTAGCTCAACTCAAAAAGAGAGTTGATTTGTTAGCTCAAAATAGAAATTGAGCCCTCCAATGCCTTACACCAATTTAGGCATAGAAGCTTTAAGCTCAAATTCAAAAGTAGAGGAATCTTTATCCCAAAATAGGCACAAGATGCCAAAAATAAGAGCTATATAAACAGCCCCCTCACCACTCCCTTCCTCCCATTTTTTGTTTTCGACACTCAAGATTTTCAATCACAAGAAGTGCAACGAGGGGGGGAGGAAAAGGAGCGAGGACGGCAAGAGATCGGTTCCACCAAACCGAGAGGAATTGCCAAGTTTGGTAATACCCTCAACATTCCATTACTCATTGCATCATTAGATCAACCACAACATATAGCCAAGAACATAGAAGCTCAATACGATCCACCACAATAATAAGAGCAAGATCATAGGTGGAGCCTGATCAACGGTAGTAACAGAGCAACAACAAAAATCCCAACATAGCAACATACACCAATATTTTTCGATCAAACATTGAACTACATGTTAAGACTTCAACTTGGATATTGAACATAGCTACTGCCCAAGTCAAACCATGCTTGAAGTAAACATAGGTGTGAAAATCAAATAGATGCTTTAAAAAAATCACATAGCCATTGCCCAAGTCTAAAAAAAATGCTAAGTAATGAAAGGGGATGTGGGGAAGGAGACTTAGCTTAAGAAGAGAAGCAGCTCGGCGAGGACGAAGACGGCGGAGCAGCAACCGGCGAGGCAGCGAGTTGCTGGAACCAGCGCTGAGAAGCCGAGGAATCCTCCGAACTCGACGGAGGGAGTGAAAACGATGGAGGAGGGAGTACCCGCTGACGGGACTCCGAAATTTCCGTCGAGGTAGGCGCGATTTCGCCGGAAAAAGATGCGCAGCTCCTCATCTCCTAAATTAGGGATTTCAATTGGAAATTTGAGAGATTGGGAAGAATATGAAATGATAAAAAGAGAAATGGAGAAGGGGGAGAAGGCGAGCTCCGGCTACCCGGAACGGCCCGCGGAACCCTAGCGGCCCGCGTTGCTGGTGCTCTTAGAAATGTGAAGGGACCGATGGGTCATGTAATTTGGAAGTAGGAAATTTGGGCCTAATGAATTAAAAGGGAATTGGGCTAAGTCCCATTTAATTGAACAAAAGAAGTGGACTGCCTCCTTTTAATTAGTTGGGCTCATAGATGGATTACGATGGCCTACAACTTAAATTAATAGTTTGAGCGAAGAATCATTTAATTGATGAACCGAGATTAAATAATTAGGCCAAGAATTATTTATGTTGGATTGGAATTAATTTAAGGGTTGAGTTGGAGCTCACTTAATTAATTTCTAAATAAATTACTAAGTTTCAGAAAATGGAAAAATGTGAAGTTGGAGCTAAATTAGTTAATTTTTCCGAATAAATTGTCAAGTTCCCGAAGAGAGGGAATGTTAAAGTTGGAGATGCGAAGGGCCGACCGGCGTCGCCCGCGACGCCATGGGCGGCCTTAAGGAAATTCAAAGAAAACAATTAGAAAGGATTTTCTTCCAAGAACCCATATTTTATTAAATAAGAGCACAAATAATTGTGCTAGAGAATATAGAATATTCCGGAATTAGTAAAGAGAATAATTAAACAATGCAAAGCAGTGAAGCCCGAGGTAGGATTAAGAAAAATCCTATAAGACAAGACTAAGATATAGCTGCTATCCAATAGGATGCATGCATTCTTTTCTCAAGAGAAATAGTCAAGTACTAATTAGCGTGCTACGCTATTTATTTTCAAAGGATAAATTGCACAAGGGCAAGTGAGGCCAAAACGAGTAATTGAGTTGAGAAATAAGCATAACAGGTGGGCTTTCTTTTAATATCCTGCACTATAGTGTGGATATAAAACAAATATTTTGAAGTTATGAAATATCATCTTTTCTCAAAATGGAGATGTGATTTATTTTAAAAGTTGTTGTCATGCCATAAAATGTTTGTTTTCGAGACCTGTCTGATAGGGCTATATGCCGAGAGTTTGGCGATCCCAAAAGTTTAGTAACGAATTCGGTTCACAATAGGACCGCAAATCCTATTCGGAATAATGTGCACAAGAGCCGTGAGCCATCCTAGAGAGGTTGGCCGGCGAGGGTGTTCGTTGAAGGTGGCCACCTTCACGGCACAAGAGATTCTCAGACATGGTAGGATACATCAAGAACTTAGACTGCAGTCGGAATTTTAAGATCACAAAAGAATTTAGTATGCTCGGGCCTTTTAAGAAAACCATGTATGATACTGTTGATGGATGACAACTATATAATGTATGCTTTGATTTTCGGCATATGTCCACTGAGTACTCCTATACTCAGCCCTGCATGTATTTATGAATGTGCAGGTTGAACGTCAAGAGGAAGGAGAATTAATCGGAGTCGATGTTATTAAGTAATCAAGTGGATTTCTCGACGATTCGTGTCTTCATACACGAAGTCGTTCAGTAAGGAATTATTCCGCTGTGCTTTTGTTAAAGTGAGAATTTCAAGTCCCACCATAGAACTTTGATTTAGTTGATGAAATGATTATTCTATTTTGAGACCACGTAACTGAATACTTTGCTTCTATCTTATGGTATCAATTGATTGGCCTTTCGGCAAGTTTCTTAAATTCTACCCCTTTTCTTTCCCCGCTTCTATAATCCCCCTTATTAGTCGTGAATTACCCATTTTTGCTATCCTTAGCAAAATAGGGTCGTGACAGAGTGGTATCAGAGCCTCAGTTTCTTTCCTGCTCTGAGATCCAAATCTTTCTTCAGCCAAGATCTAGATTTGTTCACTAGATCATTCCAAGTAATCAACTCGATCAACACTCCAAGACATTCAACCAAGTCGAATGTTGAAGAATGGAATTTGAGATAATTGCGACAAAGTGTGACAAAAGAAAATTTTCTAGTCAAAGAAATGAAAGAATCTAGAGGAAATAAGAATTTCCCAGAAAAATGTAGTTTATGATGAGATTACGAAGGATGAACCATAAATCCTGTGATTGCTTTCCCAAGCAACAAATTTTGAGATGATACTAGATAAAGTAAAACTCGAAAGCGTAACCAGCTGTGACATGACTTTTCACACGTGAAGCGTCGACGCCCAGTGCATCAGAGCGCAAGAGGGGCAAATGTTGAAAAGGAAAAAAAAGAACGATGCTATAAGGGAATAGCACAAGATAGATCCTCACTGTGGAAAGCCACTCGATTATCCTTACATGGATTTTCATGCGCCGATTCATTTTGAGATGTGAACTTAGCTTGATGATGTTAGGTCACACAATATAGCAATTCTAGTCGATGATTATCCTTACATGGATTTTCATGCGCCGATTTATTTTCCTTGGAGTACCTTCGACGGACTCAAGAAATAGACAATTTTAATCAGCAGTACTTACTTGGATTTCCAAAAAATCTCTTTCTCTGAACATCCTTACTGGAAATGCCTTCCTGTTTGTTTAACACTATTGACTGACCTATGTTTTGCAAAGCAGGGTGTCAATACTTTCCTTTTTCCTATGAGAGTTGTGACCCATTTTCAGTCAAAAGATCACGGTTAAATATTCAATTTCAGACACTTTGAGCAACTTGCATTGCGAATCAATGTGTCACTTCTTATCTTGGGTACATCAGATCGCTATTCACTTTCAGTTGCATGAGCACGAGCTTTGCTCTTGTATTTTCAGATATGTCGATTCACAACAACTTTTCTTACTCATCATTCGTATGCGCAATATTTTGACTTCGCAAGCCCAATCGTATTGTTACCTTAAAGTTGTTTGTCTTCAAAACCTCAGACTAAGCTCGGTTTTCTAAACCTCGTCTTTAATGAATGACGTATTCTTCTTGGAACTCCTGTCAACTCTTGTTATTTTGCAAACATGTATACGACAAGTTCTTTCTTGCAAGATTGAGATTTTCTCATGTTCAATTCCACTACATGTTTGTTCCATCTGGGGAATTTTTTTTTACCATGTCTTCAATATTCGTTAAGGCTAGCATACCCACTTCATTCTTAACGAGTTACTTTGGTTGTTACCCCAGAGGTTTAACTTCTTAGGAATTTTCTTGACAACATGCGAATTCTTCAACGTGATTCTATTTTCACTAGCTTTGACATTTTTAGAGGATGGTCAGCGCGACTTCGTGGCAATTGCCTACACTTTCATGTACTACTGCGACTGACTCTTCCAAGTTTAAACATATTTGAGCCATCAATCTATTGTTAGCAAGATCCTCTTGAATCTGAAGGGTCAATTGGACCATACTATTTGATGCCTACTATGAGAACTCCAATTTAATCCGTTTCGTCCTATTTCGTGGCATATTTCATTTCTTTCGAGAAATCCCCAAGTTCTATGGGTTTGCTTGAAACCTCTTAACTAGTGTGATCTTTTGAAAGAATGTAATTAATTCACAGAGTCAAACCAGAGAAATCTTCAAGTCTACTTGAGCTTAGTCCTGCTATCCTTGTAAACCAATCATTGCTAATTGGTGATTTTAATTCACAGAGTCACACCGGAGATGTTATTTTTGTCACCTTGAGTAATTTGAGAACTTTTTTTCCAAGACGAGGAAATTTTTTTTTCGGTGCTTCTTCATGCTGAAATCGGTATCATCCCAGTTAAGTCTGTTTGACTAAATTTCCTATGCAAGACTCTCAAGGAAGGCAATGCCTTGATCCTTTTTCAAATACCTATGAGAAATAAGTCCTGATAGACATACATGAGTAATGATGATACACCTAACGACCCTGTCATGCCACACGAGTTAGATAAGAATAGCTGATTGATGGATACGCGTATAACGAATAGAAATAAGTGAGTTGCGAGAAATGGATATTCACGCCATGGTTATGCAAGATCAGTTGTAAAGGAAGAACAAGTAGTCTCACGGATTACGTGTTAGCAAATAAATGTTGACAATAAAGGAGGTGGTGATTTAGAAACCACAAGTATGTGAGACAACTGAGGGAAGAAAAAAAATGGAGTCCCCGCAATAGGAAAACAAGCACAGAAGTGACGGACTATGACCGAATGTTCTGTGAGATGGCTCGGTACGCCCCAGACCAAGTGGACACCGATGAAAAGAAGGCCGAAAAGTTCTGTACCGGTCTGAGGAACGAGATACGTATGACGCTGGCTAGTCATGGAGGATTGTCTTACACCGAAGCTCTGAGACGAGCATTAGACATCGAGGTCGCTATGCCCGGAGAGAAAACTACGCCGGCTATGAACCCTACCCCACCCCCGGCTCAGTCCCAAGCACTCAGGGACAAGAGAAAGTGGGAAGGACCACGAGCCCAACCTGAACCTAAGAGGGGAGGGTATGGACCAAGCAAGCCACAGAATGCCGGATACCAAGCTACCCCTGGATCTTTCAAGGGGAACATATCGAGGTCCAGTCCATGTCCCAAATGCAACAGACTGCATGGCGGCATTTGCAAGTCAGGGACTGATACCTGCTTCAACTGCGGGAGGACTGGGCACTTTGCTAAACACTGCCCGAACAGGACTTGAATGACGGGAGCAAAAAAAAAACCTCACCCGTCAGCTCAGCGCCCACAACTATGCGCAATGAATGTCCAACCTGGAGCAAATCCACAGCAGCCACCGAGAAATCAGCAGAGGCCGAAACTCCCAACACAGGCTCAAGCTTATGCAATGAGGCAGAAGCAGCCAGAGGTGAACCAGGGAAATATGGCAGGCATGGGTAAGCTCTTCAACACACCCGTTACGCTTTTGTTTGATACTGGTGCTTTGCATTCTTTTATTCCTACTCATTGCGTGACTACCTTAAGACTCGCTACGAAAGAACCTGAACATAGGATTGAAGTATTTTCCCCAGTAGGAAGACGTATAGAGATATCTCGTACTTGCTCGAACTTGGAAATCACTCTGGGCGAATTTAAGATTTTAGCAAACAACCTGAGTGTTATGATCATGTGGGATGTGCATATTATATTAGGAATGTACAGGCTGGCTGAAAACCATGCCACGATCATGTGCAAGGAAAGGAAAATTTCTTTAGGACCCCCGAAGGTGAAGCTACCCACTATCGCGGAATTTCCATGGGAACGCGAAAATCTGTAATCTCGAAGATGCAAGCCAGTAAGCTGATGAAGAAAGGATGCCCGACATATCTTGTCTACCTGAACATGGAGGAGAAAGAAGAAGGAAAATTGGAAGAGGTCGAAATCGTTCGTGATTTTCCAGATGTGTTTCCTGACACACTACCTGGTCTACTGCCAGACCGACAAGTAGAATTCACTATAGATCTAGAACCAGGATCTGCCCCTGTATCGAATGCACCATATCGAATGGCCCCAAAGGAACCAGATAAACTAAAGGTACAGCTGCAAGAGCTCCTGGACCTGGGATTCATCGACCCAGCATCTCGTTGTGGGGAGCACCTGTACTGTTTGTTAAAAAGAAAGACGGGACCATGAGAATGCGTGTAGATTATCGAGAGCTTAACAAGCTAAACCTCAAGAACAAATATCCGTTGCCCAGAATTGACTACCTGTTTGACCAACTCAAGGGAGCCAACGTATTTTCCAAGATGGATCTGAAATCGGAATATCACCAGTTGAAGATCAAACCAGAAGACATGCCCAAGATGGCGTTCCGGAGCAGATACGGTCACTACGAGTTTACAGTGGTGCCGTTTGGACTAACGAATGCACCAGCAGTGTTCATGGACCTGATGAACTTCATTTTTCACCCCTACCTCGACAAGTTTGTCCTAGTCTTTATCGACGATGTGCTGATATACTCCAAGGATAGAAAGGAACACGAGGAGCATCTGAGGATTTCCCTAGAGACGCTACGGGTAGAGAAACTGAACACCAAATTCAGCAAGTGCGAATTTTGGCTCAGGGAGGTGAACTTTCTCGGACATATTGTGACAGCATAAGGAATCCAAGTGGATCCTGCTAAAGTAGAAGCAGTGCGGAACTGGAAGGTGCCGACAACGCCCAACGAAATTCGGAGTTTCCTAGGACTAGCTGGCTACTATAGGAGATTCACTGAAGGATTCTCGAAGATTGTACGACCAATGACTCAGCAACCCAAGAAGGGAACCAAGGTTTCCTGGTCTCCCGAGTACGAAGCCAGCTTCCAACTGTTAAAGGAGAAGTTGACCAGCGCACCAGTTTTAGCAGTCCCCGAGCCAGGAACGAACTATGTAGTCTATACGGATGCTTCCAAGAGCGGGCTTGGATATGTGTTGATGCAGAATGGGAAGGTGATCGCTTATGCGTCACGACAACTCAGATCACACGAGCTCAACTATCCTACAACCGATCTAGAATTAGCGGCAGTGGTCCACGCGTTGAAAAATTGGAGACATCACCTATATGGAGTCAGGTGTGAAATTTTCACGAACCACAAGAACCTCAAATATTTCTTCGAGCAGAAGGACCTGAATATGCGATGGAGGAGATGACTCGAATTAGTAAAAGATTATAATTGCGGCATAAAATATCACCCAAGCAAGGCCAACGTTGTGGCAGACGCGTTGAGCCGCAAGACCCAGCAGCAATTGACAGTCCTTTTCACCCAAGAGGAGAAATTGCTACTAGAATTCGACAGGATGAGTTTACAAATAGTACAAGCACCCGATACAGTAGAAGGCATAATTTCTACTTTAGTAGTTGTTCCCGATTTGAGAGGCAGAATCGTCGATGCCCAGAGGCGAGACGAGACTCTAGACAAGTTGCGTCTGAAGGTGCGAACATGCGAGCAAGAGAATTTCCAAGAAGAATCAGCCAATGCCCTCACGTTCAAATGGAGACTGTGTGTGCCAAATCTGGGAAAAGAATGAGCGAAGCGCACTATACTCCATACACCGCACACCCGGGAGTACAAAGATGTATCGGGACTTGAAGGAGAAGTTCTGGTGGGACGGAATGAAGCGAGACGTAGCATATTCCATGGAGAGATGTCTTGCACGTCAGCAAGTGAAGGTACTGCACCAACGACCTTATGAGAAGCTGCAACCGTTGGAAACTCCTGAGTGGAAGTGGGAACACATAGCCATGGATTTTGTCGCAGGATTACCGAAATCTTAAAGAGGAAATACTGCAATATGGGTGATAATCTATCACCGTACCAAAAGCGCTCACTTTGTACCACTACCGATTACGTACGGATCGGAGAAGCTAGCTCAGTTGTACGTTAGAGAAATCATCCGCCTACATGGCATACCAGCAACGATCACGTCAGACAGAGATGCGAAATTCACGTCCAGATTTTGGAAGAGCTTGCATAAGGAATTTGGGAACTCAGCTGAATTTCAGCACTGCTTTTCATCCACAGACTGGTGGTTAGTCCGAGAGGACAATTCAAACGCTCGAAGATATGCTGAGGGCAGTAGTACTCGACACAGGAACCAATTGGGAACAAGTACTGCCACTGATAGAGTTTGCTTACAACAACAACTACCAGGCAATGATTGATATGGCTCAGTACGAAGCCTGTACGGAAGAAAGTACAAATTGCCACTCTATTGGAACGAGGTTGGTGAGAGGAAAATATTGGGCCCAGATGTTGTTGAGGAAATGATAGAAGTTGTCAGAAAAATCCGGGATAGGGTCAAGGAAGCTCAGGATAGGTAGAAGTCCTATGCGGACACCCGACGAACCGATTTACGATTTAACGTGAGAGAGAATTTTTTCTTGAAGGTGTCGCCCTCGAAAGGAATAACTAGGTTTGGAGTCAAGGGAAAACTTCGGCCCCGATACATCGGACCGCACAAAATTCTGGAAGTAGTCGGACCAGTAGCTTATCATTTGGCGCTACCGCCTAGCGTTGGGAACGTTCACAACGTTTTCCATGTATCCCAGCTTAGAAAACATGAGTTCGATCTGAAACACATGATTAACCGGTAGGAAATGATTATAAACCCGAATATGAGCTATGAAGAAAAGCCATAAGAGATTCTAGATAAGAAAGTGCTATGATTATGGAACAAATCCATCATCTCGGCGAAAGTGTTGTAGGAACACCATAGACAGGAAGAAGCCACATGGGATGTGGAGGATAAGATGAAGGAACGTTACCCCGAGCTTTTCGAATAGAGCCGCGCAAATTTTGGGACGAAATTTCTTTTAAGGAGGGTAGAATGTGACGCCCCAGAATTTCGTTCCTTTCTTTCGAGATAAATTAGATTTATTAGCCTAATTAATTTTAGTTTAGAGGACGTGTGATCGTAGGATTTCCGTTGTAATCCCGATTTTTGAAATTATAAGTGCTCGATCTTGGGGAATAAAGAATAAGATATTATTCATGTAAAGGAAAAGAGAATTAATTAGTGCAATACTTTGTTAAGAGGATTTTACATATGTTTTGGGAAGACAAAGTGAACGAGACTACACTATGTTGCTTACATCATGTGGTACCACAATTGAGGAATGCAAAAACCGCCACTTTAAAGATTCTAACACCGAACATTTGGTTGTTAGCTAAAAACAGTAGTAAGATAGATTAGGATTGGGACAAGTCCCTTCCCTTTTCTTCTTCTCGATCGACCGCCACATAAGACACCAAATTTGACAACTATATGCCTCCTTCTCCTTGAAAATTTCTCGCAGCAACATAGGCAAGAGTACCTACATTTGTGATACCAAAATAGTTAAGGGAAGAAGATCAAGTATAGTAAGGACAAATATGACATCACCAAAAGAAGACTCATGAGATCAACCAATTTTAAGTCATCCAAGAACTACACAAATTTCGCAAGGATGCTTTTTAGCTCAACTCAAAAAGAGAGGTGAGTTGTTAGCTCAAAATAGAAATTGAGCCCTCCAATGCCTTACACCAATTTAGGCATAGAAGCTTTAAGTTCAAATTCAAAAGTAGAGGAATCTTACACCAATTTAGGCATATAAACAGCCCCCTCACCACTCCCTTACTCCCATTTTTTGTTTTCGACACTCAAGATTTTCAATCACAAGGAGTGCAACGAGGGGGGGAGGAAGAGGAGTGAGGACGGCAAGAGATCGGTTCCACCAAACCTAGAGGAATCGCCAAATTAGGTAATCCCCTCAACATTCCATTACTCATTGCATCATTAGATCAATCACAACATATAGCCAAGAACATAAAAGCTCAATAGGATCCACCACAATAATAAGAGCAAGCATCATAGGTGGAGCATCATCAACGGTAGTAACAGATCAACAACAAAAATCCCAACATAGCAACATATACCAATATTTTTCGATCAAACAGTGAACTACATGGATCTTGAACATAGCTACTGCCCAAGTCAAACCATACGTGAAGTAAACATAGGTGTGAACAACAAATAGATGCTTTAAAAAAATCACATAGCCACTGCCTAAGTCTAAAAAAAATGCTAAGTAATGAAAGGGGATGTGAGGAAGGAGACTTAGCTTAAGAAGAGAAGCAGCTCGGCGAGGACGAAGATGGCGGAGCAGCAACCGGCGAGGCAGTGAGTTGCTGGAGTCGGCACCGAGAAGCCGAGGACACCTCCGAACTCGATGGAGGGAGTGAAAACGATAGAGGAGGGAGTACCCGCTGACGGGACTCCGAAATTTCCGTCGAGGTAGGCGCGATTTCGCCGGAAAAAGAGGCGCAGCTCCTCATCCCCTAAATTAGGGATTTCAATTGGAAATTTGGGAGATTGGGAAGAATAGGAAATGATGAAAAGAGAAATGGAGAAGGGGGAGAAGGCGAGCTCCGGCGACCCGGAAAAAGACGAACTCGCCGGAGACGAGAGTGCGAGAGAGATGGGAGTAGATCGGAATCGCCGCTGCCTCTCTATCCCTTCTATTTGGGGATTTCGTAAAGAGATGAGGGAGTTAGGCCATCCACAACGCTGTTCATATACCGTTCCTTAAACTACTATTTGCGGGCCCCACTGTACTTTTTTACTCCATTCCTTAACTAAGGAACGGAACCTGCAACCCTCCGTTCCTTAACTGTTCCTTAAATTACTATTCATTCAATTTCATTTTTTTTTATTTCCAACTCAATTCAATTAAAAAAACACACTTTAATAAAAAACAAACACAATTTATTAAAAAACACACAACATTAAAAAAAATTACAACTTAAACTTAAAAAAAATAAAAAAACACACAATTAAAATCCTAAAAAAATAAAAAACACACAATAAAAAAACATAATTAAACGTGGGAAAATAAAAAAACTACTCCGCCGGCGAATCATCCTCCGGAGGTGGTCGAGGTTTAGGGGGAGTCGGAAGGCCAAGTTGTGCTGCCATAGCAACAATTCCGTTCCACCAGGCCGTGAATTGGGCGTACGAGAAGCGGGAAGTGTCCGCCATTGTGGCGGTTATGTACGCCACTATAAGTGTGTCCGAGCCTCCCCCGCGAGCCCGATCCCGAGGCCGGCTGGCTGGATCTCCCGTATTCATCGGGCGTTGGATACCCCGTACCCCCAAACACCTGCGGTTCACCCTCGCTGGCCTCACGGTGTCACCAGACGAGTAGTTGCCGATCGCCGTGTGCTTCGTGCGCTTTGAGGTTGAGCCCGAGCTCGAGCGGACACCGCCGGCCCACCTTTCCTCGTCCTTGACGAGCTGCCAAATATCAACAAATTTGAACTGTAGACCGGTGTCCTGGTGGAAGGCGCGCAAAGCCGCCCTCAGAATGTCGGCGCCCGAAGCTCCGCTTTGGTATTGCGCCGCTTCGGCCGAGTAGATGCTGCAGAATTTTTTGACCTGTACGTCGACTCGGCGAAAGTGAGCACGGAGCATTGTATATTTCCACTTCCGGGCCCCTTTCGGCTTAGTCTGGTGGTAGACATCACGGACCTTTTCCCAGAAGCACTTGGCGGCTTGTTGATACTCGACGATGGGATCGTACGAGCACGGAGCATTGTATATTACACCGCCTTTGTTTCTTCGTTGTTGTACGGATGCCGGCCCAGATCCTCCGGTTCATCCTCCTGTTCCTCCTCCTCCTCCTCCTCGGCCGCCTCAGACGCAGCCCTGGAGCTTCCACCGCCTCGGCCTCCTCCCTGGGTGGTGCAACGGGGATATCCTCCCGAATCTGGGACAATCCCTGAGAAGGCCACTAGGCGGCGGGTCGAGCGTATGCATCCACATCGAAAGTGGGTGGTTGGTACCCACCCGGCGTCGCCGACCCCTGGGTGCCCGGCGTCGACGAACTGGAACCACCAAGTGTGTTGTACATGGTCTCCCAATCGCCGAACGCGTTGAGATCCCACCCACCGGAGCCGCCACCGCCGTAGTTGCCGTCGCCGGACATTTTGTGAAGAGATTGAATATGAAAATTAGAGAGGAAATGAAGTTGATTTAGGAAGAATAGATGTATAGTTGTGTGTGAAATGAGGATGAATTAGGAGTATTTATAGAATAAGAAAAAAAAAATTAAAAATAAAAATAAAAAACGGTATAAAAAAAATGGTAATATTACCGTTAAAAAATTTATTTTTATTAAATCGAATTTTTTTCTAAAAAAAAATAATTATTGCGTCAGCACGTGACGTCACCCACTCGCGGGCCGACGAGTGGGCGTCACGCACAACGCGGGGAGAGCCACGTCGCCGAAGCGCGTGGCGGCACGGACCGTGCCTCGGGTCTTGCCGTTGGCACCCGGCACGGCTCCTCGACGACACCATGCACCGCAACGCGTTCCGCTGCGAAGTCGTTCCGGCGGAACGGCCCGCGGAACCCCGGCGGCCCGCGTTACTGGTGCTCTTAGAAATGTGAAGGGACCGATGGGTCATGTAATTTGGAAGTAGGAAATTTGGGCCTAATGAATTAAAAGGGAATTGGGCTAAGTCCCATTTAATTGAACAAAAGAAGTGGACTGCCTCCTTTTAATTAGTTGGGCTCATAGATGGATTAAGATGGCCTACAATTTAAATTAATAGATTGAGAAGAATCATTTAATTGATGAACAGAGATTGAATAATTGGGCCAAGAATTATTTATGTTTGATTGGAATTAATTTAAGGGTTGAGTTGGAGCTCAATTAATTAATTTCTAAATAAATTACTAAGTTTCAGAAAATGGAAAAAAGTGGAGTAGGAGCTCAATTAGTTAATTTTTCCGAATAAATTGTCAAGTTCCCGAAGAGAGGGAATGTTAAAGTTGGAGATGCGAAGGGCCGACCGTCGTCGCCCGCGACGCCATGGGCGGCCTTAAGAAAATTCGAAGAAAATAATTAGAAAGGATTTTCTTCCAAGAACCCATATTTTATTAAATAAGAGCACAAATAATTGTGCTAGAGAAAATAGAATATTCCGGAATTAGTAAAGAGAATAATTAAATTCTGCAAAGCAGTGAAGCCCGAGGTAGGATTAAGAAAAATCCTATAAGACAAGACTAAGATATAGGTGATATCCAATATGATGCATGCATTCTTTTCTCAAGAGAAATAGTCAAGTACTAATTAGCGTGCTACGCTATTTATTTTCAAAGGATAAATTGCACAAGGGCAAGTGAGGCCAAAGCGAGTAATTGAGTTGAGCAATAAGCATAACATGTGGATTTTCTTTTAATATCCAGCACTATAGTGTGGATATAAAGCAAATATTTTGAAGTTACGAAATATCATCTTTTCTCAAAATGGAGATGTGATTTATTTTAAAAGTTGTTGTCAAGCCATAAAAATGTTTGTTTTCGAGACCTGTCTGATAGGGCTATATGCCGAGAGTTTGGCGATGCCAAAAGTTTAGTAACGAATTCGGTTTCCAATAGGACCGCAAATCCTATTCGGAATAATGTGCACAAGAGCCGTGAGCCATCCTAGAGAGGTTGGCCGGCGAGGGTGTTCGTTGAAGATGGCCACCTTCACGGCACAAGAGATTCTCAGACATGGTAGGATACATCAAGAACTTAGACTGCAGTCGGACTTTTAAGATCACAAAAGAATTTAGTATGCTCGGGCCTTTTAAGAAAACCCTGTGTGATACTGTTGATGGATGATAACTATATAATGTATGCTTTGATTTTCGGCACGTGTCCACTGAGTACTCCTGTACTCAGTCCTGCATGTATTTATGAATGTTCAGGTTGAACGTCAAGAGGAAGGAGTATTGATCAGAGTCGATGTTATTAAGTTATCAAGTGAATTTCTCGACGATTCGTGTCTTCATATACGAAGTCGTTTAGTAAGGACTTATTCCTCTGTGCTTTTGTTAAAGTGAGAATTTCAAGTCCCACCATCGAACTCTGATTTAGTTGATGAAATGATTGTTCTATTTTGAGACCACGTAACTGAATACTTTTCGTCTATCTTATGGTATCAATTGATTGGCCTTTCAGCAAGTTTCTTGAATTCTACCCCTTTTCTTTCCCGCTTCTATAATCCCCCCTTAATAGTCGCGAATTACCCATTTTTGCTATCCTTAGCAAAATAGGGTCGTGACATATCTAAACCCTAGATGAATGACTGAAACTCGTGGACATTGGCGACGGTTTTGTTACTTACTACATACTACACCCTAGCTCCAAGGATTGCTAAACCCTTGGGGAATACGTGAAACGTGCGCCGAACAATCAAACACGGCCAATCACAAAAAAAATGGTTCAGCAAACATATACATTACAGATCATAAATCATTCATTACTGAGTCAATAAAAAACCATTACAGAGTAATATATGTACATTATGTTTATCTGTTAAAACTACTCCCTAGCTAAGATGATATCTAAACGAATTTTGATGATGGATTGCTAAATTAAAGAAAGTATGTAGTATATGTCAAAAATTAATATTTGTTACGCTTTCAATTTCAGCGATTTACGTGCTATTTAATTATAATATGTTATAAAAATTTAATTGTAGAAAGATGTAGTTTAGATTAAGATAATTAATTAAAGAAATCAAATCATGGGAGCCTTGAATTTAGGAACAGTATATAACGTAAATTATGAAAGGAAACTGACTTAATTTCTCATACCAAATCTGCCCTTTTTTGAATTAAAATAATAATTTTATTAATAAAAGGAGCATGTATCTCGGTCATCATATCACAAAATCGTGGGACTGCGATTTAAGGAGAAGGTTGAACAATAACTATAGAGAGAGAGTTGTGATCAATGTCGAACCAATTTTAAAGACCGAACTAGAGACCAAATCTGGGCCATTAGATCTAGTTTTTTTGATGAGATGTGCTGCTGTGTAAATTTTTCGGTCTTCATTACAAGCCCATTTTACTTCATTGTATAGGTTTATTACTTCATTCCGTACGTAATACCTTGAAACTACAACATGTTTTTACTTTCTTCCAGTAGGTTTTGAAATGATTCAACATATGTTTCATTTGAATTCATTGACCTGAGTTTTTACTTTATTTACATTAAAAAATGCAATTTATTCAAGTGCATTTATTAGTTCATTCAAAAACGTTATTACTTCATTAGATAAGGTTTTTACTTTATTCCAGTAGGACTTCAAATACTTCTACACATACTTCATTCCAATAATTTATTACATCATTCCATGTGTTTATTACACCATATCAGTGTTGTGGACGTGGTGATAGATATTGTAGAGAGAAAGAACGGCACGCGACGGCGAAACCGCATTTACGTACTGGAATGAAGTAATAATCCTACTGGAATGAAGTAAAAACCTACTGGAATGAAGTAAAAACCTACTGGAATGAAGTTAAATCTTCGTAACATGTTAGTATGACTTATTTACCTTCGGTTGAATTAAAATAGGCTCGTGATGAAGGCGAAAATAATTGATAAATTTGTGTCTCTCATCCATAAAAAACTAGATCTAAAAACCCTAATTTGGTATGGTTCGGTGGTTCGGTCTTTAAGAGTGGATTTGTGAATAATGAGACACTATATATATATATATATATATATATATATTACCATGTTAATTAAACTATTGTTCCACATTTAATTTATTCCAACTCCAAATGCCCCTAACTTTTTCTTATGATATGTTTCCAACCGATAATTAATGATGTAATTATTTTCTTTTATTTTTGTTTAAGCATACATCTTCAACTATTTATACTAAACTTAAACCCATTTTCATGTAATAATCACATCAAATACTAACTTTACTCCAACCATTTACATTAAACTCAAACATAAAAGAATACTAACAAAATTTGAGAAAGTGATTTAGGTTTTTTTTTTATTTAAAAAAACCTAAAATGGTAGTATTTGTTTTAAAGTACCATTGGAGCTAATTGTCTGTTAATTATGGAGCCTAAAATATCTCCTACCATGTTTAGGATTTGTTTCCTTGAAGTATATTTCCTTGTGATAGATTTATTCCTTAAAAGATATTTCCTTATGGAATATGTTTCCTAGTTTGACTAGAATTAGGGCTCTCTAGTTACTTATAAATAGAGGTGCTCCCTCATTGTTAAATCATCCTGAAATTATATAGTGAAATCCCTGGCTTGGCATCGCCCCCAGACGTAGATACACATTGTATCGAACTGGGTAAACAACTTCTTGTGTTCATTCTCTTTCATATTCGTGATTGCTTGTGTTTATTTCCCAACAACTGGTATCAAGAGCCTAGGGTTTAAGAGGCAGAAATCACGATGGGGATCGACGAGAAAATTGCTGTAGAGAAGTTCGATGGATCTGATTTCGGATTTTGGAAGATGCAGATTGAGGATTACCTGTACGGTAAAGATCTCTGGAAGCCTTTAAAAACCAAACCCGAAAAGATGGAACATGAGGAGTGGGAGCTGCTGGACAGAAAAACAATGAGCGCGATTAGGCTATCGTTGTCCAAGGATGTGGCTTATCACACGACTGCAGCAAAGTCGATAAAGGAGATGATAAAAATCTTGGAGGACATGTATCAGAAACCATCAACGGCAAACAAGGTACATCTGATTAGACGATTGTTTAATTTTAGAATGCAAGAGGGAAAGCTGGTGCAACAACATCTCAACGAGTTCAACATGATTACTTCGCAACTGAACTCGGTTAATATAAAATTTGATGATGAAATTCGTGCCCTGATTTTGCTATCGTCTCTGCCTGAGAGTTGGGCTGGTACAGTGACAGCAGTTATTGCTGCAGAGACAAAACTAACAGTTGACAGAGTAAGAGATCTGATGATTGGTGAGGAAGTTCGCCGGAGAGAATCAGGATCTTCTACTTCGGGATCAGCACTGAATACAGAACAGAGAGGCAGATCGAAGGGAAAGCAAAATCGTGGAAGATCAAATTCCAGAGGAATGAGTCAATCCAAGAAGGATTTGGATAAAGTTAAATGCTGGAATTGTGATGAGTTTGGGCATTTTAGAAATCAATGTGAGGCACCGAAGAAGTATAAGAATAAGGATCAGAAGGACAAGAAGATAGCAAACGCTACCATGTCTGATGACGATGGCGAGGCGTTGGTCTTGAGCGTCAGTAGTCCGATGGAATCGTGGGTATTGGATTATGGGGCGTCGTTTCACTCCTGCAGCAATGTGGAGATAATGGAAGACTACGTTTCTGGCGATTTTGGAAAGGTACATCTGGCTGATGACGAGCCCTTAGATATCGTGGGAAAGGGAAACGTGAAGGTAGTGACGTCCAATGGATCCGTAATAAAACTGAATGGAGTCAGACACATTCCTGGATTGCAGAGAAGTTTGATTTCGATTGGGCAGCTTGATGCAGAAGGGTACACCGTGACGTTTGGCTGCAACAATTGGAAGATTACCAAGGGAGCTATGATAGTAGCTCGAGGTAAGAAGGAGGGTACGTTGTATACCACAACTAACTCCAAAGATTGCATTGATATTGCAAGTGAGGCAAATAATGCAGATTTGTGGCACTGTCGACTTGGCCACATGAGCGAGAAAGGGATGAAGATAATGTGCTCAAGAGGTTTACTGTCTGGCTTGAAAACTGTTGAAGTTGGCCTGTGCGAGGATTGCGTGTTTGGGAAACAGAAAAGGGTGAGTTTCTCAAGAGGAGGCAGAAAATTGAAGACACAGAAGTTGGAGATGGTCCACACTGATCTATGGGGACCAGCACCTGTGAAGTCCCTAGGAGGCTCTGAATATTATATGACTTTCATCGACGACTCTACTCGAAAGCTATGGGTTTATTTTCTGAAGAGTAAATCCGATGCGTTTGACGCTTTCAGGAAATGGAAAGCCCTTGTTGAAACTGAAACCGGGATGAAGGTGAAGTGTCTAAGATCCGATAATGGAGGAGAATATGAACTTGCAAAGTTCAAGGAATTCTGCGCCGAGAATGGAATCCGCATGGAGAAAACTGTGAAAGGAACTCCACAGCAGAATGGAATCGCAGAGCGCATGAACAGAACGTTGAATGAGCGAGCAAGATGCATGAGGTTGAAAAGTGGATTGCCAAAGAGTTTTTGGGCAGATGCAGTCAACACAGCTGCATTTCTAATTAATAGAGGTCCATCAGTTCCCTTGGAGTTTCGGATACCCGAGGAGGTTTGGACAGGAAAAGAGGTAAATCTATCTTTCCTACGCATCTTTGGTTGTGTTGCTTATGCTCATGTTAGTTCCGTTGAGAGAAGTAAGTTGGATGCTAAATCTATTAAGTATACGTTCATTGGTTATGGGGGCGATGAGTTCGGTTATAGACTCTGGGATGAGCAGAACCGTAAGGTTATTCGCAGTAGAGATGTCATCTTCAATGAACAGGTATTGTACAAGGATAGATTGGAGGCGTCAAGTCCCAGCAGTTCTGAGCCACAAGTGGTCGAGCTAGACATCTCAAACTCGAGTGGGAGCAAGGAGAGTCAGAATGCTGAAGAGGTGCTTGAAGAAGAACCAAGCACTCCACCACCGACTATTCCGCTGCCTAAATCGACTAGAGAGCGACGTGCACCTGATAGGTACTCGCCCTCTAATTTCTATTTGTTACTTACTGATGGTGGTGAGCCCGAGTGTTATGCAGAGGCAGGAGAAGGCCCTGATAAACGAAGGTGGAAAATTGCCATGGATGACGAGTTTGCCTCTCTTCTCCTAAATGGCACATGGGAGCTTGTGGAACTTCCTAAAGGGAAAAAGGCATTGCATTGCAAGTGGGTCTATCGAATCAAAGGTGAAGCTGATGGTAGCAAGCGCTACAAGGCTAGGCTGGTTGTCAAGGGATTTGAGCAACGATACGGTATTGATTATACAGATGTGTTCACTCCTGTTGTGAAACTAACTACTATTCGTTTAGTGTTGAGTATGGTAGTTGCAGAAAACCTATTGTTACATCAGATGGATGTAAAGACGGCATTCCTTCATGGTGATTTGGAGGATGAGTTGTACATGACACAGCCTGAAGGATTCATAGTAAAAGGAATGGAAAACCTTGTATGCAAGTTGAAGAAGAGCTTGTATGGTTTAAAGCAAGCTCCAAAGCAGTGGTACAAGAAGTTTGATGGATTCATGATGGAGATTGGCTATAAAAGATGCTACGCTGACCATTGTTGTTACTACAAGAGGTTTGACAAGAGCTATCTTATTCTGTTATTATATGTTGATGATATGTTGATCGCAGGAAGTGATCAAAAGGAGATGGATAAGTTGAAAAGGCAATTGTCTGAACGATTCTCCATGAAAGATCTTGGAGAGGCTAATCAAATTTTGGGCATGAGAATCGAGCGTGACAAGGCGGTAGGAAAATTGTATCTTTCGCAAGCTGCTTACATTGGTAAGGTTTTGGAAAGATTCAACATGGATAATTCGAAGCCAGCAAGTGTGCCTTTGGGCAGTCACTTTAAGCTGTCGAAGAAGGAGTCGCCGAGTACAAAAGAAGAACGTGCTGAAATGAAGAAAATTCATTATGCTTCAGCAATTGGCAGTATTATGTATGCAATGGTGTGTACGAGGCCTGATATTGCACAAGCAGTGGGAGTAGTGAGCCGGTTCATGGGTGATCCGGGCAAGCAACATTGGGAAGCAGTTAAATGGATCCTTCGATACTTGAGAGGTACTACAGAAAGTGTCTTATGTTTCAATGGCAAGAATGTCGAGCTGGCAGGTTATGTGGATGCAGACTTGGCGTCCAATGATTTTGATGGGAGAAGAAGCACAACCGGGTATGTATTTACTTATGGTGGTACTGCTATTTCATGGACTTCTAAGTTGCAGAAGACTGTTGCTTTGTCTACTACGGAGGCTGAATATGTAGTTGCGACAGAGGCAAGCAAGGAGATGGTGTGGTTGCAGAGTTTCTTAGATGAACTTGGGAAGGAGAACAAGAGTAGCATACTCTACAGTGATAGTCAGAGTGCTATTTTCTTGGCGAAGAATCCAGCGTTTCATTCTAGGACAAAGCATGCGAAGATGAAAATCCTGCAACTTGTGAAGATACTTGGAAGTGAGAATCCTGCAGACATGTTTACTAAGGTGGTGACCTTAGAGAAATTGAAGCTATGCATAGCTTCAATTGGCCTTGGAACTTGAAGAGAAGGTTAGGCGATGCTAAGCGGATGAAGGGATGAGATCACGAGGAAATGGTTGTTTAGGAGTTGTTAGTCTCCAAGTGGGAGATTGTTAATTATGGAGCCTAAAATATCTCCTACCATGTTTAGGATTTGTTTCCTTGAAGTATATTTCCTTGTGATAGATTTATTCCTTAAAAGATATTTCCTTATGGAATATGTTTCCTAGTTTGACTAGAATTAGGGCTCTCTAGTTACTTATAAATAGAGGTGCTCCCTCATTGTTAAATCATCCTGAAATTATATAGTGAAATCCCTGGCTTGGCATCGCCCCCAGACGTAGATACACATTGTATCGAACTGGGTAAACAACTTCTTGTGTTCATTCTCTTTCATATTCGTGATTGCCTGTGTTTATTTCCCAACACCTTGTCCTTATTTGTGTGCTCGCCTTTCCTCGTCCAGTTACCCATGGTCACTCTTTCCGTCTCCTTTGGAGGAAGTGGTGCTCTGATATATTGTTGTTGATTGTTAATGTTTCCCATCGGCGGCCTACCGTTGACTCCATCCCTTTGATTGCCTTCCGATGCTTGTGCTCCATTTGGCCTGACTCGGTGTATCTAAGGGTTATTCTCTTGCTGCAATCCTTCAAACTTTTGTCTAAGTAAATTCGTACTCCCCTGAGTCAGCTACGGGAAATCAAGTTCAAACGTAGGAGGAGCGGCTGGCTGGATCACCTGTATCATGTCCATGTCAATTGAATTGTCCGGATGACTCTTCAAAATTGGTTCGAATTGTTAAGGAGAGGTTGGGATGCTGATAGGTCTAGCTGGAAGTCATTATCTATGCAAGGAACAAAAGGTAAAGGTGGGTTTGACTGAGGAACCTCTAATTTTGACTTTAAGGTTCCTTCACTTTTGGCGCCTTGGCCCAATTGTATCCCAAAACGGCAACCTGATGGAGATTCAGCCAAAACAATGGCTTGATCGTACTGTGCCCCCATTTTGTCTTCATCTTGCAGAGATCCCTACTCCCCAACGGTCACAATCTCCATCGCCGGTGGAGGCAATTCCATTTCCGATGAGGGTTCCGGGAGCGGGCCATCTTCCACTGTTATCCTAGATGCCTCGTTTCGATTCCCTCCTACCTCCTGCTCTTGGTGAGGAGTTGCAGCAGTCGTTTCTGCTGGCACCGGATTATTTACATCGGTGGTGGTGCTCTCCTCTGCATTCCGGGAACTATCCCCATTTCTTCCGGCACCCTTCGCTACCATGTCTAGTTCCTCAAGAAGATTTCTCTTGTGAATGTTCTTACCTGCTCCTTCTTCCCCATCAGGGACGGACGAGGCTCGCTTGGAGGCTGGTGTGGAATTTGGCGAAGGAGAGAATATGAATCTCTTTTTGCCCGGTCCCTTCAAGGACGGACGTGGGATGGACTTTCGCATTTTCAAGCGTTCCCCCGCGCTCCTGCGCGCCTCTTTTTTGTGCGATGCTGCGTTTGTGATGCATTCTCCGGCTGCCTGAAACTTCTTCTCCTTGCCGGAGTCGGGTTCCTCCATTAGCGAAACCGCGTAGTCTCCGGCCACCAATGGCGTGAGTGATTTCCTGTTATCACGGCCGACAAAGAAGCCGCCGGTGACCGTTAGCAACGAACTCGGTGTAGTCTTTTTGTTTTTGAGTTATAACTAGGTGCCGCTGTTTCTTCTTTTGCAAATTAAGGACTTCGTGAAATTTTAAGAATGAGAGGAAAGGGATGAGACCGATGGGGCGAGGAAATTGTTGACTTGGGCCCTTTTCTTTTATTTACTTTTGGGCCAGGAGAACTATTTTTATGATTTAGACTGAACTTGGGCCTCGAAACATTAAACAAAAGAATTTTGACTAATTTTATTTTTAGATGGGCCCGCTGTGTCTTTTAAATAATGGCTCTCCTAAGTCGTCCAATTAATTAAAGTTAAGGAATAGCACGCTAATTTATTTCGAAATGATGGATAGACCACGAATTATTTTATGCTTGAATAAATTACATAGGAGTTAACGCTCTTTCATTAAGCGAATAATTGGTAGACCTCCACATAAAGTTAAATCGCACGATTTAATTAATGCACAAGGACTTCGTATGAATTTAAGAAAAGGGAATAAAATGATCACGCATTTAGGATGCATTCACGTCAAGTTATTTGGCTTCTTAATCCTAATTAAGTATTAATTTTATGTTCCTAAAGGGGCGTCTTCGCACGACGTTTAGGACTAAGTCAAGGAAATTTCTTAAAGAGACCTAAGCTAGAGGTGGGCATTCTTTTCAAAACGTGATTTTAGTATAAAAATGTGAATTCGTTTCTAAAGATGTTTGTCATTCCATGTTTTGCTTTACGATTACCTATCTGCTTGGTTATGCCAAATCATGTTAAATCGAATTCGGGTCCCAGTAGGGCTGCAAAACCTTACTCGGACTAGTGTACACACATGGGGACCGTGTGCTAGCTTTTGAGTTGGCCGGTCCGGTGACCGTCATGGAATGTGGCCACATTCCCGGTTCACATACGTTCAGATATGGTATTTATGTTTATGTGATTGTGCAATCAATTTTATGAAATGAAATGAATTTAGTGACTCGGGACTTTTAAATGAAAACCCCATGTTCACTCAACTATGGCTGACAATTAAATGGAACTTATTTTTGGCACTGTGCTCACTGAGTATATCAAGTACTCAGCCCTGCATGTTTCTTTTCTAACGTGCAGGTTGAACGTGTAGGAGGTGAAGAAGGTGTTGGAAAGTGACCGTTAATAAGTAGTTAGGTGACCCAAAGTGGTATGTCTTCATACATACTATTTTGTCTTGGAACCTTCCTCTGCAATAGAGTTATTTCTAGGAACTTATGAATTAGGTCTTGATACTCTGATTTTATTTTGAATATGTACCCAATTGCCTTCGAAACTATCCCCTCGAATCGATTAATTTCCTTTATGTTGAGTCCATGATTGATGAGATTATTTTGGTTACGAAATAGCTACGTTCACTAGTACTAGGGAGTTGTGGTCGTGACATTTGGCAATCGTCCCCACAAGATCAAGGTCAATCCAATTGTTCACAGTCTCAGATTCCTTCCCCTCCCCCCCTTGTCTACCTAATCCTACTTGTCTGTTTGTCAAGATAACTTCTATCTTTCCAACTGTTGGGTTCACTCAGTCACCCATTTCTCAGCAGAAATGTTTGGACCATTCACTCATTCATTTTGCCATACCATTGATGCTGCGAGAATCACCAACTTAGGACAGTTCCTTAAGGTCTTTGATCATTATGTAATGCGGCTAAAAGGGTGTTATGTGAAATTAGGTGAGAGTCCTAAGGGGTTCTAATTTTATAACAGATAATAAACCCAACTTATGTGAACATGTGAACTGAGATAGAACCAGGAAAACCTCCCTGTTTATTTCGACTATTTCCCAAATGATGATCATATATTTTTTTCCTTTTCTTTCTTAGTCATTCTAGCTTTATACATTCTTTATCTCTCTTTTTTTCTAGGGTCAAGTTATATGAATTCTGACCAAGGTCTCCCTTTTTGTGGGTCAAGTTTCCAAAGAACCTTCCTTTTTTGCTTAAAAGCTCATTCATTTTCTCTCTTTTTTTTGGTTACATATTCTCACTTTTTATTTTATTAGATCAGCATATTCTTCCTACCCCAATTTGGTTAGTTGCCTCAGCTCTGTCCCTTTGTTCACATGCAGGTAAAACATCTACTTACAAGGGAAAGGTTAAGTAGTTAGGCTTCAAATGTGCAGACTAGGGGGTGCCCTTACAGTGAGGCTGGTCATGATTCGAAAGAAATAGGCTCAACTGGTTATTCCCTAATGCCTTTAGTCCTTACTTCCTTCTGTCATATTTCTCATAGCATCAATGGTAGTCGCTCTTATTTATCTAACAGTGGAAAGTGTTCTACTCTAGGCCTTTAACTCGCATTTTAGAGGGCTTCACAGAAGATCTAGATTAAAGCATTTCTATCGTTTTTACTTTATCCAAACAGATTTCGGTTTATTGAAGGAGAGAATCTCACAATTCAACATGTATTTTCTCTTCAATCACTCTTACTAAGGGAATTTTGCCTTATTTATCCAAACCAGTTCATGTCGAAAAACACACAGACTATGACTAAACATGCATGCTTCAAAAACTGACTGCACTGATTTTTCCCCCTCCCACTTCATTTTAGCTTGCCCTCAAGCAAACTTGATGAAGTGGAAAACAGGGTGGTCAATGTTTGATCAAAGGAAACTTAGACTTCTCACACTTAGACCAAACATTGGGCTAAGTGGGAGAGGGTATCAAACACATATATACAAAACCTAGCATGCTGATCATATTTACAGACAAAACTTCTCACACTTAGACTGTGCAACAGGCTAAGTGGGAGAAGGTAAACATAACAGAAACACAGAAACAAGGCCAACATGTATTTACAAACAAACTTCTTACACTTAGGCCAAGTAATGAGCTAAGTGGGAGAAGATCATACAAAGCATAAGAGCAAACATATATACAAGTAGAAAGAAGCATGCTCAAAGAAAAACATAAAACTAAAACCGAAGGAAAAATTTACTTGGTTTGTCTTAGTTTAATTTTTCTTCTGGCTCCTTGAGGAGCCAGAATCCCGGGTCATCTTGGCCCTCTTGGCCGATGATGAGGTTAGTTCTGCCACAGGTGGTTGGCTAGTGGTGGTGGTCTCCTTCCTCATTCTCATTACCTTGACAGGGGTGGTATCCGGGATGGTTACCTGTGGCTAGCTCCCCATTTGGTTGTTTGTCTCCGCCAGAGTTGTTATTCTCTCAACAAAAGAGAGAGCCTTGGTCATATTTTCATTTTGGAGTTCTAGAAACGCCCTTTGCCTATCATTTGCCTCACCAAACTTTCTCATCATGAATTCTATGATCCTTTGTCACTTTTTCCTAGTGGCTTCTGGCCTCGTCTCAGTTGCGTGCGGTTTCTCCTCAGAAGGTTCCAGCCTCATCTCAGCAGGGTGTGGCCTCTCCTTAGAGGGAGTCTTCCTCTCTCCAACTACCACAGGTTCACTGTTCTCTTCACTTGACTCCTTCTCATTTTCTTCCTCCGATTGCCTATCTTCACAGAATACCATGGCCGCCCCCTTCCTTGTAATAATGCCAATGCTGATTAAATATTCTGTGTCGAACCATTCTAGATCCTCACACATAACGATAGAGGACTTGGGAATTATTGGCCTTGGCATCACATTTCTTATTAGATATGCCCCATGTAAATGGCAAGTGTACAAGTGGTGGACAGGGTGCTGGGCTAGTTTGTGACATGAATGAGCCAACCAGTACCCTAAATGCACTTTAACTCCCTTGAGCATGCGCCACATGAAATACAACTCTATCGTGGTGATTGTAGTATTTGAATAGCCAAGGAGGTTAAGGGCCAAAAAGAGATGTGACATTCTCAGGACAAGATCAGCCCCTATCTCTTCCCCTGTTGATATCCTCCGTGTTGAACTCCTCAGTACATTTGGGTTGGCCAATCTCCCTCAAAGACCAATCCCATCTCCCGTCCACCTTAGGACTTAGCAGCTCTAGTCTCAATGACCACTCTCTGAAGGTCATAGCCATCTCTTGATTGAATGCTCTGAAATAGATGGACTCCTTGTCCAAATCGGTAGTATAATCAAAGTAGAAGTATAACCAAATCGGTAGTGTAAAGAATTCCTTCGCAAAGTTAACCGGCACCTCACAGGGTGCGTGTCCCAACAACCAGCCAAAAACCAATGCCTCTGATGTAACCAAGGAATTTCTCCTTGACTCCCATCATGTGCAGGGACGGATAGTGAATCTTCCTCCTGGATTGTGATGTTCTTGACTCCGACACTCTTTCCGCACAGTTCCTCTTCAACTTTGGGTCCTCGAAATAGACCATAGCCTCCAACAACTTTTGGTCTAGATCGACCTCCATCCTCTTAAATTCCCCGATATGCTATTCTTCCTCTTGATAGTGGGTCGCTTGGGTAGGATTGGTGGAAACTTCCCGAATCTCTATGCACAGTGACGCCGATCTTGATTTCTTACTCTTGTTAAGGGTCACTACTTGCTTCCTCTAGCAGGCTCACTAGTTCTTCTCTCTCCAGCCTTCTTCTTGCACGGGAGCTTGTCCTAACCGCCCTCCGATCAATAGTCTCCCTGTTATCGTCTGATTTTTCCTTGTCCACATCCACCACTTCCTTTTCTCGTCTGGTGGATTTCTCCTCATCTGGCCTCCTTACTTCCTCTTCCATTCCTTCCCCACCCTTCTCCTCCTCTCGGCCGCTTCTTATTTCACTTGACTCCACCTCCTCCTCGAGTTATGTCTTCTCTTTGCGCTTATCGGCAATTTTTGGGGACTCTGTCACAGGTGAGCGAGTCTGAGAGGTTGTTAATGTGTTGAGGGCTTGTGTTTCGGTTGGGTCTGTATGGATCGGTGTTCCGGTTGAAATTCTGACGGCAGTAGGGGCAAGCTGTTCTTCTTCATCTTTGAATTTCCTTGCTAGTTGAGAGAAGACTTCACTCATTTTACCACTTGGGCTGAATCTCCCCACTACATCTTTAAGAATTTTTAGGTACGTACTACTCATGGACGTCTCTGTTGGTTGAGATGTACCGGCTGTTGGTGACACCATCGATTGTACTGCTGGGGTGTCATGATCTCTGGTTGAGGGGTGGAAGGAATCTTTCGCACGTGAGGCTTGGTGGAGGGTTTCTGGGATTGACTCGAGGCTGTGGATTTGTCCATGAATGTGGATGGTTGTGGTGAGTGGCTTCGCCGGAAGCTGAGAGAAAGAAAATTTGGAATTTTGTTAGTTTTATGAATGCTAAAAGTTGGAAAGTGTGACTAGGTGAGAGAGAGATAATGATAAATAGAGGTGGAAAGAGAAGAGGGAACGGTTGCCGTGACATCAGCACCCGTTCACCTTCCTGTGCCAAATTTTTGAAATTCAAAGTTTCTGATTTCCCCCCTTTTTTACCTCTTCATGTTAAAAACAAAATTATCCAGTAAATCTCTCCCTCTTGCCTTTCCAATCTAAATTTTTCTTAAAAATGAAAGAAACAAAATAAGAGACTTTGTGGAGTACTGTCAGAGATTTCTGATAAGGCTAATTTCATGCATAGGTCTAGGGCTTTAATTCGTGAAATTTCTGGGTCTAACGCACGTTTTAAGCCAGGTGTGTGAAGATTTTTCGCCAGGTCCAGGAAAGGAGGAGGACAGTTGCGTGGACCTAGGAAATAGACGCATGAGTGGACATTATGCGGAAAATTGCTTGACGGAGGAAACCTCGGAGTTGAAGGGTAGAATAGAGATTTCTACGAAGACTCTAGAAGGCTATGTCCGCATCTATAAAAGGAAGAAGCATGCACGCTGGAGGGGATATATCTTCTGGGTTGGAGGCCTCGCTAACAGCCTGTAGCTTAGTTCACTTTTCACACACTTGGGTTCTTTTCGTGGGGAGATTCAGGGTTCGCACCGGGGTTCATGTTTAGTTTTCTTTGAAGCTATTGTGGGTTGTAACACCGTCCTTCTGTGGGGCGAAGAAACAATTTAATTTCTGCTTTCATACTATCCTGATTTCGCCGAGCTTCGCTGTTCGAAGCTCGGAGCTCTATTTGTTTGTTTTGCCGAATATTCTCTAATTTTAATGCAAGTTTGATTTTCTGTTACGTTGATTTTCGGAATTTTGGAGTTGGATGTCCACAAGTTAATTCAGTTCTCTCTTGACTCTATGTAGAACATGTTGTTAGTGTTAATATTGTGACCAAGTAATCGGTGTTGCCTTAGCAACATTTTTTAATCTTGCAGGTTACAGATGTAAACATTACGATAGGAAGAAAAAAAGGAAAAAAAAAAGCGTTGTTGCAGCTGAAGCTATTCAAGCTCTGGACAACCTGTATAGAAGTCTGAGAACACTTCCCAAAAAAAAAAAATAAAAAGGAAAAAAAAAGAAAAGAAAAAAAGGGGAAAAAGGAAAAAAATGGAAAAAAAGAAAAAAGGAATAAAAAAGGAAAAATAGAGAAAAAAGTAGAGATTATCATTCAACTATACCTGCGGAGCTTGAACTGTTGAGGTGTTGTTTTCTTTTCCCCCTCTTACCTTTGGTATGATAGCTGAATGCATTATTATTAGGGACATCACGAAAGATTTTTTTGACTAACAACCCATTTTTCTTTACAGCCAAGAGAAATGAGTTTGGAAGAGATTGAGAGTAGATTAGGATCTCTTATTCAAGTAGAGACGATTACTCAACTAAAATGTGCGATGTGGAAAGAGCGGCTTAAAGAGACGATTACTCAACTAAAATGTGCGGTGTGGAAAGAGCGGCTTAAAGGTTAGGGTTCAAATTATTACTTGACCTTATTTGTGACAGTTAAATATTTAGGTCTATTTATGTGTGTTTTCCCCCTTACGTTATGGTTTTGCATCGTGGGCCCATTGTATCCCACTTTTTGGGTGTAAACATGTCCCTCAACCGTATGATTTACATGGAAATTTGTTACTGGATTTATGTGTGTTTTCTCCCTTAAGTTATGGTTTTGCATCGTTGGTTCATTGCATCCCACTTATTGGTTATAAAAATGTCCATCAACCGTACAATTTGCAGCTTACTGGAAACAATGATTGCATGTTTGGTCTCATTCTGAGATTTTAGACACAATATCCTGCATCGTAGAATACATATGTCCTGATAATTCTTATCTAACATATTTAAACAATCTTGGATCCTTTCTTGACTCTTGATCTTCCTTAACTTCGATAGGGTACTTGAATTTCTTCAAGAGCTTCTGGATCTGTTGAGAAATGAGGGGCTACACTATCAGAAGCAGAGGCAACCATCTTTCTTCCTTACTTGGTTGAGAAGGTAACTGATGTGATGTGCTTTTCTTTATTGTTATGAGTTTTCTGTCTGTAAGTTAATGTCAAATGATTCTGGTTGTTTTGAATTGGATTGAATTTCTTTTTATTTTTTTTCAGAAAGTAATATCTGAAGCAGTATCTAATGTCTTATTATCTTGGACTGCAGTCTGGACATAACATTAAAAAGTTCGAGAAACGTGAACTGATGAAACAAGTCATCCAAACATATTCTGCTGCAACGACTATTCCTTACATTTTACAGGGTTTGCGTTCTAGGAACAACAGAACGAGGACCGAGTCCGCTGACCATGTTGGAGTCTTATTAGATAACTATGGAGCTGAGGTAACGAGTTAGCCAGCAGCCTTATTTATTCTTCATTGCATAAGTCTAGTGCTTTATTGTTTGTGTGTGCTATATCGTTCCATGTATTCTTGTTGGCAGATAATTAGCCAGTTAAAATCCTTGCAAATAGTCGCAAGTTAACTGCTGAACGACATGGTGACACCCCAAAACTGTATTAAATAATTTGTCTATAGGTTATAATATTCTTGGTAAGCTTATAACTTACTATTGTTGGGTTGTTCATTTAGACTTTTTATACGATATTCATTGTTTCTTAAGCTATGAAAGTTGTGGCAAGTGAATGCATAGTTAATTACTTTTGTTTTGAACATTTGCCGCCATGAGTGAGGTGCCATGGCGGTGCCATAGCCTTTGTTTTTAGCCCTGAACCCTGCCCAATTAATAAAATAAAATGACAAATTAACTCAAAACTTAGTGCTTTTTTTAGAATCAGTTTACAGTCCCTCAAAAATACCCTACTTCGCCATGAGTGTGGCGCCATGGCGCTGCCACCCACAGTGCCCTAGTTTCCCTGCCGCCCCCTGCCTTGGCTGAATGATATAATGATAATTAAAATTTTATTAATAAATAAGTAATAATAATAATAATTTTAATATAATCAATAATATTAAAATTATTTTAAGATTTTCTTAATGAATTATTAATGAAAAACATAATAATAATTGTTATAATATTTTTTATTATTATAATGCATAATTTTATTATTTAAATTCAGATTTTCTTAATAAGTAAATATATAGCATAATAATAAGAAATAATATAATAATTATTATTATTATAATTATTAATTAGTATTTTGATGTAGTCAGAATGTAATTTAAAATTTCAAATTTTCATTAAAATTTTCTTAATTGGTTATTACTAAATTACAACAAAAACATAAAATAATGATAATTATCAGGGGCGGAGGGAGGGACCCCTAAGTTTTTTAAGAATTAGTGGGGGGACCATGGTCCCCCCACTAATTCTTAAAAAACTTAGGGGTATTTTAGTAATTTCACAATAATTATAATTTATAATAAATATAATATTAGAGATAGGTTTCAGCAAAATATATATGAATCGTGCCTCTTAATTTAGCGTATTCATTCTGCCTTTCCAAGTCTGAAATCTGGTAAACTAGAACTAGGTATATTCAAAACTCAAATATAATTCAATTAATTTTTCTACATAGGTTGTTTTTTTGTTTGGCTGCAATAATAATTCAAAGGGGGAGAAAGAAGATAGCTTATGTAATTCAATGGCTACGGACTACGGTGGTTCTGTAGTTAGAATTTTATAACTCCAATTCTTTATTTGATGTGTGTGTTAATAGTTTTGCATACAGAAAATATCAAATATTTTGAACTTAATCAGTGTTGACTATTTTTGTAGGTATATGGATCGTTATTTCAAGAAACTTTCTTCCGTTGATTCTTCATCAGTTGAACCTTCACTTCTTTAACCTCAAGAATTATCGAATGAAGATAAAAGTAAGGTTGATTTAGAGAATCTTCCAAGTGATCCAGGAGAACGACCTGATATAATGAGTTATCCACCAAATTTAATAGAACAAGTTCGCAGAGCTTACTTACTTAAAGGTCCGTGTCAACCACGTAATCATGATTTTTGTCCTACAGTAGATGGAAATCGAAAACGTAAATTTGTCTCACATTGGTTTGGTAAATTTAAGGATTGGTTGGAATATACTGTTACAAAGGAAGCAGCTTTTTGTTTATATTGCTATCTTTTTTCAAGACTCCACGGAAATGGACAAGATGCTTTTGTATCAGGAGGATTTACGGTCTGGCGCAAGAAAGAAAGATTAAGAGATCATGTTGGAAACCATAAAAGTGCTCATAACAGGTGCAGATTAGCATGTGAGGATTTGATTAATCAAGCCCAACACATTGAGGTCTCTTTGGCAAAATAGTCAACACAGTCTAAGCTTGACTACCGCATGCGATTAAATGCAACGATTATTTCTCTTCGTTATCTTATAATGCAAGGATTGCCTTTCCGCGGTCATGATGAGTCAGAAGAATCATTAAATCAAGGTAATTTTCTTGAGTTCTTGAAAGTTATTTCTTCTTGCAATGAAGAGATAGCTAGTGTTGTGCTAAAAAATGCTCCAGACAATCTCAAACTTACATCACCAGATATTCAGAGAGATATTATAAATGCATTTGCTGTTGAGACAACGAAAGCTATTGTACATGATATGAGAAGTGAATTTTTCTCCATATTAGTTGATGAGTGTCGAGATGTATCTGTCAAAGAGCAAATGGGTGTTGTGGTGCGATATGTGGACAAGAATGGATGTGTTATAGAACGTTTTCTTGGTGTTGTTCATGTTAGTGATACAACTGCAACCTCACTTGAGAAAGCACTTGATTATTTGTTATCTACTTATGATTTAAGTATATCTAGTTTGAGAGGTCAAGGATATGATGGCGCAAGCAACATGAGAGGAGAATTCAATGGGTTGAAGAGTTTGATACTCAAGAGAAATTCCAGTGCTTATTATGTATATTGCTTTGCTCATCAGCTTCAGCTCACGATTGTTGCTGTTGCTAAAAAACATAAAATTGTCGGATCTTTTTATAATTCTCTCTCTCGTTTGTGTAATACTGTTGGAGGTTCTTGTAAGCGCAGAGATATACTTCGGGAGAAACAGATAGAGAATATTATTAAAGAGATTGCAAGTGATGAAATAAGCACAGGAAGAGGACTAAATCAAGAAATGTCATTGAAGCGACCTGGAGATACTCGTTGGAGTTCACATTACGGTACTCTTGTCAACTTGATACATTTATATTCTTCTATTGTTGATGTTCTTGAGTATGTTGGGGAGAATGGTCATGACAATTCAATAAGGGCTGAAGCTGATGATGTGTTAGAAATTATAAATAGTTTTGAGTTTGTCTTTGTGTTACATCTTATGAAGCAAATCTTGGGAATCACACATGAACTCTCCCAAGTGCTACAAAAGAAAGATCAAGACATTGTTAATGCGATGAATCTTGTCAAGGTAGCAAAATTACGTCTGCAAATAATGAGGGAAAAAGATTGGGATGTATTGCTTGCTGATGTTTCTAAGTTTTGTAGCAAATATGAACTGGATGTGCTTGACATGGAAGATGAGTTTGTAGCTCGAAAAAAAGGAAGACGTAGAGCTGAGAAAATGAAGAATCTCCACTATTATCGAGTTGAACTCTTTTGTTCTGTTATTGACTTGCAAGCTCAAGAGTTGAATCAACGTTTTGATGAAGTCAACACAGACTTAGTTTTATGCATGTCATGTTTTGATCCTAGGGATTTATTTTCTGCATTTGATTTGGAGAAGCTGTTTCGTCTTGCACGGTATTATCCTTCTGAATTTTCTGAAGTTGCTTTGTCCGAGCTTAAAAGTCAACTTGAGAACTTTATTTTCGATGTGCGCATAGATGAAAAGTTTTCACAAATATCAGGAATCAGTGGTCTTGCTCAAAAGATGGTTTCTACAAGGAAACATGAAGTTTTTCCAATGGTTTATTCATTAGTTAAGTTATCATTGATCTTACCAGTTGCCACTGCATCAGTAGAAAGAGCCTTTTCAGCAATGAAGATCATCAAGACTTCTCTACGTAATAGCATGGGAGACCATCTATTGAATGATTGCTTAGTTCCTTACATCGAAAAGGATGTGTTTGTTAAAGTTACCAATGAAACTATTATGCAGCGGTTTCAGAAGATGAAGAATAGAAGACAAATGTTATGATGTGATTGCATTTGACTTTTACATTTTGAACCTTATAATTTAATTTATGTAATTTTTTTGAAGTTTAATTTTGGACCCCCATTATGAAATCTCTGGCTCCGTCACTGATAATTATTATTATTATTATGACGGTTTTATATTTTTGATTATTGAACAAGACATTATATGCAGAGTAATTGCTTATGACATTATGCTTTAGACTGTTTTAATAGCAGATATATTACATTTTTTTATTATTTTCTTATTATTTGAATTGATAAATATGTATGTTCATAATATTTTATCGACCGCCATATCATGTCATACTGTCGGTTTTTGGGTTGGCCGCCAAACGCCATCCATAAACATTGTTGTTTACTAATTACTAGTATTCTTTATGACAAATTTCTCCTACTTATGCAGAGGATTGTGGAATTGGAATACATCATTCGCCGTAAGGATAATCAACATACTCATGCTTAGTGGAAAGAAGCCTATTGCTGCAGAGGTAAGTGCAATGTAAAATATTACTATTACATAACGAGACACATTTGGAGCAAGTATTCTAGACATCTAGCTACTTCACATACATATATAGTTAATCACTATTAACTCTTCCGTTTTACTTGTGATGGTTTGGCGAATTTTTGATGGTGATGAATGCAGGAAAATACAGATTACGACACAGAGATTTACGTGGTTCGATTTACTGAGGTAAATCTACGTCCACGGGAAGGAAAGAGGGCAGAGTTGTATTGCTTGATCTGTTTTCTACAGCTTACAATACAAACTTGCTATATGATCTATTATGTCTAGAGAGCTTCTTTAGAACTTAACCCTTTTCTATCTGATCTAAGTTCTATTTATACATTGAACTAAGATCGTGGCTTGCATCACCACTAATGATGGTTGTGGATGTCGTGGAGGTCATGGAGATCCTGCATGGGTCCACTATCTTGCATGAGATCCTGCATGAGTCCACTATCTCTGTACTTGGTCCACTATCCTGCATGTGATCCTGCATGAGTTGACTATCTTCCAGTTCGGTCGAATACTGAGACCGAACTGCTGAACTATTGCCGAGCAGCTTTAGCCGATCTGAGAGTAGAGCTTGACTGGTCGGCTTTTACCGAGCTGTAGGCTGGGGCCGAACTCTTTGGTAATGCCGAACTGATACTCTTCCTTGGGCTTTGGGTTGATGGGCCGTCACTGCTGTTGGGCTTGTTTAGTCCGTACCCCATCACTACCCCCCCCGAAAAACGAAGTGAATCACTTCGGCGAAGCGAGTCACTTCGGCATTTTGATAAAGGTACGGGGGAGGCTGACGTCAGGGGACGTGCCTTGCGCGTGACTGCATTAAATGCGACAGTAAAATCCGGCCGTTGAATCCTAAAAAGGTGGGATTCGAAACGGTGCGATGATTTTGAAATCTTCTCCGAATCTGATAAATACGCCCTTTCTTCATCCTTTGAATACTTTTGCTATTGCTTCTTCTGTACTCTGTCTCTTTTGCGTAAAAATTTCCTTCCGCTTTCAAGAATTTCTTCAGAATTTCTTCAGATTTTGCAAAGAGTAAGAACCATGTCTTCTTCTTCTTCTTCTGAGTTAGGTAGCGGTAGGAAAGGGGACAAGGGGTCTTCTAGCCGGAAAGAGTCCGGGGAGAAGACTGTAGAATACTTTCACAGCGTCTTGAGTAAGGACACCGTGATATCTCTACACGAAAAATATCTTCTTCCCGGGGGGAAGGCGGTGGTTCCCGACGATGATCATAGGGCTAACGACCCGCCGGAGGGTTATGCCACCGTTTACGAAGCCTGCTTAGAATGCGGGCTTCGTTTCCCTCTTCCCCCACCTTTTGTAGAGCTTCTTGATTTTTTTCAACTCCCTTTAGGTCAGGTGACTCCGAATTCTTGGAGGCACTTGTCGGCTTTTGCTGCCGAACTCCGTAGGCTAGATAAGGATCTGTCTCTGCGGGCAATCCTTAATTTTTTCCAGTTTAAAAGGAAGGGATCTTGGTTTTACTTGATCCCCTTACAGCCTTTTAGGGCCTTCTGCAAAACCAAGTGGCCGAAATGGCAAAACCGTTTCTTTTTTTATAATAGGACTTCGGCTCCGGGCTTTCCTTGGAGAGGGCCGAAGTCCGTGATTCCTCATCCTCGGTTAGAACCGTTGGCCGAGCTCGAGGGCGAGCTCAATAAGATTCCTATGATTAGGAAACAATACTCGGAAACTGAGCTCGTCAAGGGCGACCTCGTGTTCAATATCTTGTCTTCGGACGAAGAGACTGAGGGTGAGGATTTCTTTTTTATGCCTTACTGCTTTAGCGGCGAAAACTAACCTTGTTTCCTTGTTTTTCGGTAGTGAACATATTGAATAAGCTGAGCCGCAAATCTTCGGAGTCCAAGGAGCCGGAGAGGCCGAAAACCACCAGCTCGGCGTCTGATGCCGAGAGGACTCCGAAGAGGCAAAAAACCTCTTCGGATCCGAAGAAGCCGGAGTCGACTTCGGCAAAGGGGAAGGGGAAGGCCCAGAAGCCCCCAAGAGCGTCGGAGAGAGACATCGTCATGGGGCCCCCTTCGGAAAATGTCTGTGAGCCTTTTGCATGGCCCACGGACTTCGCCGAGGTGAATTGTCTTCTTGATTCTTTGGCTTTGCTTCTTTCCTGTATTTTTGGTGCCCTCTGTTGACTTTTTTCTTTTTCCATTTTCAGAGGAACGATATGCTCTCCAAGCTCGTCGCCGTTGAACTCTCCAAAGCGTCCAACGATTATGCTGAGATGCAGAGGAAGTTGGCGGCTGCTTGTCACCGGGCCGAGCAGGCTGAGGCAAACTTTGAGAAAGCCAGAGCTGCTAGGATTTCGGCCCAGGATGAAGCTCAGTTTGCCAAAAACCAGCTCGTCATCCAGCGAGAGCAGACGAAACGGAGGGATGCTGCCGCCGTGGTTGCCCAAGGGGAGGTTCTCCGTGCTTTCGCGGAGAAACTCTTTCTGAGCAACCAATTTTCAGCCTTTGTCGGTGATCTGCTGAAACTGATGACCGATAAAGCCGAGCAGGGTCCCGAAGTCATCCTGCCGCTGTACGGCCGAGAGATAGCAGCTCGGCTTCAGAGTCTGCCGGTGCTTGAGGAGCTTGCTTCGTCGTCGGTCCTGCTTTCTGCAGACCAAGTTCGTAGTTGCCGAGCTGACCGCGATGAGAACATGGAGGCTATCTTTGCCTCCATAGGGTCAGTTTCACCCGCTCCAATTTTCCATGGAGAGGGTGAGACCGAGCAGCATGAGCGGCAGACCGGCGATGAGCAGGCCGAGCAGGAGGTGCAGCAGATCGGCTACGGTGGCGCCGAGCAGGCTGGGGAGAGCAGGGAGGCCGAGGCTGAAGCTGAAGCAGACAAGGAAAAGGAAGCTGAACCTCACCGAGAAGGCGGAGACGAAGCTGGCGGAGTATGATTTCGTCTCCCTTCTCTTAGTTTAGTTTCTTCCTTCTTGTAAAACGGCCTTGAAGCCCTTGTGTAGAAAAAATTTTTTCTTATGAATGAAAAAATTCTTCTTTCTGCTCTTGTGTCTTCGTATAGCCTTTCGTACTCTCTTTTACTCCTGTTGTGGTTTACTACCTGCTGAGTAATCTGAAATGCCGAACTGACATAGCTGCTCTATATTCTGAACTCTTAAGGAGCTGGAGGTACTTCACTGGAAGCGGCTGTACTCTTCGGCTTTAGACGAAGCTGAGAAAAGAGCCATAGCTGACCAGGTGAAGAATGACGAACTCTTGGCTCGTTCAGTGAAGCTGGAGGCCGACAATAAGGACTTAGAGTCCGAAAAGAAAGATCTGGAGGCCGAGCTGAATACCGCCGTCGCTGAGAGGACTGCGTATGAGGATTTCATCTGCAGGCGCGGGGGAATGACCATCTCTGAAGTTCAGGAACGAGTTGACGAACTGTGGGAGGAATATCACGTACTCCGGAGGAACAATGCGCTGGAGAGCTCGGCTTGCCAACAAGTCGTGACATCATTGCGGCGCTGGGCTTCTCGGTACGACATCATTCTTTCCCGGCGTCCTTCAATCGAGAGATTCCTTAGGCATTTCCCGCCAACAGATGGTCGCACTCCAGCTCAAACCCCTGATTCACTTGCTCAAGACCCTACTCCAAGTCAGCAACGAACTCAGGAACAGCCGGAAACGTCAAGACGAGAACGGACTCAGGAGCAACCGGAAACGTCAAGACGAGAACGGACTGAAGTTCGTAGAGGAGCTGTGATTATGAGTGAGCAAGATCAACAAATGCTTCGTGAAGAGACTCTTCGCCGCCGAGGTGCTAGAGCTTCCCGGGCTCAGGGAAGAGGCGGTAGGTCGATTAGAGCATCTCGTCGACCTGCTTATTCTTCAGCTGCCGAGAATGCCCGAACTCGGCTTCACGAGGATTTTGTGAATAGATGGCTCAACTTTAGCAACCAGGGACAGTAGAATAGTCCTTTGTAATGGCGTAACACCTTCTCGTAGGGCAGCGGAGTTGTATGCCGAACAAGTTTTAATAAATGAAATCTTCATTTCGCTTCTATCACTGCGTATTTACAGCTCAGCGAAAAAATTTCATCGTGCTCGTCCTCGGTCTTATGAAGTAGACTTCTTTGACCGGACTCGTCCTCGGTCTTATGAAGTAAGCTTCTTTGACCGGACTCGTCTTTGGTCTTATGAAGTAAACTTCTTTGACCGGACTTGGTCCTCGGTCTTATGAAATAAACTTCTTTGACCGGACTCGTTTTTGGTCTTATGAAGTAAACCTCTTTGACCGGACTCGTCTTTGGTCTTATGAAGTAAATTTCTTTGACCGGACTAAGCTTTTGTCCTAATTTGGCGAGTTTTATCGCTTGGATCGGACTTTCCCTTGTCCTAATTCGGCGAGTTTTATCGCGTGGATCGGACTTTCCCTTTGTTGCAGTTCGTTTCAGACGAACTGCTTGTTTCTTAAGCCGAATTGTGGTCTTGTATCCTCCTTAGAAGCTTGGACTCACAATCGTTGGCTTATTGTTGCAGTTCGTTTCAGACGAACTGCTTGTTTTTTAAGCTGAATTGTGGTCTTGTATCCTCCTTAGAAGCTTGGACTCACAATCGTTGGCTTATATATGTTCTAAAAAGGGGATCAGCCTTTGAAGAACAAGATACCTCAGTAACATTTGTAAGAGACGACACGCACATAGACAGACAAAACACACCTAGACAAGCAAGACGCACATAAACGAACGAGACGCACATAGACAAACAAAAAGCACATAGACAAAGTAAAAAAAACAAAGAAAACACATACCTCTAGGACCGAACTAGACACAAGACGGACTGTCTCTTACAAATGGAACTTCTTGAGGTTGGAAATGTGCCATGTTCGGGGTACTTGTTCTCCTGACATGTGAGTCAATTTGTAAGACCCTTTGCCGAGGACTTCTGACACCCGATATGGACCTTCCCATGTGGGTTCGAGCTTGCCCATCTTTTCTGCTCGGCTTACTTCGTTGTTTCTCAAGACGAGATCTCCCACTTGAAATTGCAGCTTTTTCACCCTTTGGTTATAATACCGGGCTACTTGCTCCTTGTACTTGGCTGCTTTTATGCAGGCCAATTCTCTTCTTTCTTCGGCCAGATCTAGCTCGGCTCTCAGTCCGTCATCATTTATTTCTGAGGAGAAATTTAGAGTTCGGGGACTGGGTACGCCGATCTCAACCGGAATCACGGCTTCAGCGCCGTACACCAGACTGTACGGAGTTTCACCGTTGGAAGCTTTGGGTGTAGTTCGGTAGGACCATAGGACTTGAGGGAGATTTTCTACCCATTGTCCTTTGGCTTGTTCTAACCGAGCTTTTAACCCTTTCACCAAGATACGGTTTGTTACCTCCGTTTGTCCGTTTGCTTGTGGGTGGGAGATCGAAGTGAACCGCTGTTGAATATTCAGCTCTTGGCACCATTGAATGTCTTGTCTGTGAACTGAGTCCCATTATCCGAAATGAGGATGTGGGGTAAACCAAATCGGCACACTATGTTCTTCCAGACGAAATCTAATGCCTTCGAGCTCGTTATCGTAGCTAATGGTTCAGCTTCTACCCACTTTGTAAAGTAATCCACGGCAACGATAAGGAATTTCATTTGCCGAGGAGCTTGTGGTAGTGGTCCCACTATGTCTATGCCCCATTGCATAAAAGGCCAAGGGCTTTGCATAGCATATAGATCGGTCTGCGGCATCTTTGGGATATTTGCATGGATTTGGCACTTCATGCATGTCTTGACGAGCTGCACTGCGTCTTGTACCAAAGTTGGCCAATAATATCCCCATCTCAGAACTTTTTTAGCTAAAGCTCTAGCTCCGATGTGGCTACCGCAAGATCCTTCATGGACTTCTCTAAGGATGTAGTCCGTCTCTTCTGGTCCTATACATCGCAATAACGGCTGAAGGTAGGACTTTCTGTATAGGACTCCTGCATGAAGTTCGTACCGAAGGGCTCGGCATGTGATTTTCCGAGCTTCTCTCTTATCCTCGGGCAGTTGTCCTTGATCTAGATACTGTAAGATCGGCTTCATCCAGTTCGGCGAGCTGGCTACTGAAAGTACCTCAGCTTCATCAATGCTTCTGTGCATCAATTCCTCCACCTTTGAACTTGGATATGAGGCTAACTTACTTAAAATATCTGCTCGGCTGTTTTCCGCTCTGGGAATGCGGATTATCCGAAAATAAGAGAAACTTCGGCTAATGCTTTGCGCTTTGTCCAAGTATTTCCTCATCCTCTCATCACGGGCTTCACTTGTACCCAGCATGTGATTCACTATGACTTGTGAATCACAATGGATTTTGAGAGACTTGATAAATAGACTTTGCGCTAGCTGGAGTCCGGCAAGGAGAGCTTCGTATTCGGCTTCATTATTAGTAGTTGGGAATAAGAACCGAAGTGAGTAAGTTACCTCGTGTCCGTCGGGAGCGATAAGTAAAATACCAGCTCCACTTCCCGTTTTATTCGAAGCTCCATCTACGAATCCGCTCCAGCAGTCCGGTGGCTCTACTTCGGATTCCAGGGGCTGTGCTAGTTCGGCATTGGTAGAATTTTTCTGTTCGGCAATGACAGGGATTGCTTGATCGAACTTTGCTTCTGCAAGAAAATCTGCCAAGGCTTGTCCCTTGATGGCTTTCCGAGGTAGGTATTCGATTGAGTGTTCTCCCAACTCTATGGCCCATTTGGCGATTCTGCCTGATGCTTCTGGCTTGGTCAAAACTTGCCGAAGTGGCAGATCGGTTAAGACGCATACCTTGTGAGCATAGAAGTATGGCCGCAGTCTCCTTGCTGCATTTACTAACGCTAGAGCAATTTTTTCCAGAGGTTGATACCTTGTTTCTGGACCTCTTAATGCTCGGCTTGTAAAGTAGATGGGAAGCTGCTTTAGGCCTTCTTCTCGTACAAGCACCGCGCTAATGGTTTGATCCGATGCCGCTAAGTATAAGAATATCACTTCAGCATCTGTTGGAGCAGAGAGAATAGGAAGCTCGGCTAAATAACTTTTGAGCTCGTCAAAAGCCTTTTTCTGCTCGACTCCCCACTCAAACTTTGGTGCCTTCTTTAACACTTTGAAGAATGGCATTTGCTTTTCGGCTGCTTGGGAAAGGAATCTATTCAGTGCGGCTAGACATCCAGTTAGCCTTTGCACATCATGTATGGACTTCGGCATTGCCATGTTCTGAACAACTTGAACTTTTAGCGGATTTGCCTTGAGTCCTTCCTTTGAAACCCAACAACCTAGAAACTTTCCCGAATCTACCAAAAAGGTACATTTTTGGGGATTGAGTTTGAGGTTGGCTTTTCGGAGCACGTCGAGAGTGGACTTGAGATTGTCTTCGTACTCCGAAGTGCTTCTGCTTTTAACGACTATGTCGTCAACATACACTTCAACCTCCTTTCCGATCAAATGCCGAAAAAGCTTATCTACCATCCTTTGATATGTGGCTCCGGCATTCTTTAAACCGAACGGCATCTTTTTATAAGCAAAGATGCCGAAGTCAGTAATGAAAGCCGTTTTTGGAGCATCATTCTCATCCATTAAGACTTGGTGGTAGCCTTTGTATAAATCAAGAAAACAGAAAATTTCGAAGCCGATCAAAGCTTCTACTTTTTTATCTATGTTCGGAAGGGGATAGCAATCTTTAGGACAGTGCTTGTTTAGATCGGTAAAATCTATGCACATCCGCCATCCTCCTTCTTTTTTCTTGATCATCACAGGATTGGCCACCCAAGAGGGATATTTCACCTCGAATAATACATCCGCTTTCAGTAATTGGCGGACTTCGTCATGGATGACCTGATTTCTTTCTGCCGCAAAGAGTCTTTGCTTCTGTTTTATAGGCCGGACTGATGGATCAATATTTAACCGATGAGTGATTACCTCAGAGGGCACTCCGGTCATGTCCAACGGAGACCATGCAAAGACATCTTTGTACTCCTTGAGGAGCTGGATGGTCTTTTCCCGGAGTAGAGGCGTTCCCGCGAAACCGATCTTGACCGTTCTGGATGGATCATCTTCGTATAACTGAACGGTCATTGAGTTCGGCTCTGGTGTGACTTCGGTCATTTCGCTTGCCTCTGACTTCGGTCATTTCGGTCATTGATTGCTCGGCACTTTTAAGCGCAATCTGCAGACACTCTTTTGCTCTCTTTTGATCACCTCGGATGACCGCTATCCCCCCTTTAGTGGGGAGCTTGATGGTGAGATGATAAGTAGAGCAAACGGCCCGAACTGCGTTGAGCCAGTCTCTTCCCAGGATGATGTTGTACGGAGACCGAGCTTTTACCACAAAGAACTCGATCATCGTACTGGAGCTTGTAGGCGCTTTTCCCACCGTGATCGGAAGGCTGATAATACCTTCAGGGCGGGTGTCCTCCTGGGCGAAACTTTTCAGAGGAAGTGGTGCCGGACTAAGCCGAGCTGGATCCACTTCTAGTTTATCGAAACATTCTTTAAAAAGAATGCTGACTGACGCTCCTGTATCCACAAACACTCTGTGGATCAGTTTGTTTGCCACTCCGGCTTGGATGACAATAGCGTCTTGATGAGGAGAGATGGCCGGGACGGGATCTGCATCTGAAAATGTAATCACTTCGTCCTGCTTCAGCCTTTTATGCGTTGGCTCCTCTCGATTGAAGCCTCTGCGCTCTGACTTCAGGGACGATTTAGTCTTCCCGGCAGGGAGAGCATCAATAGTCAGGATTACTCCATCATATTGCTGCTCGTCATCGTCTTCGGGATCCTGTTGCCTTTTCGGATCCTGAGGAGCGCAGTTCGCACCTCTCTGCTTTTTGTTCTTTTTCGGCTGCTTGCTTTGGTATTTTTTTAATGTCCCTGCTTTCACAAGAGCATCAATACCTGCAGCCAAATGTCGGCACTCCTCGGTATCGTGACCGTGGTCTTGATGGAAGGAGCAATATTGATCCTGAGGTCGACGCGCGGCCGATTTCGTCATCCTCTTTGGTTTTTCGAACATATCGGAATGCAGTTCGAAAATTTCCGCTCTTGACTTGTTCAATGGTACGAACTGAGCGGGCGGCTTCTCAGGATTGAGACGTGGCCCCAATCGGTCTTGCACCGGAGTCCTTTGAATCCTTTCAAAAGGAGTTCGGCGAGGATGTCCCTGATCGCCAAAAGGAGTTCGGCGAGTTTGTCCCTGATCGCTATGATCGGGCTTCCTCCTGTCTCCTCGGGATGAGCTGTCTAAAGACCGTTTGCGACGGTCTGCCTCATCGGCACGGGAGAACTGGTCCGCAATGTCCCACATCTGTTGAGCTGTTTGCGGACTGCATTCCACGAGCTTTCTGTAGAGAGCTCCGGGCAGGATTCCATTTTGGAATGCCGAAATGACAAGTAGATCATTGAGATCATCTACTTGTAGGCATTCCTTGTGGAATCTCGTCATAAAGTCGCTGATCTTTTCGTCGCGACCTTGACGTATAGAAAGCAGCTGAGCCGAAGTGATTCGGGCTTCCGCTTTCTGAAAGAACCTCCTGTGGAAAGCATCCATTAGATCTCGGTAAGATCTAATGCTGCCTTGGGGGAGGCTATCGAACCACCTTCTTGCGTTCCCGATAAGCAGCTCGGGAAACAGCTTGCACATATGGACCTCATTGAGACCCTGGTTCGCCATGTTATACTGATAGCGTCCCAAGAAATCATGAGGATCCACTAACCCGTCATAAGTCATCGACGGAGTTCGGTAGTTCTGTGGCAAGGGAGTTCGGGTGATATCGTCCGAGAACGGAGTCTTCAATGCTCCGTACATGGCGAACCCGACATCTCTTCGGTATGGAGGAGATGGAGATCTCCTGTGATTCCGGTACCGAGGAGGAACAGGAACATGTCGGGGTTGAGGATTCTTCTTCCTGGAAGACACGGCACTACTGCGGTAGTGACTTTCATGTCTGGATGAGGAAGGAGAATCCACCGTTTTCGTCTTCGGCTCTTGGCTCTTTTGCAGGAAGGCTAAGAACTCATCCTGCTTCTCAGCCAAGAACAGCTTGACAGCCTCATTCAAATCAGGCTGCTGGGAAGACTCGGTGTGTGGACCTTTTGAGCGGCTTGTTCCTTCATCGTGAAAACTGGAAGTAGATGTCTCCCGAGGCTGTTTTCCGGACCTGCGGGCTGGACTAGCTTCCTCATGGTTTTCACGAACGGTATTACGGGTAGTATGTGATCTGGTATGCATTTTTTTTGGGGTGGAAAAAGGGTCAAAAATTCGCTTTATCACAAATTTGGTTCTCTGTTTCCCACAGACGGCGCCAGTGATGGTTTGGCGAATTTTTGATGGTGATGAATGCAGGAAAATACAGATTACGACACAGAGATTTACGTGGTTCGATTTACTGAGGTAAATCTACGTCCACGGGAAGGAAAGAGGGCAGAGTTGTATTGCTTGATCTGTTTTCTACAGCTTACAATACAAACTTGCTATATGATCTATTATGTCTAGAGAGCTTCTTTAGAACTTAACCCTTTTCTATCTGATCTAAGTTCTATTTATACATTGAACTAAGATCGTGGCTTGCATCACCACTAATGATGGTTGTGGATGTCGTGGAGGTCATGGAGATCCTGCATGGGTCCACTATCTTGCATGAGATCCTGCATGAGTCCACTATCTCTGTACTTGGTCCACTATCCTGCATGTGATCCTGCATGAGTTGACTATCTTCCAGTTCGGTCGAATACTGAGACCGAACTGCTGAACTATTGCCGAGCAGCTTTAGCCGATCTGAGAGTAGAGCTTGACTGGTCGGCTTTTACCGAGCTGTAGGCTGGGGCCGAACTCTTTGGTAATGCCGAACTGATACTCTTCCTTGGGCTTTGGGTTGATGGGCCGTCACTGCTGTTGGGCTTGTTTAGTCCGTACCCCATCAACTTGTATGCACATCTCTTTTTAGCCAGCTGCCACTAAGAAAGCCACGTCTGGAAAATCTGGTACCAACAAAGAGGGTGATGGAGGATGACAAACAACAAAAATTTCTAAACCTATGGAGCGTGAAGATGTCCTGCTGTTTACTTTTCCTCTTTTACCTGTTGTATGATGGCTCATCAGGGACACGGCGAAAGATATTTTTGACTAACTGTCCTAGTTTTCTTTACAGCCAACAGAAATGAGTTTATAGAGTTTTAGAGCAGATTAGGATCCTTTATCCAAGCAGAGACAATTACCCAACTAAAAAGTGTTGTGTGGAAACAGCGGCTTGAAGGTTGGGGTTCAAACAACTGCTTGACCTTATTTGTGATAGTTGCATATTTAGGTCATATTTAAAGTGTGTTTTCCCCCTTAAATTATGATTTTGCATCGTACGTTCATTGTATCCCACTTTTTTTGGGTGTAAAACTGTCCCTCAACCATATAATTTGCAGCTTACTGAAAACAATGATTGCATGTTTGGTCTCAACTGAGATTTTGGGCAAAATATCCTGCACCATAGTAATTTGTTAAGAATGGAAACAATGTTATCTAGCTATGATGCAAATGTCTGCTTAGAAAAATAACTCTTAACCTGTGAATTTGTTTTGTAAGTCAGTTGGTGTCTTTTGATCGTTTCATAGATGATCATTTTTCAATAAAATTTTATCGTTCTTCTGTTTTTCTTGAGGAAATTTTTCTGGTTAGTTAACGTGCTCCCGTTGAAGAAATTGTTAGTTTTTCTATGTATGGTTTCCTTGTCTAACTAAATATTTTACAGATTTAGCAACTTTAGTATATTGTATTGTTCTGTGTTAGTTATTCTTTCTCCAATATTTACAAGTTTATGGTGTCAAGAATCTGCTTGTTTTGAATTTTTCTTTGCCATTGACAATGTTATCAAATAGCAGATATGGCGGTGCCATGGCGCTATAGCATGACGTTCGGTGATGGAAACGCCATAGTACCATGGCGCTGCCATAGCGCCGCCATATCTGCCATTTGACAACATTGCGTGTGTATTGCGTTTAGGAATGGGGCACTATGCAAGAAACATGGAGTTTAGAGTTGTATTTTATGCTTTTTAATTGTGTTAATAGTTTTAGATGTTATATTTTTATTATTTTCTAATTTTTGAATTATATATAAATATATAAGAATTATTTTATTTATTTAATTATTGACCGCCCTATCCGCCATACTAATACGCCATATCCCTGTGGCGGTTTTTAGGCGAACCGCCATAAGCCGCCATACGAGATTGATAACATTGGCCATTGTTTAACTTGGATAAATTTATCATGTATATTTGAAGCGTAATATTATGTGAGGTGTAGATTAATCCCCATATCATGCCTTTTTATTTTTAATTTTCTTGATATTCTTTTTATATAGTCCAATTGTTTACTAGTCTTTTCTAAAAATGCTATAGTATACATGTTATCTTTGGTTCTTTGATGTTAGAGTATTACACTTATTGTATTAATTGCATTGATAAATGATGCCGCCTATTCAAAATTGTTAAAATCTATACTTCAAATTTTAATTTATGAATTTTTTGTTCAGCTATTGTGTCTTTTAAAGAGCAGGTACTTGAAATTTTAACACAAAGTAACTTTGATAAGGTACTTGAAATTATTCCCGAGCTTCTGGATATGTTGAGAAATGAGGGCTACACTATGACAGAAGTAGAGGAAACCATCTTTCTTCCTCGCTTGGTTGAGAAGGTAACTGATTTGGTAACTGTCTTTGTGATATGCTTTTATTTGTTGTTAAGAGTTTTTCTGGCTATATATCTTTGGCATGTGATTCTGGCTGTTTTTGAATTGGATTGAATTTCTTTTCATTTTAAAATGTAATATCTCAACAGCATCTCCAAAGTGTTATTAAGCTAAGGAAGTTGTTGTGGAGAGTGAATGCATAGTTATTACTTTTGTTTTGAACATTGTCTTTCCTGATAATTCTACAAATTATGTAGGTGATGATATTTGGATATATGTCAGGATGCTTACCGAGGCACAATTAAGTATGTTGAACTTGATGTTATTTATGTATACTCTATAATATACAGAAATGATGGAGAGGAATGTCTTTGGACCCAAATCTGTTCCAAATTGTAGTGTGACAAGGCAAGACATTCATTGTAAACTGTTGCTATAATTTATATTTGCATAATATTGAAGGGAAAAATTATTAATGACCTCATTGGTCCTTTCCTTTTTGGTTATGGTAATTAGTTATTAATTCCCACAGGTCTAATCCAGCTGAACAAAGTGGGGACTTATCAAGAGCCGTTGGCATCCCAACATTCAATCGTTATAGACTATCAATGCCGCAGGCTTAGTCTTCTGTTGGGCTAAAATCCATAGAATATGGTTCTTCTGAACAGGGTAGGGGGTAAAGATGAATATTTTTCAATGGAATGCTTTTTCAGAAGATTAGGTATGTCTTTGAAATATCTGCTCAGATTTGTTAATCGATGCACTTGAAAAAAGTTGTCCGAAGAACCAATAGTGTGATAATTTTGTTAATATTAGTTATGGGGAATCAATAGTCTTCGAATCACATTTAATCTATTATGGACATCTTAACTAACTTAATGTGTAGATAATTCTTTGGATTTTAGTTTGAAAAGTTTGTACAATACTGAGGAAGCAAATAGACTGACATTTTTTTTAAAAGATCTAACAAGATTGCATTACTGAGTGGTTGATGTTGGTCAGTAATATCTTAAAATGTTAAAAATTGTATGTTCACATGATCTCATATGATTATTGGTTTTTCAAAATTGTATTAGCACTTTACTTAATGCTTGAATTAGAACTTTTTTATCTATTGTTCTAATTTTTCTTCATAATTTTGTCTACTGATAATATCTCTCTGATTCTGTTTTGTTTGTCCAGCGTCATTTCTACGTTTATTTGGCCAATTATAGCTTTCTCTTGAGAAACTTATTGTTGTTTTTGGCGATGAAGGCATGAAAGGTGTGCTATGAATTGTCACAAGCAACTGCTGATCCCACGAGTAGCACAATGGGCTGTTAAAATATATCACTGTTTCTTCATTCTAGTTTATCATACCGAGCTACTCCACCAAAGAATCTCTGTGCCATTAATGAAAATATAATAATAAGTATAATATTTTTATTATTATTATAATGTATGATTCAGATTTCAAAATAATATAATAATATCAATAATAATAATTATAGTTATTATTAGTATATGAATGTAGTAGAATATAATTCACAATTTCAAATTTTCTTAATTAGTTATTACGTACTAAATTAAAACAAAAACATATAATAATAATAATTATTATTATGACGATTTTATATTTTGATTATTGAACCAAGACATATTATATAATTGCTTATGACATTATGCTTTCTTATTCTAAAAACAACTTTCAAGACTCATGATTGGACACTATGAGTTCACAGCAGCCCTTTGATCTTACAAACGCCCCATCAACATTTCAAAGCCAAATGAATGATATCTTTCGGTCGTACCTGAGGTAATTTGTTCTTTTATTTTCTGATGACATATTGGTTTACCGTGATGATGTAAATTCACATTTAGCTCACATGGAGTTATTTCTTTATTTGCAAAAAAAGAGCAAGTGTGACTTTGCAATAGAGAAAATAGTATATCATGGCCATATCATTTCCAGGAAGGGAGTTTCTACTGACCCTAAGAAACTACAAGCTAAGCAAGATTGGCCTATTCTCTCTGACATTACTAAACTTAGATGATTTTAGGGGCTTACTGAATATTATAGAAGGTTTATCAGAAACTATGGAATCATCTTTAGACCCCTCACTGACTTGCTTGCCTAGGTTGTCATTTTAACTATGGTGTCACCATAGTGCTCTGATTTTGTATCGCAAATTGTTTGGAACCATATGCCAAGTTGCTTTCCTTTGTACCGTAGACTGCTGGCTTATGTAACGTGGATTGCTTGTCTAGGTTGTCAAGTTGTCATTTTAACTACGGTGTCGGCATAGTGCATCCCATGGATGTATTAAGATGACAACTCGTGTGTGTGAGTTGGCCAAGCGGTATAGAGGCTAATAATGCGTGAGGCCAAAGGTCTCAGGTTCGAGTCCTCCATGGAACGACCTTTAAATTTATGTACATTTAACCATTAAAAAAAATGACAACCTCCATATGACAATGTACCACCAATTATAACTGTTTGATATTTGAATTTGATGGCTCACAGCCTTTTTTTTTTTAGAAAAACACAGTCTCGGTGGAGGGTTCGTGGGTCCCTCATCCCTATATATCACATCAAAAGGTTACATTCATAGAATTACAAGGGGCCGATCAGACTATGCCTAGGAAGTCAAAAACTAATTACAAAGTACCCTAGAACACTACACTATAAGAGTAAGGAGCGGACATGCCGGGTGTGGCTTGACACCTACATACTCTGCAGCGTCTCTTGGTTCCGGATCGGTGGAGTCATCCAGTCTCTTGAACTACTCTAGGTCTTCAACGTGCACCCAGATGTTGGGAATTCCCATCTCGTCCATACGGGCAATGGCTTTGAGCATTCTTGGGGCTGTTTCTGCAGACATGCGGCAGAAGATGGTTCGGTCAAGACCCAATTTGGCTAGGTAATCGGCTGCTTTGTTTCCTTCCCTTGGATGAATGTGGTTCGGATGGTGTGTTGGCGCATGAGGATGCCAATGCGCGCCATGGCTCGGCTGGTGTGTGCAGGCCCTCATGAAGTGCTATTAATGAGCTTGACCACTTGTTCTGCATCCGCTTCGACCTAAATTGGCCGCCCAAATTCCTTGGCCAGGTCAGTGCCATGGATAATTGCCAAAAGTTCAGCCTCCAAAGCTGATTGTGCTTCGAGAGGTGCCGAGAAAGCGGCAAGGATATTTCCTCCCCCATCTCGCACAATTCCCCCTCCGTCTGCCTTTTTTGTTGCGTCCGCGTAGGCACCATCCGTGTTGACCTTGATCCATGGTTGGTCCGGGGGGTGCCACTTGACTGCCATGGCAACTGGTCTCGGCCTGCGTCGGAGGCTTCATCCTAAGTTGCATGCCTCTCCAATGTGTTGGCTTGATATTTCCGTTGGCCATACCATTCCGAATGAACATTTGGACTTGCCAAACCACATTAAATGGTTTAAATTGAACTTGCTCGTGCCTGCTTCTATTACGCTCCGCCCAAATAAACCAACGGATAAGATACGGCATGGAGCGACTTAGGTGCTTCTTGGCTTGTGGTTGAGTTCGACGTGCCCAGACTTTGATTCTGTCCGGGATAGTATCATTGATTCATAGGGATGGTGAAGATCCCTCGAACCATTCGTTGAACTCCCTCCAAATGCTTGTTGCGCCTCGTCCTTGGATAAAGAGGTGCTGGAGGGACTCGACATTCGGCCTATGAGGGCAGCATTGACACTAGGATGCCATCTCAATCTTTCGGCATTGGAGCTTTGTGTTGACCGGAATCCAGTTCGATAGCAACCGCCAGTTAAAGATCGCAATGGACTTGGTGAGTCTGGCTTGCCATATATCATCAAGCCCTGGGATGATTGGTCTATGTGACTGGAAAGTGTCCCACGTAGAGCAACCACCTCGGAATATCTTGCTCGCCTTCAATTATTGGTGTTTCAAGAATCTTGTTAATCACATGTTGGGGGATACCAGCTTGGTATTGTAGCAGCTGCAATTTAGGAGCGTCCTGAGCTCCCTCTCGAATGAAGTTCGAGACCATGGTAAGTGGAGCACCCCTCTCATCCATGCAAAGTTCTCTAAGAGGGACGTCGTCGAGCCAGATGTCATCCCAAAAGTGAATCCCTCCTTGCCCCACCACCCATCTAATGTGGTTTTGTGCTTGGGCCCGCGCCCTCAATAATCTCTTCCATGTCGCGCTATGTCTCCTGGATGGCTTGGCCGTGAGAGGAGACACCTTGGAGCAGTATTTTGCCTTCATGTATCTAGCCCAGAGGGAGCTTTGCTCCCGGAATCTCCACCATAACTTTATATTGAAGGCTCGTATCACTTCCTTGAATCTTCAGATGCCAAGCCCCCCTTCCTCCGTTGGGAGGCAGATTTGGTCCCAACCAATCCAATGCGTCCTTTTCTTATCATTTGTTGCGCCCCAAAAGAATCGGGCCAACTGCTGGTCCAACTGGTCAAGGGCATCGATGTCACGACCGCCCTTACTAAGGATAGTAAAGACGGGGAAATCGTGACTAGGGAAGGGACTAAGGAGCGGGGAAGAAGAAGGGGAAAATAATGAAAGACAACATCTTAAACAAAACTTCAAAAGAAAAGTTTTAATCATTAAACAATTAAGCATCGGGTTAATATCGCAAGGTAATTAATGTCATAAAGTAGTATTAAATAGTGCGGAAGACTTCTAGAAATTTATTTCAAACACGGCAGCGGAAAAACAAGTATTCAAGAGAGTCAAAGGGAGACGTCTATGTATGAAGACACGACGCATTCGAAATTTCTTAAGGCTCGACTCAACATCCGCCGCAACATCCCGCTCAACCTGCACATAAAGAAAACATATGCAGGGCTGAGTACTTGATATACTCAGTGGACACACGCCAAAACATTTAATAAAAGTTATGTCATCCATACCATAGTGAACTCGAGTTTTTACGTTTATTAAAGAAATATCACGAGTATCACAAAAACATTTTTCACAGACCGGCCGGTCAAAACAATCTTCCCACTTTCTCATCAATCAATCAATCACATCCTCTTACCATAGTGCGACGAAAGTGTGGCCACACTATTCGCCCACGAGACCGGCCGACTAGCAAGGACGGCTCACGATCCCCTCTGTGTACACAGCCTGATAGGGTTTGCGGCCCTACTCAGACCCGAATTCGTTTATCATAGCCCTATAGCCTAATGGAGCGAACTCACAAACTAGGCATCAAGCACAATCTCAACATAGCCCTATAGCCTAACGGAGCAAGCTCAAACGAACTAGGCATCAGGCAAAAATCTCAACATCAAAACAATCACGGCATGACATAACACTTTAAACCACCCTTATAACACCACATCATATTTTCGGAAAAATAAAGAGGTTTGAAAAGAAAGCCCACCTCGTTCGCTTAACAATTCACAGTCCCACTTATGGCAACTCTCGTTCCTCGAGTTCACGAATACAATCACCCTTGTCAACGACAACACAAGTCAGCCTTCCACAGAATCATATTACCATGCATGTCCTATCGTTTCTCTCTCATCGTTTTTCTCAATTTACCCAACCCAATGTTCGTCACAAAGATGGAAAAACACACCATAATATATTTCAACGTATCTCACGTGATCACATCATTAAACACGTTCCTTGGACATACATGCATCATATAATACTTTTAAACTTGAAAATAAGTGTCATTTTATCAAGCCATAAAACTGGCAGAACTGCGCGACCGTTTTGTAAAAATCACCATAAATTCACCCGACCTCATATGAAGCTAAATTTTGGTCACAATACAGAGGACACATTCAATTTCATCCATGAAAATTTCACACCGAAATCACGTCATTTAGTCAGTCATATCACATATTAAACTCTCTGGTCGGAACATACAATTTCTGACAGCACTGCGCAGTTCATTTGAAAAATTTACCATAAATTCATCCAATGTCCAAAAAGGCTGAAAATTTAACACGATTCAGAAGACACTTCAAATTTGCATCTAGTTCAAGAATCATATCAAACGAAGGTCATTTGGTCAGTCAGACAGAAAACGAAACATTCTTGGCGAGAACACGAGTTTCTAGCAGATTTGCGCAGTCAACTTCAAAAATTTATTAAAAATTCATTTTTCGATAAAAAGGGCTGAAATTCACACGAGACACGGAAAACACCTTGAAGTGTACTCAGTAAAAATGTCATATCAAAATTAGTTCGTTTGATAGGTCAATTACTCATCAGAAGCTACTGGTCGAACATCACAGATAACAGACACACAATTTCTAAATTAGGGTTTCCTTCTCAATCATCCAAACACCAATTCTAATGCTTATAACACACAATCATGCTTGATAAGACTCTCTTAAACATGTTTGCCCATAAACTCACATCATTCACCAAAGATTCAAATCAAACTTCACAAAATTGCATTCAAAACGCATACATAAATGCAAACACAAATTCCCCACCGATTAAATCCTTAGATTTGAAATTCCTACACTCACTAGATGCATGAGGGAGTCGAAAGAATGTTCGGATGGAGAGGAATGAAGAATAGAGGTTTGATTGTTCCTTTCTTGAACGAAACAATCGGTAGGAACGAATATAACTCTTGATTCTTCAACAAACTCTTGGCGAATCGAAAGGATCTTGAGTAGAGTAGAAAAACAAGTGTGGGAGAAGATGGAGCAAGGGGAGGGCGTGTGATTTGAGAGGGAGGCTTCTGAGATGGGTTTAGGGCGAGGTTTTTGGTTTTATTTATAGAGTTAGGAAATAATATATCCCACAATTAATTGAAGATTTGGGAGAATAAATCAAATAAAGATTTGAGATATTTGGGGGGAGGGAGGCATGAATTATGGGGAGAAATAAGGGGAGGATTTTTTAAAATCATAGCTATTTAATTAGCTTATGATTTAATTTGGTATTTCACGGAGTAGAATAAAATAATACGGAGTAGAGAAATTTGTAAAATCCTCCAAAAATAATGAGAAGTAGGCGTGTGGTTTAAGGTTCCTCCCACCAGAAAAATTTCCAAATCTTTAATAGAATAAAGTAAGGCAAAATTGGCTAGAATATTCCAATTCATTCATGGAAAGAAATAAGTAAGAAATCAATTATAGAATACTTAATTTCTCCTCTCCCAAAAATAGGAGATTTCGAAAATCATGGAAAAATAAATAAGAATATTTTGGTTTTGGATTTAATTTGGATAAATATCCCAAAATAATTAAATAAATCCAAGAAATAAGATATTACTTCCAATAAATAGAAATGCCGAAAAGAATTTGAATAAGGTAACTGGCACAAATATGCATGATCCTATTTAATTAAATCCCGCTCATTGGAAAACATATCCTATTATTCCACATAACTCTCAACCATTAATTTCACATCGTTAACACAACCTCATAGAAATCAATTTCCAAAAATGCATTTCCAAATCAACATCCACATTAACAAAACGAAAATAAGCCATCAAATAAAAAAAAGTCAAAAATTTTCCGGGGTGCTACATCCTTCCCCTCTTAACAGAAATTTCGTCCCGAAATTTTAGTCGTCTTCCATAAACCATTCGGGGTACTTCTCTTTCATACCATCAGTCCTTGTCGGTTTGCTGTTCCTGCCCTTCATTTCCTTTCAGCGCGTACGCTCTCGCTTGCTGTGGGGCCACCTGTCGAATGGGTTGTGGTTGTTGCTGTTGTTCCCCATGTCCCTGCCTATATTCCACATTCCTCCTTTGTTGTTATTCGGGCACTCTCGAGACATATGTCCATTTCCACCACAAGTGAAGCATCGGATGCCTCCAGCTCTGCACTCGCCAAAGTGATACTTGGAGCACCGGTTGCAGTGGGGTGCCTTCTGTTGATTTCCTCTCGGCTGTGGCATGGCTTGTCGGTCATAGTCCTGTGTCTGACGGTAAGTAGAATGGTGTCGCTTGTTGTCATAAGGAGCTCGGTTGTCTTTCCACTTCCTCTTGTCTCGATAGTTCGGTTGAGGTGTTGGTGGTGTAGGATTCACCGTCGTCTCGTCCTTTGGTAGTGCTTCTTCCACATCTAAAGCGCAACTCAAAATTTCGGAGTACGAGATTCCTCTGCGGCTGGCCACGGCTACCCTTATCTCGTGTCTAAGGCCAGAACGGAATTTTGCGGCCATCTTCTCATTGGTTTCCACTAACTCGGGCGCATATCGGGTCATTTCACAAAGAGCACGGTCGTACTCCGTCACCGTCATGTTTCCCTGTTTCTGGGTGTGGAACTCCACTATCTTCGCCCGTCTATAGCTCATGGGAATGTACTTGTCGTACACCTCTTCCTTGAATTCTTCCCATGTGAGCGCCTCGTGGCGGGCAGGGTTCATAGTTCGTCGTTTAGTTTCCCACCAAAAATCGGCAGGTCCAGTCAGTTGATACGTCACGCAAGCTAGACGTTCCCTATCGGTGCATCCCATGAAGTCAAATATACGCTCGAGGTCGCGTATCCAAGCCTCTGCCTTCGGGGGCTCTCCCAGTCTGTCAAACTTTGGAGGGTTTTCCTTTCGGAAGGCCTTAATGTATTCTCTCTCTTGAGGTTGAGGTGGGGGTGGTGGTGGAGGAGGGGGTTGATTCCCGACACTTCCCTCTGATTGTTCCTCCATGTCGTTCTCCACTTGTGGGCCACGTCTGCGTCTTGGTGGCATTCTGGTCCAAAAGACAAGTTAGCATCGTTGTTAGTATTCGTTGTTATCAAAATCGTAACTTCCTTGCATTTGTCGTACTCTGACGTTATATTGGGCGCCCTTATATGCGGGTTGTTTTATCCGTGCCATTTACGCGAAGACGAAGGTTTTCCAACATATATTCTATCTTGTTATTTGTGATAAATCTAGGGTTCGTCACGCATCACCAAATTTGAGACCGCCCTAAGGCTTCCTATGTTCACATGCTTACGTCGTAGTACTTTCACACATAACACATACTTAAGTCATCATACCAATCTTGCTCATGTCTCACATAATCATACCATAACAATATTATATTCGCACACACAACACGTGCTTAGCTCATCTTGCCAATCATGTTCATATTCCACATAATCACACTATCACAATATCATTTTCACACATATAACACGGGTTCATGCCAATCATGCTCATGTCCCCCATAATCATATCACTACATTATCATCTTCACACATAACGTTTATTCACATGCGTACACTTGCCAAAACATCCTCATCATAACATCATCAATTTCATACATCAATCTCGCATTCTTTCAACAACTTAAACATACCTCACTTTCTTGGGTTGAGCGTGATGCTTCAGATGTTGAGCCTTCGTGACACTTCTAGTCTAGGGGTACTGATCTAGACTTAGACTGAAAGAAGACTCTCGGACCAGAGCGAAAGAACGAAGCTCTGATACCACTTTGTCACGACCGCCCTTACTAAGGATAGTAAAGACGGGGAAATCGTGACTAGGGAAGGGACTAAGGAGCGGGGAAGAAGAAGGGGAAAACAATGAAAGACAACATCTTAAACAAAACTTCAAAAGAAAAGTTTTAATCATTAAACAATTAAGCATCGGGTTAATATCGCAAGGTAATTAATGTCATAAAGTAGTATTAAATAGTGCGGAAGACTTCTAGAAATTTATTTCAAACACGGCAGCGGAAAAACAAGTATTCAAGAGAGTCAAAGGGAGACGTCTATGTATGAAGACACGACGCATTCGAAATTTCTTAAGGCTCGACTCAACATCCGCCGCAACATCCCGCTCAACCTGCACATAAAGAAAACATATGCAGGGCTGAGTACTTGATATACTCAGTGGACACACGCCAAAACATTTAATAAAAGTTATGTCATCCATACCATAGTGAACTCGAGTTTTTACGTTTATTAAAGAAATATCACGAGTATCACAAAAACATTTTTCACAGACCGGCCGGTCAAAACAATCTTCCCACTTTCTCATCAATCAATCAATCACATCCTCTTACCATAGTGCGACGAAAGTGTGGCCACACTATTCGCCCACGAGACCGGCCGACTAGCAAGGACGGCTCACGATCCCCTCTGTGTACACAGCCTGATAGGGTTTGCGGCCCTACTCAAACCCGAATTCGTTTATCATAGCCCTATAGCCTAATGGAGCGAACTCACAAACTAGGCATCAAGCACAATCTCAACATAGCCCTATAGCCTAACGGAGCAAGCTCAAACGAACTAGGCATCAGGCAAAAATCTCAACATCAAAACAATCACGGCATGGCATAACACTTTAAACCACCCTTATAACACAACATCATATTTTCGGAAAAATAAAGAGGTTTGAAAAGAAAGCCCACCTCGTTCGCTTAACAATTCACAATCCCACTTTTGGCAACTCTCGTTCCTCGAGTTCACGAATACAATCACCCTTGTCAACAACAACACAAGTCAGCCTTCCACATAATCATATTACCATGCATGTCTTATCGTTTCTCTCTCATCGTTTTTCTCAATTTACCCAACCCAATGTTCGTCACAAACACACCATAATATATTTCAACGTATCTCACGTGATCACATCATTAAACACGTTCCTTGGACATACATGCATCATATAATACTTTTAAACTTGAAAATAAGTGTCATTTTATCAAGCCATAAAACTGGCAGAACTGCGCGACCGTTTTGTAAAAATCACCATAAATTCACCCGACCTCATATGAAGCTAAATTTTGGTCACAATACAGAGGACACATTCAATTTCATCCATGAAAATTTCACACCGAAATCACGTCATTTAGTCAGTCATATCACATATTAAACTCTCTGGTCGGAACATACAATTTCTGACAGCACTGCGCAGTTCATTTGAAAAATTTACCATAAATTCATCCAATGTCCAAAAAGGCTGAAAATTTAACACGATTCAGAAGACACTTCAAATTTGCATCTAGTTCAAGAATCATATCAAACGAAGGTCATTTGGTCAGTCAGACAGAAAACGAAACATTCTTGGCGAGAACACGAGTTTCTAGCAGATTTGCGCAGTCAACTTCAAAAATTTATTAAAAATTCATTTTTCGATAAAAAGGGCTGAAATTCACACGAGACACGGAAAACACCTTGAAGTTTACTCAGTAAAAATGTCATATCAAAATTAGTTCGTTTGATAGGTCAATTACTCATCAGAAGCTACTGGTCGAACATCACAGAGAACAGACACACAAGTTCTAAATTAGGGTTTCCTTCTCAATCATCCAAACACCAATTCTCATGCTTATAACACACAATCATACTTGATAAGACTCTCTTAAACATGTTTGCCCATAAACTCACATCATTCACCAAAGATTCAAATCAAACTTCACAAAATTGCATTCAAAACGCATACATAAATGCAAACACAAATTCCCCACCGATTAAATCCTTAGATTTGAAATTCCTACACTCACTAGATGCATGAGGGAGTCGAAAGAATGTTTGGATGGAGAGGAATGAAGAATAGAGGTTTGATTGTACCTTTCTTGAACGAAACAATCGGTAGGAACGAATATAACTCTTGATTCTTCAACAAACTCTTGGCGAATCGAAAGGATCTTGAGTAGAGTAGAAAAAAAAGTGTGGGAGAAGATGGAGCAAGGGGAGGGGCGTGTGATTTGAGAGGGAGGCTTGTGAGATGGGTTTAGGGCTAGGTTTTTGGTTTTATTTATAGAGTTAGGAAATAATATATCCCACAATTAATTGAAGATTTGGGAGAATAAATCAAATAAAGATTTGAGAGATTTGGGGGGGAGGGAGGCATGAATTATGGGGAGAAATAAGGGGAGGATTTTTTAAAATCATAGCTATTTAATTAGCTTATGATTTAATTTGGTATTTCACGGAGTAGAATAAAATAATACGGAGTAGAGAAATTTGTAAAATCCTCCAAAAATAATGAGAAGTAGGCGTGTGGTTTAAGGTTCCTCCCACCAGAAAAATTTCCAAATCTTTAATAGAATAAAGTAAGGCAAGATTGGCTAGAATATTCCAATTCATTCATGGAAAGAAATAAGTAAGAAATTAATTATAGAATACTTAATTTCTCCTCTCCCAAAAATGGGAGATTTAAAAAATCATGGAAAAATATATAAGAATATTTTGGTTTTGGATTTAATTTGGATAAATATCCCAAAATAATTAAATAAATCCAAGAAAGAAGATATTACTTCCAATAAATAGAAATGCCGAAACGAATTTGAATAAGGTAACTGGCACAAATATGCATGATCCTATTTAATTAAATCCCGCCCATTGGAAAACATATCCTATTATTCCACATAACTCTCAACCATTAATTTCACATCGTTAACACAACCTCATAGAAATCAATTTCCAAAAATGCATTTCCAAATCAACATCCACATTAATAAAACGAAAATAAGCCATCAAATAAAAAAAAGTCAAAAATTTTCCGGGGTGCTACAATCGACGGTTAATTCAATAGCTTAAAAGATATGAATTGGGATTGCCTTAAGGGTGCTTTTAATGAGGGTGAGCCTTCCCCCGAAAGATAGGTGCCGGTGTGCCCAACCTGAGACTCTCGTTGCAATTTTCTCTCGGAGAAACATAAATATATCTGTGCGCTTGATTCCACGGTAAATAGGGACCCCCAAGTAAAGGAAAGGGGCGGTACCTTGGGAGAAGCCTCCTTCACTTTGAATAAGTCGTGCACTTCCTTCATGAGCTTCATCAATGTAGAAGTTGCTCTTGGAGATGTTGACTTGTTGGCCCGAGATCCTCGCGTATTCATCGAGGCAAGCTCTAAGTGTTTGGAGGGAGTTTGTTGCCGCTTGTGTAAAAATGATGATGTTGTTCGCATAGGCGAGGTGGCTGACCTCCAAGCATTGCCTATTAGCCTTGTAAGACATTTCTTTCCTTCCAAGGATCAGCTTGTCGAGGGCCCGTGAGAGGTAATCCGCGGCAAGAACAAACAGAGCCGAACCTGCCGTAATCCTCTAGTCGATTTGAAGAATCCGGATGGGGCTCCATTGATGAACACCGAGAACCAACACGATCCCACACATCTCTCAATCATCGAGATCCAAGCCTCCGGGAAACCCATTCGGCGAAGGACTTTCATGAGGAATGGCCACTGTACACGGTCGTTTGTTTATTAGTGTGTTGTTTGTATTTTCTGTATAGTGTGCGAGTTTCGTGGTATTGTGTATTATTTATTTTTTATAGTGAGTGCGTGTAGCGCACTGTCTGTATTTTGTATTTACGGTGCATGTACTTTGTTTATAGGTTGTGTGACTTAGTATGTCGTGTGTGTGCAGTACATGTATTTATGTGTACATGTATGTGCAACGTGTATTTTCTATACGTGTTTATTTTCTGTAGCGTGTTTCATGTAGTGAGGGTGTATTGTGCATTTTTTGTAGTGTGTGCAGCGCATTGTCTGTGTTGTGCAGTGTTTAGTTTGTGTATATTGTGCAATATGTGCAGTGTGTATTTTCTCTACGTATGTAGTTCTGTGTATATGCTTGTGCAGTGTGTATTTTATTTATAGTTTGTGTTTCATGTAGTGTTGTGTGCGCGTTGTGTGCGTATATGTGTATGAGGTGTGTATTTTGGGTTTCCAGTGTATATTTTGTTTAAAATGTGTATCATGTGTTTTGTGTATAGTGTGTCGAGTGCATGTATTTTGTGTATATTCGGTCCTATGTTTTGTGTACCGTGTATAAACATACGTATACGTGTGTATGGTGTGTACATGTGTGTATTTTTTATCTTGTATGTTTTTTCTGTATAGTCTGTGTTTATTATAGTGTGTATTGTTTATTTTTTGTAGTGAGTGTTTGCAGCTGATTGTGGATTTTGTATTTTACAGGACATGTACTTTGTTTATAGATTGTGTAACTGTATGTGTATACTATATTTTCTATACGTGTGTTTATTTTATGCATAGTGTGTGTAATGTTTATTTTTTTAGTGTGTGTAGCGTATTCAGTGTTGTTAGGAGTGTGGGGCATTTTGGGGAGATTATATAAAATCTGCGACGCAGGGCAGTGGGGCTGACAGGGCTCGAAACCCACAAATCGGGGTGACCGATAGTGTTTGCTTTTTCTTATACTAATCTGTAGTGCATGCAACAGATTTTTTATATAAATTTCTTAGAAGCATAAGTGCATATTTAGTAGGTGACTTAACTTATTTTTAACACAAGTATACCTGCAAGTGTACGGGGCTAATGTAGCAAACAACAAGCAAATAAGAGTATCATATCCACAGAGATAATAAGTGTTAACCTAAGTACTATGAATCAACTTCAACTACTATCTAGATGAATCGGAAGGTTTTGTTTTTCTAAATCAACTTAAAAGCAAAGCAAAAACAATAATTCAAATTACTAAGATAACTTAAACAAATAAGAACAAATAAAGGATGTAAATCAAGAGTAGGAGAGGTTGAATCCTACAAGTTCGATAACAACTATCTTATGCTCAACTAAATTCCAAACTATGCCGACAAAGGGTCTCATCTGTTATTAAGCTATCATTTAAGGTAAAACTATATCTTCTATCGAAGCATACAATTTGTCGATTGCTACTTAGAACTAAGGCAACTCCAAATAGCTCATAAGATACTTAGCTTCATTCAAAGACTCAAATCACCCGATTATATTGGCAATGACATCAATTTCTCTTCTTTCAAATTAAACTACTCATCTCTCGATTATTTTAGTAGAATCCACATACATTTATAAGGTGATCAGTCATATAAATGTATAAGCACAAAAGAAATCAAAATAACCACATGAGCTTTGCATATGAAGAACTCTACGAAAGAAATCAAAATAACCACATGTATTGTTTATTTTTTATAGTGAGTGCGTGTAGCGCACTATCTGTATTTTGTATTTGCGGTTCATGTACTTTGTTTATAGGTTGTGTAACTTAGTCTGCCGTGTGTGTGCAGTACATGTATTTATGTGTATATCTCTCGTAGAACTCTACGAAGTGTTTAGCTATTCATGTTCGTCACGAAAGTGTTTTCTCTATCGTAGAGCAAGTGTTTAGCTTTTCATGTTCGTCACGAAAGTCAAATAACAAAAGGAATGAAACATCATGAAAACGAAACTAACTACTTGGGGAATCTTGATTGGAAGCTCCTTCTTCAACCTAGGAATGGATTGGGGAAGTTCAATCTTGAATCTTTGCTCTCAAAGTTGTTTTTCTCTCACTTGGATTGTAGGAATGGTGAAGAATGCTGTTAAAATCCTCCTAAATATCATATATTTCGTGCCTTAAGTTTCCAAACATGATTAGGCATCAAAATCCTGATCTGCATTTCTGCCTTTCGGAGTTGGCCGCTCGGCTTTGGAGGTGAGCCGGAGTGAGCCGCTCCTAATTTCTGACTGGGAGACTGTTTTTCAGTAGATTTTTGGAGCGCGGAGGTTGAGTGGGCCGCTCCATGTTTCTGGACAGAGCATAGTCTTCGTAAAATGAGCACAACTTTTTCTGTTGAACTCCGATTGAGACGTACAAGATACCCACGCAAATCTATTTCAAAGACGAAGAGAATGATATGCATTATGAACTAATTGGACTTCAAAATCTCCATAAAAAGAGTCTCCAACCAAGGCTGCTGCACATCCACATATGTTGTACCTTTTCTACACATTCTTCACAAAAAATACCAACATAATAGAAAAGTGGATATGAACATGCCTAATAATAGACGAAATGTGATTGGATTCATATAAAACTACCTTCTAAAATCATTCAAAATCCAAGTATATCAGTAGGATTGATAACTCATTTGTAGATGGACATCTATGAACAAGAATGTCATTTTTGTTCATAGAATTCCATGTTCCATGTATAGTTGAGTTATCAACTCTACCAAATATGCTTTAAGTGTATAAGAGTACAGTATGTGCCTTTAGGCCTAAACTAAGAGGGAAAACTTGTACGAAATTTCCTAGAAGCATAAGACTATAAAAAGTAAATAATATTATCAGTAGGCGAGTAGGCACCTATAAGAAGAGAGATGTCTTTACTAAATGCTTTCTTTAAGAAAGAGAAACAGAGAGATGACTTATTTGATTTATTTAATAGACCTAAAAAGCTGCACCACTGCTATTAATTGTTTTCTTTAAGACACCTAAAAAGTTGTGCTTAAATTATAACATTAAAATATAAGTGACTCCTTCATCTTCCTCATCCTTTCTTCGCTTATTAAACATGCCGGATTTTGAGCAGATAGGTTCATTTTCTGACTATCATGACCGATTTGAGCTATTATTGGTCAGAGTATCTCACTATTAGTTATAGTATTAATGGGTCGCGACCGTATGTTCAGAAGGTTGTGTGCTTATTTATGCCTCAAACTTTAATTCATGCTTATGCACTTGCTAGACTTCAGAAGATGTATAGTTTTGTGAGGGAGGGATTTCCTAAGAATTCATAGAAGATAGGAGGGAGTAGTAAGGCAAAACACACGGGTTGTGGTGTGAGTAATACGCCACTTGTGCTTACTCCTACAATTAAGATAGGAGACTCTTAACCCTGGAGGAGATGGCTAACAAAAGAGCTAAGGGCATATGCTATGGGTGTGATGAGAAATTTTATAGAGGCCACAGATGTGCTAGAAAGCAGAAGTGGATGAATAGGTGGGAGAAACAGGTTCTGATAATGAGAATATCTCTGACGAACCTACTAATGATGATAATCTATTGATCTCCATTCATGCGATTAGTGGCTCAGTTTCTATGGGATTTAGGACTATGAGAATCATAGTAAAGGTGGGAAAGAAAGTTGTACATATATCTCATTGATTCATGCAGTACACACAATATTTTGGATCTACAATTAGCCAAACGCCTGGGCCTTCAACGTGTACTCAAGTTAAGCTAGTTATGGTTGATGAGTGATTCCATGTGCAAGGGCTTGAAGTGAGCAATGAGAGATATTATATTTACCACCGATGTGCTGCTATTGCCTCTACGAAAATGTGATATGGTCTTAGGAATTCAATGGCCGGAGACTGGGTGTTATACAATGGGATTTCAAGCCTTTGGTCATGGAGTATAAGCTGCAGGGCAAACAACATATTCTAAAAGGTGGCCAACTAAACCAAAAAGTTCATAGTGACATGTCACTGAGAAAGGGATGTCGAAAATCATCACTAACTGCTACAGAATTCAACTTTGCTGCATCAGACTGAGAAAGTTAATCCTAAGGAGACACATAACTTTCTGGATGGTCTATTTGTTGAGCCGTACTGCACTTCCTCCTATGAGGTCCCACAACCACCAGATTGTCTTGACTAATGGGGCTTCCCCAGGTAATTCTAGACCATATAGACATACTGTTCTTCAGAAGAACATTATTGAGAAATTAGTAGTCGATCTATTGAAACAAGGGTTTATCTAGCCAAGTACCAGTCTCTTCTCCTCCCAGTGATGTTAGTTGAAGTGAGTTGGGCCTGCCTCTCGACTCTAATGTCGAATGACTAGACTCAGGAGTAAGCAAGTGTGCACGTATGAGAATTAATGCAAGGCTCGGTCCAGACACAACGCTCCTTAAATCCACTGGATCACTGGGTCCAGGAACTCAAGAGAACTACAGTGTTTTTGTCGTTGGACACACTCGACTCCCCTTCAAAAAATAAATCCCTCAACCCGAACACTATGAATTAGTATAGGGAAGTGGGGTCGATCCCACAGAGATGGATTCGCAGGGTAGCGCTAAGAGACTATGGAAACAAACGGCTGCTGCCACGCAAAGGGGTTGAGATTTTAACTACCACTAGATCTAGGCAAGAAATGTAAACGTTAGACCTAGGACACAGAAAACTTACTGGAATCAGACATCAAATCCGAAAGACACAATCACTTCCTTGGCTGAGTAAATAACTAACTGATTGAGACTAGGCAGAAAGAATAAAACAGCGGGGAACATGATTCCAAATATAGCAAGTACGGTAAAAAGCTGCAGATAACAGAACAGCTCCAGCTAGCTTCGCATGCAAAGTTCCTAACAGATTCAGAAACGCAAATGCAGAAAATAGAGCATACTCCCAGATTCGAACAGAATATAGAAATTGAGATGCCGGAAACTTGCTACGAATCGGAAATAAACCAGATCTACGTAAACTAGGCGGAATGAAATGAAAACACGTAAGCTAGGCATGAAATTTAAACACTCCTGCTCAGAATCACGTCGGACGCTTAATCCACTCCGGATCCAAGCAATCCAAACTCAACAATCAACTAAATCAACTCCATAACTCCGATTCTAACAGATCTGCTCCGATCACCGCCAAATTCAATCAATCAAGAACAATCTGCAAACAAATCACAAACTCCAGCAAAACCCAACCTCCGATTCATCCAAAAACAGAACCATTCTTCAGATCCAAACGAAAAATATCAGCAAATAATCAGAAACCAACTGCAAGAAAAATAAACAACTCCGACAATCCAACTCGAAATCAAGCGAACTCAACCAGCAAACCAGAAATGAACACAATAGACATAAGCGAAAGTAAAATCTGGAATAAAACAGGAAATATTGGTTAACAAAAGAAAACCGAGCTTCGAACAGCTTAGCTCGGTGGAATCAGTGTAAATAGCAACGGAAATGTAAATTGTTTCTTCGCCCTTGAACTAGGACGGTGTTACAACCCTCGAACCACTCTCGGAAAGCTAAAATGTGAACCCCAGCCAAGTGCTAACTGGAATCTCTCGCGAATTTGGAGTCAAGTGTGTGGAAAGGTGAATCGAGCAAGGGGCTGTTAGTGAGGCCTCCACCCGAGAAGGTCCCTCCAGCCTGCATGCTTCTCCCTTTTATAGATGCAGACATAGCCTTCTAGAGTTTTCGTAGAAATCCCTATTCTACCCTTCAACTCCGAGGCTTCCTCCGTCTAGCAATTTTCTTCCAATTGTTCACCCTTTCGCCAGTTTCCTAGGACCATGCAAACGTCCTCTTCTTTTCCTGGATCTGGCGAAAAACTTCACATACCTGACTTAATTCAATGCGTTAGACCCAGTAATTTCATGAAATGAACCCCTAGACCGATGCATGAAATTAGCCTTATCAAACTGCTCACACTTAAACCATGCTTGTCCTCAAGTATGAAAGACAAGAAAATAGGAATAAGGCGAATTTCAATGCATGGTTACCAAGTAAAACTTTAAAAAAAATGAAAACAAAACAAACTCCTAGACCTAAGCAACTACGGACTTAGAAAAGAAAATAACACAAAGAACAGAAACACAACAAAACAAACAAGCATGAACTAGTTTCGAATTTTTAAGCTACTATCCCCACAAGTTTAAGTTCAATCTGATCGATTACAGTCTTCAAATCTTCCCCCTTCCTTCGTCTGCCTAAACGGTCTATCAGTTAGTCAAGATAGCCTATTGATTTCCCATCTGTTAGGTTCGCTCGATCACTCATTCCTCACCAGGGATGTTAGGATAAAAAACGCTCCAAAGTTAGAGTTATACCACTGATGCGTCGGGTTATGAGAGTTTTCTCCCTATTCTTCCTCCTTTCCTATGAATTTCCCTGGGCCAGGCTACGATTTTTTTTTTTCTCTTCCTCATTTTTCTGTAATACAACCCCTTTCCCCTGGACTTCGTCCAGCTTATTCCTCCTATTTTTTTTTTCCCTGGACTTTGTCCAGCTTATTCCTCCTTAACCCATTTTTTTTTCCCTTCATACTCTACTCCCTAAGCATCAAGTGATAGCCCATTGTTTCATGTTAGCTCTAAAAGTGTTTAGGCTTATAACTCTCTTTATAGTAGGGCTGTACAGCTAGGTTATCTAAGGCGTTTTCCATCGTCCTAACTTCATTCAGATCGCATTCGGCTTATTAAGGAAGAAAGTGTCAAAGTTGATCAGCTTTCTCTCTTCAATCACTCTTACTAAGGGGATCTTGCCTTATTATCTAGCTAGCTCATGCGAAGCACACATCCTAAGACACAAAAACGATACTTACTCCCTCCCCCCTCCCGCTTCACTCAAGCTTGTCCCCAAGCCATCGTAGTGAAGGGGGGAAAAGGGAAGTACTAACAGCAGACTGATAAAGCAAACAACAACAAACACAAATACAGAGCAAAACTTCTCACACTTAGACCGAGCATCGGGCTAAGTGGGAGAAGGCGCAACAAACAAACTAAGGCATGCAAAAAAAACAAAACACCCCCTTCTCACACTTAGACCAAAAGTTGGGCTAAGTGTAAAAAAGGCAACACATATGTACAATTACAGAGCATGCTGGCATATAATAACACAAACAAAATGGAAAATAAAATAAAAAAAAATAAGGGTTACTTGGCTCCGTGGGGGGTTCAATTCGGGGTCTGGCCCCCGCGAGGGCCAGACTTTGGTGGCGCTGTCTGGTGGGTCACCTTAGCTTTCTTTCTGGCTGGCAACTCCGGCTTCTCTTGTCGTTCTTCTGTCGGGCGGGGTACGGTTGTCTTCAATATCACGGGCTGAGAGGGAGATGGAGTAGTCTGGGGCCTCGGGGCATGCGGTGGCTTCTGCGCAGTCAGACTTCCTTGACCTGGCGTTGTAGAATCGCCGCTAGGCTTCGGAAGTTCCTTCGGTGTCTCTGGGAACCTTGCTCTAAGCCACTTTGTCATTGCCATCATCAACTCAACACCTTCCGTCATCTTTTCAGTACATCTGGTCGATGTCGCCACAAGATCAGACATGCGCCCCTTGAGGGTCACCATTTCCTCCCTAACCTTCCGAACTTCTATTCTCATTTCTTCCATCTCCGTTCGTACTCCGGCGATTTCCTTCCTCACTTTCTCAGCCTCACTACTATCCTTCCCTTTACCCCGCAGGGACGCAATTTCATTCCGAACCATCTTCATTTCTGACCTCATCCAACCAACCTCCTTTCGCACTTCCTCTACTTCTATCCTGGCTCCTGCTTCCAAACCAGTAGTATTCATCACTTCCACCATATCGGATTCCTGTTTCACCTGAGTCTCTGACTGCCCAACCTCGTAAAAGCATACTTCCCTTCCGAGTGCGATCAGCAACCCTTTATTGAAAAAATAATCCATGTTAAAAACCTCAGGGGGCGAACATGTCTTTACCTCTCGGCATGCATTATGGATCTTCATGATCACATTCCTCTGCAGATAAGCTCCGAGCAAGTGGCACGTGTATAGGTGCCGGGAAGGATTTGCAGTCACTTGATGGCAGGCTTGGGCTATCCAGTAGCCCAAGTGAACTCTTACCCCCGTAGCCATGCACCATGTGAAGTACAGATCGGCGGTAGTCAGAGCGTTGTTGGCAGTAGTCACTTGATCGGTGGAAGCACCTCAGGGTCCGCCGACTCTGGGGCGGCGGCGTTTATTGTTTGTTTTCCATGGATGTGGTTTTGGGGAATTTTTGTAAAGAATTTGGGGGCAGAATTAGCAAATTAGGGTTAGAGAGAGTAAAAGGGGAGAGGAAATTGGGGATTTTTGTGTTTGTGAATATTGGAGAGAGAATAGGTAACGAGAAATAAAAAAGGCAAAACGATTATAGTGTAGGCATGAGAGAGGACGTTTTGGCAGGCGGTTGCAGGTGATGACGCTTCCGACCGTACGCCTCCCCATAAAGTGCCTTATGAAATCCGAACCGGTGCCAACTCCCTCCAAAATTTTTACTCCACAACTCCTTACCCTTGTGAATTCCTTCTGCAAAATCACACTTAGAGAAAAACATTAAACTAAAAATTGAAATGCCAGACTCCCCGGGTCTAGGGTATGACAGTATCAAAAACATTCCTTAAGGAGTCTGGTATTTCAAAAATATTTTTGGAAGATTATTTTTTTCTGATTTGTTTGGGTTTTTCTTGATTTAGAGAAGGCGATTGAATATTTACAATTTATGTTCAAGTGTTCTCAAGATTCCCTAGGTCAGGTCATGCTAAAACTTCTTGGATGCTGGACCTAGGAAATTTCTAAGAACACTCACTTCCCAGATCTATTAGGCGATATCATGGAGTGTGCGTAGTGGCATTTCGTCCACTACACACATCTCCGAGCTATCCCTAAATACCTTTACCCTATGACCGTTAACAAGAAAAGGAGTAGAGTTTGAAGAACTTCCCTGGATTTCTACAGCTCCATTTGCACGCAGACTCACAACAGTGTATGGCCCAATCCATTTGGACTTTAACTTACCAGGCATTAGCTTGAGCCGGGATTGGAATAGAAGAACCTTCTGCCCGACTTGCAATTCCTTGACCCGGAGGTTCTTGTCATGCCAGAGTCTCGTTTTCTCTTTGTACCACATCGCCGATTCATATGACTCCAGCCTTAGCTCCTCCAACTCCTGCAGCTGCAATTTCCTCTCTTCCTCGCAGGATTCGGGTCTCATGTTTATCTCCTTGACCGCCCAATATGCTCGGTGTTCTACTCCCACGGGCAAGTGACACATTTTGCCGAACACAAGCCTATATGGTGACATCCCAATAGGCGTCTTGTATGCCGTCCGGTAAGCCCATAGTGCGTCTCCAAGCCTCTTACTCCAGTCTTTCCTGGACGGATTAACCGTCTTTTCCAGTATCGCCTTTAATTCTCTGTTGGATATTTCCGCCTGGCCGTTGGATTGAGGATGATAAGGTGTAGACAGTCTGTGGTGGACACCATATTTTCTCATCAGAGCTTCAATAGTCCGGTTGCGGAAGTGCGTCCCATTGTCAGATATTATAGCTCTGGGCACTCCGTACCTGTTGAAAATGTTAGCTCTAAGAAACTTTGCTACCTCCTTAGCTTCACACGAGGTGGTTGCTTTTGCCTCTATCCACTTTGACACATAATCCACTGCCACAAGTATGTAAGTGTTCCCATATGAAGATGGAAATGGACCCATGAAGTCCATCCCCCAAACATCGAAGATCTCACACACAATCACTGGAACTTGCGGCATCTCATCCCTCCTGGATATTCCCCCGGTCTGTTGACACCTCTCACAATTCTGACAAAACTCGAACGCATCCCTTTGCAATGTAGGCCAGTAAAAACCACTGTCTAACACCTTCCTTGCGGTCTTCCTAGGTCCAAAGTGACCTCCACAAGCTAGGGCATGGCAATGATTCAGCACATCCCTCTGTTCCCACTCCGGGATACACCTCCGGATTACTTGGTCGGCTCCCATTCGCCACAAATACGGGTCATCCCAGAAATAGTACTTGGCCTCGCTCTTCAATTTCACCTTCTGGGCCCGGGAGATTACTTGCGAACTGGGCACTTCTCCAGTGACTAAGTAATTCGCCAGGTCTGCGAACCATGGCTCAGCGTTTTGATGGCATTTCCCTTTTTCGACATCCCCTGGACCTGTTAACTCCATAACCTCCTCCCAGCTGATAGGTCGAGGAATTTTTTTCACGTAGTACAAATGTTCCTCAGGGAATGCGTCCGGTATTGCTTCCTCGGTCTCCCCTTGAAATATCCTGCTCAGATGATCGGCTACTTTATTTTCAGTTCCCTTTTTATCTCTAACTTCCCAATCGAATTCTTGCAAAAGCAACACCCAACGGATTAATCTCGACTTGGATTCTTTCTTCGCCAGCAAGTACTTTATTGCAGCGTGATCAGTGAAGACTATCACCCTCGACCCAAGCAAATATGGTCGGAATTTTTCAAAAGAGTACACGACTGCCAACATTTCCTTCTCCGTGGTGTCATAGTTTTTCTGGGCCTGGTTGAGCGTTTTTGATGCATAGAAAATTACGTAACTTTTTCCGTCAACTCTTTGACCTAGCACCGCCCCTACTGCATAGTCACTCGCGTCGCACATTATTTCAAATGGAAAACTCCAATCGGGTGCTCGGATAATGGGTGCCGATACTAGTCTATCTTTCAGTAGTTGAAAAGCCTTTATGCACTCCTCATTGAAAACAAACTCAACATCATTGTGCAGCAAATGAGTGAGTGGCTGAGCAATCTTCGCAAAATCCTTTATGAATCTTCTATAAAATCCTGCGTGCCCTAGGAATCCTCTTACCTCCTTCTGGTTCGTCGGGTAAGGCAGTTTTGATATCACCTCAATCTTTGCCTGGTCTACCTGTATACCTTTTTCCGAGACTACGTGCCCTAGGACAATTCCCTCAGGGACCATAAAGTGGCATTTCTCGAAGTTCAAAACCAAATGTTTTTCCTGGCACCTTCTCAATACTCTATCCAAACTAGCCAAACATGAGTCAAATGAATTCCCGTACACAGTGAAGTCGTCCATAAAAATCTCGATGCAGTCCTCCAAAAGATCCGAGAAGATACTCATCATACACCGCTGAAAAGTGCCTGGCGCATTGCACAGGCCAAACGGCATCCTCCTGTAAGCATACGTGCCGAAAGGACACGTGAAAGTTGTCTTCTCCTTGTCCTCGGGATCCACATAGATTTGAAAATACCCACTATACCCGTCTAGGAAACAGAAATATTGCTTGCCCGCCAGCCTTTCCAGCATCTGGTCAATGAAAGGTAGAGGGAAATGGTCTTTCTTGGTCGCTTCATTTAACTTCCTATAATCGATGCACATCCTCCACCCAATGACTAGTCTGGTGGGCACCAATTCATTCTTGTCGTTCTTGACCACCTGTATTCCTGACTTCTTGGGTACCATATGGACTGGACTCACCCATTCACTGTCTGGTATGGAATAAATGATTCCTAGGGAGAGTAGTTTCAATACTTCCTTCAGCACTTCCTCCCTCATGTTAGGATTCAATTTGCGTTGAGGATCTCTGCAGGCTTTTGCTCCTTCCTCCAAACGGATGTGATACATGCACAAATCTGGACTAATTCCTACCAAGTCAGAGAGTGTCCACCCAATAGCCTTCTTGTTTCTTCGGATTACCTTCAGCAGTTCCTCTTCTTGTCCTTCGGTCAAGCTGCTGTTGATAATAACAGGGAAAGTTTCGTTCTCATCTATATAAGCATACTTAAGGCCTGGTGGAAGTGTTTTCAGCTCTTTCTTGGGAACATCTTTTTCCTGGAGCAAGGGATTTTTCTCTGTTTCTTCCGTAGTCATTCCCTTCCTCGACCCAGCAGAACCTTCCACACTCGCCACATACGGTGTCTTTCTTGACCTAACTAGTTCCGGATTTGCACAGAATTCCAGAATTGCTTCAGCTAACTCCTCATCAGATAACTCACTTGTGTTCATTGCTTGACACCAACTGGCTACCTCTCTATCAATGGCATGACTCATCTCGGAATTCTCAATCTGTTCCTGCATTAATTCCGTCTCAAGGTATTCCTGGACCAAAGGGTTAATAACATCTATAGCATGCAGGTTTTCAACGTCAAGAGGTTTCTTCATTGCCTCATCTATACTGAATGTATATTTCTCCCCATTATAATCAAGGCAAATTGTTCCATCAAAAACATCAATGATAGTTTTAGCGGTACGTAGGAAAGGTCTCCCTAAAAGTACTCCGCCCGACTCAGCAGACTCATTATCTCTCATCTTAATCACATGGAAATCAGCAAGGTACAAGAAGTCATGTACCCTGACTATCACATTCTCAAGCACCCCTTCAGGACAGATGCATGACCTATCCGCCAATTGAATCACAACTTTCGTAACTACCATGCGTACCCCAACTAACTTCTTGTATATGGAAAGTGGTAACATGTTTATCGACGCACCTAAATCACACATAGCATGCTCGATTTTCACGTCACCAATAGAGATGGGTAATGTGAACATACCTGGGTCATTGCATTTTGAAGGCATCTTCCTCTTCTGAATTACTGCGGAGACATTCTCGCCTATCAGAATTTTCCCACTGGGCCTAGCCTTCCCAGCTATAAATTCCTTGATGAACTTGCTAAATACTGGCATCTTCAGGGCCTGTAAAAATGGCAGATTGATTTCCAACTTCCCAAAAATGTCCATGAAGTCTACCGGTTCTTCCTTCTGTTTCTTGGCTTCCCCCCGACTTGGAAAAGGTTTCAGTCGCTTCCCTACTCCGGTAGAACTTTCAGCTGATAACTCTCCAGTTTCTTTTCCCACTGCCTCATCTTCCAACTCCGGCTCTGGGTCGAGGAAGAATGGTTCGGTCGGTCTAGGCAATTGTTTCTCCAAATCTTTTTCCTCAAGATCATCCTTGACCAAGGGACTTCCTCCCTCCAAGTGTCTGGGTCTGGGAGTTGTATCCTCTTTCTTCTTGCCTTCCTTAGGATCTGTCCCCTCCTTTGTTCTCACTACCGGTCCCTCATATCCTTTCCCGGACCTCAAGGTAATCTGACTTATATTAGCTCTATCAGGTGGCCTTACTGAGGCCGGAATTTTTCCTTCGTTTCCCCGCATGTCACTCAAAGAAGTGGCTATTTGGGACAATTGCTTAGCCAGCATATCCATGGCTGTTTTCTGTTCTTGCTGAGCGTCTTGAAGCTTGTACACTACGTCATTGTTCGATTGCAGGTTGTTTTGCATATGTTGCTGAGAACTGACGAGGTCGTGCACCATATCATCGATACTTTTTGGTGGTTTCGGGGGCTGACTGGGCCCTGGCCCTATACTCAGAGTTGGTCCACTCACTTGATTCTGACGAGCGTTTCCTTGACCGCCTGAAGAGTTATTGTATTGATTTCCTTGGCCCTGGTAATTGTTCTGAAAATTCCTTTGGTGTGGTGGTACATAAGAGTTCCCCTGATTGCTCTGATTTCTGTTTCCCCAGTTTGGGTGGTCTCCTTGGTTACGATTGATCCAGTTGCCCTGCCCTTCTTGATTCCTTCCTGACCAGTTACCTTGTCTTTCGGGCTGAGGTGCAAACTGCTGACTTTGTTGTGGTGCCAGCTGATTCTGTTCATTGTCAGTCCATCTGAAATTTGGATGGTTTCTCCAAAGGCGCATCTCTCTGTCTCCTTGGATTCCAGCTCCCATCGGGATTCCAACTTCCCATTGCATTGACCTGGGCCTGATAATCTCCTTCATGGGTCCCGTAATATTGTTGCATTTGATTATCTCCTGGACCAGGAGATTTCTCCTTCCCTTGTGAAGCCAGTGGAATCGTCTTTTCAATCGCGTTCAAAAGAGCCTTCTCGAGCCTATCAATCCTTGCTTCGAATTTGTCATTTTCTTGTTCTCTCACAGCATGCACCGATCCTCTTTTCACTGCATTCCTAGGGTTATCGTACGCCTTCTTAGCGTCAATCAACTTCCCTAGGATCTCTCTTGCCTCACTTCCCCTTTTTCTTGTGAAATTTCCCCCACTCGAGGAGTTCATTAAGTCCTTTGACTCGGGAGTTGCTCCTTCGTAAAACAGAGAGTAGGTCTCTGCCTCTATCATTCGGTGATTCGGGCATGCATCCAACAACCCCTTAAATCTCAACCAATACTGACTCAACGATTCATCGTAATCTTGCTTACACTCTAGTATTTCTTTCTTAAGTGCATTCGTCTTGTTGGATGGGAAGAAATAATCTAAGAATTCTAACATGAAGTCCCTCCACGTGCGGATAGAATCCGGAGGCAACCTCAATAGCCACGTATTAGCTTCCCCCTTCAAGGTAAACGGAATCGCTCGTAGGCGATAATCCTCCTCTGTTGCATCATTCGGCCTCTTCTGAATACCACATAACTTACTGAATTCATTTAAGAACTCATACGGACACTCATTTCTACGCCCAGAGAACGTCGGCAAGATGCCGAGTACGTTTGTCTTGATCTCGATAGTCCTCTGGCGTGGATTGATCACTATAGCTTGAGCTGGTTCTCCATCTAAATGGGTAGTGAGAGAGCCGATTTCTGGATATGGGTCTACCACCTGCGCCATGACTACTTCCTCTTCTTCCCCTGTTTCTGACTCTGTTTCTGATTCGGGTGGTGATTCTGGATCTTCGCGTCCTGATGACGTCCAAGATTCGTCGCTAGTAAATTCACTCGGAAACGGGCCTCCCGTGGTGAACCCTGATCTGGTGGTCACAGTAGAGACTGTATCCTTAACTCGCCAATCAAACTGGCCGTGTTTCCACCCAGATGAGTTGGTGGAAGTGTTTTCAGCTCTTTCTTGGGAACATCTTTTTCCTGGAGCAAGGGATTTTTCTCTGTTTCTTCCGTAGTCATTCCCTTCCTCGACCCAGCAGAACCTTCCACACTCGCCACATACGGTGTCTTTCTTGACCTAACTAGTTCCGGATTTGCACAGAATTCCAGAATTGCTTCAGCTAACTCCTCATCAGATAACTCACTTGTGTTCATTGCTTGACACCAACTGGCTACCTCTCTATCAATAGCATGACTCATCTCGGAATTCTCAATCTGTTCCTGCATTAATTCCGTCTCATGGTATTCCTGGACCAAAGGGTTAATAACATCTATAGCATGCAGGTTTCAACGTCAAGAGGTTTCTTCATTGCCTCATCTATACTGAATGTATATTTCTCCCCATTATAATCAAGGCAAATTGTTCCATCAAAAACATCAATGATAGTTTTAGCGGTACGTAGGAAAGGTTTCCCTAAAAGTACTCCGCCCGACTCAGCAGACTCATTATCACTCATCTTAATCACATGGAAATCAGCAGGGTACAAGAAGTCATGTACCCTGACTATCACATTCTCAAGCACCCCTTCAGGACAGATGCATGACCTATCCGCCAATTGAATCACAACTTTCGTATCTACCATGCCTACCCCAACTAACTTCTTGTATATGGAAAGTGGTAACACGTTTATCGACGCACCTAAATCACACATAGCATGCTCGATTTTCACGTCACCAATAGAGATGGGTAAGGTGAACATACCTGGGTCATTGCATTTTGAAGGCATCTTCCTCTTCTGAATTACTGCGGAGACATTCTCGCCTATCAGAATTTTCCCACTGGGCCTAGCCTTCCCAGCTATAAATTCCTTGATGAACTTGCTAAAGACTGGCATCTTCAGGGCCTGTAAAAATGGCAGATTGATTTCCAACTTCCCAAAATGTCCCTGAAGTCTACCGGTTCTTCCTTCTGTTTCTTGGCTTCCCCCCGACTTGGAAAAGGTTTCAGTCGCTTCCCTGCTCCGGTAGAACTTTCAGCTGATAACTCTCCAGTTTCTTTTCCCACTGCCTCATCTTCCAACTCCGGCTCTGGGTCGAGGAAGAATGGTTCGGTCGGTCTAGGCAATTGTTTCTCCAAATCTTTTTCCTCAAGATCATCCTTGACCAAGGGACTTCCTCCCTCCAAGTGTCTGGGTCTGGGAGTTGTATCCTCTTTCTTCTTGCCTTCCTTAGGATCTGTCCCCTCCTTTGTTCTCACTACCGGTCCCTCATATCCTTTCCCGGACCTCAAGGTAATCTGACTTATATTAGCTCTATCAGGTGGCCTTACTGAGGCCGGAATTTTTCCTTCGTTTCCCCGCATGTCACTCAAAGAAGTGGCTATTTGGGACAATTGCTTAGCCAGCATATCCATGGCTGCTTTCTGTTCTTGCTGAGCGTCTTGAAGCTTGTGCACTACGTCATTGTTCGATTGCAGGTTGTTTTGCATATGTTGCTGAGAACTGACGAGGTCGTGCACCATATCATCGATACTTTTTGGTGGTTTCGGGGGCTGACTGGGCCCTGGCCATATACTCAGAGTTGGTCCACTCACTTGATTCTGACGAGCGTTTCCTTGACCGCCTGAAGAGTTATTGTATTGATTTCCTTGGCCCTGGTAATTGTTCTGAAAATTCCTTTGGTGTGGTGGTACATAAGAGTTCCCCTGATTGCTCTGATTTCTGTTTCCCCAGTTTGGGTGGTCTCCTTGGTTACGATTGATCCAGTTGCCCTGCCCTTCTTGATTCCTTCCTGACCAGTTACCTTGTCTTTCGGGCTGAGGTGCAAACTGCTGACTTTGTTGTGGTGCCAGCTGATTCTGTTCATTGTCAGTCCATCTGAATTTTGGATGGTTTCTCCAAGGCGCATCTCTCTGTCTCCCTGGATTCCAGCTCCCATCGGGATTCCAACTTCCCATTGCATTGACCTGGGCCTGATAATCTCCTTCCTGGGTCCCGTAATATTGTTGCATTTGATTATCTCCTGGACCAGGAGATTTCTCCTTCCCTTGTGAAGCTAGTGGAATCGTCTTTTCAATCGCGTTCAAAAGAGCCTTCTCGAGCCTATCAATCCTTGCATCGACTTTGTCATCTTCTTGTTCTCTCACAGCATGCACCGATCCTCTTTTCACTGCATTCCTAGGGTTATCGTACGCCTTCTTAGCGTCAATCAACTTCCCTAGGATCTCTCTTGCCTCACTTCCCCTTTTTCTTGTGAAATTTCCCCCACTCGAGGAGTTCATTAAGTCCTTTGACTCGGGAGTTGCTCCTTCGTAAAACAGAGAGTAGGTCTCTGCCTCTATCATTCGGTGATTCGGACATGCATCCAACAACCCCTTAAATCTCGACCAATACTGACTCAACGATTCATCGTAATCTTGCTTACACTCTAGTATTTCTTTCTTAAGTGCATTCGTCTTGTTGGATGGGAAGAAATAATCTAAGAATTCTAACTTGAAGTCCCTCCATGTGCGGATAGAATCCGGAGGCAACCTCAATAGCCACGTATTAGCTTCCCTCTTTAAGGTAAACGAAATCGCTCGTAGGCGATAATCCTCCTCTGTTGCATCATTCGGCCTCTTCTGAATACCACATAACTTACTGAATTCATTTAAGAACTCATACGGACACTCATTTCTACGCCCAGAGAACGTCGGCAAGATGCCGAGTACGTTTGTCTTGATCTCGATAGTCCTCTGGCATGGATTCATCACTATAGCTTGAGCTGGTTCTCCATCTAAATGGGTAGTGAGAGAGCCGATTTCTGGATCTGGGTCTACCACCTGCGCCATGACTACTTCCTCTTCTTCCCCTGTTTCTGACTCTGTTTCTGATTCGGGTGGTGATTCTGGATCTTCGCGTCCTGATGACGTCCAAGATTCGTCGCTAGTAAATTCACTCAGAAACGGGCCTCCCGTGGTGAACCCTGATCTGGTGGTCACAGTAGAGACTGTATCCTTAACTCGCCAATCAAACTGGCCGTGTTTCCACCCAGATGAGTTGCTCCAGTAGGTAGACCTTGAGCCTCTGCTCATAAACTGCAAACAAAAGAGAAAGAAAACAAATCAAAACTATTTACACCACAGACTCTGAACACTAACACTAAGCACGCCATCCATCCCCGGCAACGGCGCCATTTGAAGTGAGTTGGGCCTGCCTCTCGACTCTAATGTCGAATGACTAGACTCAGGAGTAAGCAAGTGTGCACGTATGAGAATTAATGCAAGGCTCGGTCCAGACACAACGCTCCTTAAATCCACTGGATCACTGGGTCCAGGAACTCAAGAGAACTACAGTGTTTTTGTCGTTGGACACACTCGACTCCCCTTCAAAAAATAAATCCCTCAACCCGAACACTATGAATTAGTATAGGGAAGTGGGGTCGATCCCACAGAGATGGATTCGCAGGGTAGCGCTAAGAGACTATGGAAACAAACGGCTGCTGCCACGCAAAGGGGTTGAGATTTTAACTACCACTAGATCTAGGCAAGAAATGTAAACGTTAGACCTAGGACACAGAAAACTTACTGGAATCAGACATCAAATCCGAAAGACACAATCACTTCCTTGGCTGAGTAAATAACTAACTGATTGAGACTAGGCAGAAAGAATAAAACAGCGGGGAACATGATTCCAAATATAGCAAGTACGGTAAAAAGCTGCAGATAACAGAACAGCTCCAGCTAGCTTCGCATGCAAAGTTCCTAACAGATTCAGAAACGCAAATGCAGAAAATAGAGCATACTCCCAGATTCGAACAGAATATAGAAATTGAGATGCCGGAAACTTGCTACGAATCGGAAATAAACCAGATCTACGTAAACTAGGCGGAATGAAATGAAAACACGTAAGCTAGGCATGAAATTTAAACACTCCTGCTCAGAATCACGTCGGACGCTTAATCCACTCCGGATCCAAGCAATCCAAACTCAACAATCAACTAAATCAACTCCATAACTCCGATTCTAACAGATCTGCTCCGATCACCGCCAAATTCAATCAATCAAGAACAATCTGCAAACAAATCACAAACTCCAGCAAAACCCAACCTCCGATTCATCCAAAAACAGAACCATTCTTCAGATCCAAACGAAAAATATCAGCAAATAATCAGAAACCAACTGCAAGAAAAATAAACAACTCCGACAATCCAACTCGAAATCAAGCGAACTCAACCAGCAAACCAGAAATGAACACAATAGACATAAGCGAAAGTAAAATCTGGAATAAAACAGGAAATATTGGTTAACAAAAGAAAACCGAGCTTCGAACAGCTTAGCTCGGTGGAATCAGTGTAAATAGCAACGGAAATATAAATTGTTTCTTCGCCCTTGAACTAGGACGGTGTTACAACCCTCGAACCACTCTCGGAAAGCTAAAATGTGAACCCCAGCCAAGTGCTAACTGGAATCTCTCGCGAATTTGGAGTCAAGTGTGTGGAAAGGTGAATCGAGCAAGGGGCTGTTAGTGAGGCCTCCACCCGAGAAGGTCCCTCCAGCCTGCATGCTTCTCCCTTTTATAGATGCACACATAGCCTTCTAGAGTTTTCGTAGAAATCCCTATTCTACCCTTCAACTCCGAGGCTTCCTCCGTCTAGCAATTTTCTTCCAATTGTTCACCCTTTCGCCAGTTTCCTAGGACCATGCAAGCGTCCTCTTCTTTTCCTGGATCTGGCGAAAAACTTCACATACCTGACTTAATTCAATGCGTTAGACCCAATAATTTCATGAAATGAACCCCTAGACCGATGCATGAAATTAGCCTTATCATTAGTAAAGAAAAAAAATAGATCATGGACGATGTGTATTGACTATAGTAGTCTTAATAAGGTTACTATAGTAGTCCCTTCTAAAATTGATTTGAGGGTTGGCTATCATCAAATTCGAATGAAGTTGGAGGATATTCTAAAAACAACTTTCAAGACTCATGATTGGACACTATGAGTTCACAGCAGCCTTTTGATCTTACAAACGCACCATCAACATTTCAAAGCCAATTGAATGATATCTTTCGGTCGTACCTGAGGTAATTTGTTCTTTTATTTTCTGAAGACATATTGGTTTACAGTAATGATGTAAATTCACATTTAGCTCACATGGAGTTATTTCTTTATTTGCAAAAAAGAGCAAGTGTGACTTTGCAATAGAGGAAATAGTATATCATGGCATATCATTTCCGGGAAGGGAGCTTCTACTAACCCTAAGAAACTACAAGCTAAGCAAGATTGGCCTATTCTCTCTGACATTACTAAACTTAGATGATTTTAGGGGCTTACTGGATATTATAGAAGGTTTATCAGAAACTATGGAATCATCTTTAGACCCCTCACTGACTTGCTTGCCTAGGTTGTCATTTTAACTATGGTGTCACATAGTGCTCTGATTTTGTATCGCAAATTGTTTGGAACCATATGCCAAGTTGTTTTCCTTTGTACCGTAGACTGCTGGCTTATGTAACGTGGATTGCTTGTCTAGGTTGTCAAGTTGTCATTTTAACTACGGTGTCGCCATTGTGCAACCCATGGATGTATTAAGATGACAACTCGTGTGTGTGAGTTGGCCAAGAGGTATAGAGGCTAATAATGCGTGAGGCCAAAGTTCTCAGGTTCGAATCCTCCATGGCACGACCTTTAAATTTATGTACATTTAACCATTAAAAAAAATGACAACCTCCATATGACAATGTACCACCAATTATAATTGTTTGATATTTGAATTTGATGGCTCACGGCCTTTTTTTAGAAAAACACAGTCTCGGTGGAGGGTTCGTGGGTCCCTCATCCCTATATATCACGTCAAAAGGTTACATTCATAGAATTACAAGGGGCCGATCAGACTATGCCTAGAAAGTCAAAAACTAATTACAAAGTACCCTAGAACATTACACTATAAGAGTAAGGAGCGAACATGCCAGGTGTGGCTTGACACCTACATACTCTGCAGCGTCTCTTGGGTCCGGATCGGTGGAGTCATCCAGTCTCTTGAACTACTCTCGGTCTTCATCGTGTACCCAGATGTTGGGAATTCCCATCTCGTCCATACGGGCAATAGCTTTGAGCATTCTTGGGGCTGTTTCTGCAGACATGCGGCAGAAGATGGTTCGGTCAAGACCCAATTTGGCTAGGTAATCGGCTGCTTTGTTTCCTTCCCTATGGATGAATGTGGTTTGGATGGTGTGTTGGCGCATGAGGATGCCAATGCGCGCCATGGCTCGGCGGGTGTGTGCAGGCCCTCATGAAGTGCTATTAATGAGCTTGACCACTTGTTCTGCATCTGCTTCAACCCAAATTGGCCGCCCAAATTCCTTGGCCAGGTCAGTGCCATGGATAATTGCCAAAAGTTCGGCCTCCAAAGCTGATTGTGCTTCGAGAGTGGCCGAGAAAGCGGCAAGGATATTTCCTCCCCCATCTCGCACAATTCCCCCTCCATCTGCCTTTTTTGTTGCGTCCGCGTAGGCACCATCCGTGTTGACCTTGATCCATGGTTGGTCCGGGGGGTGCCACTTGACTGCCATGGCAACTAGTCTCGGCCTTCTAGTCTCGGCCTGCGTCGGAGGCTTCATCCTAAGTTGCATGCCTCTCCAATGTGTTGGCTTGATATTTCCGTTGGCCATACCATTCCGAATGAACATTTGGACTTGCCAAACCACATTAAATGGTTTAAATTGAACTTGCTCGTGTCTGCTTCTATTACGCTCCGCCCAAATAAACCAAATGATAAGATACGGCATGGAGCGACTTAGGTGCTTCTTGGCTTGTGGTTGAGTTCAACGTGCCCAGACTTCGATTCTGTCTGGGATAGTATCATTGATTCGTAGGGATGGTGAAGATCCCTCGAACCATTCGTTGAACTCCCTCCAAATGCTTGTTGCGCCTCGTCCTTGGATAAAAAGGTGCTGGAGGGACTCGATATTCGGCCTATGAGGGCAGCATTGACACTTGGATGCCATCTCAATCTTTCGGCATTGGAGCTTTGTGTTGACCGGAATCCAGTTCGATAGCAACCGCCTGTTAAAGATCGCAATGGACTTGGTCAGTCTGGCTTGCCATATATCATCAAGCCCTGGTATGATTGGTCTATGTGACCGGAAAGTGTCCCACGTAGAGCCTACCAAAAAGTCCCCATTCCGGGAGAGCGACCACCTCAGAATATCTTGCTCGCCTTCAATTATTGGTGTTTCAAGAATCTTGTTAATCACATGTTGGGGGATACCAGCTTGGTATTGTAGCAGCTGCAATTTAGGAGCGTCCCAAGCTCCCTCTCGAATGAAGTTCGAGACCATGGTAAGTGGAGCACCCCTCTCATCCATGCAAAGTTCTCAAGAGGGACGTCGTCGAGCCAGATGTCATCCCAAAAGTGAATCCCTCCTTGCCCCACCACCCATCTAATGTGGTTTTGTGCTTGGGCCTGCGCCCTCAATAATCTCTTCCATGTCGCGCTACTGGATGGCTTGGCCGTGAGAGGAGACACCTTGGAGCAGTATTTTGCCTTCATGTATCTAGCCCAGAGGGAGCTTTGCTCCCGGAATCTCCACCATAACTTTATATTGAAGGCTCGTATCACTTCCTTAAATCTTCGGATGCCAAGCCTCCCTTCCTCTGTTGGGAGGCAGATTTGGTCCCAACCAATCCAATGCGTCCTTTTCTTATCATTTGTTGCGCCCCAAAAGAATCGGGCCAGCTGCTGGTCCAACTGGTTAAGGGCATCGACCGTTAGTTCAATAGCTTGAAAGATATGAATTGGGATTGCCTCAAGGGTGCTTTTAATGAGGGTGAGCCTTCCCCCGAAAGATAGGTGTCGGTGTGCCCAACCTGAGACTCTCGTTGCAATTTTCTCTCGGAGAAACATAAACATATCTGTGCGCTTGATTCCACGGTAAATAGGGACCCCCAAGTAAAGGAAAGGGGCGGTACCTCGGGAGAAGCCTCCTTCGTGCACTTCCTTTATGAGCTTCATCAATGTAGAAGTTGCTCTTGGAGATGTTGACTTGTTGGCTTAAGATCCTCGCGTATTCATCGAGGCAAGCTCTAAGTTTTTGGAGGGAGTTTGTTGCCGCTTGTGTAAAAATGATGATGTCGTTCGCATAGGCGAGGTGGCTGACCTCCAAGCATTGCCTATTAGCCTTGTAAGACATTTCTTTCCTTCCAAGGATCAGCTTGTCGAGGGCCCGTGAGAGGTAATCCGCGGCAAGAACAAACAGAGCCGGAGATATCGGGTCTCCCTGCCTTAATCCTCTAGTCGATTTGAAGAATCCGGATGGGGCTCCATTGATGAACACCGAGAACCAGCACGATCCCACACATCTCTCAATCATCGAGATCGAAGCCTCCAGGAAACCCATTCGGCGAAGGACTTTCATGAGGAATGGCCATTGTACACGGTCGTAGGCCTTGGCCATGTCTATCTTAATAGCCACATTCGGGGCTAGGGTGCTTGGTGGAAGTTCATGAAACATCTCCTCGGCCAAAAGAACATTGTCATTCAATAGACGACCCTTCACAAAGCCACTCTAATTTGGGGAGACCACCCTCGGGAGGATTGGAGTTAGCCTTTTTGTTAAAATCTTCGTGATCACCTTGTTAATAACGTTGCACAGGCTAATGGGTCGATAATCTCCCCATGTGCTCGGTGAAGTTTTCTTCGGGATAAGCACAATACTTGTAGTCATGATGCTCCGTGGAAAGAAGGCCCCAAGGCATAATTGCCTAATTGCATCCACCACATCCTTGCCCACAATTGTCCAACTTGCTTGGAAAAAAATAGAGGAGAAACCGTCTGGGCCTGGTGCACTATCACCGGATATATCAAACACCGCCCTCTTGACCTCCTCCTCGTTCGGTGGTGTTGCGAGGTCTGCCAGATCCACCGATGTTGGGATTTGCAGGATCAAACTTAGGTCCGGATCCGCTAGAACCATGGGATCCGGTGCAAGGAGTGCTAGAAAGAACTCGACCACTGAGTTTTGTATGTCCTCATCATCCGTGAGTTCTTGTCCGTGCGCATTAATTTTGTGGATACGCATACAGATCCGTTTCTGTTTAACCCAGCTCTAATAAAACCGTGTATTCTTATCACCTTCTGCAAGCCACCGGAGCGTTACTTTCTACCACCAAAAATCTTCCTCCATCTTGAGGAAAAGGATGTACTTGGCAATAAGTTTGTTGACCGTTGTCCTATTCACAAGAGTCGGGCTCGTTTCAAATTCCTCTTGAGCCTCGACAATCCTTCCCTCCATCTCCTTCAGATTGTTGTGGATGTTTCCAAAGGTTTCCTTGTTCCATTTCTTCAGGGTCTTTTTAATTCTCGAGAGCTTAATTTGGAGGTTGAGCATTCCCACGGCCCCCGCGGTTGAGACCACTCATCGTGAACGAGGCCGATGAACCCTTCATGCCGAGTCCACATGTTTTGGAACCGGAAAGCTCTACCCCCATTTTGGTCGTTCCTCATCTTGCACCTCACTAGGACCGGTCCATGATCCGATGAAATCCTAGGGAGGTTGGACACCCGTGTTGCATCGAACAAAGGAGACCACGCTTCGCTTAGAAGAATTCTATCCAGCCTCTCAAAAAGGCCATTCTTTGCCCATGTGAAGTCCGCACCGTCAAAGCCCGGATCAAGCAGTCTGCAGTCCTCAATAGCCTCCGCAAAATCAACCATTTCAGCTTGTCTGTTGGTGTCACTCCCGACTCTATCCCGGGGTGAGAGGATAGTGTTGAAATCACCCCCGATCAACCAAGGATAACCCTCGGGCATATGCGAGATTTCCCTCATCTTTTCCCAAAGTGCATACCTTTCTGCCCGTGTGCACTTTGCATAGACAACCGAAATATAGACATGCCTTGCCAATCGGGGAGAAAAGTAGCGCCCATGGAGGAGTTGTTCCGTGTCACTCTCAATCTCAAAGTTGTCTCCCTCCTCCGCAAAAATCCAGATTTTCCCATTCATGTTAGAGCCTTTGTATTCCAGCCCAAGAGCCCTTGAGAATCTATTCGGGTTCGGGGTGGTAAGTGGCTCCAAAATAGCAAGGAAATTGATATTATTATTTTTTATTATTCTCTTTAAAACGTTTTGGGTCGGCGCATTCGCAATTCCCCTAACGTTCCAAAACATGAAGTTGAGTGACATAATTAACAAGAAGGGTACGTACCCGGCGGGCATGAGGGGCCCCCTTGAAATTGGATGATCTGCCTATCATTGCATCTTTGGCTTGGATCGACCTCCATGTGCCTCCTATGTCCAAGCTCACCCCTCGTGTTCGAGGGGCCCTCGGCTTCAGAACCCGCATTGGCATGTAGATCCATTTCCGTGTCACCTTCTACTCCCCCATCATTAGTATCAAAGTCTTCTTCGGCCATAAGGGAGTAGTATTGATTGGTACTTAGAATGTTTCTCGGTGTACGTCCACTACGCCCCTTTGCCGCAGAAGGGTACCCCGAGGCTTGTGAGCCGTTTCGTGTAGAGACAAGCGCACCTCGGTATTCGGAGTGGCTTTCCCTCTCGGCACTGAGGGATGCATCATCTTGGTGCAAATGTCCGGAGGCCGAACCCTTTGGGTGTTTCTTTCCCTCTCGGGCCGAATGGTTGCATCGCTCGAGATGGTTACCCGATCAGACCCCCTGGTCCTCTAGTAGCTCTCCCATAATATCCGGGCTGGACCAACCATCCTTTTCGACCTCCTTCTCGATGGGGGTGATCGATGAATGATTAAACGTACTCTTAGCCTTTCCTTGGTATTTCCATCCATTGGCGTGTGGGGTTTGTTTCGGTTGACCGTGCTTTCCTTTATCTCCGTGGGCATCTTGGTGAGGTTGTTTTGGCGTTGCGGTGTGGTAGTTTCTTTTAACGGGTCGCTCCCCTTTCCCTACCGCATAGCACACTTCACTTGAATGGCCAACGTGCTTACATTCCCGGCAATAAGATGGGATTTTATCCCACCTCACTTGTTGGACCGTTTCTCGACCACAGATATCGAAAATGATTTTCTCCGGTGGGGGCCTTGTTATGTCGATCTCAATACAAATAGGGCAAAGGATAGTCGTGTCTTGTTTGCGGTTGCACGATCGACTTGGATCGGAGTGCCTAGTAGCTTGTCGATTGCATAGAGGGCCGATTGATCAAAGAGGTGGATAGGTAGGCCAATTAAATTGCACCAAAAGGCCGCGATGGGGGATTCGCAATAGGCATCAAACTTTGGAGACCATTTGAAGACTCGCATCGGGTGTCGATCAATAAACCACACAGGTGTTCCTTTGGGGCCGCTAAGTAGACGAGCATAGTCCGCAAGATCCTCAAATTGCACAAGTATATGTTTTGCATTAATATATTTCCAAGTGTAACCCCGGGCAAATTTGATATTTTCAAGAGATTTTTGAATTTGATGAGATGCCGGGATGGAATGAGAAAACTTACTGACGATGGCGTGTCCAAGGTTCGTTGCCAATTTCTCAGTCTCCGATCCATTGAAGTAGATAGTCGGGATGCCATTTGAGGAAGAAGCGAATCCAATGTTCCGGATGTTTTCCGGTATGAATACTTGTGGGCCTTCAGGATTAGGCTGGTCCCTAACCATGTCCGCCATGGTCCTTGGATGACTATTATGGTTCGTACTCGGTTCACCACTCATATGATGTGTCGGATTAATTGGGACATTGTTTCTCTCATCCGCATCTCCATTTTTGTTCGTGGCTCGCGGCTTGGTCCAGCTTGACTCCAACGACCGAGACTTCTAGGATCCCCTGAGTTCCTAGACCTTGTGATCTAGCGGATTCTCTAGGTTTGCGAAGCTTGAACTAGCACAAAAGCACACTCTAATAATATCCGAGCACTTCAACTATACACAAAACAAACAAAAACCACAAAACCACACACTATATAGAAAATATACATGTAAAGAAAATACACACATATCACACCCTAAACACAATATAATCAAAATACACACACTACATTAAACATACTTATTCTATACACAAAATTCAAGCATTGCACACACACACAACACTAATACACACATACACAACACAAATTCACAAACTGCACATAGTACACACGCTATACACAAAGTACAAACACAAAATACGCACAATACGCAAAATACACACACTACAAACACTATAAACAAAATACACACAATAAACACAAAGTATACACACAATACGCACAATATACACAATGCACATACTACACTATATACTTACTACACACAATATACATAAATTACGCACACTATATGCAAACACCTTACCCAAAACACCCACATTATACACAAAATAGTCACACTGCACACAACATACAAAATACACATACTTCACGCAATACATATATTGCAAACAATACACACACTACACTTACTAGAAACACTACAGTACACACACTACACACAAAATATATACAATACACACACTGCATTATACAAACACACACTATAAAGATAAAATACATACATAGGGAAAGTACACTCACTCCACATATTACACAATACACAAAAACTAAACATATTATACACAAAATACACACACACTTACACAACTTATAAAAAAAATACAAGCACTGTAAACGCAAAACAAAGACAATGCGTTCAATGCTGTGAAAATCGGGCTCAGGCCGCGCTTGGAGTGTGGGCCATCCTGTAGTCGCCCCAGCCCGCCGAACGATATGGATGGGGTGGGTTGGGGCGAGCCGGGGCAGCTGAAGTGCACGTGGGGCAACGGTGGGGTGTCGGCTGTTTCATGCTCAAAATTCTGGCGTGTTTAATAAGTGAAGAAGGGATGAGGAAGATGAAGGAGTCACTTTTATTCTAATGTTATAATTCAAGCACAACTTTTTGGGTATCTTAAAGCAAACAATTAATGGCAGTGTAGCAACTTTTTAGGTCTATTAAATAAATAAAATAAGTCATCTCTCTGTTTCTCTCTCTTAAAGAAAGCATTTAGTGAAGACATCTCTCTTGTTATAGGTGCATACTCGCCTACTAATAATATTATATATTTATTTATAGTCTTATGCTTCTAGGAAATTTCATACATGTATTTCTCTCTTACTTTAGGCTTAAAGGCACATACTGTTACTCTTATGCACTTAAAGCATATTTGGTAGAGTTGATAACTCATCTATACATGGAATTCTATGAACAAAAAAGACATTCTTGTTCATAGATTTCTATCTATAGATAAGTTATTAACCCTACTGATATACTTGGATTTTGAATGGTTTTAGAAGGTAGTTTTATATGAATCCAATCATATTTTGTCTATTATTAGGCATGTTCATATCCACTTTTCTATTATGTTGGTATTTTGACCATTTTGTGAAGAATGTGTAGAAAAAGGTACATAATATGTGGATGTGCAGCAGCCTTGGTTGGAGACTCTTTTTTATGGCGATTTTGAAGTCCAATTAGTTCATAATGCATATCATTCTCTTCGTCTTTGAAAGAGATTCGTGTGGTTATCTTGTACGTCTCAATCGGAGTTCTGTAGAAAAAGTTATGCTCATTTTACAAAGATTGTGCGCTGTCTAGAAACATGGAGCGGCCTACTCAACCTCCGCGCAGAAGCCGGGCGGCCCGCTCCAGAATTCTGCCGAAAAACAATCTCCCAGTCAGAAATTGGGAGCGGCACGCTCTGGAAAGGTGGAAATGCAGATCGAGATTTTGATGCCTAATCATGTTCGGAAACTTAGTGTCACGACCGCCCTTTAGGGTTAATAAATATGGGCGATCGTGATTAAAAGAATTTTAATAAGAAGACGAAAAAGATTAGGGTTTCAACACAAGTTGGACCAACTATTAATATCCTATTAAATCACCAAGAGTTTAATATTATCCAACAAGAAATTCGGAATATCCATTATCCTAACAATTAAAGTTGTCGGCCCAAACAAAACATGAATAAACGAAAAGTCACAGCAGAAATGACCAAGAGAAAGAGTGACGTCATGTGTGAAGACACAACAACACCCAAGGTTCAAAAACAACCATAATATCTTAAATTCACTTGCTCAACACCACCACATCCTCGTCGCCGCTCAACCTGCACATAGGGAAAACACATGCAGGGCTGAGTATTATAAGAATACTCAGTGGCTCATGCCAAAACATTTTCAATAAAGAGTAATTTATCATGCCATTCACAAGTAACCATCGGGGTTTAGCTTTAGAAATGCCCGAGGCTCAAAATCATTTCCATTTCAAACATCGACTGATCAGTCATTTTCCCATAGACGTTTACCATATCTGCCAATACATGACTTGGAATGTGGCCACAAACCAAGCCACTAGACCGGCCAGCCCGTACGCAAGCACACGATCTATCATAGGTGTACACTAGCCCAAGTAGGGTTTGCGGCCCTACAAGGACCCGAATTCGATTTATATAATAGTGGCATAAAGCCACATCAGATAGGCACGTAAAAATCAAATCATAGCATGATAAATACAATTTCATTTCCATCAATAAAATATTTAGGACGTTGTCCTTATTTAAAAGAAATCCCACCTCAATTGATTAATTCTCTACACTTCCTTTCCTTTGGTATCTCGATTCCCTTGCGAAGTCTCACCTTTAGAATTTAAATAATACATATATCAACATACTTTCCAATTAAATCAAAAAAATGCATGCATCCTAAGCGAAGTTATTTATCTCGGTTTTTGGTTATTCGACGGCCGCTTACACCCTTAATTCCTCCGTTAGCTCCTCGTATTTTTCTCCACGATATCGAAATAAAATTCCCAAAATTAATAAAAAGTAATTAAATTATCGCAAGCATTTCCCCTCGAACTATATTTATTTCGGACTTAGGATATAATTATTCGTTCGTTGAAATATTCCGAAATTAATTAGATAATTCGTCACTATTAATTATCGGCCCAAAGATTTATTTAAAAGCCCCAAAACTTAATTATTTCCCCCACTTTATGTCTCCAATTAAATTAAGAAGCCCCAACAAATTAAATTGGAGCCCAACTAGCCAAATCCTACCATTTAGATTAAAGAGGCCCAAACAATTAAATGGAGCCCAACATCCAATTCTAATTAATGAGGCCCAAACCCAATTAATATCAAAAGCCCAAAATCAAGATCTCACATCCCCACTCTCGGTTCTCTCTCTTCTCTCTCCCTCTTCTTCTTTCTCTTCTCTTCTCTCTCACCGGCAGGAATTTCTCCCAAATCTCCCGTCGGCTTCTTCCGTTCGCCTCACGACGCCAGACGCCGCTGCTGCTACTGCTCGTCGGGGAGAGGCTGCTGTCGCCGGGAGGAGCTGCTGCTGCCGTCTGCGCCGCTGCGCCGTCGCCGTGAGTCGTCTCCAACCGCTGCACCCGACGCTGCCGGGAGGTGCTGCCTCTGGCGCGAAGGGTGCCGCCACCGTGAAGATGTGTCGCTGCCGCCACAGCGCTGTCGTCCAATTCATCCACCGTTCATCACCGAACCAACCCCGAACAGATACCACGCAGCCCCGATTAACTCCGATTTCAACTGAAGAGCTCGGTTCTTATTCAAGGTATGTTTCTTCCGTTCTTAGATTTCAATTACACTATGATGGGGTTCAATTGTTGATGGGGATTTGTTCGTATAAATTGTGAAAGTTTAAGATGGCAGACATGGGTGAATGCAGAAAGTAAGCGTGTATTGATGTGTATAGAGTTCAAATTTATAAGGAATTTTTACCTTCTGCCTAAAGTTGAATTGGGATGATAATAGTGTTGGGTGAATAAAGAGGTTCCTCCGGATGTGGTTTCTGTCAACAGAGATTACAGATGTTGATTTCGAACAACATTGAGAAGTCTACAAAACGAATTGATGAAATTGATTACCTTGAATAGAAGTTGAAGAATGGTTCTTGCTTTCTTGCTTGCAGATACGATAGGTGAAGAAAAGAATAACTGATATAGGATTTAATGTAGTGGAGAGGGGGTTGGGGATATGGGAGAGATTTGTGGGATAGAGGGGAACGGTTTCAACGTGGAATTAGGGGATGAATTTCGAATTCCCCTTTTTTTTATTTAATGTGATTTTGCTGAAGTTGGATTTGTTTTGGTATTTTATTTGCAGCTTACGGAGGAGAAATATCTACTCACGGAGGAGGAAAATCTGCGAAGAATATTTAATTAAAATTTGAATTAAAGATATTTTATTTTAATTAGTTTAGTTTAATTCACAGCCCAATGTATTTTATTTTAAATTATGCAGTACACAATTTATTTATCACGGACTGGACTTTCATATTATTTATTTTATTTATCGGATCCAACATGGAATTGAGTCCAATAAATATTCCTCACGGAAAGGAAATTATTTAGATTCGCGATGTAATTTATTTCATAATTTCTAGCTCTCATAGCAATTAATCAATTATCCAAAAACCTTTAATTTACCCCCGTGTTCAATTATTCGAGCAGCCACGTCACATATTCAACACTGTTGACCCAGTCAAAATTCCAACTCAAAATTAGGTCACGAGAGATATCCAACAATTTTACTCGATAATTAATTCGCGGACCTCGCAATATCAAAAGCATTAAATACATGTACTTTAGGATTCGAAAAAGTGGGGCGTTACATCCTACCACCCTTAACAGAAATTTCGTCCCAAAATTTGCTACCCTCAAGTAAAGAGTTCCGGGTACAATTCCATCATTTTATCCTCATTCTCCCACGTGCCTTCTTCATGCCCATGATTTTCCCATTGCACTTTCACACAAGCAACAGGTTTATTCCTCACATTCTGGATCTTTCGGTCTAAAATGGATTGGGGTCTCTCCTCATAGCTCAAGTCTGGATTCAACGCGACTTCCTCAAGACGGATCACGTGCTTTGGGTCGAACATGTATTTTCGTAACTGCGACACATGGAAAACGTTGTGCACATTTCCAAGGTTTGGTGGTAGCACCAATCGATATGCAACGGGGCCCACTCCTTCGAGAATTTCGTAAGGTCCGATAAATCGCGGCTTCAATTTGCCCTTGACGCCAAATCGTGTTATCCCTTTTGACGGAGATACCTTCAAGAAAACTTTATCGCCAGCTTGAAATTGTAAGTCGGTTCGTCGGACATCCGCGTATGATTTCTGTCTGTCTTGAGCTTCTTTTATCCTCTCACGAATTTGTCAAACGATTCCCACCATCTCTTCAACTGCATCAGGTCCAAGTATTCTTCTCTCGCCAACTTCATCCCAGTAGAGCGGCGATCTACACTTTCTTCCATACAATGCCTCGTACGGTGCCATGTTTATCGTTGCCTGAAAACTGTTGTTGTACGCAAACTCGATCAGTGGTAGTGCTGCCTCCCAACTTCCTCCTCAGTCGAGTACTACGGCTCTCAACATATCCTCGAGAGTTTGGATCGTTCTTTCGGATTGTCCATCGGTTTGCGGGTGAAACGCTGTACTGAAATTCAATTTGGTTCCAAGCTCTTTCTTTAGACTAATCCAAAATCTTGAGGTGAATTTTGGGTCACGGTCGGACGTGATAGTCACTGGGACTCCATGCAATCGAACTATCTCCCTTATGTAGATTTGAGCCAGTTTGTTGGACCCAAAGCTTACAAGAATCGGAATGAAGTGCACGCTCTTAGTGAGTCGGTCTATGATTACCCAAATGGCGGTGTTCCCTCTCAGAGTCCTTGGCAATCCCGTCATAAAATCCATGGCGATGTGCTCCCATTTCCATTCAGGAATCTCTAGTGGTTGCAACTTCCCATACGGTCGTTGATGTAGAATCTTCACTTGCTGGCAGACTAGGCATCTTTCGACAAATGATGCTATGTCCCTCTTCATACCATTCCACCAAAAGGATTTCTTCAAATCTTGATACATTTTCGTACTTCCTGGGTGGGCGGTGTAAGGAGTTTCATGCGCTTCACTCATAACCTCGTTTTTGAGCTCCTCGCTATTCGGCATGCATAATCTTCCTTCAAAAGTAAGAGCATTGTCACCTTCTTCGCTAAAATTCCCAGATTCACCGGTTCGCACTTCTATACGAATTTCTTCTAATTTCGCATCCATCCGTTGTGCTTCAATAATCCTCGACCTTAGATCAGGTTCAACAGCTAGAGTGGCGATTCGTGCATCCACTGTTTCAGGTGCCCTCACCACTTCCAAACGCATCTTGCTGAACTCGCTAATCAGGCTTTCCTCTTTGGTGAGAAAAGTGGCCAGTTGGGAATGGTCCTTCCGGCTCAATGCATCTGCCACTACATTTGCTTTGCCGGGGTGATAATTGATGCCACAATCGTAGTCTTTCACCAACTCGAGCCATCTTCTTTGCCGCATATTCAAATCTTTATGCTCGAAGAAATACTTCAGGCTTTTTGGTCTGTAAAGATCTCACATCGAACTCCGTAGAGATGATGTCTCCAAATCTTTAAGGCGTGAACTACCGCTGCTAACTCCAAGTCGTGGGTTGGATAGTTCAACTCGTGTGGCTTCAATTGTCGGGATGCATAAGCAATCACTTTGTTGTTTTGCATCAATACACATCCAAGTCCCACCTTTGAAGCTTCAGTGTATACCACGTAGTTCACTCCAGGCTCTGGCACAGCTAGAATCGGTGCACTAGTTAGCTTTTCCTTCAACAGCTGGAAACTTGCCTCACAGGGGTCCATTTGACTTTTACCCCCTTCTTGAGTTGCTGGGCCATGGGTCTCGCTATCTTGGAGAATCCCTCTATAAACCTTCGGTAGTATCCTGCCAATCCTAGGAAACTCCGAATCTCGTTTGGTGTTGAGGGTGCTTTCCATTGTTGTACCTCCTCAACCTTGGCAGGGTCCACTCGGATTCCCTCTGCTGACACAACGTGACCAAGGAAGTTCACTTCCTTAAGCCAAAACTCGCACTTGCTGAATTTGGCATACAGTTTCTCACTCCTCAACGTCTCCAACGTGATTCGCAGGTGTTCTTCATGTTCCTTCTCGTCCTTCGAGTAGAAAAGTACATCATCTATGAACACCAAAACGAATTTATCCAAATATGGATGGAACACTCGATTCATCAAATCCATGTATACCGCAGGTGCATTTGTCAATCTAAACGGCATTACCACAAACTCATAGTGACCATATCTCGTGTGAAAAGCAGCCTTCAGTATGTCTTCTCGTCGGACTCTCAACTGATGGTATCCGGACCTTAAGTCCATCTTTGAGAACACACCAGCTCCTCGAAGTTGATTGAATAGGTCATCTATTCTCGGCAGTGGATATTTGTTCTTGAGAGTCATCTTGTTCAACTCTCTATAATCGATACACATTCTCAAATATCCATCCTTCTTCTTCACAAAAAGCACAGGCGCGCCCCACGGTGAAACACTGGGTCGAATGAAACCCAAGTCCATAAGCTCCTGTAGTTGTATCTTGAGTTCTTCCAATTCTTTAGGCGCCATCCGATATGGGGCCATGGACACCGGTGCCGACCCTGGCTCTAGGTCGATTATAAACTCCAATTGTCGATCTGGCAGTGGACCAGGCAACGTTTCAGGAAAGACATCTGAAAATTCTCATACCACAGCAACATCATCCACTTTCCTTTCTTTCTTCTAATCTCCTTGTAGATAGACTAGATAGGCAGGACGCCCTTTTCTCAGCATCGTTGTGGCTTGGAGTGCGGAGATGATGGACGTTTTTCTGTTCATCGAGATTCCATGATACACGATTGGTTCCTTTCCAGGGGCTCGTAATGATATTTGCCTTTCCTTACATCGAATCGTAGCAAAATTCACAGCCAACCAATCCATTCCTAAGATTACGTCGACATCCTTCATGGCCATAACTCGTAAGTTGTGCGCGACTAGCCTAAGTTCTCCCATGGAAATTTCTACGTTCGAGCATGTCCGTGAAATCTTTATTACCCCTCCCACTGGTGAGGTCACCATCATCTTATGTTCAGATTTATAAGCAGGCAAACTTAATGTGTCCACACATAGTTCTGATATGAAAGAATGCGATGCACCCGTATCAAACAACACAACAATAGGTGTATCGAGGAGTTCGCCCATACCTGCCAAATTTCCACTCTCGTGATTCCCTTGTTCAGTCTTGGGTTGTCTATAACTCAGCGCATATGCTCTAGCCTGGGAGGGTAGTCTCGGCCGGTGAGGTTGTTGTTGTCGCGGGGGTTGATCACGATTCATCCTTGGTTCCGCCGGTGGTTCCCTCGTTTGCGGATAAAATCCTTGGTTGTTCGGCCTTGAACCCATCCCCACGTTCTTGCTCGGGCACTCTCTAGAGAAGTGACCATTTCCACCACAGTTGAAGCACTTGGTGGTGTTCTGCAACCTACACTCTCCGAAATGGTACTTGGAGCACACATTGCATTGGGGTGGTCTGGGTCGGAAGTCACCCCTCTGGTTAGAGAAATTATGTCTGCCTCCATACTGTGGTCGGTTTTGAGTAGGTTGGTACCTCTTGTTGTCATAGTGGGTCCTGTTCCCATCCCACTTCCTCTTCTCCCGGGAATGATGTGATGGAGTTAAAGCCAGTGTAGTGTTCTCCGTCACCCTCTCCTTAGGCATAGCTGCCTCAACATCTAGCGCGAGGGGCAACGCCTCCGCATATGTAAGTCTTCCACGGCTAGCCAATGCCATCTTTATCTCATGCCTTAAACCCTCACGGAATTTTTCTGCCAGTTTCTCATCCGTGTCAACTTGTTCGGGTGCATACTGGGTCATATCACAGAGTGCGCGATCATATTCAATCACTGACATGCGCCCTTGAGTTAAGTTGTAAAACTCAGCCGCCTTCGCCTTTCGATAGCTCTTTGGCACGTACTTGTTATATATCGTCTCCTTGAAATTCTCCCAGGTCATTCCATTCACTTGATCTCGGGGCGTGGTCTTCATCTAGGTATCCCACCAGAAGTCAGCTGACCCAGTCAACTGATAGGTCACACAAGCCATTCGCTCGACATCGTTACACATCAGAATTGTAAAAATGCGCTCCAATGCGCGTATCCAACTCTCAGCCTTTTCCGGCTCTCCCATTCCATCGAAGACAGGTGGTTTCTGTTTCAAAAACAACTTCACAATTTCTCGGTCCACTTGAGGTGGAGGTGGTGGTGGTGGAGGTTGTGGGGTTGGTTGTGCCACACTCTCGACTTCCGTCGCCTGAGGTGTAGGCGCCCGGTTCGCATTCCTTACATTACGTCTTGGCGGCATTCTGCTTTATTACCAATCAAACGGGTTATTATCGCACTTATTCAAATCGATCAATAGTCATGTTGTAAAGTTGAAAAGGTCATGTAATATGTCACAAGTGGGGATCAAGGGACAATTGTACAACAAGACAAAATATACTTGTATCATGGATAGAGTAAGACCATTGTACCATGGAGAAGCAAAAGATGTTCGCGCAACAGAATAGCAAAAGAAATTTGCACGATAGTATAAGGAGGAGCAATTGTATCATGAATTAGCAAAAGAGGTTCGCACAATAGGATAACAAAAGACGTTTGCACGATAGAAAAGAGCGAAACAATTGTACCATGGATTAACAAAAGACATTTGCATAATAAGTTGGCACAAGGTAGTCGCACAATGGGATAGAGAAAGACGATTGTTCCATGGTTAGTAATAGGTGTTTGCACAACAGAATAATAAAGGACGATTTCAAAATCGAATAGCAAGATCAATTGCACAATAGGATGTCAAAAGACAATGGCCCAACAAGGTAGCAAAAATATAATTTCCATAGCCGTCAAAATGTTGCCTCCAAGAGGTCTTAGCATCAATCACAGCAAACGAAGTAGGAAAATAGAATGTGGAGATAAAACAATAAATAGTCTTAGCAAAAAAACGGTATTAAAACAAAAGGGAAACTAAAATGAAACAAACTAAACCATGACTATCAATCCCGAATTTCTCCTTCCTCCCACTCCTCCTCCTCCTCGGCCTCACCATCAGTCTCCATATGCGAGTTCTCTTCCTCCTCGAGAGGTTCCTCTTCCTCCTCGAGGGGTTCCTCCTCTTTCTCCTCGTCTTCTACTCCAATGCGAACTGGGGAAAGAACTGTCGTGATTATTTTCTCGACCTCCCTCTCTATTCTTAAAGGGGCCGAAGTGCGCATCCCGAGCCTTGTTCTTCGGGGCACACGTGAGACATGTGGCTCACTATCAGATCGAAACTTCCTTGCATGTGCTTGCTCCGGCGGATAAATCTGTGGTGGTGGAGAACGTGGTGGTCCGTCAGCTGCCCTTATTAAGGCCGGAAGTAGTACTTCCAGAAGACCGGGCAAGTACCCACGCGGTGTGTATTCGGGCAGGCTATACCACGTAAACGATTCTACCGCTTGAGCTACCCACTGACTCCAGAGGAGCGGTAGAGTGTGAATAAGCTTTGTGATTCCAGCATGGTGGGTGGCTCCCCCGAACGCATAGGCGTCCATCCAAAGATTCCAAAATTTAGTGACGTAACTCATGAGGTCAGTCCTTCCATCCCATTCATAATCCCTATATCTCTCCACGGGGAAATTTCTATTTTTGGCGTATCTATTACGCATCTGGGCAAAATATGATCCAACCATCTACATAGAAGGAAAATCTCAACGTCAGCTCAAGATAGGAAAGAACAAGGAAGATATATGGCTCTGAATGATGTTGAGAGTATAGAATGGGTACATATAGATGTGTATACAAGATAAGGGTATGATGATCGCATCATGCCAAAAATAAACTTGGGTGCTCAAGGTGGATGGTTCACTCATTCTGTTTGATTTCGCATTTCATCATGTCACAGTATGTCAACTTTTATTTCCCATAGGCTACTTGCCTCGTATTTCGTACTTCCACATTTATTTTCATCGCGAAATTATATATTACGTATTCTATAGGTACGTATGGTTACACGCAAGAAGTTAATCGTCCTAGGCATTGTATTTCGTATCTCTATCTTAGTATCTATCAAAATCAATATTTCGTACTCGGCGTTTAATGACTCTCAAAATCACATTGAATTCCACCCCACATAGGTAAGATACGAGTTAAATTCTTCCAAGACTCGTGAAAGTTTAACATTTAATCACGTATTTTCCTCATTTAAATATATACTATTTCTCATGCTTGACGGTATTCATGGTACTTAGCAAAATCATGCTTCACAATCAAATAGTAACATCCTTATATATATATCATACTACATTTTTGAAGTATATGCAATTTTTCCAAAACTAACGTATTGACTTCCATCACCAAAATCAAAATTTTCCATTGAAACTCTCAATATTCAATAATCCAATCCCATAGTCACCAAAATACTTTTACCTCTTTCTTCGCGGTTGGGCGTGACGAGTCGTGGTGTTGAGCCTTCAATGTTCATACCTTAGTCAATTAATACAAGAATGGATTTTTGACTCAAAAAGACTCTTAGGTCCAGAGCGGAAAGAAACTGAGGCTCTGATACCAAACTGTCACGACCGCCCTTTAGGGTTAATAAATATGGGCGATTGTGATTAAAAGAATTTTAATAAGCAGACGATAAAGATTAGGGTTTCAACACAAGTTGGACCAACTATTAATATCCTATTAAATCACCAAGAGTTTAATATTATCCAACAAGAAATTCGGAATATCCATTATCCTAACAATTAAAGTTGTCGGCCCAAACAAAACATGAATAAACGAAAAGTCACAGCGGAAACAACCAAGAGAAAGAGTGACGTCATGTGTGAAGACACAACGACACCCAAGGTTCAAAAACAACCATAATATCTTAAATTCACTTGCTCAACACCACCACATCCTCGTCGCCGCTCAACCTGCACATAGGGAAAACACATGCAGGGCTGAGTATTATAAGAATACTCAGTGGCTCATGCCAAAACAATGTCAATAAAGAGTAATTTATCATGCCATTCACAAGTAACCATCGGGGTTTAGCTTTAGAAATGCCCGAGGCACTCAAAATCATTTCCATTTCAAACATCGACTGATCAGTCATTTTCCCATAGACGTTTACCATATCTGCCAATACATGACTTGGAATGTGGCCACAAACCAAGCCATTAGACTGGCCAGCCCGTACGCTAGCACACAATCTACCATAGGTGTACACTAGCCCAAGTAGGGTTTGCGGCCCTACAAGGACCCGAATTCGATTTATATAATAGTGGCATAAAGCCACATCAGATAGGCACGTAAAAATCAAATCATAGCATGATAAATACAGTTTCATTTCCATCAATAAAATATTTAGGACGTTGTCCTTATTTAAAAGAAAGCCCACCTCAATTGATTAATTCTCTACACTTCATTTCCTTTGGTATCTCGATTCCCTTGCGAAGTCTCACCTTTAGAATTTAAATAATACATATATCAACATACTTTCCAATTAAATCAAAAAAATGCATGCATCCTAAGCGAAGTTATTTATCTCGGTTTTTGGTTATTCGGCGGCCGCTTACACCCTTAATTCCTCCGTTAGCTCCTCGTATTTTTCTCCACGATATCGAAATAAAATTCCCAAAATTAATAAAAAGTAATTAAATTATCGCAAGCATTTCCCCTCGAACTATATTTATTTCGGACTTAGGATATAATTATTCGTTCGTTGAAATATTCCGAAATTAATTAGATAATTCGTCACTATTAATTATCGGCCCAAAGATTTATTTAAAAGCCCCAAAACTTAATTATTTCCCCCACTTTATGTCTCCAATTAAATTAAGAAGCCCCAACAAATTAAATTGGAGCCCAACTAGCCAAATCCTACCATTTAGATTAAAGAGGCACAAACAATTAAATGGAGCCCAACATCCAATTCTAATTAATGAGGCCCAAACCCAATTAATATCAAAAGCCCAAAATCAAGATCTCACATCCTCACTCTCGGTTCTCTCTCTTCTCTCTCCCTCTTCTTCTTTCTCTTCTCTTCTCTCTCACCGGCAGGAATTTCTCCCAAATCTCCCGTCGGCTTCTTCCGTTCGCCTCACGACGCCGGACGCCGCTGCTGCTACTGCTCGTCTGGGAGAGGCTGATGCTGCCGTCCGTGCCATTGCGCCGTCGCCGTGAGTCGTCTCCAGCCGCTGAGCCGTCGCCGTGAGTCGTCTCCAGCCGCTGCACCCGACGCTGCCGTCGCTGCCGGGAGGTGCTGCCTCTGGCGCGAAGGGTGCCGCCACCGTGAAGATGTGTCGCTGCCGCCACAGCGCTGTCGTCCAATTCATCCACCGTTCATCACCGAACCAACCCCGAACAGATACCACGCAGCCCCGATTAACTCCGATTTCAACTGAAGAGCTCGGTTCTTATTCAAGGTATGTTTCTTCCGTTCTTAGATTTCAATTACACTATGATGGGGTTCAATTGTTGATGGGGATTTGTTCGTATAAATTGTGAAAGTTTAAGATGGCAGACATGGGTGAATGTAGAAAGTAAGCGTGTATTGATGTGTATAGAGTTCAAATTTAAAAGGAATTTTTACCTTCTGCCTAAAGTTGAATTGGGATGATAATAGTGTTGGGTGAACAAAGAGGTCCTCCGGATGTGGTTTCTGTCAACAGAGATTACAGATGTTGATTTCGAACAACATTGAGAAGTCTACAAAACGAATTGATGAAATTGATTACCTTGAATATAAGTTGAAGAATGGTTCTTGGTTTCTTGCTTGCAGATACGATAGGTGAAGAAAAGAATAACTGATATAGGATTTAATGTAATGGAGAGGGGGTTGGGGATATGGGAGAGATTTGTGGGATAGAGGGGAACGGTTTCAACGTGGAATTAGGGGATGAATTTCGAATTTGTGGGATAGAGGGGAACGGTTTCAACGTGGAATTAGGGGATGAATTTCGAATTCCCCTTTTTTTTATTTAATGTGATTTTGCTGAAGTTGGATTTGTTTTGGTATTTTATTTGCAGCTTACGGAGGAGAAATATCTACTCACGGAGGAGGAAAATCTGCGTAGAATATTTAATTAAAATTTGAATTAAAGATATTTTATTTTAATTAGTTTAGTTTAATTCACAGCCCATTGTATTTTATTTTAAATTATGTAGTACACAATTTATTTATCACGGACTGGACTTTCATATTATTTATTTTATTTATCGGATCCAACATGGAATTGAGTCCAATAAATATTCCTCACGGAAAGGAAATTATTTAGATTCGCGATGTAATTTATTTCATAATTTCTAGCTCTCATAACAAATAATCAATTATCCAAAAACCTTTAATTTACCCCCGTGTTCAATTATTCGAGCAGCCACGTCACATATTCAACACTGTTGACCTAGTCAAAATTCCAACTCAAAATTACGTCACGAGAGATATCCAACAATTTTACTCGATAATTAATTCGCGGACCTCGCAATATCAAAAACATTAAATACATGTACTTTAGAGTTCGAAAAAGTGGGGCGTTACACTTAGGGCACGAAATATATGATATTTGGGAGGATTTTCACACCATTCTTCACCATTCCTACAATCCAAGAGAGAGAAAAACAACCTTGAGAGGAAGGATTCAAGATTGAACTTCCCCAATCCATTCCTAGATTGAAGAAGGAGCTTCCAATCAATATTCCCCAGGTAGTTAGTTTCGTTTTCATGATGAGTCATTCCTTTTGTTATTTGACTTTCGTGACGAACATGAATAGCTAAACACTTCGTAGAGTTCTACGAGGGAGATACAATATACACATAAATACATGTACTGCACACACACGACACACTAATTTACACAACCTATAAACAAAGTACATGCACCGCAAATACAAAATACAGATAGTGCGCTACACGCACTCACTATAAAAAATAAACAATACATGTGGTTATTTTGATTTCTTTCGTAGAGTTCTTCCTATGCTTTGGCTCATGCGGTTATTTTGATTTCTTTTGTGCTTATACATTTATATGACTGATCACCTTATAAAAGCATTTTTTAGGTTTCAATTATACTTATAGCATGTTTTAATTTAAGTTATGAGCATGATACATGTAATAATTGCGCGAATAGAATTTGTCTAAATAATCTACTAAATAGATCAGAATTATTATGTAATTGATTTTATCATGCGCTTCCGCTGCCAACCTCTTCACACTCGACCACACAAGAATTCGAGTTTAGAGGTTTGTACAACACGATTTATTTAAATATCAACGTCTTAGGAAAAAATAGAAATTAGCACAGCGGAAACGACTGAAACACGGTTCCATGTATGAAGACATGAACCTCCGAGAGTACTTCATGATTTAGATATAAGCCCACTTGATTAAGCACTCTCCCTTCATCGCGGCTGTCACGACCGCCCATACCAGGGGTATCACAAACGCAGCGATCGTGACCGACATGCATGGACAACAGTTTAAAAGAACAACTTAAGACTTAAAGAAGAAAAACAACTTAGTTTAAAGAAGTTTTAAGGTCATTTTTTTAAAAGACGTAAAGAAACATACTTTTATAAAGGGCACCGGAAAAATTTGACTTAAGAAATACAACTATATATATAAAAAAACTAAGGTAAAACAAACATTTAACTTAAATCTCGGAAAACACCATTTTCAGAAAGACAACGTAAACACTCGTTTAAACCTAACACCGCCATACATGTTCAAACACAACACGAAAAGATTAAGGTCTTAAGACATAATTTAAAACATAGCAGCGGATAAATAAGGTTCAGGGAGAGTCAAGGATCACGCCTATGTATGACGACACAACGTATCCTAGGGTCTTTAGCCAGCTCAACATCCACCGCAACATCCCGCTCAACCTGCACATAAGAAAAATAATATGCAGGGCTGAGTACTTGTTGTACTCAATGGGCTCATGCCGAAAACATTTTAATAAGTTATGTCATCCATACCAGTGATCTCGAGTTTTATATAGTAAGAAATATCACGAGAACACAAAAAATCCAAGTCTGGCCAGACAATTTATCTCCTCATTTTCCATATCAATCAATCAATCACATCCTCTTACCATAGTGCGACGAAAGTGTGGCCACACTATTCGCCCACGAGACCGGCTGACTAGCAAGGACGGCTCACGATCCCCTCTGTGTACACAACCTGATAGGGTTTGCGGCCCTACTCAGACCCGAATTCGTTTATCATAGCCCTATAGCCTAATGGAGCGAACTCACAAACTAGGCATCAAGCACAATCTCAACATAGCCCTATAGCCTAACGGAGCAAGCTCAAACGAACTAGGCATCAGACAAAAATCTCAACATCAAAACAATCACGGCATGACATAACACTTTAAACCACCCTTATAACACCACATCATACTTTCGGAAAAATAAAGAGGTTTGAAAAGAAAGCCCACCTCGATCGCTTAGCAAATTCACAACCCAACTTATAGCAACTCTCGATCCTCGAGTTCACGAGTACACAACACCCTTGTCAACGACAACACAAGTCAGCCTTCCACAACAACATTTTACTATGCATGTCCTATCATTTTCTCTCTCATCGTTTTTCTCAAATTCTCCAACCCAACATACGTCACAAAAGTGTAAAGACACACGTAACACATTCCAACTTATCACAAGTGATTTCAACATTTAAACACGTTCCTTGGACATACATGCATCATATAATACTTTTAAACTTGAAACTAGGTGTCATTTTAACAAAGCAGAAAACTGGCAGAACTGCGCGACCGTTTTGTAAAAATCACTATAAATTCACCCGACCTCATATGAAGCTAAATTTTGGTCACAATACAGAGGACACATTCAAGTTTATCCATGAAAATTTTCACACCGAAATCACGTCATTTAGTCAGTCATATTACATATTAAACTCTCTGGTCGGAACATACAATCTCTGACAGCACTGCGCAGTTTATTTGAAAATTTTACCATAAATTCATCCAATGCCCAAAAAGACTGAAAATTTAACTTGACTCAGAAGACACTTCAAATTTTCATCTAGTTCAAGAATCACATCAATCGAAGGTCATTTGGTCAGTCAAACAGAAAACGAAACATTCATGACGAGAACACGAGTTTCTGGCAGATTTGCGCAGTCAACTTCAGAAATTTATTAAAAGTTCATTTTTCGATAAAAAGGGCTGAAATTTACACGAAACACAGGTAACACCTTGAAGTTTACTCAGTAAAATTTTCATATCAAAATTCGGCCGTTTGGTAGGTCAATTACTCATCAGAAGCTACTGGTCGAACATCACAGATAACAGATACACAATTTCTAAATTAGGGTTTCTTTCTCAATCATCCAAACACCAATTCTCATGCTTATAACACACAATCATGCTTGATAAGACTCTCTTAAACATGTTTGCACATAAACTTACATCATTCACCAAAGATTCAAATCAAACTTCACACAAATCAATTGAAAACGCATATTTATCGAAGTTTTCAAGCAAACTCACTTTTCCCCCCGATTAAACCTGCGATCTACGATTCCTACACCCACTACATGCATGTAGGATTCAAGAACATGGTTCAAATGAAAAGAATGAGGAAAAGTGAAGCCAATATACCTTCTTTGACAAAACGAATCGGTAGAACCAAGAAACGAGGTGATTCGTCGGAGATTCTTGAAAATAAACTTCAGTGGATGCAAGAAACAATGGTGGAAGAAGTTTTTTGGAGAGAATGTGGAGAGGGGGGAGGGAGGCATGAAAATTGAGGGAGAATGGGGGCTAGGGTTTAGTTTAGGTGTTTTATAGGATTAGGGTTAGGTTTAAAATCAATTAATTAATTAATTGTGGGGAAAAATACAATTAAATAAATCCCACAATTAAAAGAATAAAATAAGCATGTGGGAAGGGGAGGAAATTTTCAAAAATTCCATGTAGGAATAGCAAGGAATTTATTTGGTATTTACTTGGAGAGAATATATTCACAACTTAGGAAATAAAAGCGAATATTTCATAAACAAGGGAACAAAATAAATTAAATCTTCAAGTATGAAAATAATGGTGGGGGCTGAAAATTTCCATAAGGAATTGCACAAGGAAATTATTTAAATCCTCAATTAAAAGAATAGGATTTAAATTAGGCAATTTATTTATAGGAAAATGGCTCCCATAAAATAGGCAACAATTAATTAAATTCCCACAAGGAAAATATTGCATAGGGGGCGTGTGATATGGAAGAAAAGTAGGAGAAAAATATTCACATCCCCAATTAATTAGACATAGGAATTTATTTGAATAAAAAGGGATTCCACAAATTAGGAAACAAATAAAATATCCTCCAAAATTTAGTGGAGGGGTCCGAAAATTGCTAACCAAGGAATGTCCCAACTCTCTATTTATTTTAGGTGAAGAAATAAATTATAACATGATTTAATTGGATTAAATTCAAAGGAAGAGAGTCAATAAAGCACCAATTAAATCAAATGAAAATAATTATTTCTCCTATAGGAGATTTTCGAAAACTCCCAAGGAAAATTAAAATGGAGTTCGAATTCCATGTAGTACCATTTAGGGGTCATTTGGTTTGGATTTAATTTGGATAAGTATCCCAAGACAATTAATTAAATCCAAGAAATGAAATACTATTTCAATAATTAGGAAGAGCCGAAAATTTCAATGAATTGGCTCGAAGAATATAAATGCATGATCATATTAATTATTTCCCCACATTGGAAAATATAAAACATCAAGCTCATCATCCCACATTAACCACGAAAATTTATTTCACGCAAAACACTTAATCACATAGAAACGAAAGTTTCATAATTCCAAGAATCCAAAATTCGAATAACATATAAGAAGATTTGGGATGTTACATCCTTCCCCTCTAAACAGAAATTTCGTCCCGAAATTTAATCGTCTCACACAAACAATTCGGGAAACTTTTCTTTCATCTTATCTTCTAACTCCCACGTAGCTTCCTCGGGACCATGGTGCTTCCACAACACCTTCACGGACGCTATCGTCTTGTTTCGTAGCTCTTGTACCTTCCGATCTAGGATTGCTTCGGGCCTTTCCTCGTAGCTCATGTCGGGGGTTAGGATCACTTCCTCTTGGTGAATCACATGTTTGGGGTCGAACACGTACTTGCGCAACTGCGATACGTGGAACACATTGTGCACGTTCCCAAAGCTGGGTGGTAACGCCAATCGATACGCTACAGGACCTACTTCGTCGATAATCTCGTACGGTCCCACAAAACGCGGTTTCAGCTTGCCTTTCACTCCAAATCTCACAACTCCTCTCGTCGGGGACACTTTCAAGAACACTTTGTCACCAACGTTGAATTTGATTTCCGTTCGACGCACGTCAGCATACGACTTCTGTCTGTCTTGAGCTTCCTTGATCCTTGCGCGGATTTGATGTACAATTTCAGTCATCTCCTTTATAGCGTCGGGTCCTAACATCTTCCTCTCGCCGACTTCATCCCAATAAAGTGGAGATTGACACTTCCTACCATATAAAGCTTCGTACGGAGCCATATCGATCGTTGCTTGATAACTGTTGTCGTAGGCGAATTCAACCAATGGTACGACAGTTTCCCAACTTTTCCCTCGATCTAGGACAACGGCTCGCAACATATCCTCAAGCGTCTGAATCGTCCTCTCTGACTGCCCGTCCGATTGCGGGTGATAAGCAGTGCTGAAGTTTAGTTTTGTGCCCAATTCTCGTTGCAAACTCATCCAAAACTTCGATGTGAACTTCGTATCGCGGTCGGACACGATGGTCTTTGGCACTCCATGCAATCGCACAATCTCATTCACGTAGAGTTTAGCTAACTTGTCCGCGCCATAAGTAATTTTCATCGGTAAGAAGTGCGCGCTTTTAGTAAGTCAATCAATGATCACCCAAATCGCGGTGTTGCCCTTCTGTGACCTTGGCAAACCCGTCACGAAATCCATATCTAGATGCTCCCACTTCCATTCTGGAATTTCAAGCGGTTGTAACTTCCCATATGGCCGTTGGTGTAAGGCCTTCACTTGTTGGCATGCTAGACATCGTTCCACATATGACGCTACGTCCCCTTTCATTCCATTCCACCAAAACTGTTGCTTCAAATCTCGATACATCTTCGTGCTTCCACTTACGCAAGATTAAACTATACTAATTTAAATCGCGAGTATGATCGCTCGTCGTTGCATGAAAATATCTCTTAGCATCGGTTCTTCTTGTCTCGCACCTTGACTTAAGCGTTTGCCTAAACTCTCATATTCTCGTACGTTTCATTGCTCGGAAAAGCAATAGTTATGTTTTTCACTTAGAACTACGATTCGCGCGGTCAACTAGGCTTATGTTTTAGGTACTCTAAGTTCACAACACAATTCATCATCTCATAGATCACCATCTACTTCAATTTACGTCGTAACACTTTCACACACATAGCACATACTTAAGTCATCAGGCCAATCTTGCTCATGTCTCACATAATCATACTATAACAATATCACATTCGTAAATACAACATGTGTCTTAACTTATCATGCCAGTCATACTCGTATTCCACGTAATCATGCTATTACAACATCATGTCTACACACATAATACATGCTCAAGCTATCATGGCAATCATGCTCACATAGTCATCCCATTATAACTCATCCTCATGCATATCGTTCATTCACATGCATAAACTTGTCAAACGTCATATCATATCATCATCCATTTCGTGCATCCATCTCACATGCCTTCAACAAATAAAACATACCTCACTTTCATTGGTTGAGCGTGATGCTGTGGATGTTGAGCCTTCATGACACTTCTAGTCAATAAGGGTTCACTAACTTAGACTCAAAGTAAAAGAAGACTCTCGGACCAGAGCGAAAGAACAAAGCTCTGATACCACTCTGTCACGACCGCCCATACCAGGGGTATCACAAACGCAGCGATCGTGACCAACATGCATGGACAACAGTTTAAAAGAACAACTTAAGACTTAAAGAAGAAAAACAACTTAGTTTAAAGAAGTTTAAGGTCATTTTTTTTAAAAGACGTAAATAAACATACTTTTATAAAGGGCACCGGAAAAATTTGACTTAAGAAATACAACTATATATATAAAAAAACTAAGGGAGTTTTTTTTGCCGAAAGATATAAATATACATGTATAAAAGAAATATTATCAAGCCATTATAACAATAACACTTGGGAGTTTTTTTTGTTAAAAAGGCCCAAGCTTACTAAAATCATTTGCTTAAAAGTTTGATAGCAGTTCCGTTCCTTCTGTAATCCGCCATATCTGAACATTCCTTCTTGTGCCAGGAAAGTGGCCACTTTCCACGGACATCGGACCGGCCAACCCTCTCGATGACACGCAGTCCACGTGTACACTAGTCCGAATAGGGACTCTCCCCTTGCTGGGACCCGAATTCGATTTCTTACTTTATTTGGCATAGCACATTCGGTATAACCAGATAGGCAACATTACATAAAAACAAAACATTTATGGCAAGAAAATATCATTTGCATAGATAAAATATTTCAAAAACATTTCATATTTTCATTTGTATATAGGATAGAAAGTTCACCTTAAACCTTGCAACTTTTTTAAGAAAATGCCTCCTTCTTAGGATATTACTTCCTTGCGATTGCCTTAGTTAAAAAAAATTAATAATTACCATTTAGCTTCAAGATAAGTAAAAGTAGATGTCATGCACCTTGGATCATATCTCGTCTCATTCCTTTAAACCATCAACTTCATTAATTCAACTAAGAGATTTAATCCATTTACAAGAAATTAATTAAATCAAGAGGTTAAATAATTTAACCATGAATTTACCTTACTCCATTTATGCAAGGACACAAACAAATTTAAGGCAATAAATCCCAGAGCTTCAACTTAGACATAACTTACTAGTTAAATAATTCTAACTTCAAGAATTAATTATAATTATCATAAAAGTTAGACTAATCCAATATTCAAATTTAAAGAAGACTTTGGCTCAAATATTTTAATTTTAAAGAGTCCATTCAATATAATAAAAGATAAATAAAAGAGGCCCCAAAAAGTAATTAATTTTAAGATCCATTCTTTAGCCATTAAAGAAATAAATGATCAAACCCTACTCACGTCATACTAACTTTGCGCCTCCTGCCCCCCTCCCCACGTCTCTCTCTCAAATCTCCCTTCTCTCTCGCCTCTGCCAGAAACGGCTACTGCCGGTCACGCCGGCGCCGACCAGCCGCCGTCCCGCCGCCCCTCTCTCCCTTCTTCCTTTCTCTTTCCTTCTTTCCCCTCTTCTCACTCTCTCTCTCGGTCTCCTTCTCCACCAGCACCACCGCTGCTGCCGTCGGGCTGCCGCCGCCGCTGCGCCGGCCGCCGTCGCTTCGGAGGTGAGTATATTTCACTTTTTAAATTTTGTAAAACAAGTTTCTAAACTTTGAATCTTTGCTTAAATTTTCAGAAATCAAGAGGGGTTGAAAAGACATTGAAAAAGAGTGTCGTCTTTTGCCGGATTTCGTCACCACCGCCGGGCTGCCGTCGCCGCCGCCGAGCCGCCGGAGGGCAGAAACTCCAGCCCATGTATGATTTCTTATTTCCTTAGTTTAATCTTTAATTAATTGGCTTATGTATTTGTGATTCTAGAGGCCAAGGTTTTCCTATTTATGCTTAAGAGTTGAGATCTTGAAGAAATATTAAGCATGCTTGTGTTTTGGGTTTTGGGATGGAGATACGTACTAAATGATGCTTTGCAGAAAGAATTTTGGTAGGGAACTTACTTAGATGATGAGAAAAAGCTTGATGAATGAACAATATGCAACTCTCCTCTCCTTGCTAGCTAGACTCTTGAAGCACTTTCCTCCAAACTTGAATGTGTGGAAACATGGATTTTTGTGGGTGGAATGGATAAGTGTATATGATGAAACTGATGAGAGATTGTGATGGGAAAAAGGGTTGATAGGGATGTTCTATTTATAGTGAATTTCTTACCGTGTGATGTTGAATGTGGCGACAAGATACATAAGGCTCCTCTCCTCTTATTCTTCATACTCATCATGGTGTTGGGGACTTTGTTCCTCTGATTCTAATTAACTCACTGTTGGAGCATGCATGGGGAGGATTTATTCATGCAAGATTTTGAAAAAGATAATGCATGTGTGCTATATGGGCTATGGCTAGCTGCAACGGGACGAGCAATTTTGTTTAGGTTTGTATACTCAATGTCATACACAAACTAAACATTGCACAATTATGCCCACTGTTGAGGTTTTGGGGCACTTCATGCCTTTGTTTGCTGCGTGCATTTGAATAAGCAATATCTCTGGGATATTAAGAAACCTATTTAATATAGTAAGCATTATATCTGGGATGTTGAGTAATACTAGTTCGGTCATGCATTTGAGCTCATTCTTTAATTCAATATTTGCCATATTTTTCTGTTAATTCTTCAATTCAATAAATAGGTTATAAAGTCTAATATTTAGATGCATCAAAACATTTGTATATGGTATCCAAAAACAAAGATGATGAACTTGTGATTTTAAGGTCCCATATTGTTTCATGCCTATTGTTTGTTCTACTACTGATTTATATAAAAAACTTTACTAATTATATTACTCACCTATTTGAATATATTTTTCTATTTATGGATCAGGTTGCATAAGAAAGAGAAGATTATGATTGCAGCTTTGGAAAAAGGCAAAACACCAATTTTAAGAGAACCGTTTAATGCAGAACAGTTTTCAAAGTAGGTACGTAGAAAAAATAAAGAAGGTATGCTATGGTTTCCATGACCACAAGTCCACAAGTTGATCTAGTTCTTTCTTGACTTCATGTATAATATATTGTCAGTCTTAATATCGTGGCCAAGTGTTGCTGACGTAAACATTTGTAACCATTACAAGTCCACAAAATTTCTGAATTTTGCAGGTTATTACAGATGTAAACATTACGATAGGAAGAAAAAAAAGGAAAAAAAAGTGTTGCTGATGCAGCTGAAGCTATTCAAGCACCGGGCCACCTGTATAGGAGTCTGAGAACACTTCCCAAAAAAAGGAAAAAAAAAGAAGAAAAGAAAAAAGAAAAAAGAAAAAAAATGGAAAAAATGAAAAAAAGAAAAAAAGGAAAGAAAGAAAAAAAGAAGGAAAAAAAAGAAGGTAGGGACGATTACTCAACTATGCCTGTGGAGCATGAAGATGTTGAGGTTTGAGCTGTTGTTTTCCCTCTTACCTTTTGTGTGATTGCTGAATTTATTATTTTTGACTAACTGAGCCATTTTTCTTTATAGCCAAGAGAAATGACTTTGGAAGACATTGAGAACAGATTAGGATAAAGACGATTACTCAACTAAAATGTGCGGTGTAGAAAGAACGGTTAAAAGGTTAGGGTCAAATTATTGCTTGACCTTATTTGTGACAGTTATATTGTTAGGTCTGTTTACGTGTGTTTTCCCCTTTAAGTTATGGTTTTGCATCGTGGGCTCTTTGTATCCCACTTTTTGGGTGTAAACATGTCCCTCAACCGTATGATTTACAGCTTATTGGAAACAATGATTGCATGTTTGCATCATAGAAATTTGTTACAAATGGATACAATTTTATCCGGCTATGATGCTAATGTATGCTTAGAAAAATAACTCTCGACCTGTGCATCTGTTTTGCAAGTCAGTTTGGTGTCTTTTGATCATTTCATTATAATTTTATCGTTCTTCTGTTTTTCTTGAGGATAATTTATCTGGTTAGTTAATATACTCCCGTTGAAGAAATTGTCAGTTTTTCTGTGTGGTTTCCTTGTCTACCTAAATATTTTATAGATTTAGCAACGTTAGCATGGTATTGTCCTGCCTTAGTAATTCTGTCTTATATCTCTCCCGTTATAGGTATCCAAAAATTTGAGAATATACAAGGTTCCGCTTTTGCTATTATTAGCGAATGATTGAAGTAATATGGAGCTTTTCAAGGTATTATGCTACTTTCCATTATAACTCATTCATCTTATAATCAAAAATTGATTAGGTTATTCCACTTTTCCATATCATTATATTGATTTTTCTCATGCTGCATATCCATTGCAGATAATTATGATTCTGGTAGCATTTTATTCATACTTTTTATATTTTATTTTCAGAATGCTTCAAATGGTGTGAGAGGAAAGAGGCTGTCGCTGAACTAACAGAACTTGCACCCACCAAAAAGATTACTCCTGCAGATTTTTCAGAAGTTTGTCGAACAATAAAGAAGGTATCCTATGGTTTCCATGACCACAAGTCCACAAGTTAATCCAGTTCTTTCTTGACTTTATTCAGAACATATTGTTGGTCTTAATATCGTAGCCTAATAATTCGTGTTGCCTGCACAACATTTTTGAATCTTGCAGGTTATCACAGATGTAAACATTACGATAGGAAGAAGGAAAAAAAATAGTTTCTGTTGCAGAAAAGGGCAACCTTTTTAGGGGTCTGAGAACACTTCTCAAAAAAAAGGAAAAAAGGAAAAAAAGAAAAGAAAAGAAAAAAAAGGAAAAAAGAAAAAAAAGTAGAGATGATTACTCAACTGTGCCTGTGGAGCTTGAAGATGTTGAGGTTTGAGCTACGATTTTCTTTTCCACTAATACCTTTCGTATGATAACTGAATACAATTAGGGACATCACGATAGATATTTTTGACTAACTAGCCAGGAAAAATGAGTTTGGAAGAGATTGAGAGCAGATTAGGATCCCTTATTCAAACGGAGACGATTACTCAACTAAAATGTGCTGTGTGGATAGAGCAGCTTAAAGGTTAGGGTTCAAATTACCATTTGACCTTATTTATGACAGTTACATATTTAGGTCATATATATATGTGAGTTTTTATGTGTGTTTTCCCCCTTAAAATATGGTTTTGCATCAAGGGTTCATTGTATCCCACTTTTTGGGTATAAACATGTCCATCAACCGTATGATTTGCAGCTTATTGGAAACAATGATTGCATGTTTGTCTGTAAACTGAGATTTTAGACACAATATCATGCGTCCCAGAAATTTGTTACAAATGGAAACAATTTTATCTTGCTCTGATGCCAATGTATGATTAGAAAAATAACTCTTGACCGGTGCATCTGTTTCTAAGTCAGTTGGTGTGTTTTGATCATTTCGTAGATGATTATGTTTCATAATTATTTTATCGTTCTTCTGTTTTTCTTAAGGAAAGTTTTTCTGGTTAGTTAATATGTTCCCGTTGAAGATTGTCAGTCATTCCATGTGTGGTTTCTTTGTCTACCTAAATATTTTACAGATTTAGCAACGTTAGTATAGAATTGTTCTGTCTTAGATATTCTTCATCCTATATTTACAAGTATATGGATTCTATAATCTGCTTGTTTTGAATTTTCCTTTTGCTCTTAAGATACCTTTATCCAATTCCTTTGCCAATGTTTAACTTGGAAAAATTTATCATGTATATTTGAAGCAAAATAGTATATGGGGTGTAGATTAATCCTCATATCATGGCTTTTTATTTTCAATTTTGTTGATATTCTCTATAAATACTGCTTTGTTTATTGGTCTTTTTAAAAAAGGTTATATAATGCTGCAGTATACATTTTGTCTTTGGTTCTTCGATGTTAGAGTATTAAACTTATTGAGATGCTTTTGTATGAATTGCTTTAAAAAATGAGGCCACCCATTCAAAATTGTTATCTTGCTAATGATAAAATCTGTACTTCAATTTTTAATTTCTGATTTTTTTGTTTCAGCTACTGTGTCTTTTAAAGAGCAGCTGAAGCATGCATTAATCAAATATTGAGGGTTTGTTTACAAGAAACTGTATGAACATCCAAAATGTTTGTTCCTTGAATGAGGTTTGCTAACTTTAGTTGTTAGGTGGCACTAAACCTATCTTATATCTCTCCCATTATAGGTATCCAAAAATTTGAGAGATTTACAAGGTTCCGGTTTTGCTATTATTAGCGAATGAGTGAAGCAATATGGAGCTTTTCAACGTTAATATGCTACTTTCCATTATAACCCATTCATCTTATAATTAAAAATAGATAAGGTTATTCCACTTTCCATATCATTATATTGATTTTCTCGTACCACATATCCATTGCAAATAATTATGATTCCGGTAGCATTTTATTCATACTTTTTATATTTTATTTTCAGAAAGGTTCAAATGGTGTGAGAGGAAAGAAGCTGTCGCTGAACTAACAAAGCTTGCATCCACCAAAAAGATTACTCCTTGAGATTTTTCAGAAGTTTGTCGAACAATTAAGAAGGTATGCTATTGTTTCCATGACGGCAAGTCCACAAGTTAATCTAGTTCTCTCTTGACTTTATGTAGAACATGTTGGTGTTAATATTGTGACCAAGTAATTAGTGTTGCCTGAGCAACATTTTGAATTTTGCAGAACATTACGATAGGAAGAAAAAAAAGGAAAAAAAAGAGTTGCTGTTGCAGCTGAAGCTATTCAAGCTCTGGCAACCTGTATAGGAGTCTGAGAACACTTCACAACAAAAGGAAAAAAGTGAAGAAAAGAAAATGGAAAAAAGGAAAAAAAAATAAAAAAGGAAAAAAAAGGAGAAAAAAGAAAAAAGGAGAGACTATTACTCAACTATGCCTGTGGAGCTTGATGATGTTGAGGTGCTGTTTTCTTTTCCCCCTCTTACCTTTGGTATGATAGCTGAATACATTATTATTAGGGGCACCATGATAGATATTTTTTACTAAATGGCCTATTTTTCTTTACAGCTAAAAGAAATGAGTTTGGAAGAAATTGAGAGCAGATTAGGATCCCTTATTCAAGTAGTGACATTACTCAACTAAAATCTGATGTATGGAAAGAGCGGCCTAAAGGTTTGGGTTCAAATTAGCGCTTGACCTTTTTTATGACAGTTACATATTTAGGACATATATATGTGTGTTTTCCCCTTAAGATATGGTTTTGCATCAAGGGTTCATTGTATGCCACTGTTTATGTATAAACATGTCAATCACCCGTATGATTTGCAGCTTACTGGAAACAATGATTGCATGTTTAGTATCTTAAATGAGATTTTAGACACAATATCATGCATAACAGAAATTTGTTACAAATGGAAAAAAATTATCTGTCTTTGATGTTAATGTATGCTTACAAATAACTCTTGACCGTTGCATCTGTTTCATGGATGATTGTTTCCTTATAATTTTATCGTTCTTCTGATTTTCTTAAGGAAAATTTTTCTGGTTAGTTAATATGCTCCCGTTGAAGAAATTGTTAGTTATTCCATGTGTGGTTTCCTTGTCTACTTAAATATTTTATAGATTTAGCAACGTTAGTATGGAATTGTTCCGTCTTTTTTATTCTTCCTCCTATATTTACAATTATATGGATCATATAATCTGCTTGTTTTGAATTTTCCTTTTGCTCTTAAGATATACCTTTATCAATTCTGTTGCCATTGTTTAATTTGGAAAAATTTATCATGTATATTTGAAGCAAAATAGTATATGTGGTGTAGATTAATCCTCATATCATGGCTTTTTATTTTTATTTTTCTTGATATTCTCTTTGTATACCGCTTTGTTTATTGGTCTTTTTTAAAAAGGCTATATAATGTTGCAGTATGCATGGTGTCTTTGGTTCATCGATGTTGGAGTATTAAACTTTTTTAGATGCTTTTGTATGAATCGCTTTAAAAAATGTGGCCACCCATTCAAAATTGTTATCTTGCTAATGACAAAATCTGTACTCCAATTTTTGGTTTATGAATTTTTTGTTTCAACCACTGTGTCTTTTAAAGAGCAGCTGAAGCATGCTTTAATGAAATATTGATGGTTTGTTTACAAGAAACTGTATGAACATCCAAAATTTGTATTCCTTGAACGAGGTTTGCTAACATTAGTTGTTAGGTGGCACTAAACCTATCTTATATCTCTCCCCTTATAGGTATCCTAAAATTTACGAGATTTACAAGGTTCCGCTTTTGCTATTATTAGCGAATGAGTAAAGCAATATGGAGCTTTTCAAGGTTAATATGCTACTTTCCATTATAACCCATTCATCTTATAATCAAAAATAGACAAGGTTATTCCTCTTTTCCATATCATTATATTGATTTTTCTCGTACCACATATCCATTGCAGATAATTATGATTCTCGTAGCATTTTATTCATACTTTTTATATTTTATTTTCAGAAAGGTTCAAATGGTGTAAGAGGAAAGAGGTTGTCGCTGAATTAACAGAGCGTGCATCCACCAAAAAGATTACTCGTGGAGATTTTTCAGAAATATGTCGAACAATTATGAAGGTATGTTTTGGTTTCCATGACCGCAAGTCCACAAGTTAATCCAGTTCTCTCTTCACTTTATGTAAAACATGTTGTTGGTGTTAATATTGTGACCAAGTAATTAGTGTTGCCTATGCAACATTTTTGAATCTTGCAGGTTATATCACAGATGTAAACATTACGATAGGAAGAAAAAAAAAGGAAAAAAAGCATTGCTGTTGCAGCTGAAGCTATTCAAGCTCTGGGCAACCTGTATAGGAGTCTAAGAACACTTCCCAAAAAAAGGAAAAAAAGGAAAAAAGAGAAGAAAAGAAAAAAAGGAAAAAATAGAAAAAAAAGAAAAAAGAAAAAAGAAAAAAGGAAAAAAAGGAGAAAAAAAGGAGAGACTATTACTCAACTATGCCTGTGGAGCTTGAAGATATTAAGGTGTTGTTTTCTTTTCTCCCTCTAACCTTTGGTATGATAGCTGAATACATTATTATTAGGGGCATCATGATAGATGTTTTTGACTAACTGGCCCATTTTCCTTTACAGCCAAGAGAATTGAGAGCAGATTAGGATCCCTTATTCAAGTAGAGACATTACTCAACTAAAATCTGACGCGTGGAAAGAGCAGCTTAAAGGTTTGGGTTCAAATTAGCGCTTGACCTTTTTTATTACAGTTACATATTTAGGTCAGATATGTGTGTTTTCCCCGTAAGATATGGTTTTGCATCAAGGGTTCATTGTATGCCACTGTTTAGGTATAAGCATGTCAATCAACCGTATGATTTGCAGCTTACTGGAAACAATGATTGCATGTTTAGTCTCTTAAATGAAATTTTAGACACAATATCATGCATCACCGAAATTTGTTACAAATGGAAACAATTTGTCTGTCTTTGATGCTAATATATGCTTAGAAAAATAACTCTTGACCGGTGCATCTGTTTCATATATGATTGTTTTATTATAATTTTATCGTTCTTCAGTTTTTTTAAGGAAAATTTTTCTGGTTAGTTAATATGCTCCCGTTGAAGAAATTGTAAGTTATTCCATGTGTGGTTTCCTTGTCTACTTAAATATTTTATAGATTTAGCAACGTTAGTATGGAATTGTTCTGTCTTTTTTATTCTTCCTCCTATATTTATAATTATATGGATCATATAATCTGCTTGTTTTGAATTCTCCTTTTGCCCTTAAGATAAACCTTTATCAATTATGTTGCATTGTTTAATTTGGAAAAATTTATAATGTATATTTGAAGCAAAATAGTATATGGGGTGTAGATTAATCCTCATATCATGGCTTTTTATTATTAATTTTCTTGATATTCTCTTTATATATCGCTTTGTTTATTGGTCTTTTTTAAAAAGGTTATATAATGTTGCAGTATACATGTTGTCTTTGGTTCATCGATGTTGGAGTATTAAACTTGTTTAGATGCTTTTTTATGAATCGCTTTAAAAAATGAGGCCACCCATTCAAAAATGTTATCTTGCTAATGACAAATTCTGATTTTCAATTTTTGGTTTATGAATTTTTTGTTTCAACTACTGTGTCTTTTAAAGAGCAGCTGAAGCCTGCTTTAATGAAATATTGAGGGTTTGTTTACAAGAAACTGTATGAACATCCAAAATTTTTATTCCTTGAATGAGGTTAGCTGAAGCATGCTTTAATGAAATATTGAGGGTTTGTTTAACAAAAACTGTATGAACATCCAAAATTTTTATTCCTTGAATGAGGTTTGCTAACTTTAGTTGTTAGGTGGCACTAAACCTATCTTATATCTCTCCCCTTATAGGTATCCAAAAATTTACGAGATTTTCAAGGTTCCACTTTTGCTATTATTAGCGAATGAGTAATGCAATATGGAGCTTTTCAAGGTTAATATGCTACTTTCCATTATAACCCATTCATCTTATAATCAAAAATAGACAAGGTTATTCCACTTTTCCATATCATTATATTGATTTTTCTCATACCACATATCCATTGCAGATAATTATGATTCTCGTAGCATTTTATTCATACTTTTTATATTTTAATTTCAGAAAGGTTCAAATGGTGTAAGAGGAAAGAGGTTGTCGCTGAAATAACAGAGCGTGCATCCACCAAAAAGATTACTTGTGGAGATTTTTCAGAAATTTGTCGAACAATTATGAAGGTATGTTTTGGTTTCCATGACCGCAAGTCCACAAGTTAATCCAGTTCTCTTTTCACTTTATGTAAAACATGTTGTTGGTGTTAATATTGTGACCAAGTAATTAGTGTTGCCTGAGCAACATTTTTTAATGTTGCAGGTTATATGACAGATGTAAACATTACGATAGGAAGGAAAAAAAGGAAAAAAAGCATTGCTGTTGCAGCTGAAGCTATTCAAGCTCTGGGCAACCTGTATAGGAGTCTAAGAACACTTCCCAAAAAAAGGAAAAAAAGGAAAAAAAGAGAAGAAAAGAAAAAAGGAAAAAAGAGAAGAAAAGAAAAAAAGGAAAAAGAAAAAAGGGAAAAAAAGGAGAAAAAAGGAGAGACTATTACTCAACTATGCCTGTGGAGCTTGAAGATGTTGAGGTGCTGTTTTCTTTTCCCCCTCTTACCTTTGGTATGATAGCTGAATACATTATTATTAGGGGCATCATGATAGATATTTTTGACTAACTGGCCCATTTTCCTTTACAGCCAAGAGAAATGAGTTTGGAAGAAATTGAGAGCAGATTAGGATCCCTTGTTCAAGTAGAGACATTACTCAACTAAAATCTGATGTGTGGAAAGAGCAGCTTAAAGGTTTGGGTTCGAATTAGCGCTTGACCTTTTTTTATTACAGTTACATATTAAGGTCAGATATGTGTGTTTTCCCCGTAAGATATGGTTTTGCATCAAGGGTTCATTGTATGCCACTGTTTAGGTATAAACATGTCAATCAACCGTATGATTTGCAGCTTACTGGAAACAATGATTGCATGTTTAGTCTCTTAAATGAGATTTTAGACACAATATCATGCATCACCGAAATTTGTTACAAATGGAAACAATTTATCTGTCTTTGATGCTAATGTATACTTACAAATAACTCTTGACCGGTGCATCTGTTTCATAGATGATTATTTCATTATAAGTTTATCGTTCTTCTGTTTTTCATAAGGAAAATTTTCTAGTTAGTTAATATGCTCCCGTTGAAGAAATTGTCAGTTATTCCATTTGTGGTTTCCTTGTCTACTTAAATATTTTATAGATTTAGCAATGTTAGTATGGAATTGTTCTGTCTTGGTTATTCTTCCTCCTATATTTACAATTATATGGATCATATAATCTGCTTGTTTTGAATTTTCCTATTGCTCTTAAGATAAACCTTTATCAATTCTGTTGCCATTTTTTAATTTGGAAAAATTTATCATGTATATTCTCTTTATATACTGCTTAGCTAATTTTAGTTGAGTATACATGTTGTCCTTGGTTCTTCGATGTTAGAGTATTAAACTTATTTAGATGCTTTTTTGTATGAATCTCTTTAAAAAATGAGGCAACCCATTCATAATTGTTATCTTCCTAATGATAAAATCTATATTTCAATTTTTAATTTATGAATTTTTTGTTTCAACTACTGTGTCTTTTAAAGAGCAGCTGAAGCCTGCTTTAATGAAATATTGAGGGTTTGTTTACAAGAAACTGTATGAACATCCAAAATTTTTATTCCTTGAATGAGGTTAGCTGAAGCATGCTTTAATGAAATATTGAGGGTTTGTTTAACAAAAACTGTATGAACATCCAAAATTTTTATTCCTTGGATGAGGTTTGCTAACTTTAGTTGTTAGGTGGCACTAAACCTATCTTATATCTCTCCCCTTATAGGTATCCAAAAATTTACGAGATTTACAAGGTTCCACTTTTGCTATTATTAGCGAATGAGTAATGCAATATGGAGCTTTTCAAGGTTAATATGCTACTTTCCATTATAACCCATTCATCTTATAATCAAAAATAGACAAGGTTATTCCACTTTTCCATATCATTATATTGATTTTTCTCATACCACATATCCATTGCAGATAATTATGATTCTCGTAGCATTTTATTCATACTTTTTATATTTTAATTTCAGAAAGGTTCAAATGGTATAAGAGGAAAGAGGTTGTCGCTGAAATAACAGAGCGTGCATCCACCAAAAAGATTACTTGTGGAGATTTTTCAGAAATTTGTCGAACAATTATGAAGGTATGTTTTGGTTTCCATGACCGCAAGTCCACAAGTTAATCCAGTTCTCTTTTCACTTTCTGTAAAACATGTTGTTGGTGTTAATATTGTGACCAAGTAATTAGTGTTGCCTGAGCAACATTTTTTAATGTTGCAGGTTATATCACAGATGTAAACATTACGATAGGAAGGAAAAAAAGGAAAAAAAGCATTGCTGTTGCAGCTGAAGCTATTCAAGCTCTGGGCAACCTGTATAGGAGTCTAAGAACACTTCCCAAAAAAAGGAAAAAAAGGAAAAAAAGAGAAGAAAAGAAAAAAGGAAAAAAGAGAAGAAAAGAAAAAAAGGACAAAGAAAAAAGGAAAAAAAGGAGAAAAAAGGAGAGACTATTACTCAACTATGCCTGTGGAGCTTGAAGATGTTGAGGTGCTGTTTTCTTTTCCCCCTCTTACCTTTTGTATGATAGCTGAATACATTATTATTAGGGGCATCATGATAGATATTTTTGACTAACTGGCCCATTTTCCTTTACAGCCAAGAGAAATGAGTTTGGAAGAAATTGAGAGCAGATTAGGATCCCTTGTTCAAGTAGAGACATTACTCAACTAAAATCTGATGTGTGGAAAGAGCAGCTTAAAGGTTTGGGTTCGAATTAGCGCTTGACCTTTTTTATTACAGTTTCATATTTAGGTCAGATATGTGTGTTTTCCCCGTAAGATATGGTTTTGCATCAAGGGTTCATTGTATGCCACTGTTTAGGTATAAACATGTCAATCAACCGTATGATTTTCAGCTTACTGGAAACAATGATTGCATGTTTAGTCTCTTAAATGAGATTTTAGACACAATATCATGCATCACCGAAATTTGTTACAAATGGAAACAATTTATCTGTCTTTGATGCTAATGTATACTTACAAATAACTCTTGACCGGTGCATCTGTTTCATAGATGATTGTTTCATTATAAGTTTATCTTCTGGTTAGTTAATATGCTCCCGTTGAAGAAATTGTCAGTTATTCCATTTGTGGTTTCCTTGTCTACTTAAATATTTTATAGATTTAGCAACGTTAGTATGGAATTGTTCTGTCTTAGTTATTCTTCCTCCTATATTTACAATTATATGGATCATATAATCTGCTTGTTTTGAATTTTCCTATTTCTCTTAAGATAAACCTTTATCAATTCTGTTGCCATTTTTTAATTTGGAAAAATTTATCATGTATATTTGATGCAAAATAGTATATGGGGTGTAGATTAATCCTCATATCATAAATTTTTATGTTTAATTTTCTTGATATTCTCTTTATATTCTCTTTATATACCGCTTTGTTAATTTTAGTTGAGTATACATGTTGTCCTTGGTTCTTCGATGTTAGAGTATTAAACTTATTTAGATGCTTTTTTGTATGAATCTCTTTAAAAAATGAGGCAACCCATTCATAATTATCTTCCTAATGATAAAATCTATATTTCAATTTTTAATTTATGAATTTTTTGTTTCAACTACTGTGTCTTTTTAAAGAGCAGCTGAAGCATGCTTTTACGAAATATTGAGGGTTTGTTTACAAGAAACTGTATGAATATCCAAAATTTTTATTCTTTGAATGAGGTTTGCTAACTTTAGTTGTTAGGTGGCACTAAACCTATCTTATATCTCTCCCCTTATAGGTATCCAAAAAGTTACGAGATTTACAAGGTTCCGCTTTTGCTATTATTAGCGAATGAGTAATGCAATATGGAGCTTTTCAAGGTTAATATGCTACTTTCCATTATAACCCATTCATCTTATAATAAAAAATAGACAAGGTTATTCCACTTTTCCATATCATTATATTGATTTTTCTCATACCACATATCCATTGCAGATAATTATGATTCTCGTAGCATTTTATACATACTTTTTATATTTTAATTTCAGAAAGGTTCAAATGGTGTAAGAGGAAAGAGGTTTTCGCTGAAATAACAGAGCGTGCATCCACCAAAAAGATTACTCGTGGAGATTTTTCAGAAATTTGTCGAACAATTATGAAGGTATGTTTTGGTTTCAATGACCGCAAGTCCCCAAGTTAATCCAGTTCTCTCTTCACTTTATGTAAAACATGTTGTTGGTGTTAATATTGTGACCAAGTAATTAGTGTTGCCTGAGCAACATTTTTTAATGTTGCAGGTTATATCACAGATGTAAACATTACGATAGGAAGGAAAAAAAGGAAAAAAAAGCATTGCTGTTGCAGCTGAAGCTATTCAAGCTCTGGGCAACCTGTATAGGAGTCTAAGAACACTTCCCATAAAAAGGAAAAAAAGAGAAGAAAAGAAAAAAAGGAAAAAAGAGAAGAAAAGAAAAAAAGGAAAAAGAAAAAAGGGAAAAAAAGAGAAAAAAAGGAGAGACTATTACTCAACTATGCCTGTGGAGCTTGAAGATGTTGAGGTGCAGTTTTCTTTTCCCCCTCTTACCTTTGGTATGATAGCTGAATACATTATTATTAGGGGCATCATGATAGATACTTTTGACTAACTGGCCCATTTTCCTTTACAGCCAAGAGAAATGAGTTTGGAAGAAATTGAGAGCAGATTAGGATCCCTTATTCAAGTAGAGACATTACTCAACTAAAATCTGATGTGTGGAAAGAGCAGCTTAAGGTTTGGGTTCGAATTAGCGCTTGACCTTTTTTATTACAGTTACATATTTAGGTCACATATGTGTGTTTTCCCCTTAAGATATGGTTTTGCATCAAGGGTTCATTGTATGCCATTGTTTAGATATAACCATGTCAATCAACGGTATGATTTGCAGCTTACTGGAAACAATGATTGCATGTTTAGTCTCTTAAATGAGATGTTAGATACAATATCATGCATCACCGAAATTTGTTACAAATGGAAACAATTTATGTATCTTTGATGCTAATGTATACTTACAAATAACTCTTGACCGGTGCATCTGTTTCATAGATGATTGTTTCATTATAATTTTATCGTTCTTCAGTTTTTCATAAGGAAAATTTTTCTGGTTAGTTAATATGCTCCTGTTGAAGAAATTGTCAGTTATTCCATTTGTGGTTTCCTTGTCTACTTAAATATTTTATAGATTTAGCAACGTTAGTATGGAATTGCTTAGTTATTCTTCCTCCTATATTTATAATTATATGGATCATATAATCTGCTTGTTTTGAATTTTCCTTTTGCTCTTAAGATAAACCTTTATCAATTCTGTTGCCATTGTTTAATTTGGAAAAATTTATCATGTATATTTAAAGCAAAATAGTATATGGGGTGTAGATTAATCCTCATATCATGGCTTTTTATTTTTAATTTTCTTGATATTCTCTTTATATACCGCTTTGTTTATTGGTCTTTTTTAAAAAGGCTATATAATGTTGCAGTATACATGTTGTGTTTGGTTCTTCGATGTTGGAGTATTAAACTTTTTTAGATGCTTTTGTATGACTCGCTTTAAAAAATGAGGCCACCCATTCAAAATTGTTATCTTGCTAAGGACAAATTCTGATCTTCAATTTTTGGTTTATGATTTTTTTGTTTCAACTACTGTGTCTTTTAAAGAGAAGCTGAAGCATGCTTTAATGAAATATTAAGGGTTTGTTTACAAGAAACTGTATGAACATCCAAAATTTTTATTCCTTGAATGAGGTTTGCTAACTTTAGTTGTTAGGTGGCACTAAACCTATCTTATATCTCTCTCTCCCCTTATAGGTATCCAAAAATTTACGAGATTTACAAGGTTCCGCTTTTGCTATTATTAAAGCAATATGGAGCTTTTCAAGGTTAATATGCTACTTTCCATTATAACCCATTCATCTTATAATAAAAAATAGACAAGGTTTTTCCCCTTTTCCATATCATTATATTGATTTTTCTCATACCACATATCCATTGCAGATAGTTATGATTCTCGTAGCATTTTATTCATACCTTATATATTTTAATTTCAGAAAGGTTCAAATGTGTAAGAGGACAGAGGTTGTCGCTGAAATAACTGAGCGTGCATCCACCAAAAAGATTACTCGTGGAGATTTTTCATTTTTCAGAAATTTCTCGAACAATTATGAAGGTATGTTTTGGTTTCAATGACCGCAAGTCCACAAGTTAATCCAGTTCTCTCTTCACTTTATGTAAAACATGTTGTTGGTGTTAATATTGTGACCAAGTAATTAGTGTTGCCTGAGCAACATTTTTGAATCTTGCAGGTTATATCACAGATGTAAACATTACGATAGGAAGGAAAAAAAGGAAAAAAAACATTGCTGTTGCAGCTGAAGCAATTCAAGCTCTGGGCAACCTGTATAGGAGTCTAAGAACACTTCCCAAAAAAAGGAAAAAAAAGGAAAAAAGAGAAGAAAAGAAAAAAAGGAAAAAAGAGAAGAAAAGAAAAAAAAGGAAAAAATGGAAGAAAAAAGAAAAAAGAAAAAAAGGAAAAAAAGGAGAAAAAAGGAGAGACTATTACTCAACTATGCCTGTGGAGCTTGAAGATGTTGAGGTGCTGTTTTCTTTTCCCCCTCTTACCTTTGGTATGATAGCTGAATACATTATTATTAGGGGCATCATGATAGATATTCATCATGATAGATATTTTTGACTAACTGGCCCATTTTTCTTTACAGCCAAGAGAAATGAGTTTGGAAGAAATTGAGAGCAGATTAGGATCCCTTATTCAAGTAGAGACATTACTCAACTAAAATCTGATGTGTTGAAAGAGCAGCTTAAAGGTTTGGGTTCGAAATAGCGCTTGACCTTTTTAATTACAGTTACATATTTAGGTCAGATATGTGTGTTTTCCCCTTAAGATATGGTTTTTCATCAAGGGTTCATTGTATGCCACTGTTTAGGTATAAACATGTCAATCAACCGTATTATTTGCAGCTTACTGGAAACAATGATTGCATGTTTAGTCTCTTAAATGAGATTTTAGACACAATATCATGCATCACCGAAATTTGTTACAAATGGAAACAATTTATCTGTCTTTGATGCTAATGTATACTTACAAATAACTCTTGACCGGTGCATCTGTTTCATAGATGATTGTTTCATTATAAGTTTATCGTTCTTCTGTTTTTCATAATGAAATTTTTTCTGGTTAGTTAATATGCTCCCGTTGAAGAAATTGTCAGTTATTCCATTTGTGGTTTCCTTGTCTACTTAAATATTTAATAGATTTAGCAACGTTAGTATGGAATTGTTCTGTCTTAGTTATTCTTCCTCCTATATTTACAATTATATGGATCATATAATCTGCTTGTTTTGAATTTTCCTATTGCTCTTAAGATAAACCTTTATCAATTCTGTTGCCATTTTTTAATTTGGAAAAATTTATCATGTATATTTGATGCAAAATAGTATATGGGGTGTAGATTAATCCTCATATCATGAATTTTTATGTTTAATTTTCTTGATATTCTCTTTATATACCGCTTTGTCAATTTTAGTTGAGTATACATGTTGTCCTTGGTTCTTCGATGTTAGAGTATTAAACTTATTTAAATGCTTTTTTGTATGAATCTCTTTAAAAAATGAGGCCACCCATTCATAATTGTTATCTTCCTAATTATAAAATCTATATTTCAATTTTTAATTTATGAATTTTTTGTTTCAACTACTGTGTCTTTTTAAAGAGCAGCTGAAACATGCTTTTATGAAACATTGAGGGTTTGTTTACAAGAAATTGTATGAACATCTAAAATTTTTATTCCTTGAATGAGGTTTGCTAACTTTAGTTGTTTGGTGGCACTAAACCTATCTTATATCTCTCCCCTTGTAGTTATCCAAAAATTTGAGAGATTACAAGGTTCCGCTTTTGCTATTATTAGCGAATGAGTGAAGCAATATGGAACTTTTCAAGGTTAATATGCTACTTTCCATTATAACCCATTCATCTTGTACTCAAAAATAGATAATGTTATTCCACTTTTCCATGTCATTATATTGATTTTTCTCGTACCACATATCCATTGCAGATAATTATGATTCTGGTAGCATTTTATTCATACTTTTTATATTTTATTTTCAGAAAAAGTTCAAATTGTGTGAGAGGAAAGAGATTGTCGCTGAACTAACAGAGCGTGCATCCACCAAAAAGATTACTTCTGGAGATTTTTCAGAATTTTGTCGAACAATTAAGAAGGTATGCTATGGTTTCCATGACGGCAAGTCCACAAGTTAATCCAGTTCTCTCTTGACTTTATGTAGAACATGTTGTTGGTGTTAATATTGTGACCAAGTAATTAGTGTTGCCTGAGCAACATTTTTGAATCTTGCAGGTTACTATAAGAAACCTTTGTAGGGGTCTGAGAACAAGTCCCAAGAGAAAGGACAAAAAAGGGAAAAAAAGAAAAATAGGAAAAAAAGGAAAAATGGGAAAAAAGAAAAAAAGGAAAAATAAAAGAAAAAAGAAGTACGATTACTCAACTAAGCCTGTCGAGCATGAAGATGTTGAGGTGTGAGCTGTTGTTTTCTTTTCCCCTCTGACCGTTTGTATGATGGCTTAATACATTATTAGGGACATCACAATAGATATTTTTGACTAACCGACCCATTTTGTTTACAGCCAAGAGAAAGCAGTTTGGAAGAGATCGAGAGCAGATTAGGAATTCAAGTAGAGACGCTTACTCAACTAACAGAACTTGCATCCTCCAAAAAGATTGCTCTTGGAGATTCTTCAGAAGTTTGTCGAACAATAAAGAAGGTATGCTATGGTTTCCATTACCACATGTCCACAAGTTAATCCAGTTCTCTCTTGACTTATACATCACATATTGTTGTTGTTAATTTCTTGACCAAGTTATTGGTGTTGCCCGAGCAATATTTTTGAATCTTGCAGGCTATATCGCAAATGTAAACATTACTATAGGAAGAAAAAAAGGACAAAAAAAATAAAAAAACCATTGTTGTTGCAGCTGTAGCTATTCAAGCACTGGGCAACCTTTATAGGGGTCTGAGAACACTTCCCAAGGAGGACAAAAAAGGAAAAGAAAACAAAAATAAAAAGGAAAAAAAAGAAAAAAGGGGAAAAACTTGAGAGATATACAAGGTTCTGCTTTAGCTATTATTAGCAATTAGCGAATAGCGAATGATTAAAGCCATATGGTGCTTTTGAAGGTATTATGCTACTTTCCATTATAACTCATTTATCTCATAATCAAAAATATATTAGGTTATTCCACTTTTCGATATCATTATATTGATTTTTCTCGTGCCACATATCCACTGCAGATAATTATAATTCTGGTAGCATTTTATTCATACTGTTTATATTTTATTTTCAAAAAGGTTCAAATGGTGTGAGAGGAAAGAGGTTGTCGCTGAACTAACAGAACTTGCATCCACCAAAAAGATTACTCCTCTAGATTTTTCAGAAGTTTGTCGAACAATAAAGAAGGTATGCTATGGTTTCAATGACCGCAAGTCCACAAGTTAATTCAGTTCTCTCTTGACTCTATGTAGAACATGTTGTTAGTGTTAATATTGTGACCAAGTAATCGGTGTTGCCTTAGCAACATTTTTGAATCTTGCAGGTTACAGATGTAAACATTACGATAGGAAGAAAAAAAGGAAAAAAAAAGCGCTGTTGCAGCTGAAGCTATTCAAGCTCTGGACAACCCTATAGAAGTCTGAGAACACTCCCAAAAAAAGAAGATAAACAGGAAAAAAAAGAAAAGAAAAAAAGGGGAAAAAGGAAAAAAATGGAAAAAAAGAAAAAAGGAATAAAAAAGGAAAAATAGAGAAAAAAGTAGAGATTATCATTCAACTATACCTGTGGAGCTTGAACGAACTGTTGAGGTGCTGTTTTCTTTTCCCCCTCTTACCTTTGGTATGATAGCTGAATGCATTATTATTAGGGACATCACGATAGATATTTTTTACTAACAACCCATTTTTCTTTACAGCCAAGAGAAATGAGTTTGGAAGAGATTGAGAGTAGATTAGGATCTCTTATTCAAGTAGAGACGATTACTCAACTAAAATGTGCGGTGTGGAAAGAGCGGCTTAAAGGTTAGGGTTCAAATTATTACTTGACATTATTTGTGACAGTTAAATATTTAGGTCTATTTATGTGTGTTTTCCCCCTTAAGTTATGGTTTTGCATCGTGGGCTCATTGTATCCCACTTTTTGGGTGTAAACATGTCCCTCAACCGTATGGTTTTACATCGTGGGTTCATTGCATCCCACTTATTGGTTATAAAAATGTCCATCAACCGTATAATTTGCAGCTTACTGGAAACAATGATTGCATGTTTGGTCTCATTCTGAGATTTTAGACACAATATCCTGCATCGTAGAATACATATGTCCTGATAATTCTTATCTAACATATTTGAACAATCTTGGATCCTTTCTTGACTCTTGATCTTCCTTAACTTCGATAGGGTACTTGAATTTCTTCAAGAGCTTCTGGATCTATTGAGAAATGAGGGGCTACACTATCAGAAGCAGAGGCAACCATCTTTCTTCCTTACTTGGTTGAGAAGGTAACTGATGTGATGTGCTTTTCTTTATTGTTATGAGTTTTCTGTCTATAAGTTAATGTCAAATGATTCTGGTTGTTTTGAATTGGATTGAATTTCTTTTTATTTTTTTTCAGAAAGTAATATCTCAAGCAGTATCTAATGTCTTATTATCTTGACTGCAGTCTGGACATAACATTAAAAAGTTCGAGAAAAAATGCGTGAACTGATGAAACAAGTCATCCAAACATATTCTGCTGCAACGACTATTCCTTACATTTTACAGGGTTTGCGTTCTAGGAACAACAGAACGAGGACCGAGTCCGCTGACCATGTTGGAGTCTTATTAGATAACTATGGAGCTGAGGTAACGAGTTAGCCAGCAGCCTTATTTATTCTTCAATGCATAAGTCTAGTGCTTTATTGTTTTTGTGTGCTATATCGTTCCATGTATTCCTGTTGGCAGATAATTAGCCAGTTAAAATCCTTGCAAATAGTCGCAAGTTAACTGCTGAACAACATGGTGACACCCCAAAGCTGTATTAAATAATTTGGCTATAGGTTATAATATTCTTGGTAAGCTTATAACTTACTATTGTTGGGTTGTTCATTTAGACTTTTTATACGATATTCATTGTTTCTTAAGCTATGAAAGTTGTGGCAAGTGAATGCATAGTTAATTACTTTTGTTTTGAACATTTGCCGCCATGAGTGAGGCGCCATGGCGGTGCCATGGCCTTTGTTTTTAGCCCTGAACCCTGCCCAATTAATAAAATAAAATGACAAATTAACTCAAAACTTGAGCTTTTTTTAGAATCAGTTTACAGTCCCTCAAAAACACCCTACTTCGCCATGAGTGTGGCGCCATGGCGCTGCCACCCATAGTGCCCTAGTTTCCCTGCCGCCCCCTGCCTTGGCTGAATGATCTAATGATAATTAAAATTTTATTAATAAATAAGTAATAATAATAATAATTTTAATATAATCAATAATATTAAAATTATTTTAAGATTTTCTTAATGAATTATTAATGAAAAACATAATAATAGTTGTTATAATATTTTTATTATTATAATGCATAATTTTATTATTTAAATTCAGATTTTCTTAATAAGTAAATATATAGCATAATAATAAGAAATAATATAATAATAATTATTATTATAATTATTAATTAGTATTTTGATGTAGTTAGAATGTAATTTAAAATTTCAAATTTTCATTAAAATTTTCTTAATTGGTTATTACTAAATTATAACAAAAACATAAAATAATGATAATTATTATTATTATTATGACGGTTTTATATTTTTGATTATTGAACAAGACATTATATGCAGAGTAATTGCTTATGACATTATGCTTTAGACTGTTTTAATAGCAGATATATTACATTTTTTTATTATTTTCTTATTATTTGAATTGATAAATATGTATGTTCATAGTATTTTATCGACCGCCATATCATGTCATACTGTCGGTTTTTGGGTTGGCCGCCAAACGCCATCCATAAACATTGTTGTTTACTAATTACTAGTATTCTTTATGACAAATTTCTCCTACTTATGCAGAGGATTATGGAATTGGAATACATCATTCGCCGTAAGGATAATCAACATACTCATGCTTAGTGGAAAGAAGCCTATTGCTGCAGAGGTAAGTGCAATGTAAAATATTACTATTACATAACGAGACACATTTGGAGCAAGTATTCTAGACATCTAGCTACTTCACATACATATATAGTTAATCACTATTAACTCTTCCGTTTTACTTGTATGCACATCTCTTTTTAGCCAGCTGCCACTAAGAAAGCCACATCTGGAAAATCTGGTACCAACAAAAAGGGTGATGGAGGATGACAAACAATAAAAATTTCTAAACCTATGGAGCGTGAAGATGTCGAGGTCTGAGCTGCTGTTTACTTTTCCTCTTTTACCTGTTGTATGATGGCTCATCAGGGACACGGCGAACGATATTTTTGACTAACTGTCCTAGTTTTCTTTACAGCCAACAGAAATGAGTTTATAGAGTTTTAGAGCAGATTAGGATCCTTTATCCAAGCAGAGACAATTACCCAACTAAAAGGTGTTGTGTGGAAAGAGCGGCTTGAAGGTTGGGGTTCAAACAACTGCTTGATCTTATTTGTGATAGTTGCATATTTAGGTCATATTTAAAGTGTGTTTTCCCCCTTAAATTATGATTTTGCATCGTACGTTCATTGTATCCCACTTTTTTTGGGTGTAAAACTGTCCCTCAACCATATAATTTGCAGCTTACTGAAAACAATGATTGCATGTTTGGTCTCAACTGAGATTTTGGGAAAAATATCCTGCATCATTGTTAAGAATGGAAACAATGTTATCTAGCTATGATGCAAATGTCTGCTTAGAAAAATAACTCTTAACCTGTGAATTTGTTTTGTAAGTCAGTTGGTGTCTTTTGATCGTTTCATAGATGATCATTTTTCAATATAATTTTATCGTTCTTTTGTTTTTCTTGAGGAAATTTTTCTGGTTAGTTAACGTGCTCCCGTTGAAGAAATTGTTAGTTTTTCTATGTATGGTTTCCTTGTCTAACTAAATATTTTACAGATTTAGCAACTTTAGTATATTGTATTGTTCTGTGTTAGTTATTCTTTCTCCAATATTTAAAAGTTTATGGTGTCAAGAATCTGCTTGTTTTGAATTTTTCTTTGCCATTGACAATGTTATCAAATAGCAGATATGGCGGTGCCATGGCGCTATAGCATGACGTTCGGTGATGGAAACGCCATAGTACCATGGCGCTGCCATAGCGCCGCCATATCTGCCATTTGACAACATTGCGTGTGTACTGCATTTAGGAATGGGGCACTATGCAAGAAACATGGAGATTAGAGTTGTATTTTATGCTTTTTAATTGTTTTAATAGTTTTAGATGTTATATTTTTATTATTTTCTAATTTTTGAATTATATATAAATATATAAGAATTATTTTATTTATTTAATTATTGACCGCCCTATCCTCCATACTAATACGCCATATCCCTGTGGCGGTTTTTAGGCGAACCACCATAAGCCGCCATACGAGATTGATAACATTGGCCATTGTTTAACTTGGATAAATTTATCATGTATATTTGAAGCGTAATCCCCATATCATGCCTTTTTATTTTTAATTTTCTTGATATTCTTTTTATATACTCCAATTGTTTACTGGTCTTTTCTAAAAATGCTAGATAATACTATAGTATACATGTTATCTTTGGTTCTTTGATGTTAAGAGTATTACACTTATTGTATTAATTGCATTGATAAATGATGCCGCCTATTCAAAATTGTTAAAATCTATACTTCAAATTTTAATTTATGAATTTTTTGTTCAGCTATTGTGTCTTTTAAAGAGCAGGTACTTGAAATTTTAACACAAAGTAACTTTGATAAGGTACTTGAAATTATTCCCGAACTTCTGGATATGTTGAGAAATGAGGGCTACACTATGACGGAAGTAGAGGAAACCATCTTTCTTCCTCGCTTGGTTGAGAAGGTAACTGATTTGGTAACTGTCTTTGTGATATGCTTTTATTTGTTGTTAAGAGTTTTTCTGGCTATATATCTTTGGCATGTGATTCTGGCTGTTTTTGAATTGGATTGAATTTCTTTTTTTATTTTAAAATGTAATATCTCAACCAGCATCTCCAAAGTGTTATTAAGCAAAGGAAGTTGTTGTGGAGAGTGAATGCATAGTTATTGCTTTTGTTTTGAACATTGTCTTTCCTGATAATTCTACAAATTATGTAGGTGATGATATTTGGATATATGTCAGGATGCTTACCGAGGCACAATTAAGTATGTTGAACTTGATGTTATTTATGTATACTCTATAATATACTGAAATGATGGAGAGGAATGTCTTTGGACCCAAATCTGTTCCAAATTGTAGTGTGACAAGGCAAGACATTCATTGTAAATTGTTGCTATACTTTATATTTGCATAATATTGAAGGGAAAAATTATTAATGACCTCATTGGTCCTTTCCTTTTTGGTTATGGTAATTAGTTTTTAATGCCCACAGGTCTAATCCATCTGAACAAAGTGGGGGCTTATCAAGACCCGTTGGCATCCCAACATTCAATCGTTATAGACTACCAATGCCGCAGGCTTAGTCTGCTGTTGGGCTAAAATCCATAGAATATGGTTCTTCTGAACAGGGTAGGGGGTAAAGATGAATATTTTTCAATGGAATGCTTTTTCAGAAGATTAGGTATGTCTTTGAAATATCTGCTCAGATTTGTTAATCGATGCATTTGAAAAAAGTTGTCCGAAGAACCAATAGTGTGATAATTTTGTTAATATTAGTTATGGGGAATAAATAGTCTTCGAATCACATTTAATCTATTAGGGACATCTTAACTAACTTAATGTGTAGATAATTCTTTGGATTTTAGTTTGAAAAGTTTGTACAATACTGAGGAAGCAAATAGACTAACATTTTTTTTAAAAGATCTAACAAGATTGCATTACTGAGTGGTTGATGTTGGTCAGTAATATCTTAAAATGTTAAAAATTGTATGTTCACATGATCTCATATGATTATTGGTTTTTCAAAATTGTATTAGCACTTTACTTAATACTTGAATTAGAACTTTTTTATCTACTGTTCTAATTTTTCTTCATAATTTTGTCTACTGATAATATCTCTGATTCTGTTTTGTTTGTCCAATGTCATTTCTACGTTTATTTGGCCAATTATAGCTTTCTCTTGAGAAACTTATTGTTGTTTTTGGCAACAGGCTGATGAAGGCATGAAAGGTGTGCTATGAATTGTCACAAGCAACTGCTGATCCCACGAGTCGCACAATGGGCTGTTAAAATATATCACCGTTTCTTCATTCTAGTTTATCATACCGAGCTACTCCACCTAAAAATCTCTGTGCCATTAATGAAAATATAATAATAATTATAATATTTTTATTATTATTATAATGTATGATTCAGATTTCAAAATAATATAATAATATCAATAATAATAATTATAGTTATTATTAGTATATGAATGTAGTAGAATATAATTCACAATTTCAAATTTTCTTAATTAGTTATTACGTACTAAATTAAAACAAAAACATAAAATAATAATAATTATTATTATGACGATTTTATATTTTGATTATTGAACCAAGACATATTATATAATTGCTTATGACATTATGCTTTCTTTATTGTTTTAATAACCGATACTCTGTATATTTGAAGGTTAGGGTTCAAATTACTGCATGACCTTATTTATGACAGTTGTATATTTAGGTCATATTTATGTGTGTTCATTGTACTCCCCCCTTCCCACCCAAGTTTGTCCCACTTAAGATGTCCCAACTATCTTGCCTCTCACTACTTTATTACACTAAATAATTTTTTCTAAAACTCCGTGCCACCGACATCTTGAGTGGGACGGAGGTAGTATCCCACTTTCTTGGGTGTAAATCTGTCCCTAATTCATATGATTTGCAGCTTACTGAAAAAAATGATTCCGTGTTTGGTCTCAACTGAGATTTTGGACACAATATCATAGAAATTTATTAAGAATTGAAACAGTTGTTGTCTAGCTCTGATGCTTAGCATTCTTGGGACCAATGCATCTGTTTTGTAAGTCACTTGGTGTATTTTGATCATTTCATAGATGACCATTTTTCAATATAATTTAGCATTCTTATGTTTTTCTTGTGGAAATATTTTCTGGTTAGTTAATATGCTCCCGTTGAAGAAATTGTTAGTTTTTCTGTGTGGTTTCCTCGTCTACCTAAATATTTTATAGATTTAGCAACTTTAGTATATGGTATAGTCATGTCTTAGCTATTCTTTCTCCAATATTTACAAGTTTATGGTGTCAAGAATCTGCTTGTTTAAATATTTGTATTGCTTTTAAGATAAACCTTTATCCATTCCTTTGCCATTGTTTAACTTTGATAAATTTATCATGGATATTTGAACTGAAATCGTATATAAGGTGTAGATTAATCTGCATATCATGTAATTTTCTTGATATTCTCTTTCCTTCATATGGTGAATATTTATATACAATCTTTATTTATTGGTCTTTTTTAAAAATGCTAGATAATACTATTATATACATGTTGTCTTTGGTTCTTTGATGTTAGAGTATTGCGCTTACTGAGATGCTTTTGTATGAATTGCATTGACAAATGAGGCCGCCTATTCAAAATTTTTATGTTGCTACTAATAAAATCATATTTGTACTACAATTTTTAATTTATGAATTTTTTGTTTTAGCTTTTGTGTCTTTTTAAGAGCAGGTTGAATCACAAACAGATTTTGATCCATATGATGAGAAAAATGTTTAGGTGCTGCATAAATTTTTTACATAACTTCTTTGTTGTTACCTACTACTTGGACTACTGAACTTAACTTAAGAATGGTCTGTTGAGCAGGTCCTGCAACAACATCAAAGTTTCCTAAAGAGTGTGTTGTGCTTTGCCTTTCAGGTAATAGACTTCTATAGTTTGGTGCAATCATTATCATGAAAATTTATTTGGATTTCTTTGATTGGTTATGTTGTCATTTGTCACAATCCTAACTCTTACACATAGTAATGAGATGCAAATGCTCATATTTATTTCTGATGTTCGTTGAGTTAAAATTAATAAGCTTTTGGTTATTTCTTACATATGCTAGTTTTTACTTGATAGGTATCACTCAAAGAGGAGCTGACATAAAGACTCGTGCTGAGGCCATGAAGTGTCACATCAGAACATTTAAACCCCTCAAAAGTTGTCTTAGTTATTTTTTATTTTTTGCATTTTTGTTTATCGTGTGTGTATAATGTGTGTAGTATGTGCTGCCTAAGTGTAGTGTAACTAGTGTGTTTACAATTTGTAGTGTGTATGTTTTGCTGTAGTGTGTGTGTAACGTAGTGTCTAGATTTTGTGTTTTTGTGTACAATACATGTATCTTGTGTACAATGTGTTATTTGTGTATATTGTGTATGTGTTTGTGTATGTAAACTCTGTGTGTTTTGTGTGTTGTGTATTTAGTCCATTTGTTTTGTGTAGTGTGTGCAGTATGAATTGTGTGTATTTTGTGTATATAATTTGTCTATAGGATGTGTATTATGTGTAATCTATGTAGTGTGTGTATGTGCGGTGCTTGTATTTTGTGCATTGAGCGTGTATTTTGTGTGTCCAGTGCTTTTATTTTGTACATAGTGTGTTTATGTGATGTGTGTATTTTCTGTACATGTATATTTAGTGCTGACTTCAAAGAACAAGATGATGGCATTGAGATGTTGCAGAAGGTTCTTTCAACATAAATTCTAGTTTCTATTGTGTAACTTGAAATTTTCTTTTAACCTTCGGTAAGTTTAAGATATACATGCTCTTCCATCCATGGGAAGGGAGGTGATTGAAGTCTTCGATATACTTTTAAAGTGATTTGTGTTGAGGTTTTGTGAATCCAACACATCATGCTTATTAAAAGGTAAATAAGATTTTATTAATTTGTTAGTTTTTTTTTGTCAGCATGCCGTGTGCTTAGCTGTCTGAATTTATCTAATGATATTATGAAAAAAAATGAGAGTTATCATATTTGTTGAGTATTCTCAAGACACTTGTTATTAGAACATTTATTTATTCAGTTTGTTTGTGGAATTGCTAAAATTACAAATTGTTATTGATTTTCCAATATCTAGCTCTCTAATGATGTTACAGCCAGTGAATATATATGTTCGGATATTCTTATCTATCATATTTAAACTATCTCTCTTGACCTTCTACAACTTTGATAAGGTACTTGAATTTATTCACGAGCTTCTGGATATGTTGACAAATGAGGGCTACACTATGACAGAAGTTGAGGAAACCATCTTTCTTCCTTGCTTGGCTGAGAAGGTAACTGATTTGTTAACTGTCTATGTGATATGTTGTTAATAGTCTTCTGGCTATATGTCTTTGGCATGTGATTTCGGCTGTTTTTGAATTGGATTGAATTTTTTTTTTTAAATGTAATATCTCAACCAGTATCCAAAGTTTTATTAAGCTAAGGAAGTTGTGGTGAGTGAATGCATAGTTATTACTTCTGTTTTGAACATCGTCTTTCCTGATAATTCTGAAAATTATGTAGGTGATGATATTTGGATATATGTCAGGAAGCACCGAGGTATGTTGAACTTCTTGTTATTTATGTATACTCTATAATATACTTAAATGATCGAGAGGAATGACTTTGGACCCAAATCTGTTCCAAATTGTTGTGTGTCAAGGCAAGACATTCATTGTAAATTGTTGCTATAATTTATATTTGCATACTATTAAAGGGAAAAATTATTAATGACCTCATTGTTCCTTTCCTTTTTGGTTATGGTAATTAGTTATTAATGACCTCATTGGCCCATAGGTCTGATCCATCTGAACAAAGTGGGGACATATCAAGACCCGTGGGCATCCCAACATTCAATCGTTACTCAAACTTTTATGTACTGAATTACTGATTGTCTATAATCAACACCACTATCCAAACTGATTTGCTATTTTCCCTTGAACACATCTCTTAATAATTTTTAAGATGTGTTCACTTTCTACTAATTTCTGTTTTTTTTTTAACTCTCAGGGAGAACTATGGTGTTTCTGAAATCCACACAGATAGACTACCAATGCCACAGACTTAGTCTGGTGTTGGGCTCAGACTGGAATGAAGCTTTAAAAATCATAGAATAGGTTCTCCTGAACAGGGTAAGGGGTAATGATGAGGAATATTTTTCAATGGAATGCTTTTTCGGAAGATTAGGTATGTCTTTGAAATATCTACTCAGAATTGTTAATCGATACATTTGAAAAAAGTTGTCCAAAGAACCAAATAGTGTGATAATTTTTTAATATTAGTTATTGGGAATCAAGAGTCTTCGAATCACATTTAATCTATTAGGGACATCTTAACTAACTTACTACGTAGATAATTCTTTGGATTTTAGTTTGAAAAGTTTGTACAATACTGAGGAAGCAAATAGATTGACATTTTTTTTTAAAAGATCTAACAAGATTGCATTACTGAGTCGTTGATGTTGGTCGGTAATATCTTAAAATGTTAAAAATTGTATGTTCACATGATCTCATATAATTATTAGTTTTTCAAAATTGTATTAGCACTTTTCTTATTGCTTGAATTAGAACTTTGTTTATCCACTGTTCTAATTTTTCTTAATAATTTTGTGTACTGATTGCATCTCCAATTCTGTTTTGTTTGTCCAATGTCATTTCTACGTTTATTTGGGCAATTATAGCTTTCTCTTGAGACTACTTGGACTACTGAACTTAACCTAAGAATGGTCTGTTGAGAAGGTCCTGCAACAAGTTATTTATTTGCATTTCTTTGATTAGCTATGTAGTTATTTGTCACAATTGTAACTCTTACACGTAGTTATGAGATGCAAATGCTCATATTTTTTCCTGATGTTTTTCTGATATTCGTTGAGTTAAAATTAATAAGCTTTTGGTTATTTCTTACGTATGCTAATTTTTACTTGATAGGTATCACTCAAAGAGGAGCCGACATAAAGACTCGTGCTCAGGCCATGAAGTGTGTTTAACATCAAACATCTAAACCCCTCAAAAGTTGTCTTATTATTTTTTTTTGCATTTTCGTTTATCGTGTGCATAATGAGTGTAGTATGTGCCACCTAAGTGTAGTGTATCTAGTGTGTTTATAGTTCGTGGAGGGTGTATATTTTTGTATAGTGCGTATGTGTGTACAGTGTTTGTAGTGTGTATGTTGTAGTGTGATTGTATAGTGTGTGTAACATAGTGTCTGGATTTTGTGATTGTATGTGTATGTGTATGTGTATGTGTATGTGTATGTGTATGTGTATGTGTATGTGTATGTGCGTAAACTGTGTTTTTTGTCTATTGTGTATTTAGTCACGTTTGTTTTATGTAGTGTATGCAATATGAATTGTATGTATTTTGTGTATATATTTTGTCTATAGCGTGTGTATTATGTGTAATATATGTAGTGTGTGTATGTGCGGTGTAGTGTATGCAATATGAATTGTATGTATTTTGTGTATATATTTTGTCTATAGCGTGTGTATTATGTGTAATATATGTAGTGTGTGTATGTGCGGTGCTTGTATTTTGTCTGTCCAGTGCTTTTATTTTGTGTATAGTGTGTTTATGTGATATATGTGTATTTTCTGTACATGTATTTTGTGTCCAATGTATAATGTGCATTTATGCGTAATTTATGTAGTGTGTGTATGTGCGGTGCTTGTATTTTGTGTGTAGAGCGTGTATTTTGTGTCCTATGTATAATGTGCAGTTTCTATATAATGTAGTGTGTGTATTTTGTTTATAATCTGTGTAATTTTAGGGTTCTGTCTGTTTTGTGTAGTGTATTTAGTCTTTTTGTTTTGTGAACATTGCGTATAGCATGTGTCCAATGTGTGTTTATTGTGGGTGCTTTGTTTGTATTTTTTGTATATGTGTATTTTATGTATGTAGCTGTCTGTATGTATAGTTCTGTATGTATAGTGTCTAGTATATGTATTTGGTTTATAGTGTGTGTAATGTGTGTATTTTGTATATAATGTAATTAATCTATCTAGTTTGTGCATAGTTGCAATGCATTGTGTGTTGTGTGTTTGTAGTGCATCTAGTTTGTTTATAGAGTGTTTCATTTGTAATTTGTGTGTAGTATTTGTTTGTATTTTGTGTATTTTCAGTACATGTATATTTATTATATATTGTGTGTTTTTGCATGTACTATGTTTTTTTGTAGTGTATGGTGTATTTAGTCTTTTTGTTGTGTTTATATTGTGTGGTGTGTTTTGTTCGCGTACGTGTATGTAAACTGTGTGTATTGTGTATTGTGTATTGTGTATTGTGTATTGTGTATTGTGTATTTAGTGCATTTATTTTATGTATAGTATGTGTAGTATGTATTGTGTATTCTATGTATATACTTTATTATTTGTAGTTTATGTAATGTGTATTTTGTGTATGTATGTGATGTGCTTGTATTGTGTATAGAATGTGAATTTCGTGTATTAGTGTGCGTCCAGTGCATGTATTTTGTGCAGTGTGTTATTGTGTGTGATGTGTGTGTTTTTTGTAGCATATATGTGTTTTTTTTTGTATGTTGCTTTCTGTATGTATATCTAGTGTGTATTTTGTATATAGTGTATATTTGGTTTAAAATATGTGTAATGTGGGTATCTTATGTATAGTTTCTGTAATGTGTATTTTATGTATAATTTGTGTATAATTTGTGTATTTTGTGCAGTGTGTGTTTTTTGTATTGTTTGATTAGTATATTTGACTGCAATGTATTGTATGTATAGCGTGCGTGTAGTGTGTCTGTTTTGTGTATAGTGTATTTAGTTTTTTTATTTTGTATTTATTAGGTATAGCGTGTGTCCATGTGTTTATAGTGTGTACTATGTTTGTAATTTGTGTGTAGTGTTTCTTTATATTTTGTGCAACGTATATAGTGTGTATTTTGTGATGTGGGTGTGTGTTTGTAATGCTTGTATGTATTATATGTGTATGTATTGTAGTGTAATTACAGTGCATGTATTTTGTTTATAGAGTGTGTTTCATGTGAAATTTGTGTGTAGTGTTTGTTGGTTTGTATTTGTGTGTGCAGTGTGTAGTGTGTGAATGTGTTTTTGCAATGCATTTATTGTGTAATATTATTAGTGTGCAGTGTGTATTTTTTTATAGTGTACGAGTTTAGTGTTAGTCTGTATTATTTATTTTGTAGTGAGTGTGCAGCGCATTATTTGTATTTTGTATTTTGTATTTTGTATTTTGTATTTTGTATTTTGTATTTACGGTGCATGTATTTTGTTTATAGGTTGTGTAACTAAGTGGGCAGTGTATTTGCAGTACATGTATTTCTGTGCATATGTATGTGCAGTGTGTATTTTCTATATGTGAGTTTATATTCTATAATGTGTGTTTTATGTAGTGTGTGTATTGTGTCCTTCTGTAGTGTGTGTAGCGCATAGTCTATGTTTTGCGTTTACAGTGCATGTATTTTTTTGTAGGTTGTGTAAGTGTCTGTGCAGTGTAGTGCATGTATTCTGCGTATATATTTTCCTTACGTACATATTTTTTCTATATAGTATGTTTTTGTTATAATGTATGTGGTGTGAGTAGTATGTGTATTGTGTGTATTGTATTCAATATATGTATTTTTAGCACATGGTGTGTATTTGAGTAATATTGTGTAGCTTTGCTTTGTGTATTATGTGCAATCTATGTTGTGTGTGTATATGAATGTGATTGTATTTTGTGTATAGAGCGTGTACTTTGTGTATGGTGTTTATAGTGTGTATTTTTGTACATGTATATTTAGTGTATAGTTTGTGTATATTGTGAATAGGGTGTGCATTTTGTGCATAGTCTGAGTAAATATGTGTTTTGTTGTATTGTTTGACTAGTATATTTGGTTGGAATGTATTGTATGTATAGTGTGCATGAAGTGTGTGTATTTTGTTTGTGTGTAGCATGTGTATTTTGTGTAGTGTGTGTTTCGTGTATAGATAGTTTAATCTGATTGGTTTGTGTGTAGTAATGTATGTGTGTAGTGTGTAGTGTGTAGTGTGTAGTGTGTTTTGCAGTGCATATATTTTATTTATAGTGCGTGTTTCATTAGTAATTTGTGTATAGTGTGCGTATTATGTGCAATGTATATGTATATGTACTTTAGGTATAGTGTGTGTATTATGTGCAATCTATGGTGTGTGTATTTTGTGTTGTGTGTATATAAATGTGCTTGTATTTTATGTAGAGCGTGTACTTTGTGTATGGTGCTTATAGTGTATTTTTGTACATCTATATTTAGTGTATAGTTTGTGTATATTGTGAATAGTCTATGTATTTTGTGCATAGTTTGAGTAAATTATGTGTTTAGTTGTATTGTTTGACTAGTATATTTGGTTGGAATGTATTGAATGTATAGTGTGCGTGAAGTGTGTATTTTGTGTATAGTGTGTGTAGTGTGTATAGATAGTTTAATCTGTTTGGTTTGTGTGTAGTAATGTATGCGTGTAGTGTGTTTTGCAGTGCATATATTTTGTTTATAGTGTGCGTTTCATTAGTATTTTGTGTATAGTGTGCGTATTATGTGCAATGTATATGTATATGTACTTTAGGTATAGTGTGTATTATGTGCAATCTATGGTGTGTGTATTTTGTGTTGTGTGTGTATATAAATGTGCTTGTATTTTGTGTAAAGAGCGTGTACTTTGTGAATGGTGCTTATAGTGTATTTTTGTACATCTATATTTAGTGTATAGTTTGTGTATATTGTGAATAGTCTGTGTATTTTTTGCATAGTATGAGTAAATTATGTGTTTAGTTGTATTGTTTGACTAGTATATTTGGTTGGAATGTATTGAAGGTATAGTGTGCGTGAAGTGTGTATTTTGTTTATAGTGTGTGTAGCGTGTATAGATAGTTTAATCTGTTTGGTTTGTGTGTAGTAATGTATGTGTGTAGTGTGTTTTGCAGTGCATATATTTTGTTTATAGTGCATGTTTCATTAGTAATTTGTGTATAGTGTGCGTATTATGTGCAATGTATATGTATATGTATATGTACTTTAGGTATAGTGTGTGTATTTTGTGTTGTGTGTGCTTGTATTTTGTGTATAGAGCGTGTACTTTGTGTATGGTGCTTATAGTGTATTTTTGTACATCTATATTTAGTGTATAGTTTGTGTATATTGTGAATAGTCTGTGTATTTTGTGCATAGTATGAGTAAATTATGTGTTTAATTGTATTGTTTGACTAGTATATTTGGTTGGAATGTATTGAATGTATAGTGTGCGTGAAGTGTGTATTTTGTTAATAGTGTGTGTAGCGTGTATAGATAGTTTAATCTGTTTGGTTTGTGTGTAGTAATGTATGTGTGCATATATTTTGTTTATTGAGCCGTGTTTCATTAGTAATTTGTGTATAGTGTGCGTATTATGTGCAATGTATATGTATATGTTCTTTAGGTATAGTGTGTGTATTATGTGCAATCTATGGTGTGTGTATTTTGTGTTGTGTGTATATAAATGTGCTTGTATTTTGTGTATAGAGCGTGTACTTTGTGTATGGTGCTTATAGTGTATTTTTGTACATCTATATTTAGTGTATAGTTTGTGTATATTGTGCATAGTATGAGTAAATTATGTGTTTTGTTGTATTGTTTGACTAGTATATTTGGTTGGAATGTATTGAATGTATAGTGTGCGTGAAGTGTGTATTTTGTTTATAGTGTGTGTAGCGTGTATAGATAGTTTAATCTGTTTGGTTTGTGTGTAGTAATGTATGTGTGTAGTGTGTTTTGCAGTGCATATATTTTGTTTATAGTGCGTGTTTCATTAGGAATTTGTGTATAGTGTGCGTATTATGTGCAATGTATATGCATATGTACTTTAGGTATAGTGTGTGTATTTTATGTTGTGTGTGTACATAAATGTGCTTGTATTTTGTGTATAGTGTGTGTATTATGTGCTATCTATGGTGTGTGTATTTTGTGTTGTGTGTGTATATAAATGTGCTTGTATTTTGTTTATAGAGCGTGTACTTTGTGAATGGTGCTTATAGTGTATTTTTGTACATCTATATTTAGTGTATAGTTTGTGTATATTGTCAATAGTTTGTGTATTTTGTGCATAGTATGTGTAAATTATGTGTTTAGTTGTATTGTTTGACTAGTATATTTGGTTCGAATGTATTGAATGTATAGTGTGCGTGAAGTGTGTATTTTGTTTATAGTGTGTGTAGCGTGTATAGATAGTTTAATCTGTTTGGTTTGTGTGTAGTAATGTATGTGTGTAGTGTGTTTTGCAGTGCATATATTTTGTTTATAGTGCGTGTTTCATTAGTAATTTGTGTATAGTGTGCGTATTATGTGCAATGTATATGTATATGTACTTTAGGTATAGTGCGTGTATTTTGTGTTGTGTGTGTACATAAACGCGCTTGTATTTTGTGTATAGAGCGTGTACTTTGTGTATGGTGCTTATAGTGTATTTTTGTACTTCTATATTTAGTGTATTTAGTGTATAGTTTGTGTATATTGTGAATAGTCTGTGTATTTTGTGCATAGTATGAGTAAATTATGTGTTTAATTGTATTGTTTGACTAGTATATTTGGTTGGAATGTATTGAATGTATAGTGTGCGTGAAGTGTGTATTTTGTTAATAGTGTGTGTAGCGTGTATAGATAGTTTAATCTGTTTGGTTTGTGTGTAGTAATGTATGTGTGCATATATTTTGTTTATTGAGCCGTGTTTCATTAGTAATTTGTGTATAGTGTGCGTATTATGTGCAATGTATATGTATATGTTCTTTAGGTATAGTGTGTGTATTATGTGCAATCTATGGTGTGTGTATTTTGTGTTGTGTGTATATAAATGTGCTTGTATTTTGTGTATAGAGCGTGTACTTTGTGTATGGTGCTTATAGTGTATTTTTGTACATCTATATTTAGTGTATAGTTTGTGTATATTGTGCATAGTATGAGTAAATTATGTGTTTTGTTGTATTGTTTGACTAGTATATTTGGTTGGAATGTATTGAATGTATAGTGTGCGTGAAGTGTGTATTTTGTTTATAGTGTGTGTAGCGTGTATAGATAGTTTAATCTGTTTGGTTTGTGTGTAGTAATGTATGTGTGTAGTGTGTTTTGCAGTGCATATATTTTGTTTATAGTGCATGTTTCATTAGTAATTTGTGTATAGTGTGCGTATTATGTGCAATGTATATGCATATGTACTTTAGGTATAGTGTGTGTATTTTGTGTTGTGTGTGCTTGTATTTTGTGTATAGAGCGTGTACTTTGTGTATGGTGCTTATAGTGTATTTTTGTACATCTATATTTAGTGTATAGTTTGTGTATATTGTGAATAGTCTGTGTATTTTGTGCATAGTATGAGTAAATTATGTGTTTAGTTGTATTGTTTGACTAGTATATTTGGTTGGAATGTATTGAATGCATAGTGTGCGTGAAGTGTGTATTTTGTTAATAGTGTGTGTAGTGTGTATAGATAGTTTAATCTGTTTGGTTTGTGTGTAGTAATGTATGCGTGTAGTGTGTTTTGCAATGCATATATTTTGTTTATTGTGCGTGTTTCATTAGTATTTTGTGTATAGTGTGCGTATTATGTGCAATGTATATGTATATGTACTTTAGGTATAGTGTGTATTATGTGCAATCTATGGTGTGTGTATTTTGTGTTGTGTGTGTATATAAATGTGCTTGTATTTTGTTTATAGAGCGTGTACTTTGTGAATGGTGCTTATAGTGTATTTTTGTACATCTATATTTAGTGTATAGTTTGTGTATATTGTCAATAGTTTGTGTATTTTGTGCATAGTATGTGTAAATTATGTGTTTAGTTGTATTGTTTGACTAGTATATTTGGTTCGAATGTATTGAATGTATAGTGTGCGTGAAGTGTGTATTTTGTTTATAGTGTGTGTAGCGTGTATAGATAGTTTAATCTGTTTGGTTTGTGTGTAGTAATGTATGTGTGTAGTGTGTTTTGCAGTGCATATATTTTGTTTATAGTGCGTGTTTCATTAGTAATTTGTGTATAGTGTGCGTATTATGTGCAATGTATATGTATATGTACTTTAGGTATAGTGCGTGTATTTTGTGTTGTGTGTGTACATAAACGCGCTTGTATTTTATGTATAGAGCGTGTACTTTGTGTATGGTGCTTATAGTGTATTTTTGTACTTCTATATTTAGTGTATTTAGTGTATAGTTTGTGTATATTGTGAATAGTCTGTGTATTTTGTGCATAGTATGAGTAAATTATGTGTTTAATTGTATTGTTTGACTAGTATATTTGGTTGGAATGTATTGAATGTATAGTGTGCGTGAAGTGTGTATTTTGTTAATAGTGTGTGTAGCGTGTATAGATAGTTTAATCTGTTTGGTTTGTGTGTAGTAATGTATGTGTGCATATATTTTGTTTATTGAGCCGTGTTTCATTAGTAATTTGTGTATAGTGTGCGTATTATGTGCAATGTATATGTATATGTTCTTTAGGTATAGTGTGTGTATTATGTGCAATCTATGGTGTGTGTATTTTGTGTTGTGTGTATATAAATGTGCTTGTATTTTGTGTATAGAGCGTGTACTTTGTGTATGGTGCTTATAGTGTATTTTTGTACATCTATATTTAGTGTATAGTTTGTGTATATTGTGCATAGTATGAGTAAATTATGTGTTTTGTTGTATTGTTTGACTAGTATATTTGGTTGGAATGTATTGAATGTATAGTGTGCGTGAAGTGTGTATTTTGTTTATAGTGTGTGTAGCGTGTATAGATAGTTTAATCTGTTTGGTTTGTGTGTAGTAATGTATGTGTGTAGTGTGTTTTGCAGTGCATATATTTTGTTTATAGTGCGTGTTTCATTAGGAATTTGTGTATAGTGTGCGTATTATGTGCAATGTATATGCATATGTACTTTAGGTATAGTGTGTGTATTTTATGTTGTGTGTGTACATAAATGTGCTTGTATTTTGTGTATAGTGTGTGTATTATGTGCTATCTATGGTGTGTGTATTTTGTGTTGTGTGTGTATATAAATGTGCTTGTATTTTGTTTATAGAGCGTGTACTTTGTGAATGGTGCTTATAGTGTATTTTTGTACATCTATATTTAGTGTATAGTTTGTGTATATTGTCAATAGTTTGTGTATTTTGTGCATAGTATGTGTAAATTATGTGTTTAATTGTATTGTTTGACTAGTATATTTGGTTGGAATGTATTGAATGTATAGTGTGCGTGAAGTGTGTATTTTGTTAATAGTGTGTGTAGCGTGTATAGATAGTTTAATCTGTTTGGTTTGTGTGTAGTAATGTATGTGTGCATATATTTTGTTTATTGAGCCGTGTTTCATTAGTAATTTGTGTATAGTGTGCGTATTATGTGCAATGTATATGTATATGTTCTTTAGGTATAGTGTGTGTATTATGTGCAATCTATGGTGTGTGTATTTTGTGTTGTGTGTATATAAATGTGCTTGTATTTTGTGTATAGAGCGTGTACTTTGTGTATGGTGCTTATAGTGTATTTTTGTACATCTATATTTAGTGTATAGTTTGTGTATATTGTGCATAGTATGAGTAAATTATGTGTTTTGTTGTATTGTTTGACTAGTATATTTGGTTGGAATGTATTGAATGTATAGTGTGCGTGAAGTGTGTATTTTGTTTATAGTGTGTGTAGCGTGTATAGATAGTTTAATCTGTTTGGTTTGTGTGTAGTAATGTATGTGTGTAGTGTGTTTTGCAGTGCATATATTTTGTTTATAGTGCGTGTTTCATTAGGAATTTGTGTATAGTGTGCGTATTATGTGCAATGTATATGCATATGTACTTTAGGTATAGTGTGTGTATTTTATGTTGTGTGTGTACATAAATGTGATTGTATTTTGTGTATAGTGTGTGTATTATGTGCTATCTATGGTGTGTGTATTTTGTGTTGTGTGTGTATATAAATGTGCTTGTATTTTGTTTATAGAGCGTGTACTTTGTGAATGGTGCTTATAGTGTATTTTTGTACATCTATATTTAGTGTATAGTTTGTGTATATTGTCAATAGTTTGTGTATTTTGTGCATAGTATGTGTAAATTATGTGTTTAGTTGTATTGTTTGACTAGTATATTTGGTTCGAATGTATTGAATGTATAGTGTGCGTGAAGTGTGTATTTTGTTTATAGTGTGTAGCGTGTATAGATAGTTTAATCTGTTTGGTTTGTGTGTAGTAATGTATGTGTGTAGTGTGTTTTGCAGTGAATATATTTTGTTTATAGTGCGTGTTTCATTAGTAATTTGTGTATAGTGTGCGTATTATGTGCAATGTATATGTATATGTACTTTAGGTATAGTGCGTGTATTTTGTGTTGTGTGTGTACATAAATGTGCTTGTATTTTGTGTATAGAGCGTGTACTTTGTGTATGGTGCTTATAGTGTATTTTTGTACTTCTATATTTAGTGTATTTAGTGTAGAGTTTGTGTATATTGTGAATAGTCTGTGTATTTTGTGCATAGTATGAGTAAATTATGTGTTTAATTGTATTGTTTGACTAGTATATTTGGTTGGAATGTATTGAATGCATAGTGTGCGTGAAGTGTGTATTTTGTTAATAGTGTGTGTAGCGTGTATAGATAGTTTAATCTGTTTGGTTTGTGTGTAGTAATGTATGTGTGCATATATTTTGTTTATTGTGCGTGTTTCATTAGTAATTTGTGTATAGTGTGCGTATTATGTGCAATGTATATGTATATGTTCTTTAGGTATAGTGTGTGTATTATGTGCAATCTATGGTGTGTGTATTTTGTGTTGTGTGTATATAAATGTGCTTGTATTTTGTGTATAGAGCGTGTACTTTGTGTATGGTGCTTATAGTGTATTTTTGTACATCTATATTTAGTGTATAGTTTGTGTATATTGTGCATAGTATGAGTAAATTATGTGTTTTGTTGTATTGTTTGACTAGTATATTTGGTTGGAATGTATTGAATGTATAGTGTGCATGAAGTGTGTATTTTGTTTATAGTGTGTGTAGCGTGTATAGATAGTTTAATCTGTTTGGTTTGTGTGTAGTAATGTATGTGTGTAGTGTGTTTTGCAGTGCATATATTTTGTTTATAGTGCGTGTTTCATTAGGAATTTGTGTATAGTGTGCGTATTATGTGCAATGTATATGCATATGTACTTTAGGTATAGTGTGTGTATTTTATGTTGTGTGTGTACATAAATGTGCTTGTATTTTGTGTATAGTGTGTGTATTATGTGCTATCTATGGTGTGTGTATTTTGTGTTGTGTGTGTATATAAATGTGCTTGTATTTTGTTTATAGAGCGTGTACTTTGTGAATGGTGCTTATAGTGTATTTTTGTACATCTATATTTAGTGTATAGTTTGTGTATATTGTCAATAGTTTGTGTATTTTGTGCATAGTATGTGTAAATTATGTGTTTAGTTGTATTGTTTGACTAGTATATTTGGTTCGAATGTATTGAATGTATAGTGTGCGTGAAGTGTGTATTTTGTTTATAGTGTGTAGCGTGTATAGATAGTTTAATCTGTTTGGTTTGTGTGTAGTAATGTATGTGTGTAGTGTGTTTTGCAGTGAATATATTTTGTTTATAGTGCGTGTTTCATTAGTAATTTGTGTATAGTGTGCGTATTATGTGCAATGTATATGTATATGTACTTTAGGTATAGTGCGTGTATTTTGTGTTGTGTGTGTACATAAATGCGCTTGTATTATGTGTATAGAGCGTGTACTTTGTGTATGGTGCTTATAGTGTATTTTTGTACTTCTATATTTAGTGTATTTAGTGTAGAGTTTGTGTATATTGTGAATAGTCTGTGTATTTTGTGCATAGTATGAGTAAATTATGTGTTTAATTGTATTGTTTGACTAGTATATTTGGTTGGAATGTATTGAATGCATAGTGTGCGTGAAGTGTGTATTTTGTTAATAGTGTGTGTAGCGTGTATAGATAGTTTAATCTGTTTGGTTTGTGTGTAGTAATGTATGTGTGCATATATTTTGTTTATTGTGCGTGTTTCATTAGTAATTTGTGTATAGTGTACGTATTATGTGCAATGTATATGTATATGTTCTTTAGGTATAGTGTGTGTATTATGTGCAATCTATGGTGTGTGTATTTTGTGTTGTGTGTATATAAATGTGCTTGTATTTTGTGTATAGAGCGTGTACTTTGTGTATGGTGCTTATAGTGTATTTTTGTACATCTATATTTAGTGTATAGTTTGTGTATATTGTGCATAGTATGAGTAAATTATGTGTTTTGTTGTATTGTTTGACTAGTATATTTGGTTGGAATGTATTGAATGTATAGTGTGCGTGAAGTGTGTATTTTGTTTATAGTGTGTGTAGCGTGTATAGATAGTTTAATCTGTTTGGTTTGTGTGTAGTAATGTATGTGTGTAGTGTGTTTTGCAGTGCATATATTTTGTTTATAGTGCGTGTTTCATTAGGAATTTGTGTATAGTGTGCGTATTATGTGCAATGTATATGCATATGTACTTTAGGTATAGTGTGTGTATTTTATGTTGTGTGTGTACATAAATGTGCTTGTATTTTGTGTATAGTGTGTGTATTATGTGCTATCTATGGTGTGTGTATTTTGTGTTGTGTGTGTATATAAATGTGCTTGTATTTTGTTTATAGAGCGTGTACTTTGTGAATGGTGCTTATAGTGTATTTTTGTACATCTATATTTAGTGTATAGTTTGTGTATATTGTCAATAGTTTGTGTATTTTGTGCATAGTATGTGTAAATTATGTGTTTAGTTGTATTGTTTGACTAGTATATTTGGTTCGAATGTATTGAATGTATAGTGTGCGTGAAGTGTGTATTTTGTTTATAGTGTGTAGCGTGTATAGATAGTTTAATCTGTTTGGTTTGTGTGTAGTAATGTATGTGTGTAGTGTGTTTTGCAGTGAATATATTTTGTTTATAGTGCGTGTTTCATTAGTAATTTGTGTATAGTGTGCGTATTATGTGCTATGTATATGTATATGTACTTTAGGTATAGTGCGTGTATTTTGTGTTGTGTGTGTACATAAATGCGCTTGTATTTTGTGTATAGAGCGTGTACTTTGTGTATGGTGCTTATAGTGTATTTTTGTACTTCTATATTTAGTGTATTTAGTGTAGAGTTTGTGTATATTGTGAATAGTCTGTGTATTTTGTGCATAGTATGAGTAAATTATGTGTTTAATTGTATTGTTTGACTAGTATATTTGGTTGGAATGTATTGAATGCATAGTGTGCGTGAAGTGTGTATTTTGTTAATAGTGTGTGTAGCGTGTATAGATAGTTTAATCTGTTTGGTTTGTGTGTAGTAATGTATGTGTGCATATATTTTGTTTATTGTGCGTGTTTCATTAGTAATTTGTGTATAGTGTGCGTATTATGTGCAATGTATATGTATATGTTCTTTAGGTATAGTGTGTGTATTATGTGCAATCTATGGTGTGTGTATTTTGTGTTGTGTGTATATAAATGTGCTTGTATTTTGTGTATAGAGCGTGTACTTTGTGTATGGTGCTTATAGTGTATTTTTGTACATCTATATTTAGTGTATAGTTTGTGTATATTGTGCATAGTATGAGTAAATTATGTGTTTTGTTGTATTGTTTGACTAGTATATTTGGTTGGAATGTATTGAATGTATAGTGTGCGTGAAGTGTGTATTTTGTTTATAGTGTGTGTAGCGTGTATAGATAGTTTAATCTGTTTGGTTTGTGTGTAGTAATGTATGTGTGTAGTGTGTTTTGCAGTGCATATATTTTGTTTATAGTGCGTGTTTCATTAGGAATTTGTGTATAGTGTGCGTATTATGTGCAATGTATATGCATATGTACTTTAGGTATAGTGTGTGTATTTTATGTTGTGTGTGTACATAAATGTGCTTGTATTTTGTGTATAGTGTGTGTATTATGTGCTATCTATGGTGTGTGTATTTTGTGTTGTGTGTGTATATAAATGTGCTTGTATTTTGTTTATAGAGCGTGTACTTTGTGAATGGTGCTTATAGTGTATTTTTGTACATCTATATTTAGTGTATAGTTTGTGTATATTGTCAATAGTTTGTGTATTTTGTGCATAGTATGTGTAAATTATGTGTTTAGTTGTATTGTTTGACTAGTATATTTGGTTCGAATGTATTGAATGTATAGTGTGCGTGAAGTGTGTATTTTGTTTATAGTGTGTAGCGTGTATAGATAGTTTAATCTGTTTGGTTTGTGTGTAGTAATGTATGTGTGTAGTGTGTTTTGCAGTGAATATATTTTGTTTATAGTGCGTGTTTCATTAGTAATTTGTGTATAGTGTGCGTATTATGTGCTATGTATATGTATATGTACTTTAGGTATAGTGCGTGTATTTTGTGTTGTGTGTGTACATAAATGCGCTTGTATTTTGTGTATAGAGCGTGTACTTTGTGTATGGTGCTTATAGTGTATTTTTGTACTTCTATATTTAGTGTATTTAGTGTAGAGTTTGTGTATATTGTGAATAGTCTGTGTATTTTGTGCATAGTATGAGTAAATTATGTGTTTAATTGTATTGTTTGACTAGTATATTTGGTTGGAATGTATTGAATGCATAGTGTGCGTGAAGTGTGTATTTTGTTAATAGTGTGTGTAGCGTGTATAGATAGTTTAATCTGTTTGGTTTGTGTGTAGTAATGTATGTGTGCATATATTTTGTTTATTGTGCGTGTTTCATTAGTAATTTGTGTATAGTGTGCGTATTATGTGCAATGTATATGTATATGTTCTTTAGGTATAGTGTGTGTATTATGTGCAATCTATGGTGTGTGTATTTTGTGTTGTGTGTATATAAATGTGCTTGTATTTTGTGTATAGAGCGTGTACTTTGTGTATGGTGATTATAGTGTATTTTTGTACATCTATATTTAGTGTATTGTTTGTGTATATTGTGCATAGTATGAGTAAATTATGTGTTTTGTTGTATTGTTTGACTAGTATATTTGGTTGGAATGTATTGAATGTATAGTGTGCGTGAAGTGTGTATTTTGTTTATAGTGTGTGTAGCGTGTATAGATAGTTTAATCTGTTTGGTTTGTGTGTAGTAATGTATGTGTGTAGTGTGTTTTGCAGTGCATATATTTTGTTTATAGTGCGTGTTTCATTAGTAATTTGTGTATAGTGTGCGTATTATGTGCAATGTATATGCATATGTACTTTAGGTATAGTGTGTGTATTTTATGTTGTGTGTGTACATAAATGTGCTTGTATTTTGTGTATAGTGTGTGTATTATGTGCAATCTATGGTGTGTGTATTTTGTGCTGTGTGTGTATATAAATGTGCTTGTATTTTGTGTATAGAGCGTGTACTTTGTGTATGGTGCTTATAGTGTATTTTTGTACATCTATATTTAGTGTATAGTTTGTGTATATTGTTAATAGTCTGTGTATTTTGTGCATAGTATGAGTAAATTATGTGTTTAGTTGTATTGTTTGACTAGTATATTTGGTTGGAATGTATTGAATGTATAGTGTGCGTGAAGTGTGTATTTTGTTTATAGTGTGTGTAGCGTGTATAGATAGTTTAATCTGTTTGGTTTGTGTGTAGTAATGTATGTGTGTAGTGTGTTTTGTAGTGCATATATTTTGTTTATAGTGCGTGTTTCATTAGTAATTTGTGTATAGTGTGCGTATTATGTGCAATGTATATGCATATGTACTTTAGGTATAGTGTGTGTATTTTATGTTGTGTGAGTACATAAATGTGCTTGTATTTTGTGTATAGTGTGTGTATTATGTGCAATCTATGGTGTGTGTATTTTGTGTTGTGTGTGTATATAAATGTGCTTGTATTTTGTGTATAGAGCGTGTACTTTGTGTATGGTGCTTATAGTGTATTTTTGTACATCTATATTTAGTGTATAGTTTGTGTATATTGTTAATAGTCTGTGTATTTTGTGCATAGTATGAGTAAATTATGTGTTTAGTTGTATTGTTTGACTAGTATATTTGGTTGGAATGTATTGAATGTATAGTGTGCGTGAAGTGTGTATTTTGTTAATAGTGTGTGTAGCGTGTATAGATAGTTTAATCTGTTTGGTTTGTGTGTAGTAATGTATGTGTGTAGTGTGTTTTGCAGTGCATATATTTTGTTTATAGTGCGTGTTTCATTAGTAATTTGTGTATAGTGTGCTTATTATGTGCAATGTATATGCATATGTACTTTAGGTATAGTGTGTATTTTATGTTGTGTGTGTACATAAATGTGCTTGTATTTTGGGTATAGAGTGTGTACTTTGTGTGTACATAAATGTGCTTGTATTTTGTGTATAGTGTATTTTTGTACATCTATATTTAGTGTATAGTTTGTGTATATTGTGAATAGTCTGTGTATTTTGTGCATAGTATGAGTAAAATATGTGTTTAGTTGTATTGTTTGACTAGTATATTTGGTTGGAATGTATTGTATGTATAGTGTGCGTGAAGTGTGTATTTTGTTTATAGTGTGTGTAGCGTGTGTATTTTGTGTATAGTGTGTGTTTCGTGTATAGATAGTTTAATCTGTTTGGTTTGTGTGTAGTTGTAATGTATGTGTGTAGTGTATTTTGCAGTGCATATATTTTGCTTATAGTGTGTTTCATTACTAATTTGTGTATAGTGTGTGTATTTTGTGCAATGTATATAGTGTGTATGTTTGTTTGCAATGTATGTATATGTACTTTAGGTATAGTGTGTGTATTATGTGCAATCTATGGTGTGTGTATTTTGTGTAGTGTGTTTATAGTACTTGATATTTGTATTTTTTGTACATGTATTTAGTGTATAGTTTTGTATACTGTGAGTAGTGTGTGTATAATGTGTATAATTTATGTATTTTGTTCACGGTGTGTAAGGTACGTGTTTTGTGTATTGTTTGACTAGTATATTAGGCTGGAATGCATTGTAAGTATAGTGTGCTTGAAGTGTGTATATTTTGTTTATATAGTTAAAGTGTCTTTTGTGTACGAAAAGAAGCGTCTCAAGTCACGTGGGACAGAGGGAGTATATATTATATATGTGTGTGTAGTGTAGGGTGATTACAGTGCATGTATTTTGTTTATAGAGTGAGTTTTATGTGTAATTGTGTGTAGTGTGTTTGTATTTTTGTATAGTATAGTGCGTGGATGTGTTTTTGCAGTGTTTTGTTTATATTATTAGTGTGTTGTATGTATTTTCTTTATAGTGTGCGAGTTTCATGGTATTGTGTATTGTTTATTTTTTATAGTGAGTGTGTGTTGCGCTCTGTATTTTGTATTTACGGTGCATGCACTTTGTTTATAGGTTGTGTAACTTAGTGTGTCGTGTGTGTGCAGTACATGTATTTATGTGTACATGTATGTGCAACATGTATTTTCTATACGTGTTTATTTTATGTAGCGTGTTTCATGTAGTGAGGGTGTATTGTGCATTTTTTGTAGTGTGTGCAGCGCATTGTCTGTGTTTTGCAGCGTGTGTGCAGTGTTTAGTTTGTGTATATTGTGCAATATGTGCAGTGTGTATTTTCCCTACGTATATAGTTCTGTGTATGTGCTTGTGCAGTGTGTATTTTATTTATAGTTTGTGTTTCATGTAGTGTTGTGTGCGCGTTGTGTGCGTATGTGTGTATGAGGTGTGTATTTTGGGTTTCCTGTGTATATTTTGTTTATAATATGTATCATGTGTTTAATTGTATTGTTTGACTAGTATATTTGGTTGGAATGTATTGAATGCATAGTGTGCGTGAAGTGTGTATTTTGTTAATAGTGTGTGTAGCGTGTATAGATAGTTTAATCTGTTTGGTTTGTGTGTAGTAATGTATGTGTGCATATATTTTGTTTATTGTGCGTGTTTCATTAGTAATTTGTGTATAGTGTGCGTATTATGTGCAATGTATATGTATATGTTCTTTAGGTATAGTGTGTGTATTATGTGCAATCTATGGTGTGTGTATTTTGTGTTGTGTGTATATAAATGTGCTTGTATTTTGTGTATAGAGCGTGTACTTTGTGTATGGTGCTTATAGTGTATTTTTGTACATCTATATTTAGTGTATTGTTTGTGTATATTGTGCATAGTATGAGTAAATTATGTGTTTTGTTGTATTGTTTGACTAGTATATTTGGTTGGAATGTATTGAATGTATAGTGTGCGTGAAGTGTGTATTTTGTTTATAGTGTGTGTAGCGTGTATAGATAGTTTAATCTGTTTGGTTTGTGTGTAGTAATGTATGTGTGTAGTGTGTTTTGCAGTGCATATATTTTGTTTATAGTGCGTGTTTCATTAGTAATTTGTGTATAGTGTGCGTATTATGTGCAATGTATATGCATATGTACTTTAGGTATAGTGTGTGTATTTTATGTTGTGTGTGTACATAAATGTGCTTGTATTTTGGGTATAGTGTGTGTATTATGTGCAATCTATGGTGTGTGTATTTTGTGCTGTGTGTGTATATAAATGTGCTTGTATTTTGTGTATAGAGCGTGTACTTTGTGTATGGTGCTTATAGTGTATTTTTGTACATCTATATTTAGTGTATAGTTTGTGTATATTGTTAATAGTCTGTGTATTTTGTGCATAGTATGAGTAAATTATGTGTTTAGTTGTATTGTTTGACTAGTATATTTGGTTGGAATGTATTGAATGTATAGTGTGCGTGAAGTGTGTATTTTGTTTATAGTGTGTGTAGCGTGTATAGATAGTTTAATCTGTTTGGTTTGTGTGTAGTAATGTATGTGTGTAGTGTGTTTTGCAGTGCATATATTTTGTTTATAGTGCGTGTTTCATTAGTAATTTGTGTATAGTGTGCGTATTATGTGCAATGTATATGCATATGTACTTTAGGTATAGTGTGTGTATTTTATGTTGTGTGAGTACATAAATGTGCTTGTATTTTGTGTATAGTGTGTGTATTATGTGCAATCTATGGTGTGTGTATTTTGTGTTGTGTGTGTATATAAATGTGCTTGTATTTTGTGTATAGAGCGTGTACTTTGTGTATGGTGCTTATAGTGTATTTTTGTACATCTATATTTAGTGTATAGTTTGTGTATATTGTTAATAGTCTGTGTATTTTGTGCATAGTATGAGTAAATTATGTGTTTAGTTGTATTGTTTGACTAGTATATTTGGTTGGAATGTATTGAATGTATAGTGTGCGTGAAGTGTGTATTTTGTTAATAGTGTGTGTAGCGTGTATAGATAGTTTAATCTGTTTGGTTTGTGTGTAGTAATGTATGTGTGTAGTGTGTTTTGCAGTGCATATATTTTGTTTATAGTGCGTGTTTCATTAGTAATTTGTGTATAGTGTGCTTATTATGTGCAATGTATATGCATATGTACTTTAGGTATAGTGTGTATTTTATGTTGTGTGTGTACATAAATGTGCTTGTATTTTGGGTATAGAGTGTGTACTTTGTGTGTACATAAATGTGCTTGTATTTTGTGTATAGTGTATTTTTGTACATCTATATTTAGTGTATAGTTTGTGTATATTGTGAATAGTCTGTGTATTTTGTGCATAGTATGAGTAAAATATGTGTTTAGTTGTATTGTTTGACTAGTATATTTGGTTGGAATGTATTGTATGTTTAGTGTGCGTGAAGTGTGTATTTTGTTTATAGTGTGTGTAGCGTGTGTATTTTGTGTATAGTGTGTGTTTCGTGTATAGATAGTTTAATCTGTTTGGTTTGTGTGTAGTTGTAATGTATGTGTGTAGTGTATTTTGCAGTGCATATATTTTGCTTATAGTGTGTTTCATTACTAATTTGTGTATAGTGTGTGTATTTTGTGCAATGTATATAGTGTGTATGTTTGTTTGCAATGTATGTATATGTACTTTAGGTATAGTGTGTGTATTATGTGCAATCTATGGTGTGTGTATTTTGTGTAGTGTGTTTATAGTACTTGATATTTGTATTTTTTGTACATGTATTTAGTGTATAGTTTTGTATACTGTGAGTAGTGTGTGTATAATGTGTATAATTTATGTATTTTGTTCACGGTGTGTAAGGTACGTGTTTTGTGTATTGTTTGACTAGTATATTAGGCTGGAATGCATTGTAAGTATAGTGTGCTTGAAGTGTGTATATTTTGTTTATATAGTTAAAGTGTCTTTTGTGTACGAAAAGAAGCGTCTCAAGTCACGTGGGACAGAGGGAGTATATATTATATATGTGTGTGTAGTGTAGGGTGATTACAGTGCATGTATTTTGTTTATAGAGTGAGTTTTATGTGTAATTGTGTGTAGTGTGTTTGTATTTTTGTATAGTATAGTGCGTGGATGTGTTTTTGCAGTGTTTTGTTTATATTATTAGTGTGTTGTATGTATTTTCTTTATAGTGTGCGAGTTTCATGGTATTGTGTATTGTTTATTTTTTATAGTGAGTGTGTGTTGCGCTCTGTATTTTGTATTTACGGTGCATGCACTTTGTTTATAGGTTGTGTAATTTAGTGTGTCGTGTGTGTGCAGTACATGTATTTATGTGTACATGTATGTGCAACGTGTATTTTCTATACGTGTTTATTTTATGTAGCGTGTTTCATGTAGTGAGGGTGTATTGTGCATTTTTTGTAGTGTGTGCAGCGCATTGTCTGTGTTTTGCAGCGTGTGTGCAGTGTTTAGTTTGTGTATATTGTGCAATATGTGCAGTGTATTTTCCCTACGTATGTAGTTCTGTGTATATGCTTGTGCAGTGTGTATTTTATTTATAGTTTGTGTTTCATGTAGTGTTGTGTGCGCGTTGTGTGCGTATGTGTGTATGAGGTGTGTATTTTGGGTTTCCTGTGTATATTTTGTTTATAATATGTATCATGTGTTTTGTGTATAGTGTGTCGAGTGCATGTATTTTGTGTATATTGGGTCCTATGTTTTGTGTACCGTGTATAAACACACGTATATGTGTGTATGGTGTGTACGTGTGTGTATTTTTTATCTTGTATGTTTTTCCTGTAAATGTTTATTATAGTGTGTATTGTTTACTTTTTGTGGTGAGTGTTTGCAGCTGATTGTGGATTTTGTATTTTGTATTTTACTGGCCATGTACTTTGTTTATAGATTGTGTAACTATGTGTATACTATATTTTCTATACGTGTGTTTATTTTATGCATAGTGTGTGTAATGTTTATTTTTTGTAGTGTGTGTAGCGCATTCAGTGTTATTAGGAGTGTGGGGCGTTTTGGGGAGATTATATAAAATCTGAGACGCAGGGCAGTGGGGCGACAGGGCTCGAAACCCACAAATCGGGGCGATCGATAGTGTTTGCTTTTTCTTATACTAATCTGTAGTGCATGCAACAGATTTTTTATATAAATTTTTTAGAAGCATAAGTGCATGTTTGGTAGGTGACTTAACTTATTTTTAACACAAGTATACCTGCAAGTGTACGGGGCTAATGTAGCAAACAACAATCAAATAAGAGTATCATATCCACAGAGATAATAAGTGTTAACCTAAGTACTATGAACCAACTTCAACTACTATCTAGATGAATTGGAAGGTTTTGTTTTTCTAAATCTACTTAAAAGTAAAGCAAAAACAATAATTGAAATTACTAAGATAACTTAAACAAATAAGAACAAATAAAGGATGTAAATCGAAGAGTAGGAGAGGTAGAATCCTACGAGTTCGATAACAACTATCCTATGCTCAACTAAATTCCAAACTATGCCGACAAAGGGTCTCATCGGTTATTAAGCTATCATTTAAGGTAAAACTATATCTTCTATCGAAGCATACAATTTGTCGATTGCTACCTAGAACTAAGGCAACTCCAAATAGCTCATAAGATACTTAGCTTCATTCAAAGACTCAAATCTCTCGATTATATTGGCAATGACGTCAATTTCTCTTCTTTCAAATTAAACTACTCATCTCTCGATTATTTTAGTAGAATCCACATGCATTTATAAGGTGATCGGTCATATAAATGTATAAGCACAAAACAAATCAAAATAACCACATGAGCTTTGCATAGGAAGAACTCTACGAAAGAAATCAAAATAACCACATGTATTATTTTTTATAGGGAGTGCGTGTAGCGCACTATCTGTATTTTGTATTTGTGGTTCATGTACTTTGTTTATAGGTTGTGTAACTTAGTCTGCCGTGTGTGTTCAGTACATGTATTTATGTGTATATCTCTCGTAGAACTCTACGAAGTGTTTAGCTATTCATCATCGTCACGAAAGTGTTTTCTATATCGTAGAGCAAGTGTTTAGCTTTTCTTGTTCGACTTGGGGAATCTTGATTAGAAGCTCCTTCTTCAACCTAGGAATGGATTGGGGAAGTTCAATCTTGAATCCTTGCTCTCAAAGTTGTTTTTCTCTCACTTGGATTGTAGGAATGGTGAAGAATGCTGTGAAAATCCTCTTAAATATCATATATTTCGTGCCTTAAAGTTTCCAAACATGATTAGGCATCAAAATCCTGATCTGCATTTCTGCCTTTCGGAGTTGGCCGCTCGGCTTTGGAGGCGAGCCGGAGCGAGCCGCTCCTAATTTCTGACTGGGAGACTGTTTTTTGGCATATTTCCGGAGCGCGGAGGTTGAGTGGGCCGCTCCATGTTTCTGGACAGAGCATAGTCTTCGTAAAATGAGCACAACTTTTTCTGTTGAACTCCGATTGAGACGTACAAGATACCCACGCGAATCTATTTCAAAGACGAAGAGAATGATATGCATTATGAACTAATTGGACTTCAAAATCTCCATAAAAAGAGTCTCCAACCAAGGCTGCCACACATCCACATATGTTGTACCTTTTCTACACATTCTTCATAAAATGGTCAAAATACCAACATAATAGAAAACTGGATATGAACATGCCTAATAATAGACGAAATGTGATTGGATTCATATAAAACTACCTTCTAAATTCATTCAAAATCCAAGTATATCAGTAGGATTGATAACTCATCTGATGAGTTATCAACTCTACAAAATATGCTTTAAGTGTATAAGAGTACAGTATGTGCCTTTAGGCCTAAACTAAGAGGGAAAACTTGTACGAAAATTCCTAGAAGCATAAGACTATAAAAAGTATATAATATTATCAGTAGGCGAGTAGGCACCTATAAGAAGAGAGATGTCTTTACTAAATGCTTTCTTTAAGAGAGAGAAACAGAGAGATGACCTATTTTATTTATTTAATAAACCTAAAAAGCTGCACCACTGCTATTAATTGTTTTCTGACACCTAAAAAGTTGTGCTTAAATTATAACATTAAAATATAAGTGACTCCTTCATCTACCTCATCCTTTCTTCGCTTATTAAACATGCCGGAATTTTGAGCAGATAGGTTCATTTTCTGACTATCATGACCGATTTGAGCTATTGTTGGTTAGAGTATCTCACTATTAGTTATAGTATTAATGGGTCGCGACCGTATGTTCAGAAGGTTGTGTGCTTATTTATGCCTCAAACTTTAATTCATGCTTATGCACTAGCTAGACTTCAAAAGATGTATAGTTTTGTAAGGGAGGGATTTCCTAAGAATTCTAAGAAGATAGGAGGGAGTAGTAAGGCAAAACACACGGGTTGTGGTGTGAGTAATACGCCACTTTTGCTTACTCCTACAATTAAGATAGGAGACTCTTAACCCTGGAGGAGATGGCTAACAAAAGAGCTAAGGGCATATGCTATGGGTGTGATGAGAAATTTTATAGAGCCACAGATGTACTAGAAAGCAGAAGTGGATGAATAGGTGGGAGAAACAGGTTCTGATAATGAGAATATCTCTGACGAACCTACTAATGATGATAATCTATTGATCTCCATTCATGCGATTAATGGCTTAGTTTCTATGGGATTTAGGACTATGAGAATCATAGTAAAGGTGGGCAAGAAAGTTGTACATATATCTCATTGATTCATGCAGTACACACAATATTTTGGATCTACAATTAGCCAAACGCCTGGGCCTTCAACGTGTACTCAAGTTAAGCTAGTTATGGTTGATGAGTGATTCCATGTGCAAGGGCTTGAAGTGAGCAATGAGAGATATTATATTTACCACCGATGTGCTGCTATTGCCTCTACGAAAATGTGATATGGTCTTAGGAATTCAATGGCCAGACTCTGGGCGTTATACAATGGGATTTCAAGCATTTGGTCATGGAGTTTAAGCTGCAGGGCAAACAACATATTCTAAAAGGTGGCTAACTAAACCAAAAAATTCATAGTGACATGTCACTGAGAAAGGGATGGCGAAAATCATCACTAACTGCCAGAGAATTCAACTTTGCTGCATCAGAATGAGGAAGTTAATCCTAAGGAGACATAACTTTCTGGATGGTCTATTTGTTGAGCCGTACTACACTTCCTCCTATGAGGTCCCACAACCACCAGATTGTCTTGACTAATGGGGCTTCCCAAGTTAATTCTAGACCATATAGACATATTGTTCTTCAGAAGAACATTATTGAGAAATTAGTAGTCGGTCTATTGAAACAAGGGTTTATCTAGCCAAGTACCAGTCTCTTCTCCTCCCAGTGATGTTAGTAAAGAAAAAAGATAGATCATGGAGGATGTGTATTGACTATAGTAGTCTTAATAAGGTTACTATAGTAGTCCTTTCTAAAATTGATTTGAGGGTTGGCTATCATCAAATTCGAATGAAGTTGGAGGATATTCTAAAAACAACTTTCAAGACTCATGATTGGACACTATGAGTTCACAGCAGCCTTTTGATCTTACAAACGCCCCATCAACATTTCAAAGCCAAATGAATGATATCTTTCGTTCGTACTTGAGGTAATTTGTTCTTTTATTTTCTGATGACATATTGGTTTACAGTGATGATGTAAATTCACATTTAGCTCACATGGAGTTATTTCTTTATTTGCAAAAAAGAGCAAGTGTGACTTTGCAATAGAGGAAATAGTATATCATGGCCATATCATTTCCAGGAAGGGAGTTTCTACTGACCCTAAGAAACTACAAGCTAAGCAAGATTGGGGCTTACTGGATATTATAGAAGGTTTATCAGAAACTATGGAATCATCTTTAGACCCCTCACTGGCTTGCTTGCCTAGGTTGTCATTTTAACTATGGTGTCACCATAGTGCTCTGATTTTGTATCGCAAATTGTTTGGAACCATATGCCAAGTTGTTTTCCTTTGTACCGTAGACTGTTGGCTTATGTAACATGGATTGCTTGTCTAGGTTGTCAAGTTGTCATTTTAACTATGGTGTCGCCATAGTGCATCCCATGGATGTATTAAGATGACAACTCGTGTGTGTGAGTTGGCCAAGAGGTATAGAGGCTAATAATGCATGAGGCCAAAGGTCTCAGGTTCGAGTCCTCCATGGCACGGCCTTTAAATTTATGTACATTTAACCATTAAAAAAATGACAACCTCCATATGACAATGTACCACCAATTATAACTGTTTGATATTTGAATTTGATGGCTCACGGCCTTTTTTGTTAGAAAAACACAGTCTCGGTGGAGGGTTCGTGGATCCCTCATCCCTATATATCACATCAAAAGGTTACATTCAGAGAATTACAAGGGGCCGATCAGACTATGCCTAGGAAGTCAAAAACTAATTACAAAGTACCCTAGAACATTACACTATAAGAGTAAGGAGCGGACATGCCGGGAGTGGCTTGACACCTGCATACTCTGCAGCGTCTCTTGGTTCCGGATCGGTGGAGTCATCTAGCTCTTGAACTACTCTCGGTCTTCATCGTGCACCCGGATGTTGGGTATTCCCATCTCGTCCATACGGGCAATGGCTTTGAGCATTCTTGGGGCTGTTTCTGCAGACATGCGGCAGAAGATGGTTCGGTCAAGACCCAATTTGGCTAGGTAATCGGCTGCTTTGTTTCCTTCCCTATGGATGAATGTGGTTCGGATGGTGTGTTGGCGCATGAGGATGCCAATGCGCGTCATGGCTCGGCGGGTGTGTGCAGGCCCCCATGAAGTGCTATTAATGAGCTTGACCACTTGTTCTGCATCCGCTTCGACCCAAATTGGCCGCCCAAATTCCTTGGCCAGGTTAGTGCCATGGATAATTGCCAAAAGTTCGGCCTCCAAAGCTGATTGTGCTTCGAGAGGGGCCGAGAAAGCGGCAAGGATATATCCTCCGCCTCCCTTTTTTGTTGCGTCCGCGTAGGCACCATCCGTGTTGACCTTGATCCATGGTTGGTCCGGGGGGTGCCACTTGACTGCCATGGCAAGTGGTCTAGGCCTTCTAGTCTCGGCCTGCGTCGGAGGCTTCATCCTAAGATGCATGCCTCTCCAATGTGTTGGCTTGATATTTCCGTTGGCCATACCATTCCGGATGAACATTTGGACTTGCCAACCCACATTAAATGGTTTAAATTGAACTTGCTCGTGCATGCTTCTATTACGCTCCGCCCAAATAAACCAAAGGATAAGATACGGCATGGAGCGACTTAGGTGTTTCTTGGCTTGTGGTTGAGTTCGACGTGCCCAGACTTCGATTCTGTCCGCGATAGTATCATTGATTCGTAGGGATGGTGAAGATCCCTCGAACCATTCGTCAAACTCCCTCCAAATGCTTGTTGCGCCTCGTCCTTGGATAAAGAGGATATTCGGCCTATGAGGGAAGCATTGACACTTGGATGCCATCTCAATCTTTCGGCATTGGAGCTTTGTGTCGACCGGAATCCGGTTCGATAGCAACCGCCAGTTAAAGATCGCAATGGACTTGGTGAGTCTGGCTTGCCATATATCATCAACCGCCCTAGGATGATTGGTCTATGTGACCGGAAAGTGTCCCACATAGAGCCTACCGAAAAGTCCCCATTCCGGGAGAGCGACCACCTCGGAATATCTTGCTCGCCTTCAATTATTGGTGTTTCAAGAATCTTGTTAATCACATGTTGGGGGATACCAGCTTGGTATTGTAGCAGCTGCAATTTAGGAGTGTCCCAAGCTCCCCCTTGGATGAAGTTCGAGACCATGGTAAGTGGAGCACCCCTCTCATCCATGCAAAGTTCTCTAAGAGGGACGTCGTCGAGCCAGATGTCATCCCAAAAGTGAATCCCTCCTTGCCCCACCACCGATCTAATGTGGTTTTGTGCTTGGGCTCGCGCCCTCAATAATCTCTTCCATGTCGCACTATGTCTCCTGGATGGCTTGGTCGTGAGAGGAGACACCTTGGAGCAGTATTTTGCCTTCATGTATCTAGCCCAGAGGGAGCTTTGCTCCCGGAATCTCCACCATAACTTTATATTGAAGGCTCGTATCACTTCCTTGAATCTTCGGATGCCAAGCCCCCCTTCCTCCGTTGGGAGGCAGATTTGGTCCCAACCAATCCAATGCGTCCTTTTCTTATCATTTGTTGCGCCCCAAAGAATCGGGCCAGCTGCTGGTCCAACTGGTTAAGGGCATCGACGGTTAGTTCAATAGCTTGAAAGATATGAATTGGGATCGCCTCAAGGGTGCTTTTAATGAGGGTGAGCCTTCCCCCGATATCTGTGCGCTTGATTCCATGATAAATAGGGACCCCCAAGTAAAGGAAAGGGGCGGTACCTCGGGAGAAGCCTCCTTCACTTTGAATAAGTCGTGCACTTCCTTCATGAGCTTCATCAATGTAGAAGTTGCTCTTGGAGATGTTGACTTGTTGGCCCGAGATCCTCGCGTATTCATCGAGGCAAGCTCTAAGTTTTTGGAGGGAGTTTGTTGCCGCTTGTGTAAAAATGATGATGTCGTTCGCATAGGCGAGGTGGCTGACCTCCAAGCATTGCCTATTAGCCTGTACGACATTTCTTTCCTTCCAAGGATCAGCTTGTCGAGGGCCCATGAGAGGTAATCCGCGGCAAGAACAAACAGAGCCGGAGATATCGGGTCTCCCTGCCGTAATCCTCTAGTCGATTTGAAGAATCCGGATGGGGCTCTATTGATGAACACCGAGAACCAGCACGATCCCACACATCTCTCAATCATCGAGATCCAAGCCTCCGGGAAACCCATTCGGCGAAGGACTTTCATGAGGAATGGCTACTGTACACGGTCGTATGCCTTGGCCATGTCGATCTTAATAGCCACATTCGGGGCCAGGGTGCTTCGTGGAAGTTCATGAAACATCTCCTGGGCCAAAAGAACATTGTCATTCAATAGACGACCCTTCACAAAGCCACTCTGATTTGGGGAGACCACCCTTGGGAGGATTGGAGTTAGCCTTTTCGTTAAAATCTTCGTGATCACCTTGTTAATAACGTTGCACAGGCTAATGGGTCGATAATCTCCCCATGTGCTCGGTGAAGTTTTCTTCGGGATAAGCACAATACTTGTAGTCGTGATGCTCCGTGGAAGGAAGGCCCCAAGGCATAATTGCCTAATTGCATCCACCACATCCTTGCCCACAATTGTCCAACTTGCTTGGAAAAAAATGGAGGAGAAACCGTCTGGGCATGGTGCACTATCTCCGGATATATCAAACACTGCCCTCTTGACCTCCTCCTCGTTCGGTGGTGTTGCGCGGTCTGCCAGATCCACCGATGTTGGGATTTGCGGGATCAAACTTAGGTCCGGATCCGCTAGAACCATGGGATCCGGTGCAAGGAGTGCTTGAAAGAACTCGACCGCTGAGTTTTGTATGTCCTCATCATCCGTGAGTTCTTGTCCGTGCGGATTAATTTTGTGGATACGCATACGGATCCGTTTCTGTTTAACCCAGCTCTGATAAAACCATTTATTCTTATCACCTTCCGCAAGCCACCGGAGCGTTACTTTCTGCTGCCAAAAATCTTCCTCCATCTTGAGGAAAAGGATGTACTTGACAATAAGTTTGTTGACCGTTGTCCTATTCACAGGAGTCTGGCTCGTTTCAAATTCCTCTTGAGCCTCGGCAATCCTTCCCTCCATCTCCTTCAGATTGTTGTGGATGTTTCCAAAGGTTTCCTTGTTCCATTTCTTCAGGGTCTTTTTAATTCTCAAGAGCTTAATCTGGAGGTGGAGCATTCCCACGGCCCCCGTCGGTTGAGACCACTCGTCGTGAACGAGGTCGATGAACCCTTCATGACGAGTCCACATGTTTTGGAACCGGAAAGCTCTACCCCCATTTTGGCCGTTCCTCATCTTGCACCTCACTAGGACCGGTCCATGATCCGATGAAATCCTAGGGAGGTTGGACACCCGTGTTGCATCGAACAAAGGAGACCACGCTTCGCTTAGAAGAATTCTATCCAACCTCTCAAAAAGGCCATTCTTTGCCCATGTGAAGTCCGTACCGTCAAAGCCCGGATCAAGCAGTCTGCAGTCCTCAATAGCCTCAGCAAAATCAACCATTTCAGCTTGTCTGTTGGTGTCACTCCCGACTCTATCCCGCGGTGAGAGGATAGTGTTGAAATCACCCCCGATCAACCAAGGATAACCCTCGGGCATATGCAAGATTTCCCTCATCTTGTCCCAAAGTGCATACCTTTCTGCCCGTGTGCACTTCGCATAGACAACCGAAATATAGACATGCCTTGCCAATCGGGGGGAAAAGTAGCGCCCATGGAGGAGTAGTTCCGTGTCACTCTTAATCTCAAAGTTGTCTCCCTCCTCCGCAAAAATCCAGATTTTCCCATTCATGTTAGAGCCTTTGTATTCCAGCCCAAGAGCCCTTGAGGATCTATCCGGGTTCGGGGTGGTAAGTGGCTCCAAAATAGCAAGGAAATTGATATTATTATTTTTTATTATTCTCTTTAAAACGTTTTGGGTCGGCGCATTCGCGATTCCCCTAACGTTCCAAAACATGAAGTTGAGTGACATAATTAACAAGAAGGGTACGTACCCGGCGGGCATGAGGGGCCACCTTGAAATTGGATGATCTGCCTATCATTGCATCTTTGGCTTGGATCGACCTCCATGTGCCTCCCATGTCCAAGCTCACCCCTCGTGTTCGAGGAGCCCTCGGCTTCGGAACCCGCATTGGCATGTAGATCCATTTCCATGTCACCTTCTACTCCCCCATCATTAGTATCAAAGTCTTCTTCGGCCATAAGGGAGTAGTATTGATTGGTACTTAGAATGTTTCTCGGTGTACGTCCACTACGCCCCTTTGCCACGGAAGGGTGCCCCGAGGCACAAGCCGTTTCGTGTAGAGACAAGCGCACCTCGGTATTTTGTTCCCTCTCGGCACCGAGGGATGCATCATCTTGGTGCAAAGGTCCGGAGGCCGAACCCTTTGGGTGTTTCTTTCCCTCTCGGGCCGAATGGTTGCATCGCTCGAGATGGTTACCCGATCGGACCCCCTGGTCCTCTAGTAGCTCTCCCATAATATCCGGGCTGGACCAACCATCCTTTTCGACCTCCTTCTCGATGGGGGTGATCGATGAATGATTAAACGTACTCTTAGCCTTTCCTTGGTATTTCCATCCATTGGCGTGTGGGGTTTGTTTCAGTTGACTGTGCTTTCCTTTATCTCCGTGGGCATCTTGGTGAGGTTGTATTGGAGTTGCGGTGTGGTAGTTTCTTTTAACGGGTCGCTCCCCTTTCCCTACCGCATAGCACACTTCACTTGAATGGCCCACGTGCTTACATTCCCAGCAATAAGATGGGATTTTATCCCACCTCACTTGTAGGACCGTTTCTCGACCACAGATATCGAAAATGATTTCCTCCGCTAGGGGCCTTGTTATGTCGATCTTGATACAAATAGGGCAAAGGATAGCCGTGTCTTGTTTGCGGTTGCACGATCGACTTGGATCGGAGTGCCTAGTAGCTTGTCGATTGCATAGAGGGCCGATTGATCAAAGAGGTGGATAGGTAGGCCAATTAAATTGCACCAAATGGCCGTGATGGGGGATTCGCAATAGGCGTCAAACTCCGGAGACCATTTGAAGACTCGCATCGGGTGTCGATCAATAAACCACACAGGTGTTCCTTTGGGGCCGCTAAGTAGACGAGCATAGTCCGCAAGATCCTCAAATTGCACAAGTATATGTTTTGCATTAATATATTTCCAAGTGTAACCCCGGGCAAATTTGATATTTTCAAGAGATTTTTGAATTTGATGAGATGCCGGGATGGAATGAGAAAACTTACCGACGATGGCGTGTCCAAGGTTCGTTGACAATTTCTCAGTCTCCGATCCATTGAAGTAGATAGCCGGGATGCCATTTGAGGAAGAAGCGAATCCAATGTTCCGGATGTTTTCCGGTATGAATATTTGTGGGCCTTCAGGATTAGGCTGGTCCCTAACCATGTCCGCCATGGTCCTTGGATGACTATTGTGGTTCGTACTCGGTTCACCACTCATATGATGTGTCCGATTAATTGGGACAATGTTTCGCTCATCCGCATCTCCATTTTTGTTCGTGGCTCGCGGCTTGGTCCAGCTTGACTCCGTTTGTACCCTCGGGTGGATGGCATTCTTCGGACCGGGAGGGCCCTCTTGCGATCCCGCTTGAGTGGCCATGTCGACCACCACTTGGACGCTTGCTTGTTTCCCGACCCATCCACCAACCGACTTAGAGTGCGTCGAGCCATTTTCGAAAGAGTCTCGGATCTTCATTGTCCTCCCTCTCTCGAGTGGTGGAAAGTCTTCCGAAGATGGGGCATGGGGGTTCATGTGGTTTGGAATAGACGAGTTCGAAGTACCTGGCCAAGCGAGCCACGCGCCACCCGTCGAGCCCCTTATGTCCGGCTGACCGCTGGGAAGTAGTGGTTGCGCCATCATGGCGTCCAAGGAGTCCGGCGAGTCCAAGGACGTTAGGTGGAGGATAATGTCCTTTTTTGGTTGTCTTGGAGAGTCCCCAACAAGTACATCACGTGAGCCCCTTTCTTGGTAAGGTACAGAAGCAAGTTTGGCTCCATATCCATTTCGGGTAAAACGGCTTTATCTTTGGCCGAGGTGAATGGGACATCACAAGCTTTGACCGGCCTTGGTCGAGTGGTAGGGGAGCGAGGTGGGGAGGTGTGCGACGAGTCATCCTCTTCAACGCCGGTAGTATCCCCGTCGGCGCCAATGACGGCGAGGGGAGGATCCGCCTTTTCCACCATAGCGGAGGTGGGAATGGGGTCGGGGTCGCCTAGTCCGCTTTCATGCTCAAAGCCGTGAGCCTCCATTTCTTCCTTGGCAAGTTGCGAGCCATCTCCACCGTCGGAGTTAACATTCATCGGAAAAATGACACCTTTACACTTAGGACTTGCATTGGGAAAAATGACACCTTTACACCTTTACACTTAGGACTCCATTTCTGATTTTTCTCTCTCCTAAATTTAGGGTAGATCTTCACCGAATCATGTTCACAATTTCTTCTATATAATAACTCTCTCCCACTGCAATCAGTCTCCAATCTTCAATTTACATAATAAACTTTCGTTTACGAAATTGATATCACCTATGTTGCTTACTTTATGCTTTTTGCTTGTTGATTGATTTGTTGATTTTGTGTCGTGCTTGATTCATCGTGGAGGAATTGAACAACGATTCAACTGCTCGATTCAATTGTGGAGGGTTCACGGTCAGTTGGTCGTTTGACAATGATTCAATCGTGGAGGGTTCCCGGTCAGTTGGTTGAGGTTTAACAATGATTCAGTGTGAAAAGGGTATAGGGAGTAGTCACAAATTTGGCAGTTATTTGGTATCCTTAATTCATGTTATGGTTTCTGATTTTTCTCACTCCTTGATTTACGGTAGATCTTCACCGAATCATGTTCACAATTTCTTCTGTACAATCAGTCTCCAATCTGCAATTTACATAATAAACTTTCATTTACGAAATTGATAACACCTATGTTGCTTACTTTATGCTTTTTGCCTGTTGATTGATTTGTTGATTTTGTGTCGTGTTTGATTCATCGTGGAGGAATTGAACAATGATTCAACTGGTCGATTCAGTTGTGGAGGGTTCACGGTCAGTTGGTCGAGGTTTGACGATGATTCAATCGTGGAGGGTTCACGGTTAAAGGGAGTATATATTAGTATCATTTCAGGGTCTTCTCATTAGTTTTTCGATAACCGATTTTGCTTCTGTTCATTTTATTATTTCAGCGACATGCGAATGTTTCATTATTTGTTTGATAATCAAATCAAGAAGCAAGTGAACTTATACTCGGCGGAGTTCGAGAAGTGCGCGCGGTCACAGGGGAGCGGCGAGAGCGTGCACGACGTGCGCTCTAAAGCGATGTTGTCGTACCGGTCGATGTTCGGCGAGTTCAAGCACGAGGCCATCTGGGCGCTCTTGAGGGAGAAGCAGAAGCAGAAGTTCCAAGGTGGAATTCTGCACACTGGTGCGCCGAAGAGGATGAAGGTCACCGAAGCTGGTGACTACACGAGCAGCGGCAGCGGCACTAACCCGGTTGACCTCAACCGGACGTACGTGGATGAAGGGAGTTCCGGCACACCGGTGTCCTCCCAGCGTCCTCTCGGCATCAAGGCTGCGAAGGCCAAGGGGAAGGCGACCGCGACGTCATCGTCGACCGCTGCAACCCCTGTTCCGGACCCGGATGAGCTCCCGACGCAGACGGCCACCGCGTTTGCGTCGTTAGCTACAGCGTCGATGGCAAGGACGATGTTGCAGACGCACAAGGCCCTCAAGAAGTGCACCGACCCCGAACAAGCCGAGTATCTCCGTGCATTACTCGATGAGTTGCTTAGGAAGTTGGGAATTGGCCCGACTTAGTTTTTTTCTTTTTTTAGTTTTTTTTTTTTTTTTTTTTTTAAAAAAAAAAATTAACTTCATATATTTATATCATATATATGAAGGAGGAAATTACAAATCAACTCCTATAACAAGGAGGAAAGACAAATTACGCCACCTAGGGTTCGAACTCGAGACCTCCAGGATGGACGCGGTATCCAGCACCCTTTACATAGCGAACTATTCTTTCGCCTTTTAGTTGAATGGTGTAATGTTTTTTATTATTAAAACTTCGCCGCTTGTTATTTAGTCATTTTTTTTACTCGTTACGTGTTATTTGAAAACAGTTAAATTAATTAAACAAAACAATAAAATGATGATGTGGCGCGTCATAGGGCGCGCCTTAGGGCGCCCCACTGCAGGTGGAGAAGGAGGAAGATAAAAATGCTGACGTGGCGCGCCATAGGGCGCGCCTTAGGGCGCTCCACTGCTGATGGTCTAATAGCTCTCTCCCACTACAATCAGTCTCCAATCTTCAATTTACATAGTAAACGAAAGTCTCCAATCCTCAATTTACATAATAAACTTTCGTTTACGAAATTGATATCACTTATGTTGCTTACTTTATGCTTTTTGCCTGTTGATTGATTTGTTGATTTTGTGTCGTGTTTGATTCATCGTGGAGGAATTGAACAATGATTCAACTGGTCGATTCAATTGTGGAGGGTTCACGGTCAGTTGGTCGAGGTTTGACGATGATTCAATCGTGGAGGGTTCAGGTTAAAGGGAGTATCATTTCAGGGTCTTCTCATTAGTTTTTCGATAACCGATTTTGCTTCTGTTCATTTTATTATTTCAGCGACATGCGAATGTTTCATTATTTGTTTGATAATCTATATATTTGTACTTGATTTGGTGTATTAAGTAATATTTGATTTTGTTTCTCAATTTGCTTGGTTATATTTGTTGTATTGGTTGTCTTTGGGTCGACAATTGCATATCAGCGTCCACAATTTAGTTAACTATGGAAATCATCATTCTAGTTGTATAATTTAATTCTCAATTTTAGGTCGACAATTGCAATTAGTCAGCGTTATGCTCATTCTGCAATTTAGTTTTCAATTTATTTTTCGCTAGGTTTTGTAATGTGTTACGAATTACTATAATTCCAGATTGCTTGGTTTAGTAATATACATTACATTACAAAGACAAGGTATTTGCATTGTTGTACATGAGTAATTTACTCCCTCCGTTCCAACTAAGTTGAGACATAACATTTGGGCATGGAGATTAAGAATTGTGTTGAAAAGTAGGAGAGAAGAATAAAGTAGGAAAGAGAAAGAGAGAGTAAAGTAGATAGTGGAATAAAGTAAGAATGACTGGATGTTTTGTTTTTTGCTAAAAATGAAATGACTCAACTTAGTTGAGACATCCCAAAAAGGAACACGACTCAGTTGGGACGGAGGGAGTAATATATTTCGTTCTAATTTATTTCTGTTAGATTGCATTTTAACTCATCAGATATCGCTTTACAGTGATAATATATTTGCTTGGCCAAAGTATTGAAGAACTTGGGCAAATTATTGAGAGAGACTATTTGGCATTCTCAGTTAGTGAAATGACGGAGAGAGTGGAGGATTTTTATTTCATTGAAAGACCATATGTAGTTGAAGTCCAAACACCGAAGGTGGTGAAGACCAAATACCGAAGGTAGTTTGGGCAACAGCTCGTACAATTTTTTGGTGTCACAAAAGTAGAAGGTTGTAACATTGCTAAGCAAAGTGTATGAAATGTTGGGAATTGGAACACCATGAGCTTAGGAATTGGAAAACCATGAGCTTAGGAATTGCGAGAAACAAAACGAATAAAATAGGTTTCATTAGTTTGATTAGTTTGACCTATTTGTGGTCATTGGGTTGTTTTAAATGGTTGTAATTTTTTATGCATTACAAGGTGTTACACTCTCCCGATTGGATCGTTATTTATCGGATATTGCATTTCACTTCTATACTGTTTGCATAATGCAGATTACATTATTGTGTTTTGTTCCAAATCTATTTTTTTTTTATGGCATACGCAGTAGAACAATGACTTGGATATTGCTTGCTACTAAATTAGGATTTGCATACAAAATAACATTATGTTGTTTTTTCCACAGTTTACTCAATTTTATTATCGTAGATAATATGACTACCAGATTGCACTGTATTGTGGTTTAGGGTTCATAATGAATGAATGTTTACACGTTATTTATGAATACCACACATTTGAAGTTTATAAATGTTTAATACATGTAATAGAACACATCGTGCATTTTAATGATGTCGATATTGTTTTCGAGCATGTTGCAATGAACTCTACAATCCACTTTTAACATATGACAAGAAGAAGTAATTTTATTGTATTGGTGTTTGCCTATGCATATATAAGATGTTTCTCAAACATTTAAATGTATAATAAGCAGACAAGTCTAATTCTTCTAGATAGTAGACTAGTCGTGAACGCCGTTCACAGAAGGTGACACAGTCGATATGCTTTGGCTACCTATCGTGAAAGGTTGCAGTGTCACTCCGCATGTTCTCTTACCTTGGGAAATAAACAACACTGGTGTGGTATATTATTGAAGGATCTAACAGTTGAGATAAGTCTTTCTTGCTATTTACTGAAAGACGAGGTCTCAGTGATTGTTAATTCTTAACATTGGTTGACATAACATTGGGAAGAAGTGTTGCCATTGGTAGAGTTCGCTTACAACAATAGTTACCAGGCGACTATCAACATGGCTCCATATGAGGCATTGTATGGGAAGAGGTGTAGATCACCACTTTATTGGGATGAAGTGGGTGAGAGAAGAGTGCTTGGACCAGACTCTGTGGAAGAAATGATAGAGATTGTTCGACAAATCCGTGGGAGGATCAAGGAGGCGCAGGATCGACAGAAATCATACGCCGATGCTCGGAGGACCGATCTACAATTCGAACCTGGAGAGAAAGTTTTTCTGAAAGTTGCCCCTTCTAAAGGAATAACTCGATTTGGAGTGAAAGGAAAGCTGAGACCCCGATTTATCGGACCGTATGAGATTTTGGATAGAGTCGGTGCGGTAGCATATAGATTGGCTCTACCACCAAGCTTTGGGAATGTGCACAACGTCTTCCATGTGTCACAATTGAGGAAGTATGTGTTTGACCCCACTCACATAGTTCACCAAGAGGAGATGATGATCCTAAACCCCGACCTAAGTTATGAGGAGAAGCCCGAGGCTATTTTGGATCGAAAGGTGCAAGAATTGAGGAATAAATCAATTGTTTCGGTGAAAGTACGATGGAGGAATCATGGAGTCGAAGAAGCAACGTGGGAATTAGAGGATAAGATGAAAGATAAGTACCCAGGTTTGTTTGAGTGATCTAGGAAAATTTCGGGACGAAATTTTTTTTAAGGTGGGAGGAATGTAATATCCGAAAAAAAAATGTATAGAATTTTTTTTTATTAAGGAATGAATTTTGTGAATATCTTGTTTAAGATATGGTTTGGTAAGTCTTAATTGATTTATATTATTTTTGGGGATATGATTATTTACCTAAGCAAAATGTATTTGGGATAATTAACTAATCTATGAATTAAATACCCTAATTAACTAATTTTCTCTCTCTCTCTCCTTCGAAATCTCTCCCCCTCTCCCCACTACTTTCTCAACCTCTCCCCACTCCCACTTAACCGATACACTTCCTCTCATTCTCTCCCTCACATCGGTTTCTCTCATTCTCTCCCTCAATCACTCTCAACATCACGGTAAGGTTTCTCTCTTTCTCCCTCTCGGTTCTCACTTTTCCTCATTCACTCCCTCTCATCGATTTCTTGGATTCATCAAGGCGTTACTCTCTCTCGTATTGAATCGGAGTCGGAGAAGGGAAAGCTTTCGAACTACAATTGAACTCTCCGAGAAAGGTAGCCCAAAACCCTATTTTCATACCAATTCCGAACCACATGCATTTAGGACGAATTCGAGTGTTTTAGATGCTGAATAGGATTTGTGGCTATGTGTTTATGTTGAGCATGTTTTTAGTGGTGACTGGCAGTGGGTTCCGACCCCTTTTTGACTGATCAAACGATCTCTTTTTAGTACGAAATTTTAACTGTATGAACTTTGGTGTATCTTCTGTGTGGTGTTTAAATTTCAGCCTCTTTGGATATCGGGTGATTTTTAAATGATTTTTGAAAGTAAACTGCGCAGTTCGGCCGGGATGTAGGTTTTTGGGTTTTGCTTAAGTGCAAATTGTGTGAATCTGGGTATTTTGGTATGGTGATGTGTGTGGGTGTGACTGGCCAAGAGATGGCTCGGGAGATCCAGGGTTGTGTTCGTGTGTTTTTGTTTGTTAGCCGAGAGGCCTAGGGTTTGGTCTAGGGTGGTGTTGTGGAGAAGGTTGGAGGATATGAACTCATGTTTTCGGGTGTGTTTTGGGATGTAGAGTGGGTGTTGTGAATGTCGTATAAGGTTTGAGAATCGTTGGTTGGGGGAAAGTTGGTGTGTGCACGTGATCGAGCCAGCGGCCGAGACGCCGAGCCAGGTGCCGAGCCAGGTGCCGAGACAGGTGCCGAGACATGTGCCGAGCCAGGTGCCGAGCCAGGTGCCGAGACATGTGCCGAGCCAGGTGCCGAGACAGGTGCCGAGACATGTGCCGAGCCAGGTGCCGAGCCAGGTGCCGAGACATGTGCCGAGCCAGGTGCCGAGACAGGTGCCGAGACATGTGCCGAGACAGGTGCCGAGCCAGGGCCGAGTCAGACGCCGAGACATGTGCCGAGCCAGGCGCCGAGACAGGCGGCCGAGGTACCGAGCCAGACGCCGAGACATGTGCCGAGCCAGGTGCCGAGTCATTATCCGAGACAGACGACCGAGGTGCCGAGTCAGGCAGGGCCGAAGTGCCGAGCCAGGCCGAGATGCCGAACCTTTTGCCGAGCCTTTTACCGAGCTAAGCGAGCCGTATGCACAGTGAGGGTGTTCCGGGGGTGTGAACGTCGTGTGCGTGTCGGGTGCGCGTCTTGTGTGCGTCGTGTGCGTGTCGTGTGCGCGTCTTGTGTGCGTCGTGTGTGTGTCGGGTGCGTGCAAGGTGTGGTTCGGACATGTGGGGTTGTGTGTTTGAAGTGTAGGTTGTTGTAAGTGTGTGTGTAGGTGTATCATGCTAGGTATTAAAGTCATCCACGTAGAAAACATGCATTGTTGACTAAGTCTCGTCTTCCCTGAGTCTAATCATGATTCTCATTTATCTTTCAAAAAGGGTGAACTTTTGCGAGGCAATTGTGGTTGAAGAAGGAAACTGTTTAAAAGCTAAGCAATTGAGGTGGGCTTTCCTATCCTACTATACTGTGGGATATCTTTAATACGGACTTGGTTCCGGAAATGTTTTTATGGAGGTGAATTGTTTGTCTTGCCAACTGTTTTACTTTGAAACCTATCTGAAGTGGTTTACCACATATGTTTAATCGAATTCGGGTCTGTAGGGCTGCGAACCCTCAGGCTAGTGTACACGAGACCGGGAGCCATCTGAGAGCAAGTTGGCCGGTCTAGTTGACCTGGGGTGTGGCCACGCCCCTTGTCACCCGTTGAATCAGATAGTGTAGGATGGTGGAAATAAGGGTGGAAATATCTGGAAATGACTGCGCAGTCGAATTTGTGAAATATATTTTAGTGTACTTGGGTTATTTTCTTTACACTCAAAACCCCAAGGTTACACTGTTATGGCATGACAAACTATGATTTTGGCGTGTGTCCACTGAGTGCATCAAGTACTCAGCCCTGCATGTTGTTTTCTTAATGTGCAGGTTGAGCGGCGATAGGGATGACGGATGTTGAGCAGTTAAAGCCAAAATGTGTTTTACTTTGTCTTTTGGATGGTGTCGTGTCGTCATACCCGGCAGTATCTATCTCTTGGTCTTTTCCGCTGCTTCGTAATCCGATACAATGATTTTTTTATGAAACTCTTATTACTTTAAATTTTAGTAATGTCGTCACAGTACAATGTTTTGAAGTGAACTTCCTTCTTTTAAATGTTTTTGGGTCAAGTATTCTTGTTCTCCCCCTTTCTTCCCCACTTCTTTATTCCTCCCCTAGTCGCGATCCACCGTGCTTCCTATCCTTAGGAAATGCGGGCGTGACAGAGTGGTATCAGAGCCCAGGTTCCTTCTGCTCTGGATCCAAGAGTCTTTTTCTGTCTTGATCTAGTTGTATTCCTAGATCAAAATAAATAATTGAGTAAGTTTTCAAAAGTGTCACTGGCTCAACATCCGACTTGTCGCACTCAACCTGAAATGAGGCAATGAAAAATTTTGGATTTTTGGAAAGTATGTGGAAAGTGGAGGAAATTGTGATTTTGGTTTTGTTGGAACGTGGATGAAAAGAGTTGGGTTTTCGAGAAAGTGGGGAATGGTTTGTGAGTAGTGGTTGAATTTCAAAAAGTTTTGGAGAAAATGATTTTTGGAAAGTTTGAGTAAATGTTGATGCATGTAGAAGGGTGCAAATTGAAGTGAAGAGTTGGAAATTGTTTGAGTTATGAACTGTTTTTGTGTGTCGAACTTATATGAAAGCATGTGGCTGATATGTGATGATATGATGACGTGATTGTTGAGGTGAGCTTGTTATGTGAGAATGTGTTGGTCTTTGAAATGTTTGACGTTAGACGTAAGAGGATTTCACTAGTGCTTTTGGACCATTAGTAGATAAGAATTTTATGGCCTTTGAACACCAACGGGTTGGAGTTAGAATAGCGATACGTCTGCATACACATATCTTTCTCTTCTCCGGTTATGCACTCTGAATAGTATACGCGAGGCGATTGTTGTTTTTTTTTTCTTTCCTATAGATGGCGCGTATGATCCGAACCCCGCGACGGAGTGATCGTGATAGACTTAGGGCACAGAGGGTGCTCAGGGAGTATAGAGTGTACCGGAAGAAGGATCACATACCGTTGATCGAGTTCGTAGCACACTTCGACACCCTCTGGAGGGCAGCTCAGGAGTTCGGGGTGACGGAGCATGACGGCATTGAGAAGTTAATAGAGTTGCTCCCTGATAGCTGGAAAGAGTGGGCTAACAAGACGGCTAGGCGGTACACGTGGCGTGAGCCCGTTACCGAAGGCATGATGGGTGACATGGCGGGCTTCCGGAAGACCGTGTATTGTGCACTGGTAGACTCTCGCGAGGAGCAGCCCCCACAAGATGTGCAAGAGAGGATCGTGTATGAGGACAAGTACGTGAGTATGTACGAGGGTGAGCAAGGGTGTGAAGATGACTATGAGGAGGAACCCGAAGAGGATCCTGAGGAGGAACCCGAGGAGGCTCCGCAAGGGTACTCAGAGGAGGACGAGGATGAGGACCCGGAGGAAGAGCCTATGGATGAGGATGTTTAGGTCGTAGTTTAGAGATAAGATTTTTATGGTGTCTTTTAGTGTTCGTTTTGAGGTGGTCTTTTCCGTTTTTGCGTTTTAGTACGATCTACTTCTGTGAAACAATCAGCAACCTTCGTTTTATTTTAATGAGGATTTGATTTTGATATATCCTACGTGTTGCATCTTATACTACATGAAGATTTTTTTTTTTTTTATGAGAAAATTTTGAGAAGGTGGTAATTTTGGATGAGAATTGTGGTAACACTTTATGTGTATGGAATCAGAATGCCGCCAAGACGTGAACGCCGCCCACAACAAGAACCCAACGCAGAGGTACCGCCTCCACCACCACCTCCACCCCCGCCTCAGCAAGAAAGATTCATAGTGACGTTCTCCAGGCAGAACCCCCCTAAATTCGATGGACAAGGAGATCCATCAAAAGCTGAGGAGTGGATACGCGGCCTCGAGCGTATTTTCAGGGTCATGGAGTGTACAGATAAGGAGCGCATTGCTTGCGCCACCTTTCAACTATCAGGTGATGCCGATTACTGGTGGGAGACTCGGCAAAGAACTATGAATCCTGCACGCCTGGAAGCGCTAACATGGGAGGAGTTTAAAATGGAGATTGATAACAAGTATGTCCCAAAGACGTACAGACGGGCCAAGGTGGTAGAATTCCACACACTGAGCCAAGGCCGAATGACTGTAACTGAGTACGACCGAGCCCTCGCGCAGATGGCACGATATGCGCCCGAGTTGATGGATACCGATGAGAAATGGGCGGTGAAGTTCCGGGCCGGGCTCAAAGATGAGATAAAAGCCGCTTTGGCTAGCCGAGGAGAACTCTCCTACTCGGAGATCTTGACTTGTGCACTGGACGTGGAAGATGCACTCCCTAAACCAAGAATAGTGGCGACAACGAACGCAACACCCCTGCAAGCTCAGCCAAATCATCAAGAGAAGAGAAGGTGGGATGGTGATCAGACTCAGTACGGTGGTAAGAGGCCACAACACATGAGAAACCCACCCTACAATGGCGGGAGACAGAATACCTATCACCAGAGGGCAAACCTTCCGCCAAGGAACCCTCAATGTGGAAAGTGCTTCAAGTACCACACCGGAGAGTGTCGGGACCTCAGGTGCTTCAACTATGGTGGAAGTGGCCACTACCTCCGAAATTGCCCGAGTAAGAACATGGGAACGGGAATGAGGCAGAACCAGCTAGGCTTCCGTCCACAATCTCAGGCACTACCTGCACCTCAACCGCAACAACGCCGCCAAGGACTGCCGCCACAAGCAAGGGCTTATGCCTTGAAGGGGAAGCAGCCGGCAAACGGACAAGGAACCTTTGGACAAGGAAACTTGGCAGGTATGGGCACACTTCTCAACATGCCAATAGTTGTCTTGTTTGATACGGGTGCATCGCACTCCTTTATATCAGCTTCTTGTGTGGATGCTTTAGAATTACCTACTGTTAAGACCGAACCCACAATGAGTGTGACCTCACCTGTAGGCGGGATTATAGATATATCCCGATCTTGCTCGAGTGTGAACTTTGGGTTAAGCGAACTTAGTTTATTGGCCCATAATTTGCAAGTAATGACGATGGGAAGTATAGACATAATTTAGGGTATAGATTGGTTAGCGGAGAACCACGTTACCCTTCGTTGTAAAGAAAGGGAAATCTCGTTCGAAACCCCGGGAAAGGAGCCGACGACGTTTTATGGAATCTCGATGAACCGGCGCAAGTCCATTGTCTCTGCGTTGCAAGCCAATACGATGATGAGGAAAGGATGTCCAGCGTACCTTGTTTATTTGAATGGAGAGGAGAAGAAAGAAAGGAAGATAGAAGACGTGGCGATAGTGAGTGAATATCCCGATGTTTTCCCCGATGCTTTGCCGGGACCCCCACCCGACAGGCAAGTAGAATTCACGATCGATCTGGAGCCCGGATCGGCACCAATATCCAAAGCACCTTATAGGATGGCGCCAAAAGAGTTGGAGGAACTTAAGGTGCAACTGCAAGAGCTACTGGATTTGGGATTTATCAGACCAAGCGTGTCGCCATGGGGAGCACCAGTTTTATTTGTAAAGAAGAAGGATGGAACGATGAGGATGTGCATCGACTATCGGGAGCTAAACAAACTGACGCTGAAGAACAAGTATCCACTACCAAGGATAGACGACTTGTTTGACCAACTTCGAGGGGCAGGAGTCTTCTCTAAGATGGATTTGAGGTCTGGGTACCATCAACTGAGGGTTCGGCAAGAAGATGTACCCAAGACGGCTTTCCGAACAAGATATGGTCATTATGAGTTCGTTGTGATGCCTTTTGGACTAACGAACGCCCCGGCAGTGTTCATGGACCTTATGAACCGCGTGTTCCATCCATATTTGGATCGGTTTGTTCTAGTTTTCATCGATGATGTGCTCATTTACTCAAAGAACGCGGAGGAGCACAAAGAGCACCTGAGAACCGTCCTAGCAACTCTAAGGGACGAGAAACTATATGCCAAGTTCAGTAAATGCGAGTTTTGGCTCAAGGAAGTGAACTTTCTTGGACATGTAGTAACCTCAGATGAGATTCGTGTAGACCCGGCCAAGGTGGAAGCTGTACAGGAATGGAAGTCACCTTCTACACAAAATGAAATTCGAAGCTTTTTAGGACTGGCGGGCTATTATCGAAGGTTCATTGAGGGATTCTCGAAGATAGCAAGGCCAATGACTCAACAACTGAAAAAGGGAGTCAAGATGAATTGGACACCAGAGTGTGAGGCGAGCTTTCAGTTGTTGAAGGAGAAATTGACCACCGCACCAATTCTAGCTGTGCCGGAGTCAGAGACTGACTATGCGGTGTATACAGATGCGTCGAAGGTGGGACTTGGATGTGTGCTTATGCAGAAGGGGAAAGTGATTGCATATGCATCGAGACAATTGAAGCCCCATGAGCTGAACTATCCGACACATGACTTAGAACTGGCAGCCGTGGTACACGCACTGAAGATCTGGAGACATCATCTCTATGGAGTCCGTTGTGAGATATATACGGACCATAAGAGTCTAAAGTACTTCTTTGAGCAAAAGGAGTTGAACATGCGCCAACGTAGATGGCTCGAGTTGGTGAAGGACTACGATTGTGGTATAAACTACCATCCGGGAAAAGCAAACGTAGTGGCCGATGCTCTTAGTAGGAAGTCTCAATCTCAGCTGGCCACCTTTCTTACTACCGAGGAGAGTCTAATCCAAGAGTTCGGTAAGATGCGGTTGGAAGTAGTGAGAATGCCCGAGACTGTGGAAGGAATAGTAGCCACGTTGGTGATGGAACCCGACTTAAGAGCCAGAATTGTGGAAGCTCAACGGCGAGATACGTTACTAGAGAAGATTCGCTCGGAAGTGGGGACGGGTGAACTCAGAAATTTTCGTGAGGCAGCGGATAATGGTCTCACATACAAGGGAAGGTTGTGTGTGCCTAAGGACGAAGGCCTGAGGAACGAAATCATGAGAGAAGCACATGAAACCCCATACGCTGCTCATCCAGGAAGCACCAAGATGTATCAAGACATGAAGAGGCAATTTTGGTGGAACGGTATGAAAAAGCATGTTGCAGCATTTGTGGAGAGATGCCTAGCATGTCAACAAGTAAAGGCGCTACACCAACGGCCCTATGGGAGATTGCAACCCCTCGAGATTCCAGAATGGAAGTGGGAACATATTGCAATGGACTTTGTGACAGGACTGCCAAAATCCCAGCGAGGAAACACTGTGATTTGGGTGATTATAGATCGCCTCACCAAATCTGCTCATTTTATACCGGTTCGTGCTACGTATGGATCCAGCCAGTTGGCAAAGATATATGTGCGGGAGATTATACGCTTGCATGGAGTACCAACGACAATTACATCCGATCGCGACACTAAATTCACTTCTAGATTTTGGACGAGCCTGCAGCGCGAGTTGGGGACTAAGTTGAATTTTAGTACTGCCTTCCACCCACAAACCGATGGGCAGTCAGAGAGAACGATACAGACCTTAGAAGATATGCTGCGAGCCGTGGTGCTAGATCGAGGCGTAGGTTGGGAAGAAGTGTTGCCATTGGTAGAGTTCGCTTACAACAATAGTTACCAGGCGACTATCAACATGGCTCCATATGAGGCATTGTATGGGAAGAGGTGTAGATCACCACTTTATTGGGATGAAGTGGGTGAGAGAAGAGTGCTTGGACCAGACTCTGTGGAAGAAATGATAGAGATTGTTCGACAAATCCGTGGGAGGATCAAGGAGGCGCAGGATCGACAGAAATCATACGCCGATGCTCGGAGGACCGATCTACAATTCGAACCTGGAGAGAAAGTTTTTCTGAAAGTTGCCCCTTCTAAAGGAATAACTCGATTTGGAGTGAAAGGAAAGCTGAGACCCCGATTTATCGGACCGTATGAGATTTTGGATAGAGTCGGTGCGGTAGCATATAGATTGGCTCTACCACCAAGCTTTGGGAATGTGCACAACGTCTTCCATGTGTCACAATTGAGGAAGTATGTGTTTGACCCCACTCACATAGTTCACCAAGAGGAGATGATGATCCTAAACCCCGACCTAAGTTATGAGGAGAAGCCCGAGGCTATTTTGGATCGAAAGGTGCAAGAATTGAGGAATAAATCAATTGTTTCGGTGAAAGTATGATGGAGGAATCATGGAGTCGAAGAAGCAACGTGGGAATTAGAGGATAAGATGAAAGATAAGTACCCAGGTTTGTTTGAGTGATCTAGGAAAATTTCGGGACGAAATTTTTTTTAAGGTGGGAGGAATGTAATATCCGAAAAAAAAATGTATAGAATTTTTTTTTATTAAGGAATGAATTTTGTGAATATCTTGTTTAAGATATGGTTTGGTAAGTCTTAATTGATTTATATTATTTTTGGGGATATGATTATTTACCTAAGCAAAATGTATTTGGGATAATTAACTAATCTATGAATTAAATACCCTAATTAACTAATTTTCTCTCTCTCTCTCCTTTGAAATCTCTCCCCCTCTCCCCACTACTTTCTCAACCTCTCCCCACTCCCACTTAACCGATACACTTCCTCTCATTCTCTCCCTCACATCGGTTTCTCTCATTCTCTCCCTCAATCACTCTCAACATCACGGTAAGGTTTCTCTCTTTCTCCCTCTCGGTTCTCACTTTTCCTCATTCACTCCCTCTCATCGATTTCTTGGATTCATCAAGGCGTTACTCTCTCTCGTATTGAATCGGAGTCGGAGAAGGGAAAGCTTTCGAACTACAATTGAACTCTCCGAGAAAGGTAGCCCAAAACCCTATTTTCATACCAATTCCGAACCACATGCATTTAGGACGAATTCGAGTGTTTTAGATGCTGAATAGGATTTGTGGCTATGTGTTTATGTTGAGCATGTTTTTGGTGGTGACTGGCAGTGGGTTCCGACCCCTTTTTGACTACGAAATTTTAACTGTATGAACTTTGTTGTATCTTCTGTGTGGTGTTTAAATTTCAGCCTCTTTGGATGTCGGGTGATTTTTAAATGATTTTTGAAAGTAAACTGCGCAGTTCGGCCGGGATGTAGGTTTTTGGGTTTTGCTTAAGTGCAAATTGTGTGAATCTGGGTATTTTGGTATGGTGATGTGTGTGGGTGTGACTGGCCAAGAGATGGCTCGGGAGATCCAGGGTTGTGTTCGTGTGTTTTTGTTTGTTAGCCGAGAGGCCTAGGGTTTGGTCTAGGGTGGTGTTGTGGAGAAGGTTGGAGGATATGAACTCATGTTTTTGGGTGTGTTTTGGGATGTAGAGTGGGTGTTGTGAATGTCGTATAAGGTTTGAGAATCATTGGTTGGGGGAAAGTTGGTGTGTGCACGTGATCGAGCCAGCGGCCGAGAAGCCGAGCCAGGTGCCGAGCCAGGTGCCGAGACAGGTGCCGAGACATGTGCCGAGCCAGGTGCCGAGCCAGGTGCCGAGACATGTGCCGAGCCAGGTGCCGAGACAGGTGCCGAGACATGTGCCGAGCCAGGTGCCGAGCCAGGTGCCGAGACATGTGCCGAGCCAGGTGCCGAGACAGGTGCCGAGACATGTGCCGAGACAGGTGCCGAGCCAGGGCCGAGTCAGACGCCGAGACATGTGCCGAGCCAGGCGCCGAGACAGGCGGCCGAGGTACCAAGCCAGACGCCGAGACATGTGCCGAGCCAGGTGCCGAGTCATTATCCGAGACAGACGACCGAGGTGCCGAGTCAGGCAGGGCCGAAGTGCCGAGCCAGGCCGAGATGCCGAACCTTTTGCCGAGCCTTTTACCAAGCTAAGCGAGCCGTATGCACAGTGAGGGTGTTCCGGGGGTGTGAACGTCGTGTGCTTGTCGGGTGCGCGTCTTGTGTGCGTCGTGTGCGTGTCGTGTGCGCGTCTTGTGTGCGTCGTGTGTGTGTCGGGTGCGTGCAAGGTGTGGTTCGGACATGTGGGGTTGTGTGTTTGAAGTGTAGGTTGTTGTAAGTGTGTGTGTAGGTGTATCATGCTAGGTATTAAAGTCATCCACGTAGAAAACATGCATTGTTGACTAAGTCTCGTCTTCCCTGAGTCTAATCATGATTCTCATTTATCTTTCAAAAAGGGTGAACTTTTGCGAGGCAATTGTGGTTGAAGAAGGAAACTGTTTAAAAGCTAAGCAATTGAGGTGGGCTTTCCTATCCTACTATACTGTGGGATATCTTTAATACGGACTTGGTTCCGGAAATGTTTTTATGGAGGTGAACTGTTTGTCTTGCCAACTGTTTTACTTTGAAACCTATCTGAAGTGGTTTACCACATATGTTTAATCGAATTCGGGTCTGTAGGGCTGCGAACCCTCAGGCTAGTGTACACGAGACCGGGAGCCATCTGAGAGCAAGTTGGCCGGTCTAGTTGACCTGGGGTGTGGCCACGCCCCTTGTCACCCGTTGAATCAGATAGTGTAGGATGGTGGAAATAAGGGTGGAAATATCTGGAAATGACTGCGCAGTCGAATTTGTGAAATATATTTTAGTGTACTTGGGTTATTTTCTTTACACTCAAAACCCCAAGGTTACACTGTTATGGCATGACAAACTATGATTTTGGCGTGTGTCCACTGAGTGCATCAAGTACTCAGCCCTGCATGTTGTTTTCTTAATGTGCAGGTTGAGCGGCGATAGGGATGACGGATGTTGAGCAGTTAAAGCCAAAATGTGTTTTACTTTGTCTTTTGGATGGTGTCGTGTCGTCATACCCGGCAGTATCTATCTCTTGGTCTTTTCCGCTGCTTCGTAATCCGATACAATGATTTTTTTTATGAAACTCTGATTACTTTAAATTTTAGTAATGTCGTCACAGTACAATGTTTTGAAGTGAACTTCCTTCTTTTAAATGTTTTTGGGTCAAGTATTCTTGTTCTCCCCCTTTCTTCCCCACTTCTTTATTCCTCCCCTAGTCGCGATCCACCGTGCTTCCTATCCTTAGGAAATGCGGGCGTGACAAGCATGTTGCAATGAACTCTACAATCCACTTTTAACATATGGCAAGAAGAAGTAATTTTATTGTATTGGTGTTTGCCTATGCATATATAAGATGTTTCTCAAACATTTAAATGTATAATAAGCAGACAAGTCTAATTCTTCTAGATAGTAGACTAGTCGTGAACGCCGTTCACAGAAGGTGACACAGTCGATATGCTTTGGCTACCTATCGTGAAAGGTTGCAGTGTCACTCCGCATGTTCTCTTACCTTGGGAAATAAACAACACTGGTGTGGTATATTATTGAAGGATCTAACAGTTGAGATAAGTCTTTCTTGCTATTTACTGAAAGACGAGGTCTCAGTGATTGTTAATTCTTAACATTGGTTGACATAACATTGAGCATACGATATGGATTATGCAGATTTATCAAATGGTACAAATTTTTCGCAATCCAAGAATCTTGGTATCTTGGGTAGTTGTGATAAATGTCTAGAGGTGCTAGTATTGTTATTGCAATGAATTGTGTGTTGGGCGAGTCCAGTTTGATAATATCCTCAAGAGGTGTTCGAAAGAGGTTTTATTATTCAGAAAACCGACCAGTTGGAATTTATTTTGGAATAATAAATAAAGATTTTGAACTAGACAACTGGAAAAAAGATATTAATTAATTAAAGTCACATAGTAGACTTAAATTAATTAATGGATATTCGTATCTTAAACACGAGAAATAATAAATTAAGAGGTAAAGCCCGGATTACTCATAACTTGGGATTGGACGGGCAGTCAATATTATTAAACTATAGTGGACGATAATAATATTGTGTTTGGATTTGAATTAAATTGGGACTCAATTTAATTAGTAAAAGTCCAACAGGTTTGGCCCAAGTCCAATCTCCATGGATCCCTAATCTGGCTCATTATAACTCTATATAAAAGGAGACTACAAAGAGGATTTTAATCAATTTTTAATGATTACAATTCGTTCCCCTCACTCCTAAGGAGTGGGCAAAATTTTCACGTCCTTTCGATTGTGACAAGCTTTGCCCACCCAAAGGTCATAAACAAAGTTCGAGAAACAAATTAGATGATTCGTGGTTGAGTATGAAGAATATCACGTAGAGAAGGCGCAAGCAATCGTCGATTATTTGGAGAATCAGATCGGTAATTCTAAACTGTAGGAAATTCATGTTTTGGGTTTTCATTCCTTTTACATGAATTATATACGTTCTTGTATGCAATTGATTGTTTTAACATGTGATTAATTAATCCCAAAATCTGTCAAATAGATCTGTAGATCTGATTTATTTGTTTATGCATATCTTCCGCTGTCCAAGGGGCACCAAACCCCAGCAGATATTTCGTTATTACATGTATCCAGTTACATTTAATTTCATGTTAGCTTAAACAAAAGAACATAATTGCAAAAAGTAACATATCTCGACTTTGACACTAAAATAATTGACCTTCTAAAACCATCAGTATCTACACCAAAATAAAACCATCATGTTTTTTACGACCAAGAATTAGTTAACAATAAAAAAACCAGCAATCAATTCGTCTACAACAAAACAAAACAATGTACTGTTAATTCTTCAAAAAACAATGTCATTCCCCTTTCAATGTTTGAGGTAGTTGATAAGTCGTATTATAGGCCTTGGTTATTGGTCAATATGATGTGCTTAACCATATATTATGTGCAAGAAAGTTGCTGAAGTGTGCAGGAAGAAAGGTGTCGAAGTAATTCATGACGCTGGAAGGGTGCAATACTGACCAGGATGCATGCCACAGAGCTCGAGATAGAGAAGGAATGATCGCTAGGAAACGACCAACTAGTTGAGGGGCAAAGACGACATTTCACATGAAGAAGCAGCCCTGGAAATTAGGGCAAGCCACCCTATAAATAAGAGGTCACATGAAGAAAGAAGAGACTTTTTGGGGGAGGTTCCAATTTCACACTTGGAGACTAGCTCTATTCCTTCTCGTTCCTCGCTCTTAGTCCAACATTCACCTGAAGACTTCGGCCATCAGCCGAAGGGGAATCGCCGTCGTTCCAGCCAGCCATCGTAGTTAGAAGATCTACTATTTCATCGCTCCGAGGAGCTAAACAATCTTTTCTGCCTTGTTTTTAAGTTTCTTTTGTAGTTTAAACTTGTGTTATTTTGTTTGCATTTGACATGGATCGTGATCAGTTCCTTGTTTGAACATCGTATGCTTTGAATCTCGTTTTAAATAAAATTGATGTTTGTTTTCTTTCGCATTTCAGACATCGTGAGAAATTGATGCTTGTTTGAACATCGTATTACTTGGTGAGGAAGACAATGTCACCATCTAAATCTGGGACCACTTTATGCTTTTAGTCACCTTTCACCTTTTGTCCTTTTACTTTTTCAGCTTTTTTCTGCAGATCTGGTAGTTGGTCGATCAGTGCAGTCTGATATTCTCTTTTGTTTTTGTCTATCCATTTATAGTAATTTCTCACTTTTCACATGCACCCCAACAGTACAGACCTTACATTCACGTATAAGCCATACCCTAGAGTGTGGTAGCAAACCAACCTTTTCAGAATGTCATCTCAATTGTACTCCCTCCGTCCCGGGCTACTCGCCCCTTTCCTTTTCGGCACGGAGATTAAGGAATGAGTGTATAGTAAACATAGGATTATGCATGTTTAGTCATTTCGATTTCAGATTTAATTCCAAATCTGGATGTTAGCAAGTTTAACTCAAGCTTTTGTTCATGGAGCCTTCATTTCTCTGCATTTTTGTATTACTTGGTGAGGAAGACAATGTCACCATCTAAATCTGGGACCACTTTATGCTTTTAGCCACCTTTCACCTTTTGTCCTTTTACTTTTTCAGCTTTTTTCTGCAGATCTGGTAGTTGGTCGATCAGTGCAGTCTGATATTCTCTTTTGTTTTTGTCTATCCATTTATAGTAATTTCTCACTTTTCACATGCACCCCAACAGTACAGACCTTACATTCACGTATAAGCCATACCCTAGATGATAGTAGCTTACTCAACCCCCAAAGTGTGGTAGCAAACCAACCTTTTCAGAATGTCATCTCAATTGTATTACACATACGTCCATCTCTGTGGGCTTCGACCCTTACACCATTATACTAGCCAGTAGAAGTGGGTTGAGGTTTTGATGACAGGTTTTAGGTTTCGTGTCAACGACACAACTAGGTCTAGGTTCCCTCATGACCAGTTGAACACACGACCCCGCACAAACCTGCTCTTTCAGTAGTCTGAAACCATCTTCTCAACGTCAATAGGTCCTGCTTTCGTTCTTGTCGTACTCATCGTGTTTTCATTTCTTTCGGCCCTCCTCAAAAGCAATTTATTCTCCTTTGAAAAGCAATCCAAATACATGGATACAATGTCATATATTTTACAATGCGATTCATTCTACTTTGAAAAATAATTATACTCCATTTGAGAGTGTATATCCAGTCACAGCATATAAAAGAGCACTTTGAAAAGCATGCAAATTCCTGCAAAGAAGCGAGCAATATTTTAATTGGAACATGCAATTAGTTATAAAGGGAACATCTTTTTTTAGTACATCAACTATCCCAAATGAGCAAATTTGGTCCGTAACATTTCATAATATATTTTAAGGTCCATCAACTATAAGTTAATATCAAATTTGCTCACTTGAGATAGTTGATGTACTAAAAGAGATGTTCTCTCTAATGCAAACTACGAATAAATTAAACTCCATTCGCAAATTACGTATAAATTTAAACTGCATTCACACATATAGTAATATGCAATTACATATACTTTGGAAAGCAAGATCACTACACATATAATGCAAATTCATATACAGAGAAAAACTATAATGCGATGTTTTGAAAAGCAAGCAATTACTTTGAATAGAATGCAAATTTGTATAAAGAAGCAAGCAACTTTTTAATTGTAATTCTGCAAATCAAGAATGTAGAATTAAAAAGATAGATCAGCTTTTGTTTGCCTATAGGCTTATTCGAAACTACACCTTCGACCTGGCCAGCAGGGCCCCCTACCCCACTTTAATCGACAAATCCACTGCCATGTTCAGAAGATTGATCAGCTTCCGTTTACCCACTATATTCCTCAAGTGACTAACAATGTGTTGCAAGCAATTACCTAATAAAATAATAAAGCAAGCAATTACTAATAATAAAGCAAGCAATATCAAAGCATAAAACAACCAATCACCTAATAAAATCGAACAAAACATCATAACAGCAACAACTCCATTATTATCAAGCAATTCCGAAGGAAAACGCAAGCAATTATCAAACCACCCTATAAATAAGAGGTCACATGAAGAAAGAAGAGACTTTTTGGGGAGGTTCCAATTCCACACTTGGAGACTAGCTCTATTCCTTCTCGTTCCTCGCTCTTAGTCCAACATTCACCTGAAGACTTCGGCCATCAGCCGAAGGGGAATCGCCGCCGTTCCAGCCAGCCATCGTAGTTAGAAGATCTACTATTTCATCGCTCCGAGGAGCTAAACAATCTTTTCCGCCTTGTTTTTAAGTTTCTTTTGTAGTTTAAACTTGTGTTATTTTGTTTGCATTTGACATGGATCGTGATCAGTTCCTTGTTTGAACATCGTATGCTTTGAATCTCGTTTTAAATAAAATTGATGTTTGTTTTCTTTCGCATTTCAGACATCGTTTGATTTCTCTCTTCCTAGTTAGTTAGATCTAGCAATTTCCCGTTGATTTCATTAAATGCATGCCTTGATATCTTTTGTATACTAGATCTGGTTATTTCACTAGTACTACAAGTTTCTAATCGGTTTAACTCAAAGAAAATGCCCGGGATTCGTCGTTGTTTAGTTTCCGTCACCCTGCATGTTAGTCAGTTTGCGTAAACATAGGATTATGCATGTTTAGTCATTTCGATTTCAGATTTAATTCCAAATCTGGATGTTAGCAAGTTTAACTCAAGCTTTTGTTCATGGAGCCTTCATTTCTCTGCATTTTTGTATTACTTGGTGAGGAAGACAATGTCACCATCTAAATCTGGGACCACTTTATGCTTTTAGCCACCTTTCCCCTTTTGTCCTTTTACTTTTTCAGCTTTTTTCTGCAGATCTGGTAGTTGGTCGATCAGTGCAGTCTGATATTCTCTTTTGTTTTTGTCTATCCATTTATAGTAATTTCTCACTTTTCACATGCACCCCAACAGTACAGACCTTACATTCACGTATAAGCCATACCCTAGATGATAGTAGCTTACTCAACCCCCAAAGTGTGGTAGCAAACCAACCTTTTCAGAATGTCATCTCAATTGTATTACACATACGTCCATCTCTGTGGGCTTCGACCCTTACACCATTATACTAGCCAGTAGAAGTGGGTTGAGGTTTTGATGACAGGTTTTAGGTTTCGTGTCAACGACACAACTAGGTCTAGGTTCCCTCATGACCAGTTGAACACACGACCCCGCACAAACCTGCTCTTTCAGTAGTCTGAAACCATCTTCTCAACGTCAATAGGTCCTGCTTTCGTTCTTGTCGTACTCATCGTGTTTTCATTTCTTTCGGCCCTCCTCAAAAGCAATTTATTCTCCTTTGAAAAGCAATCCAAATACATGGATACAATGTCATATATTTTACAATGCGATTCATTCTACTTTGAAAAATAATTATACTCCATTTGAGAGTGTATATCCAGTCACAGCATATAAAAGAGCACTTTGAAAAGCATGCAAATTCCTGCAAAGAAGCGAGCAATATTTTAATTGGAACATGCAATTAGTTATAAAGGGAACATCTTTTTTTAGTACATTAACTATCCCAAATGAGCAAATTTGGTCCGTAACATTTCATAATATATTTTAAGATCCATCAACTATAAGTTAATATCAAATTTGCTCACTTGAGATAGTTGATGTACTAAAAGAGATGTTCTCTCTAATGCAAACTACGAATAAATTAAACTCCATTCGCAAATTACGTATAAATTTAAACTGCATTCACACATATAGTAATATGCAATTACATATACTTTGGAAAGCAAGATCACTACACATATAATGCAAATTCATATACAGAGAAAAACTATAATGCGATGTTTTGAAAAGCAAGCAATTACTTTGAATAGAATGCAAATTTGTATAAAGAAGCAAGCAACTTTTTAATTGTAATTCTGCAAATCAAGAATGTAGAATTAAAAAGATAGATCAGCTTTTGTTTGCCTATAGGCTTATTCGAAACTACACCTTCGACCTGGCCAGCAGGGCCCCCTACCCCACTTTCATCGACAAATCCACTGCCATGTTCAGAAGATTGATCAGCTTCCGTTTACCCACTATATTCCTCAAGTGACTAACAATGTGTTGCAAGCAATTACCTAATAAAATAATAAAGCAAGCAATTACCTAATAAAATAATAAAGCAAGCAATATCAAAGCATAAAACAACCAATCACCTAATAAAATCGAACAAAACATCATAACAGCAACAACTCCATTATTATCAAGCAATTCCGAAGGAAAACGCAAGCAATTATCAAACCACCCTATAAATAAGAGGTCACATGAAGAAAGAAGAGACTTTTTGGGGAGGTTCCAATTCCACACTTGGAGACTAGCTCTATTCCTTCTCGTTCCTCGCTCTTAGTCCAACATTCACCTGAAGACTTCGGCCATCAGCCGAAGGGGAATCGCCGCCGTTCCAGCCAGCCATCGTAGTTAGAAGATCTACTATTTCATCGCTCCGAGGAGCTAAACAATCTTTTCCGCCTTGTTTTTAAGTTTCTTTTGTAGTTTAAACTTGTGTTATTTTGTTTGCATTTGACATGGATCGTGATCAGTTCCTTGTTTGAACATCGTATGCTTTGAATCTCGTTTTAAATAAAATTGATGTTTGTTTTCTTTCGCATTTCAGACATCGTTTGATTTCTCTCTTCCTAGTTAGTTAGATCTAGCAATTTCCCGTTGATTTCATTAAATGCATGCCTTGATATCTTTTGTATACTAGATCTGGTTATTTCACTAGTACTACAAGTTTCTAATCGGTTTAACTCAAAGAAAATGCCCGGGATTCGTCGTTGTTTAGTTTCCGTCACCCTGCATGTTAGTCAGTTTGCGTAAACATAGGATTATGCATGTTTAGTCATTTCGATTTCAGATTTAATTCCAAATCTGGATGTTAGCAAGTTTAACTCAAGCTTTTGTTCATGGAGCCTTCATTTCTCTGCATTTTTGTATTACTTGGTGAGGAAGACAATGTCACCATCTAAATCTGGGACCACTTTATGCTTTTAGCCACCTTTCACCTTTTGTCCTTTTACTTTTTCAGCTTTTTTCTGCAGATCTGGTAGTTGGTCGATCAGTGCAGTCTGATATTCTCTTTTGTTTTTGTCTATCCATTTATAGTAATTTCTCACTTTTCACATGCACCCCAACAGTACAGACCTTACATTCACGTATAAGCCATACCCTAGATGATAGTAGCTTACTCAACCCCCAAAGTGTGGTAGCAAACCAACCTTTTCAGAATGTCATCTCAATTGTATTACACATACGTCCATCTCTGTGGGCTTCGACCCTTACACCATTATACTAGCCAGTAGAAGTGGGTTGAGGTTTTGATGACAGGTTTTAGGTTTCGTGTCAACGACACAACTAGGTCTAGGTTCCCTCATGACCAGTTGAACACACGACCCCGCACAAACCTGCTCTTTCAGTAGTCTGAAACCATCTTCTCAACGTCAATAGGTCCTGCTTTCGTTCTTGTCGTACTCATCGTGTTTTCATTTCTTTCGGCCCTCCTCAAAAGCAATTTATTCTCCTTTGAAAAGCAATCCAAATACATGGATACAATGTCATATATTTTACAATGCGATTCATTCTACTTTGAAAAATAATTATACTCCATTTGAGAGTGTATATCCAGTCACAGCATATAAAAGAGCACTTTGAAAAGCATGCAAATTCCTGCAAAGAAGCGAGCAATATTTTAATTGGAACATGCAATTAGTTATAAAGGGAACATCTTTTTTTAGTACATTAACTATCCCAAATGAGCAAATTTGGTCCGTAACATTTCATAATATATTTTAAGATCCATCAACTATAAGTTAATATCAAATTTGCTCACTTGAGATAGTTGATGTACTAAAAGAGATGTTCTCTCTAATGCAAACTACGAATAAATTAAACTCCATTCGCAAATTACGTATAAATTTAAACTGCATTCACACATATAGTAATATGCAATTACATATACTTTGGAAAGCAAGATCACTACACATATAATGCAAATTCATATACAGAGAAAAACTATAATGCGATGTTTTGAAAAGCAAGCAATTACTTTGAATAGAATGCAAATTTGTATAAAGAAGCAAGCAACTTTTTAATTGTAATTCTGCAAATCAAGAATGTAGAATTAAAAAGATAGATCAGCTTTTGTTTGCCTATAGGCTTATTCGAAACTACACCTTCGACCTGGCCAGCAGGGCCCCCTACCCCACTTTCATCGACAAATCCACTGCCATGTTCAGAAGATTGATCAGCTTCCGTTTACCCACTATATTCCTCAAGTGACTAACAATGTGTTGCAAGCAATTACCTAATAAAATAATAAAGCAAGCAATTACCTAATAAAATAATAAAGCAAGCAATATCAAAGCATAAAACAACCAATCACCTAATAAAATCGAACAAAACATCATAACAGCAACAACTCCATTATTATCAAGCAATTCCGAAGGAAAACGCAAGCAATTATCAAACCACCCTATAAATAAGAGGTCACATGAAGAAAGAAGAGACTTTTTGGGGAGGTTCCAATTCCACACTTGGAGACTAGCTCTATTCCTTCTCGTTCCTCGCTCTTAGTCCAACATTCACCTGAAGACTTCGGCCATCAGCCGAAGGGGAATCGCCGCCGTTCCAGCCAGCCATCGTAGTTAGAAGATCTACTATTTCATCGCTCCGAGGAGCTAAACAATCTTTTCCGCCTTGTTTTTAAGTTTCTTTTGTAGTTTAAACTTGTGTTATTTTGTTTGCATTTGACATGGATCGTGATCAGTTCCTTGTTTGAACATCGTATGCTTTGAATCTCGTTTTAAATAAAATTGATGTTTGTTTTCTTTCGCATTTCAGACATCGTTTGATTTCTCTCTTCCTAGTTAGTTAGATCTAGCAATTTCCCGTTGATTTCATTAAATGCATGCCTTGATATCTTTTGTATACTAGATCTGGTTATTTCACTAGTACTACAAGTTTCTAATCGGTTTAACTCAAAGAAAATGCCCGGGATTCGTCGTTGTTTAGTTTCCGTCACCCTGCATGTTAGTCAGTTTGCGTAAACATAGGATTATGCATGTTTAGTCATTTCGATTTCAGATTTAATTCCAAATCTGGATGTTAGCAAGTTTAACTCAAGCTTTTGTTCATGGAGCCTTCATTTCTCTGCATTTTGTATTACTTAGTGAGGAAGACAATGTCACCATCTGATTTTGGGACCACTTTATGCTTTTAGCCACCTTTCACCTTTTGTCCTTTTACTTTTTCAGCTTTTTTCTGCAGATCTGGTAGTTGGTCGATCAGTGCAGTCTGATATTCTCTTTTGTTTTTGTCTATCCATTTATAGTAATTTCTCACTTTTCACATGCACCCCAACAGTACAGACCTTACATTCACGTATAAGCCATACCCTAGATGATAGTAGCTTACTCAACCCCCAAAGTGTGGTAGCAAACCAACCTTTTCAGAATGTCATCTCAATTGTATTACACATACGTCCATCTCTGTGGGCTTCGACCCTTACACCATTATACTAGCCAGTAGAAGTGGGTTGAGGTTTTGATGACAGGTTTTAGGTTTCGTGTCAACGACACAACTAGGTCTAGGTTCCCTCATGACCAGTTGAACACACGACCCCGCACAAACCTGCTCTTTCAGTAGTCTGAAACCATCTTCTCAACGTCAATAGGTCCTGCTTTCGTTCTTGTCGTACTCATCGTGTTTTCATTTCTTTCGGCCCTCCTCAAAAGCAATTTATTCTCCTTTGAAAAGCAATCCAAATACATGGATACAATGTCATATATTTTACAATGCGATTCATTCTACTTTGAAAAATAATTATACTCCATTTGAGAGTGTATATCCAGTCACAGCATATAAAAGAGCACTTTGAAAAGCATGCAAATTCCTGCAAAGAAGCGAGCAATATTTTAATTGGAACATGCAATTAGTTATAAAGGGAACATCTTTTTTTAGTACATTAACTATCCCAAATGAGCAAATTTGGTCCGTAACATTTCATAATATATTTTAAGATCCATCAACTATAAGTTAATATCAAATTTGCTCACTTGAGATAGTTGATGTACTAAAAGAGATGTTCTCTCTAATGCAAACTACGAATAAATTAAACTCCATTCGCAAATTACGTATAAATTTAAACTGCATTCACACATATAGTAATATGCAATTACATATACTTTGGAAAGCAAGATCACTACACATATAATGCAAATTCATATACAGAGAAAAACTATAATGCGATGTTTTGAAAAGCAAGCAATTACTTTGAATAGAATGCAAATTTGTATAAAGAAGCAAGCAACTTTTTAATTGTAATTCTGCAAATCAAGAATGTAGAATTAAAAAGATAGATCAGCTTTTGTTTGCCTATAGGCTTATTCGAAACTACACCTTCGACCTGGCCAGCAGGGCCCCCTACCCCACTTTCATCGACAAATCCACTGCCATGTTCAGAAGATTGATCAGCTTCCGTTTACCCACTATATTCCTCAAGTGACTAACAATGTGTTGCAAGCAATTACCTAATAAAATAATAAAGCAAGCAATTACCTAATAAAATAATAAAGCAAGCAATATCAAAGCATAAAACAACCAATCACCTAATAAAATCGAACAAAACATCATAACAGCAACAACTCCATTATTATCAAGCAATTCCGAAGGAAAACGCAAGCAATTATCAAACCACCCTATAAATAAGAGGTCACATGAAGAAAGAAGAGACTTTTTGGGGAGGTTCCAATTCCACACTTGGAGACTAGCTCTATTCCTTCTCGTTCCTCGCTCTTAGTCCAACATTCACCTGAAGACTTCGGCCATCAGCCGAAGGGGAATCGCCGCCGTTCCAGCCAGCCATCGTAGTTAGAAGATCTACTATTTCATCGCTCCGAGGAGCTAAACAATCTTTTCCGCCTTGTTTTTAAGTTTCTTTTGTAGTTTAAACTTGTGTTATTTTGTTTGCATTTGACATGGATCGTGATCAGTTCCTTGTTTGAACATCGTATGCTTTGAATCTCGTTTTAAATAAAATTGATGTTTGTTTTCTTTCGCATTTCAGACATCGTTTGATTTCTCTCTTCCTAGTTAGTTAGATCTAGCAATTTCCCGTTGATTTCATTAAATGCATGCCTTGATATCTTTTGTATACTAGATCTGGTTATTTCACTAGTACTACAAGTTTCTAATCGGTTTAACTCAAAGAAAATGCCCGGGATTCGTCGTTGTTTAGTTTCCGTCACCCTGCATGTTAGTCAGTTTGCGTAAACATAGGATTATGCATGTTTAGTCATTTCGATTTCAGATTTAATTCCAAATCTGGATGTTAGCAAGTTTAACTCAAGCTTTTGTTCATGGAGCCTTCATTTCTCTGCATTTTTGTATTACTTGGTGAGGAAGACAATGTCACCATCTAAATCTGGGACCACTTTATGCTTTTAGCCACCTTTCACCTTTTGTCCTTTTACTTTTTCAGCTTTTTTCTGCAGATCTGGTAGTTGGTCGATCAGTGCAGTCTGATATTCTCTTTTGTTTTTGTCTATCCATTTATAGTAATTTCTCACTTTTCACATGCACCCCAACAGTACAGACCTTACATTCACGTATAAGCCATACCCTAGATGATAGTAGCTTACTCAACCCCCAAAGTGTGGTAGCAAACCAACCTTTTCAGAATGTCATCTCAATTGTATTACACATACGTCCATCTCTGTGGGCTTCGACCCTTACACCATTATACTAGCCAGTAGAAGTGGGTTGAGGTTTTGATGACAGGTTTTAGGTTTCGTGTCAACGACACAACTAGGTCTAGGTTCCCTCATGACCAGTTGAACACACGACCCCGCACAAACCTGCTCTTTCAGTAGTCTGAAACCATCTTCTCAACGTCAATAGGTCCTGCTTTCGTTCTTGTCGTACTCATCGTGTTTTCATTTCTTTCGGCCCTCCTCAAAAGCAATTTATTCTCCTTTGAAAAGCAATCCAAATACATGGATACAATGTCATATATTTTACAATGCGATTCATTCTACTTTGAAAAATAATTATACTCCATTTGAGAGTGTATATCCAGTCACAGCATATAAAAGAGCACTTTGAAAAGCATGCAAATTCCTGCAAAGAAGCGAGCAATATTTTAATTGGAACATGCAATTAGTTATAAAGGGAACATCTTTTTTTAGTACATTAACTATCCCAAATGAGCAAATTTGGTCCGTAACATTTCATAATATATTTTAAGATCCATCAACTATAAGTTAATATCAAATTTGCTCACTTGAGATAGTTGATGTACTAAAAGAGATGTTCTCTCTAATGCAAACTACGAATAAATTAAACTCCATTCGCAAATTACGTATAAATTTAAACTGCATTCACACATATAGTAATATGCAATTACATATACTTTGGAAAGCAAGATCACTACACATATAATGCAAATTCATATACAGAGAAAAACTATAATGCGATGTTTTGAAAAGCAAGCAATTACTTTGAATAGAATGCAAATTTGTATAAAGAAGCAAGCAACTTTTTAATTGTAATTCTGCAAATCAAGAATGTAGAATTAAAAAGATAGATCAGCTTTTGTTTGCCTATAGGCTTATTCGAAACTACACCTTCGACCTGGCCAGCAGGGCCCCCTACCCCACTTTCATCGACAAATCCACTGCCATGTTCAGAAGATTGATCAGCTTCCGTTTACCCACTATATTCCTCAAGTGACTAACAATGTGTTGCAAGCAATTACCTAATAAAATAATAAAGCAAGCAATTACCTAATAAAATAATAAAGCAAGCAATATCAAAGCATAAAACAACCAATCACCTAATAAAATCGAACAAAACATCATAACAGCAACAACTCCATTATTATCAAGCAATTCCGAAGGAAAACGCAAGCAATTATCAAACCACCCTATAAATAAGAGGTCACATGAAGAAAGAAGAGACTTTTTGGGGAGGTTCCAATTCCACACTTGGAGACTAGCTCTATTCCTTCTCGTTCCTCGCTCTTAGTCCAACATTCACCTGAAGACTTCGGCCATCAGCCGAAGGGGAATCGCCGCCGTTCCAGCCAGCCATCGTAGTTAGAAGATCTACTATTTCATCGCTCCGAGGAGCTAAACAATCTTTTCCGCCTTGTTTTTAAGTTTCTTTTGTAGTTTAAACTTGTGTTATTTTGTTTGCATTTGACATGGATCGTGATCAGTTCCTTGTTTGAACATCGTATGCTTTGAATCTCGTTTTAAATAAAATTGATGTTTGTTTTCTTTCGCATTTCAGACATCGTTTGATTTCTCTCTTCCTAGTTAGTTAGATCTAGCAATTTCCCGTTGATTTCATTAAATGCATGCCTTGATATCTTTTGTATACTAGATCTGGTTATTTCACTAGTACTACAAGTTTCTAATCGGTTTAACTCAAAGAAAATGCCCGGGATTCGTCGTTGTTTAGTTTCCGTCACCCTGCATGTTAGTCAGTTTGCGTAAACATAGGATTATGCATGTTTAGTCATTTCGATTTCAGATTTAATTCCAAATCTGGATGTTAGCAAGTTTAACTCAAGCTTTTGTTCATGGAGCCTTCATTTCTCTGCATTTTTGTATTACTTGGTGAGGAAGACAATGTCACCATCTAAATCTGGGACCACTTTATGCTTTTAGCCACCTTTCACCTTTTGTCCTTTTACTTTTTCAGCTTTTTTCTGCAGATCTGGTAGTTGGTCGATCAGTGCAGTCAGATATTCTCTTTTGTTTTTGTCTATCCATTTATAGTAATTTCTCACTTTTCACATGCACCCCAACAGTACAGACCTTACATTCACGTATAAGCCATACCCTAGATGATAGTAGCTTACTCAACCCCCAAAGTGTGGTAGCAAACCAACCTTTTCAGAATGTCATCTCAATTGTATTACACATACGTCCATCTCTGTGGGCTTCGACCCTTACACCATTATACTAGCCAGTAGAAGTGGGTTGAGGTTTTGATGACAGGTTTTAGGTTTCGTGTCAACGACACAACTAGGTCTAGGTTCCCTCATGACCAGTTGAACACACGACCCCGCACAAACCTGCTCTTTCAGTAGTCTGAAACCATCTTCTCAACGTCAATAGGTCCTGCTTTCGTTCTTGTCGTACTCATCGTGTTTTCATTTCTTTCGGCCCTCCTCAAAAGCAATTTATTCTCCTTTGAAAAGCAATCCAAATACATGGATACAATGTCATATATTTTACAATGCGATTCATTCTACTTTGAAAAATAATTATACTCCATTTGAGAGTGTATATCCAGTCACAGCATATAAAAGAGCACTTTGAAAAGCATGCAAATTCCTGCAAAGAAGCGAGCAATATTTTAATTGGAACATGCAATTAGTTATAAAGGGAACATCTTTTTTTAGTACATCAACTATCCCAAATGAGCAAATTTGGTCCGTAACATTTCATAATATATTTTAAGATCCATCAACTATAAGTTAATATCAAATTTGCTCACTTGAGATAGTTGATGTACTAAAAGAGATGTTCTCTCTAATGCAAACTACGAATAAATTAAACTCCATTCGCAAATTACGTATAAATTTAAACTGCATTCACACATATAGTAATATGCAATTACATATACTTTGGAAAGCAAGATCACTACACATATAATGCAAATTCATATACAGAGAAAAACTATAATGCGATGTTTTGAAAAGCAAGCAATTACTTTGAATAGAATGCAAATTTGTATAAAGAAGCAAGCAACTTTTTAATTGTAATTCTGCAAATCAAGAATGTAGAATTAAAAAGATAGATCAGCTTTTGTTTGCCTATAGGCTTATTCGAAACTACACCTTCGACCTGGCCAGCAGGGCCCCCTACCCCACTTTCATCGACAAATCCACTGCCATGTTCAGAAGATTGATCAGCTTCCGTTTACCCACTATATTCCTCAAGTGACTAACAATGTGTTGCAAGCAATTACCTAATAAAATAATAAAGCAAGCAATTACCTAATAAAATAATAAAGCAAGCAATATCAAAGCATAAAACAACCAATCACCTAATAAAATCGAACAAAACATCATAACAGCAACAACTCCATTATTATCAAGCAATTCCGAAGGAAAACGCAAGCAATTATCAAACCACGCGTCAAGCAATTCAATATAATATACTCCCTCCATCCAATAGAAATATGTCATATTTCCTTTTATGTATGTCCCATACAAAAAGTCCATATTCTTCATGGCAACCATTTTCTTCTTCTCTCTTATTTTATCATCTTTGAGCCCCACCATCCACTACATAATTCCAACTACTTTTTCTCATTCCATGTTACTTAACTAATTACAAATTAAAATCAGTGTCAATCCCAAATGGCCTAAATCTATGGGAAGGGGGAGTATTGTGTAAGCGCGAGTCATGCAAGCACTAATTATAGTCAAACACTTAATCAAACAGGATTCAAGCAATCAGTGACTTTCCCAACACTTCCTTCAAATTTAGCAGTATTAGCGATTAAAAAAAGTAGCATAGATCAAGAATCGAGAACATAATCACGAGAAAAACAACAATTAAAATAGCATACGTAATTTGAACCCCAACCAACCCCGAGAGTGATTCGACATGAACAACAACAGAATCCGTAGTTTGAACCTCGACCAAAAATGAAAGCAAAGTCAAAACGAAAATCAGGCTAGCGTACCTATTTCTAAACTCGAAATACACCGCGGAAATCCAATTTCAATTCGTTATTTATGGAGTGGAGATCTTATTTGCTTCTTCTCCAACCAAAATGTGAGAAAGATAGGGGCGGTTTGAGAAGAGAGAGAGTAATGGAAGAGTGAGGAAGAGTGTCACAGTTTTTGTTTCTGAAATTGATTCGGCCAACATACTGTGCCTAAATTGGGGATGTTCCAAATCTGTTGCAGTTTCAATAAAATGTGATTGGCAAAATTACCCATGCCAAGCAATATCTCCACTACATTAACCGGCAATCCGTGCTGTATTTAAGAATTCAATCATATGCGTCCATATAAGAGATGTAAAGGTTAGGATTAGAGGTATGGTGTCACTTTAAAATGGTTTTTGTGTACATATGTTGAAATATTTATATAATTATGTTGAAATTGTTAATACGTTATGTTGATATCAGTAAACCAAAAAATTATCAATATTATGACATACTGACGATTTTATCCTTTTATTGATATTTTATCTACTCTCTCCGTCCCATAATAGGTGTCAAATTTAGTGTGGCACAGGTTTTAAGAAATGTAAAGAATAGTGAGTTGGACAAGTTATTGGAATATGAGGTCCACTTTTTTTATATTGATTTTATAATAAAATGTGAGTCAAGTGAGTTAGTGGAATGTGAGACCTACTTACCATTTATGGTAAAAGTGAAATGTGACTTATTATGGGACGGACCGAAATAGAAAAATGTGACTATTATTGTGGGACGGAGGAAGTACAATTTATTGAAATTGTTGAGATTAAATCTCATAAACTTATTTTAAGATATAATGGGGTAAGATTGATTTTAAATTGTGGATTGGAGTACTACATGTATTTCAAAATGACCCTATATATATATTCTATTAATTTAAACCCTAAAAGAATACCCTAACACTACATGATATTCTTTTGGTTTAATGTTTTTCGGTTTTTTTGAAATGATACGATCATGGGAGGCGTGCACCAAACGTTTCAGCCGCAGTGGGATTCCAAGGGCAATCTACCTATTGAAATTACGTCCAAACAATATTCAAAGGCTAACATTGTGTTCTTCGTCGAAAGAGCTTCGCGTGGGTATCTTGCATGCCTCAATCGGAGTCCGGATGAGGAAGTTATGATCGTTTTAAGAAAGCAGCGCAATGCAGAACAAAACGCGCGGTCGGGCGATATTCTTCATGCAAAACGCCTGGTCGGGCGTTTTTGTCGAAAGATCAGTTTTTGTTCAGAAACTTCACGCGGCCGGGCGAAATGAGCCTATGGGAAACGCCCGGTCGGGCGTTTTGTCCGGGATGTGACTTTTTGACCAAGTTTTGTTTTATTTTCACTCCTAGTATAAATAGACATGTTAGGGTTTTTCTATGCAGACTTTAAACATTATTGAAGAACAAAGACTCCATTGTGAGCATCCATCTTCATCATTGAAAATTTATCCAAAATCCCTTGTGGTTGCATTTAATCTATTGTCGGGCTTAGATTATTTGTTAAGGTATGCTTGCTATTTCTTGTGTTGCTAGTTGGTGGAGCCATTAGGTTTTTGTTTGTGAAAGTAGCCATTAGGTTTTCTTTCTTGAGCTTGAATCTAAATCATAACACTTACCATCCATCTTCTTCTTCTTTTCCATCTTTCTATTGGCATATTTCTTGTTTGGGTTATTGGATATTATTGCAAGAACAAATCCGGGCAACATATGTTTCTTGAATCCTTAAGATTAACATTATTTGGTATGAAGAGCCATTGGTTCTTGTTCTTGTAAGTTTGAAAAAAAAACAAAAAAAAAAGAAATTGTCAAAAAAAAGAGTCATACTTCAAAATATATCCATGGGCTTTAGCTAAATTGTTATATGTGTCATTGGGTATGTCAATGTGATTTTTTCAAAGTTGTAGACCAAAATTGCATCAATTGTTGGGTCTATTATTGTTGGGTGAAATTGTGCACACAAAGTGTTTGTTGATTTGTCCCATTGGCCTAGCACCTTACTTTCTCTTATCTTTTGGCTTCTAGAACTAGTGATTACTTGCCTAGTTGCATATTTGTTTGTGAATTGTGCTACCCTTGTGGATTATCATCGTTGAGAGCAAGTGAGGGAGAGTATCCTAGCCACCAAAATTTCTAAGCCTTTCGAGCGACATTGGGTGTGAGTTTTAGGGAAAAGGGGTACAAAATATGGGAAGTGAGCTCCTCACTAAATTCTCCATTCTCGGGTGTGTGTTGTTTGTGTTACTAACAAAAAGGGACTTGTCCCTAGTCTTGTGCAATTTGTTTTGTAGGTACTTCAAATGGTGAACTCTAGGCATAACTCGCCTATAAGGGAAGTGGCATCACCATCATCCGATGTTACTATCGAAGAGATGTTCTCCTCAATCATAAAGGAGATACACGAGGTGCGGGGCAATGTGAATGCTATGCAAGGAGGATTTGCGGCATTTCATGAGGATATAAGCCTTCTTAGAGATAGAGTTAGGCATAACCATTCCATAGCACCTAGTGACCGAGAGAAACATGGTAGGAGTAGCTACAAGTCAAGGTACCATGATGATGGACTTGTTAGAGGGATTAGAAGAGAACGATTCTCAAGGCTTTATGAAGAGCCTCCTCGTAGAAGCGAAAAATGAGAGTTTTGTAGAATTTCGGGGCTTGAGAGGGAAATTGTAAGAGAAGTTGCATGTAGTGTACGGATTGATCCTTTTGATCGACGTGATGGTGGGGACATAAACCAAACATTCACCTCATTAAGTTGTAAGGGTGCATCCTCTTCTTTCCATACCCCGAAGGTGTCTCATGGGTTGTGTCCGGATGCCGCATCTTCATCGATTTTAATCCAAAGTGATAGAAGAAAGAACCGAGAGAGAGAAAAAAGGCTTGAGAGTGAAAGTGAGCTAAAAAGCCAAGAGAGTGTGAAAAAAGACTTGAGTGTGAGATGAAAAAGTCAAGAGAGAGTGGAGGGAGTGAGAGAAAAGATAAACACCAAATGAGAGAAAAACCACAAGCACAAGTGAGTGAAGGGTGTTTGTTAGATTCTATGGTCAACCTTGGCTGGGCACTAGATAATCCTTTACCCTTTACCCTTGGTGTGGAATATAAGCCTTTTACCCACTAACACTTCTTGTATGTCTTTTCGTGTTGATGAATTTGTAGGAAGCAAAAGTGAAGACACGGGAGTGGAGCATCATGTTGCACTTGGCTTGGAGACTACGCTACCGGTGATGGATCAAGAAGAACAAGGGCAAGTTGAGGAACTCTTTGCCCAAGGTTCAAGTGCACTAACCTTGTCTTCTTTTGATGCCCCTTTGAATGTGGTTGGATTAGAGAAGCTTATTTGTATTGATCGATTTGTCATTGTTGATGTGTGTGATATGTGGCATCAAGAGCTTAAGTTGTTAAATCATAAATCCATCTTTGCTTCGTATGTTGATCATTTCTTAATAAATCCAAGTATTGATAGACATGAGATTTTTCTCGTGGATTCTATATTGAATGTTGGAATGACTTCCTTTCATTCTAAGATAACTAAGCTTTCGTTTGTTGGTGATTTTGTGCTTCATGAGTATGTGGATGGGAATAGTAGGACCAAGAGGAGTGAAATTATTGATGAATTTAGAACTTGGTGTTTGCCATATTTTCATTGCAAAATGGTTAAACCCTTCAATGGGATTGGACTGTTTTATGGCCGTTTTGTGAAGGATTTTGCCACTCACATGTCACATGTGGGTTGTGTTGTGATTAATGGCATAACAATGTATTGTTCTCATATTTGTGCTCATATTTTGAAATTGTTGGGGCAATTGAGTGAAATTCCTTTTGATAAAATTGGTTTGTTGATTGATATATCTTCTTGCAAACTTGATGTGAATTGTGATGAACCTACTCTATGTGTTGCACATAAGTTTGTCAATTTGTGGAATAGCAATTACTTGGGCAAGAATGAGGTGTTAATGGTTGTTGATGGTCTTCCCTTGTATGATCTTAAGATTAGAGCTTTAATGCTTAGGCTTTTCTTGGTGATATTCAACTATGCATACTATGAGGACGCTTTCTTGTGTACCTCTAGCCCTAATGAGAATGTCAAATCTATTGAGAAGATGTTGAAGTTTGCTAGGTATAGGTTGTGTGCTAAAATGTCACATATTTTTTTTGTTATTGAAATCTTGCATTTCAAGTTGGAACAAGTAGGGATGGACACTCATGTTCTTGAGCAATTTGTTAACCATGTGCTCACTTGTGAAGTGAATGTTAACCATGCTACGCGGGTTGGTTCTAATTGCAATATTCATGATCTTTTTGGAGGTTGTTGTGGTCTTCATCCCTTTTATCCCTTTTATTGTCCTATGATACTTGATATGTTCGTGTTTACTCTTGTAGGTACGCGCGTACTGGATTTGAGGACAAATCTTTTCCAAGGAGAGGAGGATGATATGACCACGCATGCCAGGAATCAAGTGTCACTCCGACGACGTGAGCCATGGATTGATTGGGGTCCAAGGATAAGACCGAAGACACTTCAAGGATCCTACAATTCTCGATGGCCTCCCGAGGATGATAGGAAAGGAGAACGCTCGGATTTGAGGACAAATCCTTTCCAAGAAGGAGAGGATGATACGATCATGGGAGGCGTGCACCAAACGTTTCAGCTGAAGCGGGATTCCAAGGGCAATCTACCTATTGAAATTACGTCCAAACAATCTTCAAAGGCCAACATTGTGTTCTTCGTCGAAATAGCTTCGCGTGGGTATCTTGCATGCCTCAATCGGAGCTCGCATGAGGAAGTTATGATCGTTTTAAGAAAACCGCGCAATGCAGAACAAAACGCGCGGTCGGGCGATATTCCTCATGCAAAACGCCCAGTCGGGCGTTTTTGTGGACAGTTTATGTCCAGAAACTTCACGCGGCCGGGCGAAATGAGCCTAGGGAAACGCCCGATCGGGCGTTTTGTCCGGAATGTGACTTTTTGACCAAGTTTTGTTTTATTTTGCTCCTTTTCAATCCAAGTATAAATAGACATGTTAGGGTTTTTCTATGTAGACTTTGAACATTATTGAAGAACAAAGACTCCATCGTGAGCACCCATCTTCATCATTGAAGATTTATCCAAAATCCCTTGTGGTTGCATTTAATCTATTACCGGACTTAGATTATTTGTTAAGGCATGCTTGCTAGTTCTTGTGTTGCTAGTTGGTGGAGCCATTAGATTTTTGTTTGTGAAAGTAGCCATTGGGTTTTCTTTCTTGAGCTTGAATCTAAATCATAACACTTACCATATTCTTCTTCTTTTCCATCTTTCTATTGTCATATTTATTGTTTAGGTTATTGGATATTATTGCAAGAACAAATCCGGGCAACATATGTTTCTTGAATCCTTAAGATTCACATTATGAAATCTCATATAATTTCAATTTTTTCGGTTTAGTTCGTTTTCAGTTTTTCGATTTCGGTTCGATTTGGTAAAACCCTAAAAGAAACCATAACACTACATGATTTCCAATTTTTTGGTTAATGTTTTTCGATTTTTTTGAAATCTCATATAACTTCAATTTTTTCGGTTTAGTTCGGTTTTCGGTTTTTCAATTTCGGTTCGATTTGGGCAAAAACCCTAACCGAAACACGAATGCGCACCCCTACTAAAAAATAAATAAAATTGCCAAAATAGTGCAAAACGCCCAACTGGGCGTTTATCGCCCAGCCCGCGCGATCTCTCTAGAGTCACCCACTGTTCAGTGTACGACTTTTGTAAAACATCCATAGCTCTCTCCACCGAATTCCGGTTGATTGATACGCTCAGATTTAAGTCCATTATTTGGTCTGTTTTGAGTGTCAAAGTTGTCTAAAAAGATACCAGAAAGTCGATGATGGAAATCTGGAGTATTCGAGCCGGCCATCGACCGTTGACCCAGTAGCGGTCCGCTTCGGAAAAATAGAGCTAAAAAGAAGAACACGTCCAGCAACTATGGTGATATGCAACGACCGTTAAACAGTGTGCAGCCGCCCGATGCAAAAACGAAGCGCACAAATTTTCCCTACTTTCGCCCCAAGATTTACCATATTGTGCTGAATATTTGTCATATTATGAGAAACGAATTTGAAGGCTAAAGATATTTGTAACACCCACTCCTTTAATTGCTTTAATTTCAAATGTCCGTTGGACCGTAGACTGCTTGTTGCTTTCTAGTCACGTTTATCCGCAGGAAATGTTGCTATTTTTGTTGTAGACTTCCCTAAATCTCCCTCCGTCCCGCACTACTCGCACGTTTCATTTTCAGCACGGAGATTAAGGAATGAGTGTATAGCAAAGTCAAATATTACGGCTGTAGGTGAAAATTTTTACTAAAAATGGAAATAGTGCAAATAACTTGGAACGCCCAGAAAGGAAATAAGTGCAAGTAGTCCGGGGCGGAGGGAGTATTAAACTGCTAATGAATGAATACGAAGTTATTGACTTTAATAACACATAAAAGATATGAGGTCCCTGTCTTGATATAGAATCCATATACATATCGGAGCTAAGATTTAACACTTCAAAAACATATACAATTGAACATGAACAACTAGAACTAAGTATGTTGTTCAAGTCACTATACATATGATCCACGAAATACAAAATACATATGACGGGCCTTTTGTTCATGAGCCCAAGAGCCTTTTCGGCCCAATGTCTCGGGCAGCCCGTTGAGCAGATGCAGCCAACCCATCGGCATTTTTCTTTCAAGACCTGCAATGTGAATACAATACAAATTAATACACCAAGTCCTAAGTTTTGCCAAGTAAAGGGGTGAGACAACACTACTTTCTCAACAAAGACCTATACCTTGCCAAAGAGAGCAAGTCAAATCCTACAACCTCCATTTCTCATAGCAGCACCTGCATTATGCCTATGCACCTGCCACAACAAACAATTCCATTTATTAACTAAGTACTAGGCACCACCATTTCAAATCTTAACAACATTATAGAATAATGGAAGAACAATTAAAACACTAGCACACCCCTGCCTTGTTCGGATACCATGCTTAGGATAGGAAAACTTAGAGCTTTAACACATAATGAACCAAGAGAAACAACAGGCTGCTGCCCTTTCACCCAAACTCAGTAGCCATACAACTTAAAATCCTAAATTCCTTAATCAAGTACAATGTTAAACACCAAATCAAAGAAACCTATACATGCTCTTTCGATTTTAGCCAAGATCTCCAACATCACAAAGCCCCGAAATGCTCAAAACTGGAAATCTATACTAATATGTAAACTAAGAACTTAACTACGAGACTTAGCTTCGAGAAGAGGGGGCGTCCGGATGAATCCCAGGCTGCAGCGGTGCAGTTAGACGACGGCTGCTGACTTCAGTCACCGGAGGACGAAGTCCGGCGCCGTGTCTCACCCCAGAGTCAGCATCGACGGCGACTCTGCGAAGACGCTGGTGAAGCGGCTCGTCGCCCGTCCATAGCTGGCGATAGTGGTGGCTGCCCAGTGCTGCAGCCGAGAGGAAGGGAGAGATCTCGATGAAGGCGGTAAGGACGGTGATGTGGTGGAGACGGCGAGACATCGAGGAGGAAACCACGATGCCGACGGCAGAGCGCCGGCAATTGGGTGTCGAGACGGCAACGGTGCTACATGGCGGCGTAGCAGCCGAAGGATTGAGAGAGGCAGAAGGAGTTAGGGCTGTTCTTTTCAATTTGGGGAAAATTTGGAAGTGAGAAAGAGGAGACCGATGGGGGGTGGGATGAAGAAAGTAATAGTTGGCCTTTTCCTTTAATTTTTTGCTTTTGGGCCTCTTTAAATGAAAGTGTGGGCTAAAGAAATTATTGGAAAATTTGGGCTGCTTGTTTCATTTGGGCCAAGGGAAATAAAGGGAAGAAGAAGAGGGCTAGTAATAAAGGTTTATTTAGAAGCTTGGGCCTAAAAGTGTTAAAGAAAAATATGGACAAATTTACCTTTTTAAGTTGGGCTAAGTGAATAAGTTAAATGAACTAGTCGCTAATTATGGACTCTCTTAAGTTGCTCGATCGAATAATTAATGATAAGTAATGATTCGCTAACTATTTCCGCGAGGATGAATAAACCTCGGATTTAGTTTAGTGCTTGAAATTTTTTTGCATAGAAGGTAATGCTCTCTTTGTTAAACGAATAATTTTGTAAGCCTCCACATAAATTAAATCTTCCGAATTAATTAATGCTCAAGGACTTTTCTATGAAATAAGAAAAAGAATAAAATAATCATGCACTTAGGATGCATTCACATTAAGTCTTTTCGACTTCTTAAAGCCTAAGTTAAGTATACTTTATTTTCTAAAGGGACGTCTTCGCACGTTGAGTAAGACCAAGTCAAGGAACTTTCGGTTAAGGAATTACTTTTTGAGGTGGGCATTCCTTTTAAAACGTGACTTTTAGTATGATTTTTGTGAAAATTGCTATACATGTTTTGTCATGCCATGTTTTGTTTTATGAATACCTATCTGCTTGGCTATGCCAATTATGTTTAATCGAATTCGGGTCCCAGTAGGGCCGCAAACCCTACTTGGACTAGTGTACACATATGTGGATCGTGAGCTAGCTTTCGAGTTGTCCGGTCCAGTGACCGTTGTGGAATGTGGCCACATTCCCGGTTCACATACGTTTCAGATATGGTATCTATATTATGTGATTGCGCAATCAATTTTATGAATTAAAGGAAATTTTAGTGACTCGGGCCTTTTAAGTAAAACCTCGTGCTCGCTCAACTGTGGCTGACAAAACTTTACGAACTTATGATTTTTGGCAATGTGCCCACTGAGTATATCAAGTACTCAGCCCTGCATGTTCCTTTTTCTAACGTGCAGGTTGAACGTGAACGATGGGGAAGGTGTTGAGATATGGCAATAATAAGTAGCACTAGGTAGCCCAAAGAAGTGTGTCTTCACACATATTTCTTTGTCTTGGTCTCTTCCGCTGCATTAGAAATTTTGTACTAGGAGTTCATAAACCTAGTTAACGTACTCTGATTTTTGTTTTGCCATGTATCACTTTCGCTTTTCGAAACTAATGTTCGAATTTGACTTACCTTTTATGCTTACCTCTTTATATATTCAAGTTTATTTAGTCACAATATAGTCACACTCACTATCACTAGTAAGATGTGGTCGTGACAGAGTGGTACCAGAGCAATGTTCTTTCCGCTCTGGACCCAAGAACCTTCTTTCAAGCCTTACTCTAGAATGGTAGCACTAGACTAAAATATGACTAAAATTTTAAACATAAAGAGCTCAACACCCTGACTCATCACGTTCAACCGTAACAATGAGGTAAGAAGAAGTTCTTACGAGAAAATGATCAATTATTTATGAAAGGACTTGATTAATGGAAAAATGATCTTGTAATGAAAATATTTTAAAACTAATTTAATGTTTTCAAGGAAAAGAATGCAAACTTCATTTCTCCCTACGGCCTGGGAAGTTTCAAGTGTAATATGTTAAGCATAAGGAGGTCGTTGAGACAAATGCTAAAGTATTATGAATTGTGCAGGATCGATTATGTGGAGTATGATGATAGATTAAGGAAGTTTTTATAAAGTTACGGAATAATTAATGCATGCGAACATAGAATGCCTAAGAAGTATGTTAGGCCGAACGCTCTTGAACAGTATTGTAAGTTGATGACTTCCTTATCGCTTTTCTAAGCAATAAAATGAACGAGTATATGCTGAAGGGGCTGGCAGCGGAAGCGTGTGGACAAAACGGATCACATGAATTTGATCTATTTAGCAGATTATTTAGACAAAATCTATTCGCGTAATTATCACATGTATCATGCTCATAACTTGAATTAAAATATGCTTTAGCACATAAAATTCCTAAAACATGCTTACTACGGAATTAGCCAATTTACCTAGTTGATTCAATCAAGAATCGATGATGGCTTGCTCCGTCTCCACGTGAAGATCTTCAATACAAGACCTCGGATCTTCTGACTGGTGTCCTGGACTATACGCTGATATTTGTGTGGGCAAATCTCACCAACGTACTAGGACTCGAATAATGGAAGACAGAACTCAGCTCACGGAGGGAGCACAATTTTCGAAAATTCTCTCAAGGGGGGGGGGACGAAAATTTTTTGCAATTAATTGTTGTGTTTTTTCTGTCTCCTTTATTCTCCTATTTATATAAGTCACATATTGGGCCCAGTCAGGGATCTAAAGAAGAATCTGGAACATGCCTCACCCAATTAGCTTTTAACTAATTAAATTGAACCCACAATTTAATATAAGCTTATATTGGAATATTACGAGCAGCCACTACAGAAGTAATATTGCACTGCCTTCCAAATCCGAAATTACAAGTATTCCGGGTTTCCTTTAATTGTATTTGATTTATTTCTCGTCCTTAAGATGGAAACATTAATTAATTAATTAATGTCTGCTATAGACTTAATTAATTAACATATTTCGAATTCCAAGAGTGGACTTAGCAAGAAACTCTTATTTATTATTCATAGAGTAATCAAACTCCAACTAGCTAGGTTCCGAATAATAAAACCTCGTTTCGAGCTCCTCTTGTGGATGTTATCAAACGAGACTCTCCTCGCGCACGTTTCAACATAATAGTAATCCTAGCACCTCTAGATAATGATCACCACTACCCAATATACCTGGATCGTTGGGTTACGAAAAACCCGCACCTTTGGTAAGTCAAAGTAGTGGATACTCAATATCGTATGCTCAATGCTAACATACATTGATTAAGAAATTAATTATCAAGACCTCGTCTTTCAGTAGATAGCATAAAGACTCGTCTTGCTGTTAGATCCATTCAGTGCTATACCACACCAACGTCATCTTATTTCAATAAGGTTTAGAAATAATCGGACTGACATTGCAACCTTTCGCGATAGGTAGTCTAGGCCTATCTAGGTTGTGAAATTCTTATTTTTCTTTGTTTAGAACTGACCGTGTTACCTTAAATTGGACGACGCCCACAACCGGTCTACTAAAACAAAGACTTAGACTTTGTTACGTTTGCTCATACATTTAAATATGCAATAAACAACCATTAAATGTAAAACATAACAACATTATGACAAAAATAATCTGTTGCATTTATTGGAAAATAACCATTAGAGTTTTACAGTATCCAATCACTCGAAAGGTGATTTCTAGTATACAAAACCCTAACAATCTCCCACTTATACTCAAAACAGCTTTCGAGTATACAAAATGGTAGTGCACACGTCTTAAATATCTCCCACTTATACTGAAAGCGAGTTGAGGTCTTGAATGAGTCGAACTCCCATCCCTTCAACGTGGCACTCGAACGGTTTTACCGCCAAAGCCTTTGTAAAAGAATCTGCCATGTTGTTCTCTGACGCAATCTTGACCACTTTTATGTCTCCTCTCTGCACTATATCTCTAATGATATGATACTTCCGCTCTATGTGTTTGCTCGCTTTGTGAGCTCTAGGTTCTTTCGAGTTTGCCACAGCACCAGAATTGTCACAATAAATGGTGATGCTCTTGGGCAGATTCGAAACCACACCTAAATCCATAAGGAAGTTCTTGAGCCATATAGCCTCTTTTGCAGCCTCCGAAGCGGCCACATACTCGGCTTCCATGGTCGAGTCCGCGATGCATTTCTGCTTCACACTCTTCCAAATTACGGCTCCACCTCCTAAGGTGAACACATATCCTGAAGTAGATTTTCTCGAGTCTTGATCAGCTTGAAAGTCTGAGTCAGTATATCCCAAAGGACAGAGCTCGGCTGTATTGTAAACTAGAGCATAGTCCTTAGTCCGTTTACGGTACTTGAGTATGTTCTTTACGGCAGTCCAATGTCCTTGGCCCGGATTCGACTGATATCTTGCCACCATGCCAACAGCAAAGCAAATATTTGGTCTAGTACAAAGCATAGCATACATGAGACTTCCAACTGCCGAAGCATATGGAATCCTTCTCATTGCTTGTATCTCAGACGGTGTTTTAGGGCACATCTCTTGAGATAAATGGATGCCATGTCTAAAAGGTAAGAAACCTTTCTTGGCATCCTGCATGCTAAAATGACTAAGTACTGTTTCGATGTAAGATTCTTGAGATAAGCACAACATCTTCTTCTCTCGATTCCGAAGAACCTTGATCCCGAGGATGTGTCCCGCGTCTCCTATATCCTTCATCTCGAACTGGTTTGATAACCATGTTCGAACTGATGACAGCATCTTTTTATTGTTTCCAATTAGAATAATGTCATCTACATATAAAACTAAGAACACCACATTCCCCTTATCAACTTTCTTATACACGCAGCTTTCACTTGGGCACTTTTCGAATCCAAACTTGCAAACAGTTTGATCGAAACATTGGTTCCACGATCTGGATGCTTGCTTGAGGCCATAAATGGCCTTCTTAAGCTTCCAAACCATGTGTTCTTTGCCCTTTATGGCATATCCTTCGGGTTGTTCCATGTAGATGGTCTCCTCAAGACTGCCGTTTAGAAATGCAGTCTTAACGTCCATCTGCCATACATCCCAATCCATATAAGCTGCAATAGACAACAGTATCCGGATCGATTTGAGCATGGCCACTGGGGAGAAGGTCTCATCATAATCGATGCCTTCCTTTTGGGTATACCCCTTGGCCACTAGTCTTGCTTTGAAGACTTTAACTCGTCCATCGGGTCCACGTTTACGTTTATATATCCACTTGCTCCCAATGGCAGTACAACCTTCGGGTAGGACGGACAAATCGTAGACGTCTTTGTCTATCATAGATTGTAGTTCTGAATCCATTGCTTTTACCCATTCGCAATGATCGATATCTGCCTGTGCCTCCGCAAAGTTCCAGGGATCTAATACATTGCTGTCCGAGGAGTGATCCATAGATTCTCCCAAACCAATGTATCTGTCGGGCTCATGTGAGACCCTCCCACTGCGGCGCGGCACTACAATATTTTGAGTAGAAGTTGAAGTTTCGGGAATTGTTTGTACACTTGGTACTTGTTCTTGGTTAATGGAACTTGTGACTGAAGTTAGCTCATCAAGAGCCACTTCACTGCTAGGTTTATGATTCATTACATAGTCTTCCTCTAAGAATGTCGCGTGAGTGCTCACAATGACTTTCTTATCTCGGAGACTAAAGAATTCATAACATTTCGTTCCTTTGGGGTATCCTATAAACAAACATACCTCCGTCCTAGATCCTAGCTTAGTTGGATCCTTTTCCAATACATGAGCCGGGCAACCCCAAACCTTGAGATGTGCTAGATTGGGCTTACGCCCAGTCCACAACTCATATGGAGTTTTAGGTACGGATTTTGATGGTAAATTGTCTAAAATGTGACTTGCGGGAAGCAAGGCATGTCCCCAAAACGAAATAGGCAGACGTGCATAACTCATCATCGATCGAACCATGTTTAATAAGGTCCTGTTCCTTCTTTCAGCCACGTCGTTCTGCTGGGGCGTGCCCGACGCAGTCAGTTGGGATTGGATTCCCACTTCCGATAAGTAGTCCAAAAATTTGGCACTGAGGTATTCGCCTCCACGATCTGATCGTAGGCATTTGATATTCTTCCCATGATACTTCTCCACAAGAGTCTTAAAGTCTTTAAACTTGTCAAAAGACTCTGACTTGTGACGCATCAAGTAGACGTATCCAATTTTCGAGAAGTCATCAATAAATGTGATGAAGTATCGAAAACCACCTCTTGCCTCAATTGTCATTGGTCCACATACATCGGAATGAACGAGCTCAAGTACTTCCTTGGACCTATTGCCCTTAGCCTTAAAAGGCCTCTTGGTCATCTTGCCTTCTAAGCATGACTCACACTTATGAAAAGGTTCATCCTCTAGACCTTTGATAAGATCTTGTTGAACAAGAGAATGGATCTTCCTTTCATTGGCATGACCAAGTCTAAGGTGCCACAAGTACGTTTCGTTCATTGAATTTGAAGGTTCTTTTCGTTTCTTTGAAATTTTCGATGTTGTATTGAGTTCTGATTTGCGATTATTAAACTATGTAGAAGTGATTGTGTACAGATTGTTTTCTATGATACCACGACAGATATAAGAACCATCTTTCTTAATAACGCAGTTGTCATTAAAAGAAATCGAATATCCATCATAAACCAATTTAGAAACTGAAATTAAATTTCTTCTAAAAGAAGGTATCAACAAAACATTCTTCAAAATAAAAAATCTATCACTACTAAAACGCAAATAAATGTCTCCCACTGCAACGGCCGCCACTTTGGTAGCGTCGCCTAGCTGGACTTCGATCTCACGATCATGTAGCCGTCTTGTCACATGCAATAAGTCAGGATCAAAACAAATATGATCAGTGGCTCCTGTGTCAATAACCCAAGTGCAAATTGATGTCGAAGTCAAACAAGACTCGACAACTAGAGCCTGGTGCATACCTGTAGCCTTGCCCCGTTTAGGACAGTCTGGCTTCCAATGCCCCTTTTCTCCACACTTGAAACACTTCCCCTTGGGCTTCTTGTTAGCCCTCTTCTTCTTCTTCTTTCCCTTAGCTATCTTGGCCGGTCCTGAGTTCGGTGCCTGCCTTTTTCCTTTGCTAGGCTTTAAGCCAGAGGAACGAGGCGCCGAAGTCATCATGGCCGCCTTAGCCTGGACCATAAGGTCCTCTGCCGACTGAAGTTCAGTCAACAACTCTGCCAAGGTGTAATTCCTTTTGTTCATCTCGAAGTTGAGCTTGAACTGTTGGAAGCTAGGGGGAAGACTTTGAAGGATGATTTTCACCTGGGACTCGGGATCGATCGTCCCTCCCAAGACCTCAATTTGGTTGAGGTGGCCCATCATCTCGAGGACATGGTCCCTCACAGACGAGCCTTCCTTCATTGTCTTCGACATGATACTCCGAAAGGCTTGAGACTTCGCCGTTCGATTCTGAGTACCAAAAAGATTTTTGAGATTCTGCATGATCTCGGCGGCTGTTTCCATGGCTGAATGCTGATGCTTGAGTACTGAAGACATAGAAGCCAACATGTAGCACTTAGCCATCTCATTCGCCTTATGCCACCGTCTGTGTGCATCTCTGACTCCTGCCGCAGCGGTAGCCGGCGGCACTGGAGGTCGCGGGGTGGTGAGCACAAAGATGTACTCATCTGCTGTGAGAACGATTTCCAAATTTTGTTTCCATTCTATGTAATTTTGGCCCTCGAGTTTATTTTCTTTGAGAATTGCGGAAAGAGGATTGAATGACATATTGACGATTTGATTTGCACTGCAAAACAGAGTATTTTACTATTGTCATAAACTTATGTAAGAAGTTTGATTAGATTAACCATAAAACTTTTCAAAATCTTACAACTGTAAAATTAAAATTTTGTACCCTCCAGAGGAAGTCAATACGCATTAAAATCTTACAATTTTACTGGTCACAACACCGACGAATAGTCCAGAGACCACAGAGTGGCATGGCCGCCTAATGTTGCCTAAGCAAGACCACCGAATTTAGCATTACAGAGTCTCATTTCTGCAACACACTCCCATAACAATGCTTGTGTGCTGCTAACAAGATCAAGCTATCCCATAAATCCTGTGTGAACTTCTGAATCTCGCAGTTTCATAGGATTATTGTCCCCACAGAGCAGGTGGCGATAATATTGGAAACTACATTCTAGTTCATACTATTTATATTTGAGAAGTCCGCCCTCATGAACTTGCTATTTTCTTAGGATTATTGTCCCCACAGAGCAGGTGGCGATAATATTAGAAAAAGGCTTCATAAATTGCAGACCAATTGATGGAGCCCATATACAAACATTGAGTTCGTAATTATAGCTTAGATATTTTGGGTTATGGTTTTATTTTAATTATCCTTAGCCTTGAGGCAGTTTAAGGCTTGATTAAATTCTGTTGGTATTTAATCTACTGGATAATTAAATCTTTTATTAATTGGTATCTTCCTTTAGGAAATAATTATTCTAGAATATAATTCTTATTCATGTCTACTATAAGATTTTACTAAAATAAATGAATTATTTAATTCTTAATAAAACATGAAAAATTAAATTCAAATTAATTCCATGTTCAAGATTAGGAAGAGATATTTCATTATTTAATGTATATCTATCCTTTTTAGGATCTTAGATATATAAATATTAGGAAACTATTAAATTATTCTTATCCATATCATTTAGGAATCAAAATAATATTATTTATTTCCATAGATATAGAAAATAATAAAAATATTCCTTAAATCTAGATAAATATTAAGAAACTATTAAATTATTCTCATCTATATCATATAGGAATAAAATAATATTATTTATTTCCATAGATATAGATAATAATAAAAATATTCCTAAAATCTAGACAAATCTTCCAAAAAGATTTTATTTCCATTAAATAATAATATTTTAATGATATCTTTTAATAAAATAATTAAATAATCATTAAAATAATAATTCATCGTTATCTCATCGTACGAGGTTCGCACGAACGATGAACGACGAAGATCCGACGAGTTCGTCGTCGAACCACGACGCACGCTCGTCTCGGCCACCGGTGCGCAGGTGGCGCGCCAGCGTCTCGGCCCGTCGAGCCGTCGGGTGTCGCAGCTTCTCGGCCAGGCGCGCACACGGCGGCACGCGCCTCTCGGCCAGCTGCTCGACGCCTGTCTCGGCGTCTCGGCTCGTCAGGTGCCGACGCTTCGGCGCGCACGGTGGCGCGCCCGCTCTCGACCAGCTCGGGCCTTCCGCCTAGGGTTCGGCCTGGTGTCTCGCGGTGTCTCGGTGGCTCTCGGACGAGCCACCACTCCGCGCAAGTCACCGCCGTGTCAACCTTGACCCGGGTTCCATCTGGTGCGTGTGGTCTCGGCCGGCGGTGCGCACGAGTCCCCACTCGTTCGCGCGTCGCCCCGTGATCACGGCTCCCGGCTCCCACTGTCTCGACATCTCTATCTCGATCGCACGTGGTGCGTTCGAGCAATTCAAGTTCTTTGATTCGATAGTTCTTGAGTTCATCATGCATAAAATTAAACAAAACCACCAAGTACATGCTTCGCAATCAAATAACACATGCATACATGAATTTCACGAAATTTAAATCCAAATAATCAGAGCCAATGACTGGCTCTGATACCAACTGAAGGGGCTGGCAGCGGAAGCGTGCGGACAAAACGGATCACATGAATTTGATCTATTTAGCAGATTATTTAGACAAAATCTATTCGCGTAATTATCACATGTATCATGCTCATAACTTGAATTAAAACATGCTTTAGCACATAAAATTCCTAAAACATGCTTACTACGGAATTAGCCAATTTACCTCGTTGATTCAATCAAGAATCGATGATGGCTTGCTCCGTCTCCACGTGAAGATCTTCAATACAAGACCTCGGATCTTCTGACTGGTGTCCCGGACTATACGCTGATATTTGTGTGGGCAAATCCCACCAACGTACTAGGACTCGAATAATGGAAGACAGAACTCAGCTCACGGAGGGAGCACAATTTTCGAAAATTCTCTCAAAGGCCACTACGAAAATTGAACCCACAATTTGGCCCAGTTAGGGATCTAAGAAAGAATCTGGAACAGGCCTCACCCAATTAGCTTTTTACTAATTAAATTGAACCCACAATTTAATATAAGCTTATATTGGAATATTACGAGTAGCCACTACAGAAGTAATATTGCACTGTCTTCCAAATCCGAAATTACAAGTATTCCGGGTTTCTTTTAATTGTATTTGATTTATTTCCCGCGCTTAAGATGGAAACATCCATTAATTAATTAATGTCTGCTATAGACTTAATTAATTAACATATTTCGAATTCCAAGAGTGGACTTAGCAAGACTCTCTTATTTATTATTCATAGAGTAATCAAACTCCAACTAGCTAGGTTCCGAATAATAAAACCTCGTTTCGAGCTCCTCTTGTGGATGTTATCAAACGAGACTCTCCTCGCGCACGTTTCAACATAATAGCAATCCTAGCACCTCTAGATAATGATCACCACTACCCAATATACCTGGATCGTTGGGTTACGAAAAACCCGCACCTTTGGTAAGTCAAAGTAGTGGATACTCCATATCGTATGCTCAATGCTAACGTACATTGATTAAGAAATTAATTATCAAGACCTCGTCTTTCAGTAGATAGCATAAAGACTCGTCTTGCTGTTAGATCCATTCAGTGCTATACCACACCAACGTCATCTTATTTCAATAAGGTTTAGAAATAATCGGACTGACATTGCAACCTTTCGCGATAGGTAGTCTAGGCCTATCTAGGTTGTGAAATTCTTATTTTTCTTTGTTTAGAACTGACCGTGTTACCTTAAATTGGACGACGCCCACAACCGGTCTACTAAAACAAAGACTTAGACTTTGTTACGTTTGCTCATACATTTAAATATGCAATAAACAACCATTAAATGTAAAACATAACAACATTATGACAAAAATAATCTGTTGCATTTATTGAAAAATAACCATTAGAGTTTTACAGTATCCAATCACTCGAAAGGTGATTTCTAGTATACAAAACCCTAACATATGCAAGTTGGGGCAAACTCCTAGTTTCCTTTTTTTTAAACGAGGAAAATAGAGGAATGAGTCTGAAAGCGGAACCCACACCTTTTCCCCTACCTTATGTCTTGATGAAACCACGAATTTATGTTGTTGTTTTTGGAATGATACCAAATGTATAAGAATGAACCCATCTATTCTTAGATGGTAACGATCATACGAGAGACAAGAAACTACCTACGACACATGGGCGTCCCTTGAGCGTTTTAACGAGGAAGTTCCCAATGTCTTTATGATAACTAAGTCATAACCAAATGAGTGTACCCTCAATCCTGTTAGGGAGATGTATCCCTACATGAAAAGAGATCGTACCCGCGGTCTAATTAAGTGATCCAATCTTGCATAACATGTCAAAAGTGGCTACGTGACCCAAAAACAATCCTAATAGCACGCTATGAAGCACGATGGAGAATGCAATGTTTTACGAGAATGACCGTTCTGACTTATCGAGAACAATATGAAAATATGACCTTCAACTGCAGTTATTAGTTTTAACAGCACGAGAAATCCCATCTTGGAATGTATGGTTTCCTAGAATGCATTTATCATGTCTGAGCTCCACAAGAACAAACAAGGAAGTGTCACATAACTTGGATTCCCATAAATTTCCCTCTAAGAATCCTCCTAAACGACTGTACCCCTCGTCTATTTCAGACTTTAGATTGACTCGCATTTTTCCAAGTAACACGTCAATATTCCTTTTTCTATGCAAGTTTTGACTCACTTCCAGTTTATTGACTGCAGTCCTTTGAGTCATTGTTCATAAAGAGTAATGATTTGACTTTGTAAGCTCCGGTCATAAACCTTCAATTGTAAAGTTGTTTGCATCTATGACCTTCATGATAATCTCATTCCTCGCACATTCACTGAACCTCCTTAGTGTACTGCCATCTATTTAAGACTTTTGATTGACTCACATTTTTGCAAGTAATACGTCACTATCATTTTTCCCACGAAAATGGTGACTCAGTTTCAGTTCCCAAAATTGGAATACTCCTATTTTTTTTCAAGCATCGTTGTTTGTTGTTGTCTCCTTTGAACCACAATATATAAGATCTATATCCCGATTTCTGTGACTCATGCAATAAAACTTCATTCTTAAGATGCTTACATTTACGACTTCTGAAATAATCATGTCATTTAAATATTTTTTTCCTCAAAGAATGTCATATTATGTTGGAACTTTTGTTCACCTCTCTACTTTTAACCATGTTGTGGCGATATCTTTCTTACAGAGGTGAAATTATTCTATCTCAGTTCCACTACATGTATTATTTCCAGTGTCAGAAAATTTCTTTCCGCAACTCGAAGTTAAGGCAAGCATATTGCACTCTACCTTACGGGTTTGATCTAGCTGATTTTTCTAAATAGTTCATTTCAGTGTAGTGCCTTTAATGAACCTATGAAATCATTGATGAAATTTCGTATTCCATACCAAGATTTCTTTGAAACATGATCAATGCTTCTTCATTGCAACCGCCTACATTTCTAAATTTTCCGCGGCTGATCATCTTAGGCAGTGACATGTTTGAACCACTATCCTTGATGTTCAGATCCTATTAATTTAATTGGACAACTGTACGGTCTTATTTGGCAGCCTACTATGGAAATTTAAAGTTAATTCATTTTCATCCAGTTTTCATGACTCATCTCATGTTCTTTCGAGCTCCCATCAGGAGTGAGCCTCAACTTATATGGGTTTACCTGAAACCAGTTGAGTCACGTAGTTCTTTGAATGGAGATGATAAGCTCAACTGAACTCAGTACTTGCCTTCAAAGTCAATTGTTAATATTTGATGATGAAAATTCATACGAGTTGAACAAGAGATGTTATTCTTGTCCCATTGGGTATTCTGGAGCCTTTCAAATTTTCAGTCATACTTCTTCTATGTGATATCAATTCCTATCCAAGTTAAGACTATTAGATTTATCTCTGAGTTCTTGATGCAAGACTATCGGGAAAGGCATAGTCTTAATTTCTTTCAGATACGCATGATAAATAAGTCTCTTTTGACACACGGACAGAAAATGATACACCAACTAGAAGAGTCGACATAACCGAAAACATGAAATGTTGATTATTTCACATCTACATACTTCTTGTAACAAGCTGGTAAAAGATCGAACATTATGCTATGTACATAGGTAACTAGCCTTGTGAAGAGAAATGCTAAGGAATATACATGGATCAAATGACTTTTGACGATGTACAAGACCTTTATATATATAAACGTTTGATCGATCGAAATGCTTACTACGAGTAAGATAGGTGAGCCACAAGAAATGAAGACTCAATCATGGTTATGTAATGAAAATATGGAGAAAATGCGAGTAAATTCGCAGTTTATGTTTGACGAAATGAATTCCATCAACAAAAGAGATTCGTCTGAAAGGTGGCCAACAAAAGCCAAAGCTGGAGAGACATTTAAAAAAAAGAAAAAAAAGACGCGTGATAGCATCGCTACTGATGAGGCTCGTTTCACGCATGTTTCCTACCTTAAAACTGCATCAAATTCTGTAATCTAACGTCTAATTTTGAGCCAGGTGTGTGTGTAAGTCCGCCATGTTCAGAAACTGAGTTGATCAACTGGGCGGACAAATGGATCAGGAGAAGGAGCCAAATTGCTGCACAAATGGATCAAGTTGAAGCAAATGACACGTAGCGGAGCAACCAATGAGAAGACTAATGCGTCGCACAAGAAGAATCCTCAAGGGCAAAGGGTAAAGATGACCTTTCAAAGAACAAATGACCTAAGGATTCAGACCTCACACCTTCCTATAAATTGACATAGAGAAGGAGGAAGAAGAGAGCTTCGATCGGTGTCACTCATTTGTTTTCAGCTCTCTTCTAGACCTGGAATTGGGAGGTCCAAACACTTCATCTTCCTGTTTTCGTACACACACTTGGTCTTGTTCTAGTTTAGTCTAGTTTAGTTGGTTTTTGGTGGTAGTTTTCTACACTGTTATCGTTCTGTTCTTGCTATTTCACTTCGAGAAGAAGTGATGAAACAATCTACTACTTTCGTTGTTTATTTTCAGTTTACTTTTGGGTGTTATTGACTTTTGATGTTTTGATTTAGTAGATTTGAAGTTACGCTTTCATTTCCAGCTGATGTGTTCTGTTTCATGCATGATACTTCTGATCTGCCTCTGATTTCTATTTTCCGATGCATATCTTAGCTCGATTGTTTTGTTTCATGTTTATTTAGTCGGATCTGAGTTTTCATTTCACATTTCTGTTTAGAACTGGTAGCTTATGTTTCATTTCTGCATGAGCATGAGTTAGTTTTTCTTTTACATAGCGGTAGTTTAGATCTTAGGAGTAGATTTAATTTTACACGTTGTTTTGATGTTTCGCCTTCCGTAGCATTTTCAGATATGTTCTTTGCTCTGTTTTTCATGTTGATTCTGTGAAGAAGATAAAGTTGTTTAAAAAAAATTTACTTTATCGTACACTTTGCAGGGGATTGAGGATCCCCCGTTTATTCTATTTGTTCATTTATGGAAAGTTCAATTAAGTTGATCGAGTAGACTAGTTAAGCTTTTATGAGTTGATCAGTTTAGTTAGTTTTAATTTCTCAAGTCAAGTAGTTAACTTCCGGGAGGATATTGAAATAGAAGAGAGAGAAGCTCTCCCTTCTCTCTAGAATTCGTCCACTCTCCCTCCCTCCCCTTTGAGGGAGGTGAAACGTGATTGTTGCATTCGACACATGGTGAAGTCCGGTGGTGAGCTTCCGGAGGAGGAGGCCGCGGCCTTGATACACACGATGCAGCCGCTTTCCTCGCCGGAGTAGAAGTTTCGTTCACTTGCACGGCCTAAGACCAAAAGGGTTGGCACGCCCCACCCGGAGAAAGCTGGACAAGCCCTCAAACGAGCCGGTCTTGAATCTGGTTCGGAGGTTAGTCGGGCTAAGAAGAAGATGGCGTTTGAAATGGTTGATGGACTCGTCGGCAAGCCCCATGGTGAAGGGAGGAGGTCGCCGGAGGTTGAGCAAGCCCTTGTTGGGGAGATGTTGAACGCACTAGCTCAAATGGCTAAGGAAGGGAGCACGCCAACGTGTGAAATGGAGGAACCCGATTGTGAGGAGGTCGCCGGAATTTTGCCGGCGCCGGCCAGTGGGGATCGTGATGTTCCACACAAGGAGAAGGTGCTGGTCAATGTTCAGCATGTGGATGGTACAAGAGGTCATGTGAACCCTTGTCTTGGTGTGGGGGTGACATGTGAGGAAGTGGATGCATGTGACCCACAAATGGAGGAAAGACCGAATTCTACTTTGCATGGGGAAGCTTAAGTGTTGGCCCTTTTTTGGTAAGTGACAATTTGAATTCAAATTCAACCCCATGTGACACACACCCCTTCCTCCCACCTCTAGTCAATGGTGAAAGCAAAGGGGATCGGCCTCCCGATGCACCACCGCCGGAATCCTTGCCGGAAAAGCTGGTGCCGCCGGCCGGAGCGTGGAAGGAGGCGAAAGAATCCCTATCTCGCGTGGGGATGGGGTCCGTGGAAGGAGCACCAGCCACGCAAAAATTCCAAAAAGCCGAGCCAATCTCGTTGGATGCCACCAAGATCAAAGCCTTGGGGATAGCCGGCTGTTTTGAAGGTACACCATCCCTCTCCTTTTCCGACTTAGAAACGAATTACCTCTCGGAGAAGCTAGGGCTAGCCGTCGTTGGAAAATTCTCCCATTTGCTCCCATCTACTTACCAAATACAAAAAAGTCTAGGAGGATTGGGGTTAGTTGGTTCATTTACATGGAAATACTTGAATGCCAAGCAATTTTAATCCAATTAGAAAGATTGGTCCAATTGTAATCATTCGCTTGTAATGGTCTTTTGTTGATATATAAGGATGAGGGACCCACGAACCCTCCATTGTGAAGGTGTTTGATTAAAAAAAAGCATATTTTAATCCAATTCCATGAGATGGCCGACTATGCTAAGGTGTTAAATGGTCCTAATGGAAGCCCGAATTGGTATGTTGATGTTCACCCGATGAGGGTGTTCAAATGGGCGCCGGACTTCGATACATTCTTCAAGTCGCCGATTGTTGCCGTTTGGTGCAACATCATGGGCATCCCGGTGCATCTCTTTGAGGAATCGGCCATCATGGCAATCGGTAATCTCTTAGGCAAGCCACTACAAGCCGATCATGCCACCATCCATCAAAGCCGGCTCTCCTTTGCTAGGATTTGTGTGGAGATTGACATTTCGATCCCCCCGCCGGAAGAAATCATCCTCAATATCCGAGGTAAAGATTCAAGGTACAAAGTGGAATGGGACCGTATCCCTTTGTTTTGTGCAAATTGTAAACATGTTGGGCACGTGAAAGAAGATTGTCATGCTTCGGGAAGGAAGAATCGGGGTGGAGGCAGGGATCGCCGAGTACCAACCAAGGCATATTACTCGAGCAACGTCCCCAAGATCACCCGCCAAGAGTGGCGCCCAAAGGCGGATACTTGGGCCGGCACCTCATCAACTAGTGGGCATCCGAACAAGGCTAAAGAATGTACCGACCAAACGAAGAACATGGAGGGATCAACGGATGCAGAACCTTGCCTTTCCTCTTTCTCGACACCAATTGGAACCCATCATCATCCACACGTGGTTGACTCCTGCTAGCCATTCACATTTCGTGTCTAGCAAGCAAATGTTAAACACGTCATCTCTGTGGGATCGATCCTTACTTCCCTATACTAATTAATAGTATTGTGGGTTAAGGTTTTGAAAGCAAGCCTTCGAGTTCTGACTTTCATCTCACTCGAGTAGGAGTAGGTTAAGTTGATCAGGCCAAATCTTTAACTGGATCCACTAACTTGTTCTCACAGGTAGAAGGGCACACAATTGGCCAGTCGGATCAATTCTACAATCCAACTTGAGCAAGCCACAACGATACCAATAGAGAGAGAAGAGATGCGAGAGTCGTGGTGGCAACTTTCAAATGGCGCCGTTGTCGGGGATGATGGAGTTTACCCTACATTTGCTGTAAGACACTTTTGGGTGTAAATATTTTTAATTTTTACAACTTCTTGTTTTGATTTCAGTGAAGAGACAACTCAGAGCAACATAGAGAAGAATCAAGGTCCTGATCTATGTCGATCAAGTGTTTTCCCTACCGATGTGAGCCAAGGGTACTGCTGAAGCAAGGGACACACATAGATGGGTGGAGCGTCTCAAGTTTTTCTTAAGAATTTTAGTTTAAATTTTGTAAATAAGCTTTTTGTTGTTTTCTGTTTTCCCAGTTCGAAGGCATCAAGTCCAGGAGGCGAATAGAGGAAGAAGAAGGATTAGAGCTAAACACTGTCCAAGACAAATCACTTCCCACTCCACTAATCAACTCGGATGCCAACTGTGAAAAAAGTAAGGACATCACCTTTGTGAGTCCGTGTGAATCGATAGCCACCCCAGACAAGGAGGAAGTCCAGAAGGAACCTACCATGGTTCGTGACCAGGAGGATGATCTGGAGTTAGGCTCACTCTATGCCCATTAAGTGAATGAACGAACATCTACCATATCTATCACTCAAGGGCAGGAAGCGATATATGTGAACCCAAAAGTACTTACCATCTTACCCACCTTTTTGGGAGCTAGTGTTGAGAGTCCAATTGAATTCCTTCGTGAGTTCGACAAAATTTGCAGAGTGCAGAAAAGGCCAAAGGGGTCAAGTGAGGAGGATTTCAAGCTGAGAACTATTCCCCTCTCTTTGAAAGGCGAAGCAGATGCTTGGTTTAGAGGATTGGAGTCCAACAACATCAGCACATGGTCAGATTTCAAAGGGGAGTTCCTGAATCAATTCTTCCCAGCAGCAAAAGCAAAAGCACTCAGAAGGGAAATCAGAGAAGCTACCCAATGGTGTAGTGAAAGCCTGAGCAAATATTGGCACAGATACAGAGCTCTTCTCGATGCATGCCCAAACCACAATATGCAGGAAGTGGAGGTCTATTCAAGGTTCTATGATGGGATGGACGCAAAGAGCAAGGACTTAGTGAACTCATCAAGCGGAGGAAGTTTCTACAAACTCAGGTTGAGTAAGGCCAAGATAGTCATGGGAAGGCTTCTAAATGCAAAAAGGGAGTACGACGATACGTCAGCCATAGCCCTACCAGGGATAGTAAGGAGTACTCCCATAGAAGACAATGATAATCTACTGAAGAGCTGAGTTGACAAGCTAGAGGAAACACACTAATCAGTGATTGAGCTAAGCCAACCTCAAGTCTTCCCAATCCAAACCCACTTCCAGACTGATCAAATGAGTTATCGCCAGAATACATGGGAGATCTGGAGTTCAAACAGGAGTTGGAACCCCGAAGGTCAAGCAGAGGTGTACCAACAGGAATACCCTCACTGCGGAGAATAGAGCTAGACAGAGGAGCACCTACCTTTCCCATACCATACAAAGCCCTATCCGATCTCTACTCAAACTCCCACTTGGTAAATGGGATATCCACACTACCAACCTCACCCTGAATTTCTAAGCCATGAGTGCAGCCGACCGACATACCAACCTGACTATTCCAATAATTACCCTTCATTCCCAAGTCATCCTTATCAGACATACCCTCCCGAGACAGGGGATCACTTTCCTACATGGTCGAATAAGGATTGGCAAACTCAAGATACTCACTATTAGCAAGACCAAACTTGTCATGATCAACCTTAATATGAACCGCAACCTCAACAGAGTTTTGAACCACCCTTAAATGAAAATCAATATGCAAACTTCACAGAGGGGGAGATAGAGGGATTGAACGCATCACAGCGGAACATGAGGAGTTGCACAAGCTCAAATGATGAATTGGTGATGGAGACGCAACACACTTATGATGAGCAGGAATCTAACATGGATGAAATGATCAGGCAGGTAGCTCTACTAACTAAGATGATGAAAGAGATACAAGGGGCCAGATCAAGGTCTGAGGTGAATGAGAAGAAGGGAGAGGAAGAAGGGGTAAGTGATCCTGAAGAGAATGATGATCAAATGGAACCCGTCGGATGATCCTTGGATCAAGCTCAACACTGACGGAGCGTACACAGAGACATTGGGCAAAGCCGGGGGAGGAGGAGTTGTTCGAGACCATGCGGGCAACATGCTTGCAGCCATTGGCTCCCCTCTCGAGGCTCATTCGGCCCTTAAAGTGGAGTTACTAGCCATACACTCCGGGTTGGTACTTGCCTCAGAATTCAGACGACCTATTTGGATCGAATCGGATACTGAACAAGCGGTTGAGCTCCTTAATGGCTCAAGTTGGGGGCCGGCTCACATTAGCCGGGTGATGGCACGTCTTGACATCCACAAGCGTCAACAGGATATTCGTATCACCTTCATTTACCGGGAGGGGAACAAAGCAGGAGATCTCCTTGCCAAACTGGGACTAGAAAGAACCAACTACTGCCGCATGGATGACCTCACGGCGCCTCGACACCTTAAAGCAATTATCAGGATGGATGCAATGGGAGTCCCTAACATTCGGGTCCGAAACGAGGATGAAGAATAGGTTCGAGTGTGGGATGAAAGGAGTATATAGGCTTTTGTTTTTGTTTAATTGTATTTTGTCGTTTGGAAGGGAGTATGATGGGGTCCGGATACATGGGATCGGACCGCATACTACTCTTGATCTTTGTGTTGGCACACTACTTTCGGGTGTGGCCATGTTTTGTATACTACTCCTTTTGAAATATAGGGATGAGGGACCCACGAACCCTCCACCGTAGAGGTTTTTGATTAAAAAAAAAGTGAGCTAGAAGAGAAGGAGCCATCAGATAAAGTCGGGCGACTCATTGGAGAAGGCAGGAAAAGCAGGAGCCGTTGAGGCCAAATTAGCAGAGGAGGAGTCTCAAACCGAAGAAGAGTCGAGCGTCGCGCCTCTCACAGAGTACCTAACATGCAGAACTCCAGAGGAAGCGAAGGACAAACTTCTGGGGGAGAAAGAAAAAGACATCATACACCTTGAGAAACCAGAAGCTTCATTATTCTACCTTCAGGTGAATACAAAGCATGTCCTTGAAGGGCGAATAGTGATGGTTACGTCTAACGTGGAAGGAGAACATGTACAACTAAAGAGACCACTTGTGAGAAGCTCCTCCTTCTCTCTAAAAACAACTCCCTATTGTCTCGCCTCACATCACCGTCGCTCATCCACCGCCGACCACCCCCCACCCCTCCCGCACCTCATCGTCCTCACCCTCTCACATCCCCAATCCAATAATCCCTCCCATATTGCCTCACGTTGGTGTCATCTCCATCCATCTTCCATCACCTCCCCACGACCTCGCGCATCCGTCCTCCGCCGGCACCTCCTTTTCCACTCGAATCACACCCGCCCCACCCATCTCTCCGGCGTGTACGCCGTCATACCCGTTCCACCCACCTCCCCGACGCTCTTGCTTCGTCTCGGCGGGCCTCCCGCCACTAGCTCCGACCGGTTTTCCACGCCGAGGTGGGTCGCTAGCGTGAACAACCCACCGGACCCCGATGTACCGGTCACCCTCTCGGACCAACAAATGACGTTTAAGTCGGAGAAAGAGTCCTCCACAAGGCTTTCCTCCAAGAAAATGGCATTGAAATCAATGAGATCAAAGGTGAAGGCGAGCAAAAGTACCCCAGCACCTCCCACCAAAGGCAATGGTCGGAAAAGGTTTGTACCTTCACCCATGCCGGAAGATAAACAACTTCGGAAAAAGATTGATTTCGGGGCCGAATGTAGCTCGCCGGTTGTTAGTCCAAATGCAAAGGCCCCATCTTCTCGGCGACATCCCACCACGACACGGAAGAGGCGAAGTGCTCTGAAGGCGCATTGCCACCACCCCAAGCCGAAGATAAGGCCCACAAGGTTTATAAACCCAATCCAAAAAAACACAAAATTCCGACCAGATCTCCGGTCAAGTGGCCGGCGGCGGGCCGAACGACAGCGAGGCACAAGGCAAGCTCCCCCACCATGGCACGCGGCACCCAATGCTTTTGGAGTCTTGGGAGATGGAGCGGTCAACTTACCCGAAATGGTGTTAGGGACAAAACCACTTTTACAAAGTGCTTTGGTGCCTTACCGCAAGGAGGGCTCACGTGTTCCCCTAGCCGTTGAGGCCCTAATACATCCAAAAATGAGTGAAATCATCCACCTTGCAGCCTTGGACTCGGCGGAGAATCTCGACACAGTAGCCGCTCAACCCCTACTCCCTGCCGGACCACCGGCGACCGAGCACATGCTCATTGAGACGCGCACCAACCAGGCACCATGGACCGAGCCAGCCAGGCCTTTGCCCCCAACAACCCCCATCGTCTCACTTGAGGAATTCCCCCCACTTGAGAGAGGACGGACACTTAAAATTCGGGACTCCTTTAAGAGTGGAATGCCGAGCCGAGATGGGGGTCTGGCCGGGACGAGGCCGAAGTGGGGTAGCTAGGTGCACCATGGAGCGAATCTAAAGGGAAGCCAACCTCTAGTCTTCGGAGAATCGAGCGGCGAGGTGGCCATCCCGAGGGTTACGGAAGAAAGGGAGTCGGGCCCAACTATCATTCCCAAGCCGCCGCACATGAAGTGGTCGCACCGAAACCAACACAATTCGGGGGAGGGGAACAGCTCGGCCTGGCCGACACGAGCAAGGCCACGGACGATGCGATGCCTTCGGGACATGGTGGTAAGCCGATAACGATGGCGGACATGCTAAAACGCACTCCCGATCCCAGCGGTCCGCAAGTCTTTGAGCCGGAAAAGATTCAAAATATTGGATTCGTGTCCCAATCAAACGGCATCCCGACCATCTACTTCTCCGGGCGGAGACACAAAAGTTGGTGGCAAACATCGGCCACGCCATAGTGGGTAAGTTCTCACATTCCATTCCCACGGGGCGTCAAATTAAAAAGACTCTTGATAGAATTAAGTTTCGTTGTGGATATAATTGGAAGTATATTAACGCAAAACATATTCTCATCCAATGCGAGGACATTGCGGACTATGCCCGTCTCCTCGGTGGGCCAAAGGGAACCCCCGTATGGCTCGTCGACCGTCACCCAATGAGAGTGTTTAAATGGTCCCCGGAGTTCGATGCATACTGTGAGTCCCCAATTGCGGCAATTTGGTGCAATCTAATCGGTCCCCCAATTCACTTGTTCGATCATTCGGCCATATTCGCCATCGGCAAACTACTTGGCACCCCTATTCAAGTCGATCGAGCTACGGCCAACAAGACAAGGCTATCCTTCGCTCGACTATGCGTGGAGATAGATATCACAAGGCCGCCTCCCGAGGATATCATTCTAGACATTTGTGGCCGAGAGACGGTGCAGCAAGTACGATGGGATAAGATCCCATCTTATTGTCAAGAATGCAAACATGTAGGCCATGCGAGCGACGTGTGTTACGCCACGGGCAAAAGGGAATGGCCGGCTAAGAGAAACTACAACACCGTCCCACCAAAACAGCCACATCCCAAGGACCAAGGCATGAAAGGGACACATGACACGAAGACAAACGACCCCAACCCCAATGAATGGAGACGTCAAGGGAAGAAAAAAGGAAAGGCGGGTGATCGCACAAGCAACAACTCATTTGGAGTAGATGCCGCCGACAGGAGTTGGGAGGGGCCGGATATTATGGGTGACTCGCAAGAAGGGAGGGGAGTGCGCCCCGGAACACAAAATATGGGGCTTGAGCTCGGGGATGGGGAAAGAAGAAAATCATCACACCCAACCACCGAGCCACCATCCCCAACGTACAGAGATTTGGATGCGGAGGGAGAAGGCCCCACAATGCGACGATCACCATCATCGCATACACGGGGTAGTGCAAGAGGGGGTATGCACCATGTAATGTCGAGGGGGCGAGGCTTCCTCTCGGCTAAGCATCACTTGACCACTAATCAATACTATTCTCTCATGGCTAATGGAGAATTCGACGTTGATAATTGTGGAGATGAGGATGACTCTGCTATGGTCATGCATGTGGGGAACGAAGAGGTTGGGGGAAACCTCCCACGTGGTGAGGCCGAGGATCACCCAATGACTAAAGAGCAGCAAATCATTGAATATCACGGAGGGCCTTCATCCTCCTCGGGTACGAACCTCACTTGTTAATAATGTCTTACAATATCATATTTTGGAACGTGAGGGGAATCGCTAACGCGGTAACCCAAAACGTGTTAAAAAGACTAATCCAATTTCATAATGTTTTGTTTCTTGCAATAATGGAGCCGCTTACAACCCCCGATCCGGACCAGTTTTCTAAGGTGTTGGGGCTAAACTTCATTGGCTCAATCCCGACGGGAAAGATCTGGTTGTTTGTGGAAGAAGGATCTACTTTTGATATTGAGTGTGACTCGGAACAACTCCTTCATGGACGACTCTTGTCCCATCGGTTCGCTAGCCACCTAGCCATTTCGGCCATCTATGCCAAATGCACAAGGGCCGAGAGATACCCTTTGTGGGACACGATGAGAGAGCTTGCCGGATCCCTTGATGGAACACCATGGATTATCGGAGGCGACTTTAATACCATCTTATCACACCGGGATAGAATCAGAAGCGACACCAACCGGCAAACTGAGATGGTTGATTTTGCGGAAACAATTGACGTCTGCAGGCTCCTTGACCCGGGCTTTGATGGGGCGGAATTCACGTGGGCCAAAAATGGAATTTTTGAAAGATTGGATAGAGTTCTTGTTAGAGAGGCTTGGACTAGGATCTTCAAAGCTACTCGGGTTACCAACCTCCCACGGATCACCTCGGACCACGGGCCAATCCTAGTACGATGCAAGACACCAAACAACACCAATGGAGGCAAGGCTTTCAGGTTCCAGAATATGTGGATCCGGCACGAAGGCTTCATGGCAGTGGTGTAAAATGCATGGGAGGAACCCACCGGGGCGGGTGGCCTCCTAAACATTCAAATCAAGCATGCTAGAGTCAAAAGAGATCTAAAGAGGTGGAACAAGGAGGCCTTCGGAAATATCCACGCCAACCTAAAGGCCAAGAAGGAAGACATCGCCACGGCACAAGCCAATTTCGAGGCAAGGCCAACGCTCGAGAATAGGGTGGCGATCAACAAACACATTGCCAAGCATATCCTACTTTTAAGAATGGAAGAGGACTTTTGGCGGCAAAAGGTAGCCTTGCGATGGATAGCTGAGGGGGACAAGAACACCCGGTTCTATCAAAGCTGAGTGAAACAAAAAAGAGTCCGCCTACGCATTCATTCGATCCAGGATAACGGACAAGAGATTACCGATGAAGCGGATATTGCAAAGTCAGCAGTGGATTTCTTTCAACAACTTCTTGCACCCCCCATTGTGGTCCTTGAAGAGCCGGACCTTAGTTTAATTGAGCAAGTCTACTCACTCGAGCAAGCTGCGGACATTGCTAAGGTGCCGGATGCGGATGAAGTCAATGATGCCGCTTTTAGTATCTCCGGAGATAGTGCGCCCGGACCTGATGGCTTCTCGGCTAGCTTCTACCAAGCCTGTTGGGGCATCGTGGGGCCAGAAGTTGTGGAAGCGATTGGACAATTTTTCCGAGGGGCATTCTTACCCTGAAGCATCACGGCCACAAGCATTGTCTTCATCCCAAAGAAGGCGACGGCCAAGACTTGGACCGATTACCGCCCCATCAGCCTATGTAACGTCCTGAACAAGATTATCACCAAGGTACTCATGGCTCGCCTCTCCCCTTTCCTTCCGCAGGTCATCTCCCCAAACCAAAGTGGCTACGTTAAAGGGCGGCTTCTCAACGATAATGCCTTGCTGGCCCAGGAGATGTTCCATAAGCTGGCCCGTTGCTCCCCATCCCCCCAATGTAGCGGTGAAGATTGACATGGCTAAAGCATACGACCGGGTTCAGTGGCCTTTTCTCTTAATGGTGCTCTGACGCATGGGTTTCTCGGACACTTGGCTCTCGCTTATTGAAAGGTGTATTGCTTTGTGTTGATTCTCGATACTTATCAATGGTGCCCCGTCGGGTTTCTTCAGATCAACACGAGGACTAAGGCAAGGTGACCCGATATCCCCTGCCCTTTTTGTGATTGCTGCGGATTACTTATCGTGGGCCTTGGATAAGCTCATTCTTGAGCGAAAGGAGATGGCCTTCAAAGCGCCCCATCGATGCATTGAGATCAGCCACCTCGCATACCCGGATGACATCATCATTTTTACACAAGCGGCGCTGAATTCCTTGCGTCAGCTCAGAGCATGCCTCGAGGGATATGAAAGAGTCTCAGGCCAACAGATCAGCCTCACCAAAAGCAATTTCTACATTGTCGACATCTATAAGCATTGGGCAAGCTCGATCCAAACGGAAGGGGGATTCACTAAGGGGGACTTCCCATTCCTCTACCTGGGCGTCCCCATTTACCGCGGTGTGAAGCTTACGGACATGTTCTTGTTCCTCCGTGAAAAGATTGCAAGAAGGATATCATGCTGGGCGCACCGACACCTATCCTTTGGAGGGAGACTCACTCTTATTAAGAGTACTCTCGAAGCGATCCCCTTACACATCTTCCAGGCCATTGAGCCAACGGCCGGCACCCTTAAAGAGATTGACCAACAAATGGCCCGTTTCTTCTGGGGCACTACGAGTGAGAGGAAACGGACCCACTGGATTAGCTGGGACCAAATGTGCCTCCCCACCGATGAAGGGGGCCTTGGGATACGTAGCTCTAAGGAGGTTCTCCGCGTATTTAACCTAAAGCTTTGGTGGCAATTTTGGGAGCAAAACTCCCTCTGGGCGCAGTATATGATGGCTAAGTACTGCTCCAACTCCTCACCACTTTCCTCGAGAATGCCGAGCAGGAGCAGCCCCACGTGGAAGAGGCTCTCTAGAGCCTGGCCCCTTGCGCAACCGCACATGAGATGGCTTGTGGGGAAAGGAGATATTTACTTTTGGGATGACATCTGGCTTGGTAATTCCCCACTCCGGGAACTTAGCCTTGATGAAAGGGGAAGGGCAACCACCAGGGTTTCGGAGTTTATCAGAAATGGTACCTGGGACGAGCCTTAACTCCAGTTACTCCACGGCCAGGCTGGCCTCCCACAACACATTATTGACCGCATCCTCCACACACCGATCCTCCATGGCAAACAGGATATCCCGAGGTGGACCCTGTCTAAGCAAGGAGACTTCACGACGGCTTCGACGTGGGACACAATCAGATCGCAAAGGCCGGTCATCCTTGGGTTGGGCGACGTTTGGAAGGCGGGACTCACTAATTCCATCTCCATCTTCAGCTGGAGACTTCTCTCCAATCGTGTACCGGTTGACACAAAACTTCAATGGTGAAAGATCGAGCTTACCTCCAAGTGCCAATGTTGCCCACACCGACCAAGCATCGAGTCCCTCCAACACCTTTTCATTCAGGGTTGGGGGGCACGAGGAGTCTGGGGCGAGTTTTTTTTTTAATTAAACACCTTCACGGTGGAGGGTTTGCGGGTCCCTCATCCCTATATTGCAAGAGGGGGTAAATACAAAACGTGGCCACACCCGAAAGTAGTGTGCCATAGCAAAAGACCAAGAGTAGTATGCGGTCCGATCCCAAGGGGTCCGGACCCCATCCTGCTCCCTTCAAAATTACAATTGGCCAAAGACAAAAGACAATACATTCCAACATCTCACAAAGACCTACTCGTCATCCTTGGGTCGGACCCTAATATTGGGAATTCCCATTGCCTCCATCCTTATGATTGATTTGAGGTGCCTTGGCGCCGTGTAGGCATCCATGCGGTAGTGATATGGATTGGGATACGACGAAGGACCCGTTGGATATATTGATCCAAGAACCCCACGTATAATGATTGGCAGCGGATTTCCTTGATTGATAATCTGGTTTGATCCACTTCCAGAGCTTGGAAAACCTCGACCCGTTGGCTATGTAATCAGCCAAGAACCTCGGTATGGTTGAACGCCACAAGAACTTGCTCAAAGTATCTTGATAAGTTCCAAACAAGTGAAAAACTCTACAAAGAGAATTCAACTCACAAGACAAACTCTATTTTTGTATTTGATCAATGATGTCCTCAAATGACATGCTTACAAGCCTATTTATAGGCTAGAATGGACTCTTGAAAGTCTCATATCATTAGTACAACTTAAGGCCTTTAGAATGACTCATAATAAGTGAAAAGTAACTCCTAACTATTGGTGTGACTTTAGGACATCTAAAGTCACTTATTTAACTCAAAAAGTAACTTAAAAATGACTCTTCATTTTTGCTGCTCCAACTTGGACGAAAATGCATCATTTATCTTCAATTTGGGCCTCCAAAATGTGATATATATTGACTCAAAACTTCATGCATTGGGCTGCCCACTAACTTGAATAATATTCACCATTTGGCCCAATGTTGAATGGTCTTGGAATTGGGCTTTTATTTCATCAACTAAAAGCATCATGGACTCCTTTATCTTCTTAGCTCTAGCTCTTGTAATTGGTCCACTTTGAATGATTAATGGATCCATCTTCTTGTCCTTGTTGATCAGCTTGGGTGTACCTCCATCATTCCCTTCTTCTTCAAGAGGATTCGTCCTCGAATCTAATTCACCAACATAAGGAGATAAATCAGAAACATTGAAAGTAGCACTTACATTAAACTCACCAGGTAAGTCAAGTTTGTAAGCATTATCATTGACTTTTCCAATCACTTGGAATGGTCCATCTCCTCTTGGCTGCAACTTAGACTTTCTTTTCGAAGGAAATCTCTCCTTTCTCATATGCAACCAAACCCAATCTCCCGGCTCAAAGATGACTTGTTTCCGACCCTTGTTGGCTTGCTTTGCATATTGTTCTGTCCTCCTTTCAATGTTGAGTCTTACCCTTTCATGCAATCTTTTCACCATTTCAGCCTTAGCTTTTCCATCAAGACTTGCACGATCTTCAATAGGTATTGGAATCAAATCTAGTGGACTCAATGGATTGAAACCATACACAACTTCAAATGGGGAAAAGTTAGTAGCAGAATGGACACTTCGATTATAAGCAAACTCAGCAAAAGGTAAGCATTCCTCCCAACTTTTCAAGTTCTTTTTAACTAAAGTTCGTAGTAATTGAGACAAAGTCCTATTAACTACTTCAGTTTGTCCATCAGTTTGTGGATGACAAGTAGTAGAAAACAAGAGTTTAGTTCCCAACTTATTCCACAACACTCGCCAAAAATGACTCACAAATTTAGCATCTCGATCACTCACAATTGATCTAGGAACACCATGCAAACGGACAATTTCTTTAAAGAACAAATCAGCGATATGAGATGCATCATCAGTTTTGTGACATGGAATAAAATGTGCCATTTTTGAAAACCTATCAACAACCACAAAAACTGAATCTCTACCTCTTTTTGTTCTTGGCAAACCAGCAACAAAGTCCATTGAAATATCCTCCCAAGGTGCACTAGGAATTGGTAACGGTTTGTACAAACCATGTGGGTGTGATTTAGACTTGGCTTGCATGCAAGTTATGCATCTTTTACAAATTCTTTCAACATCCACACGCATTTTAGGCCAAAAGAAATGTTCAAGCAAAACATTCATTGTCTTATGGACTCCAAAATGACCCATTAAACCACCACCATGAGCTTCACGCACAAGCAATTCACGCATAGAACCTTTAGGAATGCATAATTTGTTTTCTCTAAACAAATAGCCATCATGCCTATAGAACTTGTCAAATGCAGCATGCTCACAAGCTAAATAGATAGAAGAAAAGTCCGGGTCATTATCATACATTTCCTTAATCAACTCAAAACCAAGCAACTTAGAACTCAAAGTAGTGATCAAAATGTACCTCCGAGATAATGCATCAACCACAATATTTTCTTTTCCCTTTTTGTATTTGATTACATAGGGAAATGATTCAATGAATTCCACCCACTTAACATGTCTCTTGCTAAGCTTACCTTGACCTTTCAAGTACTTGAGAGATTCATGATCCGTGTGAATTACAAACTCTCTAGGCCACAAGTAATGCTGCCATGTTTCCAAAGCTCTAACCAAAGCATATAACTCCTTGTCATACGTTGGATAGTTCAATTGAGCTCCTTTCAACTTTTCGCTAAAGTACGCGATTGGCTTCCTATCCTGCAACAAAACAGCTCCTATGCCTACCCCAGATGCATCACATTCAAGCTCAAACATGTTATCAAAGTTAGGCAAAGAAAGAATTGGTGCAGTTGTATGTTTTTCTTTAAGGAGATTAAAAGCATGTTCTTGTTTTTCTCCCCAATAAAAACAAACATCCTTTTTCACGATTTCATTCAAAGGTGCAGCAATTGTACTAAAATCCTTGACAAACCTCCTATAAAAACTAGCAAGACCATGAAAACTTCTAACTTGTGCTACATTTTGAGGAATTGGCCATTCTAAAATAGCTTTCACCTTCTCTTTTTCCATTTCAATCCCATTAGCACTTATAACAAAACCCAGAAAAACAACTTTATCCATGCAAAAAGAACACTTTTTGAGATTTGCATACAATGATTCTTTTCGTAAGGTATCCAAAACTGCACGCACATGGTTAAGATGTTCATTCACATTTTTGCTATAGACAAGAATATCATCAAAATAAACAACCACAAATTTTCCAATGAATTTTCTCAAAACATGGTGCATCAACCTCATGAAAGTACTTGGTGCATTAGTTAAACCAAAAGGCATTACTAACCACTCATATAGACCAAATTTTGTTTTAAAGGCTGTTTTCCATTCGTCTCCTTCTCTAATTCGAATTTGATGATAACCACTTTTCAAATCGATCTTACTAAACACAACAGAACCATGCAATTCATCAAGCATATCATCTAGCCTAGGAATAGGATAGCGATACTTTACCGTGATTTTGTTGATTGCTCGGCAGTCGATGCACATCCTCCATGATCCATCTTTCTTAGAAACAACAATTACCGGAACAACACATGGACTATGCTCTCACGGATTTTTCCATTGTCCAACAACTCTTGCACTTGCCTTTGAATTTCCTTAGTCTCTTCGGGATTGGCTCTATAGGCTGGTCGATTTGGTAGAACTGCCCCGGGAATAAGGTCAATTTGGTGTTCAATACCTCTTAATGGCGGTAATCCACTTGATTCTTCCACGGGAAAAACATCTTCGAATTCCTGTAAAAGAGACACAAAAGCACTTTTTTTTTATTTTATCCAAACACCTTCATGGTGGAGGGTTCGTGGGTCCCTCATCCCTATATTTCAAAAAGTGACGATTACAATACGTGGCCACACCCAAAAGTGGTGTGTCCTCACAAACTTAGGAGTAGTATGCGGTCCCAAGCCATAAACCCGGACCTCATCCTACACCATTACAAAACACAAAATACAAAGAATCAAGAAAACAACGGTGGTACCCTCCCAACCTCCAAAACACTATACTATTCTTCATCATTATGATGGACCCGAATGTTCGGGACTCCAAGTGCATCCATCCTAGTAATTGCAGCGAGGTGTCTCGGCATCGTGTGGGCATTCATACGGCAATAGTCGAGACTGTCAATTCCCATCTTTGCAAGTAAGTCTCTGGCCCTATTCCCTTCCCGGGGGGTGAAGGTGATACGCACACCTCGTTGTCGCTTGAGGAGGGAGATCCGCGCCACCACCCGGCTCGTGTGTGCCGGCCCCCATCGCATGCTATTAAGGAGCTGGACCACTTGTTGTGCATCCGACTCAATCCAGATAGGCCGGTTGAATTCCAGGGCAAGTTCTAACCCGAGTTGGATGGCAAGGAGCTCCGCCTCAAGGGCGGAGTGGACCTCAAGTGGAGATGCAAAGGCTGAAAGCACTTTGCCCGTGTGATCTCGGATGATACCACCTCCCCCGGCCTTATCCGACTCTTCCAAGTATGCACCATCGGTGTTGAGCTTGATCCAGGGGTCCTCCGGCGGTTGCCACTTGATTGCTACTGCGAGCGGCCTAGGGCTCCGAATTTCATCATGCCTCGGGACATTGATTTTAAGACGCACCCCTTTCCAATGCTTCTTCTTGTATATCCCATTCGTCATACTATTCCGGATGTAGATTTGAACTTGCCAAATGACATTGAAAGGCCTAAATTGTACGGACTGGTGCCGGCTCCTATTCCGTTCTGCCCAAATGAACCATAAAATGAGATACGGCATGGCCCTGCTTAGGTGTTTTTTGCCCGGTTGCCGAACTCTTCTCGTCCAGACCACAAGTCGTTCCGGTATGGTGTCATTGATCCGGAGGGGTGGTGACGGACCCTCGAACCATGTGTCAAATTCCCTCCATATCCCGTGAGCCCCGTCCCCTTGAATGAAGAGGTGTTGGAGGGATTCAATCCCTGGTCGATGTGGGCAGCAGTGGCATTTGGAGGCCAATTCCATTCGTCTCCATTGCAGCTTTGTGTCCACCGGAATGCGGTTGGAGAGAAGTCGCCATAAAAATATGGCCATAGAGGACGTGAGGCCCGCTCTCCAAATGTCGTCGAGGCCTTGCACAATCGGCATTTGACTTCGTAAAGTCTCCCATGTAGTAGCAAGTGAGAACTCTCCATTGGTTGATAATCTCCATCTTGGTACATCCGGCCCATCCGAGATGACGGGTGTGTCGAGGATCTTTTGTACGATATGTTGTGCTAGGCCAGCTTGCGCTTGGAGATTCCGCAATTTAGGCTCATCCCATGCACCATCCTTAATGTAGTCCGCCACCCGAGCGAGAGGCCCTCCTCTATCATCAAGGCTAAGTTCTCTCAAAGGCGTCTCTCCAAGCCATAAGTCATCCCAAAATAGCATCTTCCCTTCTCCCACCACCCATCGAATGTGCGGTTGAGCAAGAGGCCGAGCCTTCAGAATCCTCTTCCACGTAGGGCTTCCCCTCCCCAATGGTCTAGCTGTTAGCGGGGAGACCTTTTGACAATATTTAGCCATTAAGTACGTAGCCCACAAGGAATTTTGTTCCCTAAACCGCCACCATAACTTGATGTTAAAGGCTCTTAAGACTTCCTTGATCTTCCGGATGCCCAATCCCCCCTCGGCCATTGGTAGACAAGCCTGTTCCCAGCTTATCCAGTGCGTCCTCTTCTTCTCATTAGTTGACCCCCAAAAGAAACGGGCCATTTGCTGATCCAATTGCTTGAGGGCACCGCCCGTAGGCTCGATAGCTTGGAAGATATGAAGTGGTATCGCTTCGAGTGTGCTTTTAATCAAAGTAAGTCTCCCCCCAAAGGAGAGGTGTCGATGGGCCCACCCAGAGATCCTAGCCGCGATTTTCTCACGGAGGAACAAGAATCCTCCTTCCCTTTGTATTGTGTTTGTCCACCCTTCATGAACCTCGGCAATGAAAAAATTGCTTTTCCCAAGGTTGACTTGTTGGCCGGACGCCTCGGCATAATGATCAAGGCATGCTCGTAGCCTCCGGAGAGGGTTCGCCGCCGCTTGCGTGAAGATGATGATGTCATCTGCATAGGCGAGGTGGCTGATCTCAATACTTCCCCGGGTTGCTTTGAACGTCATTTCTTTGTTGCCGAGGATGAGTTTATCAAGAAGTCTCGAGAGGTAATCCGCGGCCAGGACGAATAGGGCGGGAGAGATGGGGTCCCCTTGCCTAAGGCCACGGGTAGATTTGAAAAAACCGGCCGGCGCCCCATTGACAAGGATTGAGAACCAACAAGACCCAATGCATCTCTTGATGAGGTCCACCCACGGCTCGGGGAATCCCATGTGTTTGAGGACTTTTAGGAGAAACGGCCATTGAACTCGATCATAGGCCTTGGCCATATCTATCTTGATTGCAACATTAGGGGCCGGTGTGCTTCGTTGTAGCTCATGGAACATCTCCTGAGCAAGTAGCACGTTATCATTGAGGAGTCTCCCTTTGACAAAACCACTTTGGTTGGAAGCTACCACGCGTGGGAGTAAAGGGGCCAGTCGCTTGGAGAGTATCTTAGTAATCACCTTATTGATCACATTACACAAACTAATGGGCCTGTAGTCTCCCCATGACTCTGGAATGGGCTTCTTCGGGATGAGTACAATGCTTGTGGCCGTGAAGCTTCGGGGAAGAAAGGCCCCACCGAAAAATTGTCTAACCGCATCCACCACATCCGATCCCACAATGCTCCAGCAGGCTTGGAAAAAGAGAGCCGAATAGCCATCCGGTCCAGGAGCACTATTGGCCGAGATGTCGAAGACCGCTCTTTTCACTTCATCCGCATCTGGAGGTTCGGGGAGGGCCGCCAAAGACTCCGAAGGGAGAAGTCGGTGTAGGAGGCTTAGGTCCGGTTCCGTAAGTACCGGATTGCATGGAGCAAGAAGGTTTTGATAAAACTCAACCGCCGATGCTTGGATGGCCGAGTCTTCCGTGAGCTCACACCCATTCACGTTGATCTTGTGTATCCGTAGCCGAACCCTCTTCTGCTTCACCCAGCTTTGATAGAATCTGGTGTTTTTATCCCCATCTTCCAGCCACCGTAGTGCCGCCTTCTGACGCCAGAAGTCCTCCTCCATCTTAAGAAGGAGGATGTACTCCGCAATTTGTTTGTTGACCTCCGTTCTATTCCGGGCCGAGGGATCATCTTCGAACTCCGCTTGGGCTATCGCAATGCTTTCTTCACAGGACTTGAGGTTGGCGTGAATGTTCCCAAATACCTCTCTATTCCACCGTTTTAATGTTCTCTTAATCCTTGCTAGCTTGAGCTTCAAGTTGAGGAGACCCGCCGCCTCTGTGGGGGTCCCCCAATCTTCCCTCACCAATTCATTAAATCCTTCATGCCGTACCCACATGTTTTGGAACCGAAAGGCTTTACCTCCTCCGGGGGTATTAGGCATCTTGCATCGGACAAGGAGAGGGCCATGATCCGATGCAATACGAGGGAGGTTTGTGACTCGTATTGCCTCGAACCGTTGAGACGCCACCTCATTAATCAGCACCCTGTCTAGCCTTTCCATAAGGCCATTCTTAGCCCAAGTAAAGTCGGATCCATCATACCCTGGATCCAAGAGACCACAGTCTTCAATAGCCTCTGCAAAGTCCACCATTTCAGCCAGGCGGTTTGTGTCACTCCCCATTCTGTCTCCCGCGGAGAGGATTGTGTTGAAATCCCCTCCAATAAACCACGGCATTCCTTCCGAGACTTGGGTCAGCTCCCTCATTTTTTCCCACAAAGCAAGCCTCTCTCCTCTCGAACATTTAGCATACACGGCCGAGATTAAAATAGGTGTTGGAGTCCGGGGGCAAGTGAACAGCCCATGCAATAGTTGCTCCGAGTCATCCACCACCTCAAAATCCATCCCTTCCTCCACAAAAATCCATATCTTCCCATTGGCATTCGATCCCTTATAATGCAGCCCCAACACTTTTGTAAACTTGTCCGGGTTAGGGTCGACAAGTGGTTCCATTATTGCAAGAAAACAAATATTATGAGATTTAATTATTCTCTTTAGGACGTTTTGGGTTGACGCATTTGCGATCCCCCTAACGTTCCAAAATAGAAAGTTCAAAGACATCATTAACTAGCGGAGATCGTACCCGGTGGGATTGACGCCCCCCCTTGAAATTCAGTGATTTGGAGATTGCTCCCTCCATGGGGTGTCTCGGCCTCCACAAGGGCTGGATTGGCTCCATCTTCGTCTTCCTTGTGCGAGAAGGAGTCCTCCCAATTCTCATCGTCCTCCATATCATTCTCCGTGAAGTTTTCTTGAGCCATGAGGGAGAAATAACAATTGGTGCTCATGTGACTCAATGACCCCGGATCCTCGGCCTTCTCGAAGGCAAATGGCTTGAAATGGCCTTTTGGTTGGACTAGGTCGTCCGAAGCCGATTGACCTTCATGCCGGGGCCGGACCTCCTCTCCCGATTTGGTCTTTCGTCCATGTTCAAATGAAGGGGCCTTAGTGTGCGCCAGTCTGCCTTGGTTTGGGACTCGTGCATTATGGGCGATTGTCGTGACCTCACTCCCCGAGCCATGCATATCACCCAAGAAGTCCGGTCCCGACCACACCACCCCCGTGTGCACACTAGCCATCGGGTTCATCCGGTTGTTGTTTTCCTTCCCCTTGTGTTTTCCTTGTTGTTTCCATTCCATGTTATTGTTGGTATGTCTCGAATCATCAACGTTCATCTTCGTGCCATCATTGTTCTTCTTAGCTCAACTCCCAACATGTTGTTGCTGTTTTGGTGGCGCAACGTTGTAGTTTCTTTTTGGGGGTCGCTCCGTCTTTCCGGAAGCATAGCAAACTTCACTCTTGTGGCCCACGTGTTTACAATCCCCACAATAGGCCGGGATCTTATCCCACTTAACTTGTTGCACCAATTCACGTCCACAAATGTCAAGGATGATTTCGGTCGGTGGTGGTTCCGTGATGTCGATCTCGATGCACACCCGTGCGAATGAGAGTCTCGACTTGTTGGCCGTAGCTCTATCAATTTGGATCGGTGTACCAAGTAGTTTCCCAATGGCATAGAGGGCCGATTGATCAAACAGGTGTATCGGGAGCCCAATTAGGTTGCACCATATTGCCGCAATTGGGGACTCACAATAGGCATCAAAATCCGGTGACCATTTGAAGACTCTCATCGGATGCCGGTCAATGAACCACACCGGAGTACCTTTGGGACAACTAAGGAGCCGAGCATAATCCGCCATGTCCTCGAATTGAACAAGAATATGTTTGGCATTAATATATTTCCAAGTGTAACCTCGACAAAACTTAATGTTGTCTAGCGCCTTTTGAATTTGAGAGGAGGCCGGTATCGAATGCGAAAACTTACCTACAATTGCATGACCGAGAGATGATGCCAACCTTTGGATTTCTGATCCGGAGAAGTAGATGGATGGGATTCCGTTTGCCGTGGACGCAAAGCCAATATTTTGTATGTTCTCCGGGTCGAAGGCTTGTGGACCCTCACTAGTCGATGCCCCTCTCACCATGTCGGCCATTGATTTCTTCTTGTTGGGGTTCTTCACACTTGGCCCGGTGTCATCTCCCAAAGGGTTGTGTGTCGGGTTATCATTAGTATTAACCCCGGGAATTGTTCCATTATGTGATCCATTGCTCGAGTCATTCTCGTTCATTGCTACATCGGGAGGCCGGGGCGTTCCCCTCTCCATCTCGTGCATTCCCGAGTCCGTCGCATGCATGCCTGAGGCCGAGGACGTATTCAAGTTGCGTTGGACGTTTTGATTAGGCTTGGTCATCGGCCAACCCGGCTTCGTAAGAGTTGCTCCGGATTCGAAAGATGCTAGGATTCGCCGGGTTCTTCCCTTTTCTAGTGGCGGGAAGTCTTCCAAGGATGGTTCAATCTCCAAGCAAGGCCTACATGCCTCCATGTCTTTTCCTTTCCCATTTGTAACAAGGTTGGCTCTAGGCAATTCGACCTTGGCCGGCGTGGGCCCGGCGAGGAGGGGTTGCGCCGCCATCGAGTCAAGCCTCTCCGCCACGGTCAAGTCAATAATTTGGGGGATCTCCATCCTTTTTGGCTCTACTTGCTGCATTGGAGGTGGTGAATGATGCTCCACATGTGACTCCCATTTTTGGTATGGGACAAAGGCACTTTCCAAAAGGCAATTTGTTCCCATATCCATTTCGGGAAAGTTGACTATCTCACTCCCCAATGTGCTTTTTGTCACACATGTGACGTCCGAATCCTCATGGGATACGCCTAGGGGACCGCCTTCCTCACCTCCAACGGTCTTCTCACCCATGCCGGGTTCAAGGTCGGACGGCGCGGCGTCGGCAGCCGGAGCTTTTCCGTACACCACCATCTCCATATGAGTTCCATCCACATCGGACAAGTTCATGAGATGGGCTTCCCTATCTTGTGCTGCTTTTTCATCCATGGAGAGAGGCGAGAAGAGTGTTACCTTACATTTAGGACTTTCAAGGCCGGAGGCCGATCCGGAGCTCTCTAGCTCGGAGGTGACCGCACCAAAGTCGAGCTTCTTCGTGAGTTGTTTGTCCTCCGGAAAAGGGGAGAGTACGAATCTTTTCCGGCCATGGCCTTTGGTGATGGGAGCCGGCGTGCTCTTCCTAGCCGCTATCTTTCTCTTCTTGCTTGTCATTTTCATTTCTTTGGCCGGGATCTTCGGAGTTTGGTCCTCACTTGATCGGAAGACCATGAGTTGGTCCGGAATAGATCTAGCCTCCTCGGGGTCCGGAGGAGCCGCGGCTGGGTTTGGAGGTGGGTCCGGCATGGCCGGACGTGGAGCACAAGGTTGGTTCGGCGGCCAAGGCCGTGTGTTGGTGAAGAAGTCGAGGGTTGAATGCGCCGATTGGGAGTGATAGAGGGGAGGTTGAGGGCGGTGTGGATTGCGTTATGGCGGCTGGACGTGAAAGCGTGGGGGCGGCGGGATGAATCAAGATGTGGGTATTGCTAGAGAGAAGGAGGAGCGTCTCTCTCTAGTTTCAGGTTCGTTAGTGGTTAATTCGTTAGTGGTAAACAAAGACTGTTTGTACACTAAGATGAAAACACTCTTTTTTTCAACTATTGCACTCTTTATTTCTCTTGCTCCCACATAAAAGTTCTTTTTTTCATTCGGACTCTTTTCACTTGACTCTTTTTTAATGCCCTCACCTTTTTTCCTCTCATTCTTACTTTTCTCTCGACTCTTTTTTTCACTCGACTCTTTTTCAATGCTCTCACTTCTTTTCCTCTCAACCTCACGAGCTCTCCTTGCTTGTGACAATTTCTGTTGGTCCTCTTGAACTTGTTGAGGTGTTAAAGACACAAGCATAATAGACTTGTTGTTGTGCTTGAAGGTGTAGTGGTTGTGAAATCCATCATAAGTCACTCTACGATCAAACTGCCATGGCCTCCCCAAAAGAATGTGACTAGCATGCATTGGCACAACATCGCAAAGAACATCATCTTTATAATTGCCAATAGAAAACGAAATTAGAACTCGCTTAGTCACTCGAATTTCTCCACATTCATTAAGCCATTGTAGCTTGTACGGATTAGGATGTTTTTCCGTTGTTAAGCTCAACTTTTCCACCATTTCAGAACTTGCAACGTTTGCACAACTACCACCATCAATAATCATTATGCAAAGTTTACCTTGGACCAAACACCTTGTGTGGAAGATGTTCTCCCTTTGCTGATCATCGTTTCTGTTTTGCATGTTTAGAGCCCTTCGAACCACCAAAAGTTCTCCATGTTCTGGTTCAATCTCCTCCAATTGTTTATCCTCCTCCTCCTCATCCTCATCTTCACGTTCACTTTCAGATTCTATCTCTCCATTTGGCTTCAAAATCATCACCCTTTTGTTTGGACATTGAGATGCAATGTGTCCAACACCTTGACAACGAAAACATTTGATATCTCTATTTCGAGTAGAAGTAGAAGTAGAAATACCTTTACCCTTCTCAAATTCTTTGGACTTGGATGTCGACGCCTCATTTTGGGGTTTAGAACCTGCCCCAAAATTGGGTTTGGTTGAAGTCCACTCTTTTGTCCTTGAAGAATGAGAACTTGTTGAAAAATTCTTTTGGATTGTTCCCTTCTTCTTCAATTGTCCCTCCACCTTCATGGCCATATGAACCATGTCCTCCAACTCCACATAGTGTTGAAGCTCCACAATGTTTGCAATCTCCCTATTCAGCCCACAAAAGAATCGAGCCATAGTTGCTTCTCTATCTTCTTCAACATTTGCCCTAATCATGGCAATCTCCATTTTTTTTTTTTTTTTTTTTTTTTTTTTTTTTTTTTTTTTTTTTTAATCAAACACCTCTACGGTGGAGGGTTCGTGGGTCCCTCATCCCTATATTTCCAAAAGAGATAATTACAAGGCGTGGCCACACCCAAAAGTGGTGTGCCGTAACAAAATCAAGAGTAGTATGCGGTCCGATCCCGCAAGGTTCGGACCTCATCATACTCCTTTCCGAAATACAATTAACCACAAGGCTAGTCACTATTGTCTCCCATCGTCTCATGATCAACTTTGATGCCCGTCCCCGTCTAGGTTTCGGATGTGCGACACTCCCATCTCGTCCAATCTAACCAAGTCCAATAGTTCTCTCGGTGCTGAGTTGTAGTGCATTCGTAGGCCACTGTCTTGGACTAGCCCCATTTTCGCAAGGAAGTCCGCCGCTTTGTTCCCCTCCCTGTGTATGAAGGTGGCTCGGAATTTGAGTTGGCGTTTGAGAATGGTTAGTTGCGCCACCGCTTGCCGAGCGAGTGCCGGCCCCCATCCCGTCCCATTGACCAATTTAATTGCTTGCTCTGCATCTGACTCAATCCAGATTGGTAGGCCGAATTCCTTGGCTATATTTAGCCCGTGAATCATGGCCAACAGCTCCGCTTCTAACGCCGAGTGGGCTTCAAGGGGTGTGCTGACGGCGACGAGCATCTTACCCGAGTGGTCTCGAATAATCCCGCCAGCCCCTGTACTGCCGTTCGCTTCATTATAGGAGCCATCCGTGTTGAGCTTAATCCACGGCTGATCCGGGGGGTTCCATTTGATTGCCATGGCTAGGGGTAGCGCCCTGATTGCCGCCGCTTGTTGAGGAATATTGATTCCAAGTTTAACTCCCTTCCAATGTTTCGGCTTCAAGCTTCCATTAGACATAGCATTTCGAATGAACATGTGGACCTGCCATACCACGTTTTGTGGTTTAAACTGTGTGCCTTGGTGGCGGCTCCTGTTTCTCTCCGACCAAATAAACCAAAGGATGAGGTATGGAGTGGCTCGGCTAAGATGTTTCTTGTTCGGCTGTTGGCACCTTCGCGCCCACACTTCGATTCTCGTAGGGATTGTGTCATTGATATGGATGCGTGGGAACGGGCCTGTGAACCAGCCGTCGAACTCACTCCATACTCTGCGAGCTCCATATCCCTGGATGAAGAGGTGTTGGAGTGACTCAGTATTCGGTCTGTGGGGACAGCATTGGCACTTAGAGGCTAGCTCAATCTCCCGCCACTGAAGTTTCGTGTCAACCGGCACCCGATTGGAGAGAAGCCTCCAGATAAAGATGGCTATTGAGTTGGTGAGGCCTACCTTCCAAACGTCCCCCAAACCATGGATGATCGGGTTTCGTCCTCGAAGTGTGTCCCATGTCGAAGCCACCGTGAATTCTCCATGCTTAGAGAGGTTCCACCTCGGGATATCCTGTTCGTCATGGAGGATCGGTGTATTAATGATGCCATCGATAACATGCTGAGGGAGGCCGGCCTGATTGTGAAGGAGTTGAAGCTTGGGCACATCCCAACCACCATTTGTAATGAACTCCGAGACCCGGGTGGTTGGTCTTCCCCTATCATCAAGACTGAGTTCCCTCAGAGGGCTATTGCCAAGCCAAATGTCATCCCAGAAGTAGATGTCCCCTTGTCCCACTAGCCATCTCATGTGCGGTTGCGCAAGGGGCCATGCTCTTGAGAGCCTTCTCCACGTAGGGCTACTCCTGCTCGGCAATCTCAAGGTGAGCGGTGTGGAGTTGGAGCAATATTTTGCCATCATGTATCTTGCCCAAAGGGAGTTTTGCTCCCGAAAGCGCCACCAAAGTTTGATATTGAAGGCGCGGAGGACCTCCATAGTTTTTCGGATCCCAAGGCCTCCTTCATCAGTGGGCCGGCACATTTGTTCCCATCCAATCCAATGGGTCCGCTTCTTTTCATTCGTAGACCCCCAAAAGAATCGGGCCATTTGTTGATCAAGTTGCTTGAGGGTACCGGCCGTGGGCTCGACGGCTTGAAAGATGTGCAAGGGGATCGCTTCAAGAGTGCTCTTAATCAACGTAAGCCTTCCTCCAAAGGATAGGTGACGGTGTGCCCATCCTGAGATCCTTCTTGCAATCTTTTCCCGTAGAAAGAGGAACATGTCCGTGCGTTTGGCACCACGATAGATAGGAACTCCGAGATAGAGAAAAGGAAAGGCCCCTCTAGAGAAGCCTCCTTCCGCCTGGATCGAGTTTGCCCAATGCTCATGGGCCTCGGCAATATAGAAATTACTCTTGGCGAGGCTGACTTGTTGGCCGGAGACTCTTTCATATTTTTCGAGACAGGCTCTTAACCGGCGCATAGGATTTGCCGCCGCTTGAGTGAAGATGATAATGTCGTCCGCATAGGCTAGATGGCTGATCTCCATGCATCTCCGGGAGGCTTTGAACGTCATGTCCTTTTGGCCGAGGATGAGCTTATCTAATGCTCGGGACAAGTAGTCCGCAGCGATTACGAACAGAGCGGGGGAGATCGGGTCTCCTTGCCGAAGTCCTCGAGTTGATCTAAAGAAGCCCGAGGGTGCCCCGTTAACAAGGACCGAGAACCAGCAATACCCAATACACCTCTCCATAAGTGAAATCCATGAATCCGGGAAACCCATACGGCGTAAAACTTTGAAGAGGAATGGCCATTGGACCCTATCATAGGCTTTAGCCATGTCAATCTTTACTGCCACATTTGGCGCTGGGGAGCATCTAGCAAGCTCATGGAACATCTCTTGAGCCAGAAGTGCGTTGTCGTTAAGGAGCCGACCTTTGACAAATCCACTTTGGTTTGGGGAGATGACCTGTGGGAGGAAAGGAGAGAGTCGAGAGGTGAGTACCTTGGTAATGATCTTGTTTAAAACATTGCAGAGACTGATGGGTCGGTAATCGGTCCATGACTCCGGCGATGCCTTCTTTGGGATAAGGACTATGCTTGTGGCCGTGATGCTCCTCGGCAGGAAGGCCCCTCTGAAGAACTGTCTGATTGCTTCCACTACCTCCGGCCCCACAATGGGCCAGCAGGCTTGATAGAAGGTGGCCGAGAAGCCGTCGGGTCCGGGTGCACTATCTCCGGAAATGCAAAAGGTGGCACTCCTGACCTCGTCCGCACTTGGAGCATCTGCGATGTCAGCGAACTGCTCGGCTGAGTGGACCTGCTGGATTAGGTCGAGGTCTGGATCTTCAAGTGTCGGATTGTTGGGGGCAAGGAGTTGTTGGAAGAACTCCACTGCGGACTTTTTAATCTCGGCTTCTTCGGTGAGCTCCTGCCCATTGACACGTATTGAATGGATGCGGAGACGAACCCTCTTTTGTTTCACCCAGCTTTGGTAGAACCGGGTATTTTTGTCTCCCTCGGCAAGCCACCTCAAAGCTGCCTTCTGTCGCCAAAAATCTTCTTCCATTCTCAGCAAAAGGATGTACTCGGCAATGTGTTTGTTGATCGCTGTCCTGTGATCCGGAGTCGGCCTTGCTTCGAAACAAGATTGGGCCAGAGCAATTTCTTCCTCCTTTTCTTTTAGATTAGCATGGATGTTTCCAAAAACCTCTTTGTTCCACTCCTTAAGGGCCTTTTTAACTCTGGCCTGCTTGATTTGAATGTTTAGGATTCCACCCGCCCCCGTGGGCTCCTCCCATGCTTTTTGCACTACGGCCATGAATCCTTCATGTCGGATCCACATGTTCTGGAACCTGAAAGCCTTGGCTCCAGCGGATGTGTTCATCTTCGTGCACCTGACAAGAATTGGTCCATGGTCCGAGGCAATCCGGGGGAGGTTCGTAACCCGAGTAGCCTCGAAGGTCTTAGTCCAATCCTCGCTGACAAACACTCTATCCAACCTTTCAAAAAGGCCATTCTTGGCCCAAGTGAATGCCGCCCCATCAAAACCAGGGTCAAGCAGCCTACAATCTTCCGTTGCCTCCGCAAAATCTACCATCTCGGCTTGCCGGTTGGTATCACTTCCGACTCTGTCTTGGTGAGATAGCATGGTGTTGAAATCGCCACCGATGATCCAAGGTGTTCCCTCAAGAGGCCCGGCAATCTCTCTCATCTTGTCCCATAAGTGATGTCTTTCAGCCCTTGTACATTTGGCGTACACGGCTGAGATAGCCACCGGCCTAGCAAGGCGGTGGGTTTTGAGGTACCCGTGAAGAATTTGTTCCGAGTCAACCTCGATATCAAAAGTGGACCCCTCTTCCGCAAACATCCAAATCTTCTCGTTCGTGTTCGAACCAATGAAGGACAGCCCCAAGGCCTTAGAGAAACGGTCCGGGTCCGGTTGTGTGAGCGGTTCCATTATTGCAAGAAATAAAACATTATGACAACCAATTAGTCTTTTCAGAACGTTTTGAGTGGGCGCATTCGCGATCCCCCTCACGTTCCAAAACATGAGATTGTACGACATTATTAACGAGAAGGGTGCGTACCCAAAGAGGTTGAAGGCCCTCCTTGATAGTCAGTACGGTGTTGCTCTTTGTTCGGATCGACCTCCTCGGCGTCCTCGGCCGAACTGTTGCCTCCTAACTTCTCGGCCCCCACGTGCAATTCCATAAGGTCTTCGTCCGCATCCCCACAATTCTCAACATCAAATTCTCCGTTCTCCATGAGAGTATAATATTGGTTAGTGCTCATGTGGTTCTTTGCCGAGAAGAACCCACGCCCCCTTGTCAAGGCATGGCGCGCGCCTCCTCTCGGATTCCCTCGCCGAACTGGTGAGACCAAGCTCCTCGCATTGGGGGAGCCCCACTCCACGTCCATGTTCCCACGTGGTGTTGGTGGTTCGGTGGTGGGATGCAATGGATTCCCCCGGTTCGGTGGGGACTTCCCAATCTCGATCCCGGCAATGAGCCCGGCATTCTGAGTTCCGGAGCTCGGTCCGCTCCCCAAAGTAGAGTCACCCTTGGAGTTCGGTCCCTCCCAGGAAGTATCACCGGAGTCCTCCCCATTTGTTTTGTTATTGTTTGGTCGATCACCGGCCTTGCCTTGCTTCTTCCCCTGATGTTTCCATTCGTTGGAGCTGGAGGCATTCTTCCCCATATCTTGCTTCCCCTTCTCGGTCTGTCTCTCGGGTTGTGGCTGTTTTGGCGGGCCGTTGTGGTAGTTTCTCTTTGGCGGCCGTTCCTTCTTGCCCGTCGCATAGCACACCTCACTTGCATGGCCGACATGTTTGCATTCTCGGCAATATGCTGGTATCTTGTCCCATCGGACTCGCTGCACCGTTTCTCGCCCACCAAGATCGAGGATTATCTCTTCGGTAGGTGGTTTTGTGATGTCTATCTCGACGCAAATTCGGGCAAATGAAAGCCGAGTCTTGTTTGCCGTGGCTCGATCAATTTGTATTGGATTGCCGAGAAGCTTGCCGATGGCGAATAAGGCGGATTGGTCGAAAAGATGAATGGGGAGGCCAATTAGGTTGCACCAAATTGCCGCAATGGGGGACTCGCAGTAAGCATCAAAGTCCGGGGACCATTTGAAGACCCTCATCGGGTGTCGGTCAATGAGCCAAACGGGCGTACCCCTTGGGCCTCCAAGGATTCGGGCATAGTCCGCCAAGTCCTCGCATTGAATGAGAATATGTTTAGCATTAACAGATTTAGTACCTTGTTTCATAGATTGTAATTTTTGATACAATTCACGAAAATAATGAGAAGGTACAAATCTCTTACGCATTATGCTTTTCATTTCTTCCCAAGTCGAAACTGGTCTTCCTCCGTATCGCCTTGTACTAGTTGTCAATTGATCCCACCAAACTATAGCATAGTCAGTGAATTCAATAGCAGCAAGTCTAACCTTTTTCTCCTCGGAATAGTTGTGACATTCAAAGATGAGATCCACCTTTCTCTCCCACTCCAAATAAGCTTCGGGGTCACTCCTTCCTTGGAATGTTGGGATCTTCAGTTTGATGCTTCTCAAATCACCATCCACTTCATTTGTACGCCCTCTTCTACCGTTTCCACGTCTCTCATTTCGATGCCTATATGAAGCATCATCTTCTCCTCCACTCTCTTCCTCCTCGTTATTATTTTCATTTGTTGCCTGAACTTCTAGCCTCTCCAACCGCCCTGAAACACTTTCCAGAATCCGTGCAAACCTTGCAAATTGTTGTTGCATGGCTTTCAACGTAGGATCAACTGGAATATGATCGTCAGTAGAATCCATCCTCACAGTTCACTCGTGTATCACACAAAATTAAACCTCACAAAACACTCGTGTATATCACTCGTTGGCTTTTACCTCCCCTCAAATAACCTCACCACTCAAGCCTTTTACCACTCTTTCTCTTTTGCAAAGATAACACAAGTAAAAAAACAAATCAAAAACAAAACAAGAACTAATAACGACCAACCAAACTCCAGCCCTTGAATGAAGGATGAAAGGAAATGGTCAAGAAAATATGAGGTGAAATATGTATTGGGGTTTTTTTTTTTCGGATTTTTTTTTTTTTGGATTTTTTTTTTCGAATTTTTTTTCGGATTTTTTTTTCGGATTTTTTTTTGATTTTTTTTTTTTGGATTTTTTTTCAAGGATATGAAAGATAAACAATGTAAGATAAAGCTATGGATAGATCAATACCAGTTGGCTCGTGATACCAAATGATATGGATTGGGATACGACGAAGGACCCGTTGGATATATTGATCCAAGAACCCCACGTATAATGATTGGCAGCGGATTTCCTTGATTGATAATCTGGTTTGATCCACTTCCAGAGCTTGGAAAACCTCGACCCGTTGGCTATGTAATCAGCCAAGAACCTCGGTATGGTTGAACGCCACAAGAACTTGCTCAAAGTATCTTGATAAGTTCCAAACAAGTGAAAAACTCTACAAAGAGAATTCAACTCACAAGACAAACTCTATTTTCGTATTTGATCAATGATGTCCTCAAATGACATGCTTACAAGCCTATTTATAGGCTAGAATGGACTCTTGAAAGTCTCATATCATTAGTACAACTTAAGGCCTTTAGAATGACTCATAATAAGTGAAAAGTAACTCCTAACTATTGGTGTGACTTTAGGACATCTAAAGTCACTTATTTAACTCAAAAAGTAACTTAAAAATGACTCTTCATTTTTGCTGCTCCAACTTGGACGAAAATGCATCATTTATCTTCAATTTGGGCCTCCAAAATGTGATATATATTGACTCAAAACTTCATGCATTGGGCTGCCCACTAACTTGAATAATATTCACCATTTGGCCCAATGTTGAATGGTCTTGGAATTGGGCTTTTATTTCATCAACTAAAAGCATCATGGACTCCTTTATCTTCTTAGCTCTAGCTCTTGTAATTGGTCCACTTTGAATGATTAATGGATCCATCTTCTTGTCCTTGTTGATCAGCTTGGTGTACCTCCATCAGGTAGTATGCATTACTTTCTAGCCCCATATTTGCTAGGAGATCTCCGGCTGTGTTCCCATCCCGATGGATGAAGGTAAAGCGAATATCTTGTTGGCGTTTGTGGATGGCGAGACGCGCCATGACCCGGCTAATGTGTGCCGGTCCCCAACTCGCGCCCTCGGCGAGCTTGACCGCTTGTTCTGCATCCGATTCCACCCAGATCGGCCTTCTGAATTCCAAGGCAAGAGTCAACCCGGCATGTATGGCTAGAAGCTCAGCTTCGAGGGCCGAGTGAGCCTCGAATGGAGAAGTGAAAGCGGCGAGCATGTTGCCCGCATGATCTCTAATAACTCCCCCTCCCCCAGCTTTGTCCGTTGCCTCAATGTATGCGCCGTCAGTGTTAAGTTTGATCCAAGGATCATCCGGCGGGTTCCATTTGATCATCATCGCAAGAGGCCTCATCCTCCGTGGCAGGCCTCCCCCTCCCCCAGCTCGGAATGTTGATTTTGAAGCGGACTCCTTTCTAGTGCTTCGGTTTGAGGGATCCATTGGCCATGCTATTTCGGATGAACATTTGCACTTGCCAAACCACGTTAAATGGCTTAAACTGCACCGATTCGTGGCGGCTCCTGTTTTGCTCCGCCCATAAGAACCATAGTATGAGGTACGGCCTAGCTCGGCTGAGGTGTTTCTTGCCTGGTTGTTGGAGTCTTCACGCCCAAACTTCGAGCCTGTCTGGAATCGTGTCATTGATCCGAAGGGGCGGCGAGGAGCCCGCAAACCAAGAGTCAAACTCCCTCCATGCGCCATAAGCACCAGCCCCTTGAATGAAGAGATGTTGAAGTGACTCTATGCCCGGCCTATGTGGGCAGCATTGGCATTTAGATGCCATTTCCATTCTCCTCCACTGAAGCTTCTTGTCCACCGGGATGCGGTTGGAAAGGAGTCTCCAAATGAAGATAGCAATAGATGATGTGAGGCCCACCTTCCATATGTCATCAAGGCCTTGGATGATAGGCCTTTGTGTCCGGGTGGTCTCCCATGTCGTAGCTAGTGAGAACTCCCATGTGCGTGACAGCTTCCACCTTGGGACGTCTGGTTCACCCGAGATGATTGGAGGGGATTTTAATACGATCCTTGCACACGAAGACAGGGTTGGTAGTGAAACCAACCGGCAAGCAGAGATGATTGATTTTGCCGAAGCAATTGAAGATTGCCGGCTTTTGGACCCGGGATTCGATGGTGCGGAGTTCACTTGGGCTAAAAATGTCTTGTTTGAGAGGTTGAACAGGCTGCTTGTTAATGAGGCATGGTCTAATGCGTTTGAGGCAACAAGGGTGACTAATCTCCCAAGGGTTTCCTCGGATCATGGTCCGATTCTTGCAAGGTGTAAGATGTCGAGGCTTCCCTCCGGGGGCAGCGCCTTTCGTTTCCAAAACATGTGGGTCCGGCATGAAGGCTTCCTGCAGCTTGTGCAGAATATTTGGGCTCAACCAACAGAGGCGAGTGGGCTATTGAATCTCCAAACTAAGCTTGCTAGGAGCAAAAAGGCCCTCAAGGCGTGGAACAAGGAGGTTTTTGGCAACATTCACGCCAACCTCAAAGGAATGGAGGAAAGAATCGCGCAGGCTCAAGCCGACTTTGAGGCTGATCCAACGCCACACAATAGATCCGAGATCAACAAAAGCATTATTGCCGAGTACATCCACCTTCTCCGGATGGAGGAGGACTTCTGGAGGCAAAAGGCGGCTCTAAGGTGGCTAGCAGATGGAGATAAGAATACCAGATTCTACCAAAGCTGGGTGAAGCAGAAGAGAGTTAGACTCCGAATTCACTCTATCAATGTGAATGGCCGGGAGATTGCATATGAAACTGAGATACGGCACTCGGCGGTCGAATTCTTTCGGAGCCTTCTCGCCCCGGACACCCCGGACCTTGATCTTATTCAACAACTCCCCCCCTCAACGGATCTTGAGGAGCTACACTACCCACCGAACTCTGAGGAGGTGAAGAAAGCAGTTTTTGACATCTCCGGGGACAGTGCTCCAGGTCCGGATGGCTTCTCGGCCGTCTTCTACCAAACATGTTGGGGGATTCTTGGAACGGATGTGGTGGAAGCCATAAAACAGGTCTTTCTTGGGGCCTACCTCCCTCGGAGCGTTACGGCCACAAACATTGTCCTTATCCCGAAGAAGGCCTCGCCCGAGACATGGGCCGATTATCGCCCCATAAGCCTTTGCAACGTCCTCAACAAGATTATTACAAAAGTTCTAACCGCACGCCTTGCGCCTTTTTTGCCACAGGTTATCTCCCCGAACCAGAGTGGATTCGTGAAGGGGCGGCTCCTACATGACAACGCCCTCCTCGCCCAAGAGATGTTCCACGAATTAGCAAGGTGCTCCCCTGCACCGAATGTGGCCATTAAGATCGACATGGCCAAGGCGTATGATAGAGTGCAATGGAGCTTCTTGATCAAAGTGCTTCGGCGCATGGGTTTCTCGGATGCGTGGATCGACCTGATTGAAAGGTGCATTGGTTCTTGTTGGTTCTCGGTCCTTATTAACGGTGTCCCAACTGGATTCTTCAAATCTACTCGGGGGCTCAGACAAGGAGACCCCATCTCCCCGGCGTTGTTTGTGATTGCCGCAGAGTATCTCTCCAGGGCCCTCGACAAGCTCATCCTTGGTAAAAAAGAGATGACCTTCAAAGCGGCCAGGAGGTGCATAGAAATCAGCCACTTAGCATATGTCGATGACATTATTATCTTCACTCAAGCAGCTGCAACCCCATTGCGTCGGCTTAGAGAGTGCCTTGACGGGTATGAGAGAGTCTCCGGGCAGCAGATCAATCTTGCAAAAAGCAATTTCTATATTGCTGAAGCGCACGAGCATTGGGCGCATGAAATCCAAAACGAAGGAGGCTTTGCTCGGGGGTCCTTCCCATTCCTCTATTTGGGGGTCCCTATATACCGTGGAGTCAAGAAAACCGAAATGTTCATGTTCATTCGAGAGAAGATCGCTAGAAGGATTTCCGGATGGGCGCATCGTCATCTATCTTTTGGAGGAAGGCTAACTCTCATTAAGAGCACTCTTGAGGCAGTTCCTATCCACATCTTCCAAGCCATTGAGCCCACGGCAGGAACCCTTAAGCTACTCGATCAGCAATTGGCTCGCTTCTTTTGGGGCTCGACGACTGAGAAAAAACGGACACATTGGATCAGCTGGGACCAAATGTGCCTCCCCACCAAGGAGGGAGGGCTCGGGATCCGAAAGTTCACAGAAGTTCTAAGAGCATTCAACATTAAACTCTGGTGGCGGTTCAGAGAACATAACTCTTTATGGGCCCGGTACATGATGAGAAAGTATTGCGCCAATTCCTCGCCACTTTCGCCAAGGATCACGGGAAGGAATAGCCCGACGTGGAGGAGGCTGGCCAAAGCTTGGGCCCACGCTCACCCGCACATTCGTTGGATTGTTGGTCAAGGTAAGATCTACTTCTGGGATGATATATGGCTTGGCAACGTCCCTCTTAGGGGGCTATGTTTCGACGAGAGGGGCAGCCCTACAACGATTGTCTCGGATTTTATCACGGATGGTGAGTGGGATGCTCCAAAACTCCAAGTTCTCCACGACCAGGCGGGCCTTCCCCAACAGATCATTGATCAAATTTGCAAAACCCCGATACTCCCCGGGGAGCCGGACATCCCACGATGGACGCTCACGAGGCGAGGAGATTTCTCGCTAGCCTCGACTTGGGAGACGGTCCGGTCGCCTCAACCCATCATCCAATGGCTCGAGAAAATTTGGACGGCTGGCCTCACAACTACCATCGCTATCTTCAATTGGAGGCTCATATCTAACCGCATCCCTGTTGACGTAAAGCTGCAATGGCGCAAGATTGAACTCGCATCCAAATGCCAGTGCTGCCCACACAGGCCTAGTACCGAGTCTCTCCAACATCTCTTCATTCAAGGAGTAGGTGCAACAAGAGTGTGGAGGGAATTCGACGGGTGGTTCGAAGGCTCGGCCCCCACTCTCGTGGTCAATGACACGATCCCAACAAGAATTGAGGTATGGGCGAGAAGAGTGCAGCAGCCGGGAAGGAAGCACCTCAGCCGAGCCATGCCTTACCTTATCTTCTGGTTCCTCTGGGCAGAGAGAAATAGAAGCCGCCATCATGATGTTCAATTCAAACCGAGCAATGTGATTTGGCAAATCCTCACTTTCGTCCGAAACAGCATGGCCAATGGGAGGCTTAAGCCAAAGCATTGGAGAGGGGTTAGGCTCGGAGTCAGTACCCCAAGCCATGCCGAACCTCAACGGCTACCGCGACTCGCTATGATGGTTAAGTGGGAACCACCGGATCAGGCCTGGATCAAACTTAATACGGACGGGTCCTTTAATGAAGCAACAGGAAAAGCTGGGGGAGGCGGCCTCATTCGAGACCATTTGGGTAAGGCGCTCGTCGCCTATGCGCTCCCTCTCGAAGCACATTCACCTCTCGAAGCTGAACTACTCACCATGCACCACGGCTTGATGCTGGCCTCGGAGCTTGAGAAACCAATTTGGCTCGAATCGGACGCCGAGCAAGCACTCAATCTCATTAAAGGGCCAAGTTGGGGGCCTGCTCACACTCGCCAAGCCATGGCCCACATGACCTTACACAAGCGTCAACTCACACTCCGAACTACCTTCATTCACCGTGAAGGCAATAAGGCGGCTGACTTACTTGCGAAGATTGGTGTCGACTTGAGTCACAGTCGAGTCTTGGTGGCCCAAGACTTACCGAGAGCCGTCCAAGATGTCATTCGAATGGAACAAATGGGGATTCCGAACTTCCGGGTCCGTGCTGAGGAAGATGCTTAGGAGGACACCGTAGAGTAGGCGGGTGTCGAGCCATTTGTGACACGACCCCTACTTACTCTTGTGGTGATTTGGCCTTTTGATTGTCCTTGTTTTGGTTGTAATAGTTAGTTGTAATAGCCGCTTGTAACCCTAAGCCTCGAGCTAGGCTAATTGTAACCGAGAAATATTTTGCTATATAGGGATGAGGGACCCACGAACCCTCCACCGTTAAGGTGTTTGAATAAAAAAAATAAAAATAAAAAAATATGTCGGAAAGTATCTTGTTCCACTCCCATTTTGGTGAGCATATCAGCCGCTTTATTGCCCTCCCTATGTATTAAGGTGGCACGGAATATATGTCTACGTTTGAAGCCATGCAGACGGGCCATGACGCGGCGAACTTGTGCCGGCCCCCAAGTAGAACCATTGAGCACTTTAATAGCTTGTTCCACATCCGATTCGATCCATATAGGCCTTCGCTACCTCCAACCCATGGTGTATGGCCATGAGCTCGGCCTCTAGAGCCGATTGGGCGACGAGGGGGGTTGAGAAGGCTGCTAGTAGCTTCCCATCGTGGTCCCGAACTAACCCCCCCCTTCTCCCTTGTTTGTTGCCTCGAAGAATGCACCGTCCGTGTTAAGCTTGATCCACGTGCGTTCCGGGGGGTGCCACTTAACCGGCATGACTAGCGGTCTCGGCCCCCTTGTCTCGGGGTGATTTAGGGGATTCATTCCGAGTTTCACTCCCTTTCAATGCTTCGGCTTGATGTGTTCATTGGCCATGTTGTTGTGGATGAACATTTGAACCTGCCAAACAACGTTGTACGGTTTGAACTGAGTTTGCTCATGTCGGCTCCTGTTCCTCTCCGCCCAAAGAAACCACAGAATGAGGTATGGCATGACTCGACTAAGGTGTCTCCTATCGTGTTGTTGGATCCTTAACGACCACACTTGCAACCTGTCCGGAATGGTGTCGTTCGCCCTAAGGGATGGGGCCGAACCTTCGAACCAACCGTCGAAATCCCTCCATACACATGCTGTCCCCACCCCCGTATGAAGAGATGTTGGAGGGACTCGGTGTTAGGCCTCCGTGGGCAGCATTGACATTTCGACGCAAGCTCTATCTTCCTCCATTGGAGCTTGGAATCGACCGGGATCCTATTTGACAAGAGTCGCCAATTAAAGATTGCAGTGGATTTTGTGAGGCCAGCCCACCAAATGTCGTCGAGACCTTGGATTCTCGGCCTCTGCGTGCGTATAGTCTCCCAAGTAGTAGCCAGCGAGAACTCCCCGAGCCGAGAGAGCTTCCATCGAGGGACGTCCGGTTCTCCCGCAACGATTGGAGTATCAAGGATTTGTGTGATAACCTCTTGTGGCATCCCGGCCTGGTTGTGAAGTTGGAGTAGCTTAGCCTCGTCCCAAGTTCCATCCCTAATGTAGTCCGAGACCTTGGCCGTTGGGGCACTCTTATCGTGAAGACAGATTTCGCGAAGGGAAAGTCACCAAGCCAAATGTCATCCCAAAAGTAGGCCTCACCCTAACCGATCACCCATCTAATGTGCGGATTTGCTTGATTTCTCACTTTCATTAACCGTTTCCATGTCGGGCTGTGTCTCCCCGAAGGGGAGGCCGCAAGGGGGGAGTAGTTATGACAATACTTGGCCTTCATGTACCTAGCCCATAGGAAGTTTTGCTCTCGGAACCTCCAACATAGTTTGATACTGAAGGCTCGTAGGACTTCTTTGGACTTACGAATGCCGAGACCCCCTTCAGGAGTGGGGAGGCAGATCTGATCCCACCTAATCCAATGTGTCTTTTTTCTCTCGGTTGACGATCCCCAAAAAAATCGAGCCATCTGCTGATCCAATTGTTTAAGGGCCCCGGACGTTGTTCGATGGCCTGGAAAATGTGCAGCGGCACCGCTTCAAGTGTGCTTTGGAGTAGGGTAAGCCTACCTCCAAAGGAGAGGTGTCGATGAGCCCACCCCGAGATTCGTGCAGCAATCTTTTCCCGAAGGAACATAAACATATCTGTACGTTTGACACCACGATAAATAGGAACTCCAAGGTACCTCGTGCGAAGCCTCCTTCATTTTGTATTAGGTTGGCGCACCCTTCATGTTGTTCGGCGATATAGAAATTGCTTTTTGCCAGGTTAATCTGCTGTCTGGAAACCCCCGCGTATGCCTCAAAGCATGTCCGAAGTTGCCGAAGAGGTCCCTCCGCTGCTTGTGTGAATATCACAATGTCATCGGCGTAGGCGAGGTGACTTATTTCCATGCAGTGGCGAGTAGCTCTAAAAGTCATCTCTTTCTTTCCCAAAATGAGCTTGTCTAATTCCCTTGAGAGGTAGTCAGCTGCAATCACGAAAAGTGTCGGGGATATTGGATCTCCTTGTCTGAGGCCGCAGGTGGACTTAAAAAACCCGGAGGGGGCGCCATTGACCAGCACTGAGAACCAACACGATCCCACACATCTCTCAATCATAGAAACCCACGTGGCCGGGAAACCCATCCGGTGTAGCACTTTCAAAAGGAAGGGCCATTGTACTCGGTCGTAGGCCTCAGCCATATCAATTTTGACCGTAACATTAGGGGCCGGCGCACATCTCGAGAGCTCATGGAACATCTCCTGTGCCAAAAGGACATTGTCATTAAGGAGCCGTCCCTTCAGAAATCCACTCTGGTTTGGTGAGATAACCATAGGGATGAGCGAAGTCATTCTCTTCGACATTATCTTTGTGATAACCTTGTTGACGACGTTGCACAGGCTAATGGGGTGGTAGTCGCTCCACGACTCCGGCACTAGCTTTTTTGGGATGAGGACTATGCTTGTGGCCGTGACGCTACGTGGGAGGTAGGCACCCCCGAAGAATTGACCAATTGCCGCCACCACGTCCGGCCCAACCGTCGCCCAACAGGCCAGGTAGAATAAGGCCGTGAATCCATCCGGCCCTGGGGCACTATCCCCGGAGATGTCAAAAACAGCTTTTCTAACTTCATCTGCGGACGGGGGCTCGGGTGGTGCAGCCACTTCATCCGAGGGTGGGAGTTGGTGAATCAAACCAAGGTCTGACTCGGAAAGTGTGAGGGGGCCCGGGGCCAAGAGGTCTTGGAAGAACTCCACCGCCGAGTTTCCGATATCCATTTAATCCGAGATCTCCCGACCGCCCACATTGATCTTGTGGATGCGCATGCGAATCCGTTTTTACTTGACCCAACTTTGGTAGAATTTAGTATTCTTGTCGCCCTCCCCTAGCCATCTTAGGGTAGCCTTTTGGCGCCAGAAATCCTCCTCCATTTTAAGGAGTCGAATGTACTCGGCGATGCGATTTTCGCCTCCATATCCCTGAGCTTGTTATGAATGTTCCCGAAAGTCTCCTTGTTCCACACCTTTAGGGTTCTCTTTAACCGAGCAAGTTTGATTTGGAAATTGAGGAGGCCTTCGGACTCCGTCGGTTGGATCCAATCTCCCCGTACAAGGTCCTCAAATCCTTCATGCCTAATCCACATGTTTTGGAACCTGAATGGCCTTCCCCCGATGTTGTTGCTTGTCACTTTGCATCTTACCAACACAGGCCCGTGGCCGAGGCAATCCAGGGCAGGTTCGTCACCCGAGTAGTTTCCATACTTTGTGCCCACCGTTCGTTCACTGGGATTCTATCCAATCTTTCGAAGAGGCCATTCTTGGCCCACGTGAACTCCGACCCATCAAAGCCCGGGTCTAGTATCCTGCAGTCCTCAATGGCCTCCGCAAAGTCCACCATTTTAGCTTGGCGGTTTGTGTCACTCCCTACTCTGTCTTGCAGATGGAGAATGGTGTTGAAGTCCCCTCCGATCATCCAAGGTGTGCCCTCCATGAGTATAGAGCACTCCCTCAATTCATCCCATAAATGGAGTCGTTCGGACCTAGTGCATTTTGCGTAAATCGCCGAGACACACAAGTGGCTAGCTAGGCGAGGGGATCCAAAACGGCCGAATAAGGCCTGATCCGTATCTCTCTCGGCCACGAAGCTGGCCCCCTCCTCAACGAACACCTAAATCTTCCCCTTTCTATTCGAGCCTTGAAAAGCCAGCCCCAAAGCCTTTGAGAACTTCTCCGGGTTAGGGCTTGTGAGCGGCTCCATTATTGCAAGAAAATGAATATTATGAGTTTTAATTAATCTTTAAGAACATTTTGGGTAGGCGCATTAGCAACTCCCCTAACGTTCCAAAACATAAAGTTGACAGACATGAGTAATGGGGAAGTATCTTACCCGGTGACCGTGAGAAGTCCCCCTGAAATTCCACCATTTGTAGTTGTTCCTCTCCTAGGTACTCCTCATTCATGAGCATAGGATCTTCCCCATCGGCTGCATGAATGGTTCGGGGTATCCCCTCTGCATCTCCCTCCCCCTCCAATCCATCATCATCTTCTAAGAAATCTTCATTCACCATGAGAGAGTAATATTGGTTGGAGCTTAGGACATTTCGGGATGCTTGGGACCCTCGGCCCCTTGCCGAGGATAACTTCATCGCCCCCCCATCCGCGGGAGTTCTCGCCGCGCCCCGTGCACCACCCCTCCAACTAGTGAACGCCCCCCGTCTTGAGGGCGTGTATCCATTCGTTGCTCCATGAAATTCACCTACAAGAGGGGTGGAACTAGCGAGCACTCCAATGGTTTTATCGAAGCTTTTCTCGACCATAGGAGCTCCATGAAATTCACCTACAAGAGGGGTGGACGCAGGCTCTCACCAATGCGTCCGGGACCACCTCCAAGTTACCATGCACTTCGCCCATGATATCCGGACTCGACCACTCCCTCGGCTCGGATTCATTAGCCGAGGTTCTGGCCTTTGGCTGCCCCTTCGGCCCTTTGTTTCTCTTTTGATGTTTCCACTCGTTGGTACTAGCCATTTGCTTTTGTTCCGTTTTGTCCCTTCCACCTTGACTTTCATGGTGTGGCTGTCTCGGTGTTACATTATTGTAGTTCCTCTTTGGGGGACGCTCAACCTTGACCGCCGCATAACACACCTCACTTTTATGCCCAACATGCCTACATTCTATGCAATAGGCCGGGATCTTGTCCCATTTCACTTTTTGCACCGTCTCACGTCCACAAATATCTAGAATAAACTCCTCAGGAGGTAGCTTCGTGATGTCAATCTCGATGCAAATACGAGCAAATGAGAGTGTCGACTTGTTGGCCGTAGCACGATCCACTTGTATCGGTGTTCCAAGCAATTTACCAATGGCAAAAAGGGCGGAGTGATCAAAAAGCTGGATTGGGAGGCCAATGAGATTACACCAAATTGCCGCGATCGGTGACTCACAATACGCATCAAAATCCGGGGACCATTTGAAAACCCTCATGGGATGACGATCAATAAACCACACCGGAGTGCCTTTCGGTCCACTAACAATCGGGCATAATCCGCCATATCCTCAAATTGAACAAGTATATGCTTAGCATTAATATATTTCCATGTAAAACCTCGAGTGAATTTGGTATTATCTAAGGCCTTTTGTATTTGGTATGAAGTGGGAATAGAGTGGGAGAACTTACCCACAATGGCGTGCCCAAGGCTCGTGGCTAGCTTTTGGACTTCCGCTCCGGAGAAGTAAATTGCCGGGATGCCATTGGAAGTGGTCGCAAAGCCAATATTTGGAATGTTCTCCGGCTGATACAATCCCAGCAGAGCCGCAGCCTCGGCATGAGCCGAGCATGGAGCAGGGGACAACTCCGGTGGAACAGCAGAGCGCGAAGCAGGGGACGACCCCGACGGAACTGCAGCCTCAGCAAGAGCCGGTCGTGGAGCGGGGTGTAGCGACAGAGGAAGTATCCATTGCGAAGTCAAGGCCGGCGAGGAACGTGAAGCCCCCGAGCCGATTCGGCAGCTTCGTGGCCCGATAGTCTCTGTCCATATTTTCGTTATTTTCGTTCTTTTATTTTTGGTAATAGTCGACTTTAGTATTTATTTTTTGGCATATTTTATTATTTATTTTGGCATTGAGTCGAGCGTAATTATAAGCTCCGTCGGGTTTTCTTGTTGGTTCTTTCCCGATGATTAGGATTAGGTCGAACCAAACCTAGGGTCCATAGATTATAAATAGGGCTGTTATGTCACAACACATGAATAACAAGAATATTTTTGCCCTACTTTCCGTTGCTTAACAATCAAGAAACCCTAGAAACGCGCTGCCCGACGAGAGGACTCGCGCACAACCGCTTCAGGAAGATTCCGCCGACCCTACGAGAAGGGCGCCGGACGGGAGAGGACGACGATAGGCTTCGTCGTGTGCAGTTAAGGGAAAGGAGCCTTAACACCGGCTCAAACACTTTCGGCCCTTCGGGGTTCGGCGACACCCGAACCATATCCGCCATGTTCTTGGGTGAGCTTGTGTGCCACACGCCATCCTCATTTCCTTCGGGTCGGAAGTTATTCAATGGGGCCTTCTGCCGTGCCACCCAAGCGTTGCCTACTGGCTCGGAACCAGCCAAAGCTTGTGGCCCACGGTGCTCAAGCACGTCGGACATCGACGTGTCTTCATCGGCCGGCATCCCGTCCGCATCCGAGGCCTTGTTATCGGTCGCCGCGGAAGCCTTGTTGGGGGCCGAGGAACCTGCCATGACTCGATGTGGTGGATCGGCGATTCGAAAATCTGGAGGCGCCTTCCGCACGCGAGGTAGAACCCCCGTCGCGCCAGGGCGATTGGGAGGAGTACGAGGAGTTTGACGTAAGAGGCAAAAGACCATGGGACTGTGGGCTCAGGCCGCGCCGCGCGCCGGGTGGCTGGGAACCAGCGGGGGTTGACTCTGGCCGTTCGCGACATACCGGGTTCAATCAAGCGTTTGATCGCCCGCCGTCCTGTTGGGACCCCCCCAACGGTTCACATCGCGCGAATCACCGTTCGACCGGTCCGAGAGGGTCAAGATGGCAGCACCACGATTCGATGGCTCGGACGCTACCAATTGGGTGTCCCGAGTCCAGTTTTATTTTAACCATCTGATGATGCCGGACGCACAACGCTTACACTACGCCGTAATGTTGTTCGACCCACCGGCGTCGGAATGGGTTTTTAACTATTGCGCGAACAATGAATTTGTCACGTGGCAGGAGTTCTTGGATGATGTGCGCCATCGTTTTGATAGACAAAGCTTTCAAGACTACTTCGGTCTAATTGCGAAGTTGACACAGACCGGAACGGTGCTCGAGTATCATGACACGTTTGAGAGGTACCTTAACCGGATTCAGGGCGTTCCGGAGAAACAGCTCTTCACGCTGTTCGTGGCCGGTTTAAAGCCGGATATGCAGGAAAGGTTGCGCCTACATCGCCCGTCGTCCCTAGCCGCAGCGATGGCCTTAACCTTGGAACTGGCGGACTCGCACCCCGATCGACAGCAGCCACAAATGACTGCTCGTCGCCCGTGGCAACCTCGGGATGGTCGCAATCCGACGGCCCCGAACCCCGCCCAATCTTCGGCCCAGACCCCCTTAGGTCAGCCTCAGCAGGCGGCTCAGGGGCGAGCTCCCATCCACGCACGTCCCCCTCAAATCCGGGTGTCCCAGGCTAAAAAAGCAGAACGGGCGAAGCTGGGCCTCTGCTACTTCTGCCCGGATAAGTGGGTCGTGGGGCACGTTTGCAAGCAGCGACTACTCTGTTATGCCGATGATCCGATCGTTGTGGAGGACGAGGATCTAGAGAACATCCCGACTGAGGACCTTGAGGATACAGAGGTAGCGCATGTCCACACGATGAATGGCGGCCGACGGTCGCGCCCCTTGAATGTGATGGGGACCATCCAGGACAGGGAAGTGAGTATTTTGATTGATACGGGGAGTGATCGGGATTTTCTCCACCCACAGATCGCGGAGGGGTTGCACCTACCGATCGCCCCTATTCGGCCGTTTAGGGTGATTGTGGGGAATGGCGAGGCACTGCTTTGCACGCACGTCTCAAGGCAGACAAAATTGGACATACAAGGAACCACATTCTTGGTGGATCTACACATTTTGCCGGTGCATGGACCGGACGTGATATTGGGGATGGACTGGCTCGAGTCCTTGGGACCAATCACTGCAGACTTCGCGGATAAGAAGCTTACTTTCTCTCAGGGGAATCGCCAGGTCGTGCTGAAGGGTATATTACCCCCTCCCCGCCGCGTTAATCTCCATCTGATGGCTTCGTTAGTGCCGCCGCGTATGGGGCACGACGTCTTCGAACTGTTATTACTAGACCCAGAAGCCGTTCATGGCGGGGCCGCAGCGAGCGAGGATTTTCCGCCGGGCCTACCGTCGGGTATAGTGGAGGTATTGACAAAATTCAGGACGGTTTTCAGCTTGCCGACGGGGATGCCCCCCAAACGTCATTTCGACCACCGAGTCCATCTGTTGCCGGGTACGCGTCCCATCAACGTACGGCCTTACCGTTATCATTACTTTCAGAAGAATGAGATTGAGCGGCAGGTGAAGGACATGCTTGAGCAGGGCATCATTCAATGAAGCAACAGCCCGTTCTCGTCTCCAGTACTTCTTATCAGGAAGAAGGATGGGACGTTCCGTTTTTGCATCGATTACCGGGCTTTGAATAGCGCCACAATTCCGGATCATTTTCCGATCCCAACGGCAGATGAACTCTTTGACGAGCTGGGCAAGGCTCGAGTTTTCACTAAACTGGATCTGCGTTCGGGATACCACCAAATCAGAATGCATGACGCGGACATTTTCAAGACGGCTTTCCGCACCCATGATGGCCACTTTGAGTTTTTGGTTATGCCGTTCGGCCTCACAAATGCACCATCGACGTTTCAGGCAGCGATGAACGCGATTTTTCAACCAATGCTCCGGAAGTTTGTTATCGTCTTCTTCGATGACATTTTAGTCTACAGCCCGTCGGAGGAGGCGCACGTGCAGCACTTGGCCGAGGTACTCACCGTGCTTAAGAAGACCGACTTCTTCGTAAAGCTATCGAAGTGCTCGTTTTGCAGCACCACGGTGGAATATCTAGGGTATCTGATCAGCGAAGGCCTTTTAAAGGCCGATCCGGGCAAGATTACCGCAATGACGGCGTGGCCTACACCCAAGTCAGTCAAGGAGCTTAGGGGATTTTTGGGGCTGACAGGATACTACCGTCGCTTTATTGCGGGGTATGCGATGATTGCGGCTCCGTTGACCGAGCTACTCAAGAAGGATTCCTTCCGATGGTCTCCGGAGGCGGAGGAGAGTTTTAGGGACCTAAAGACGGCGATGACGTCGGCCCCGGTTCTACGTCTACCCGACTTCGAACGCCAATTTTGTATACAGACCGACGCGTCGGATCTAGGCATCGGGGCAGTATTGTTGCAAGATGGCCATCCTATAGCCTACTTTAGCAAGAAATTGGGACCCCGACGCCGGGTGGCGTCGACGTACCACAAGGAATTGTACGCCATTGTAGAGGCGGTACAAAAATGGCGACAGTATCTCTTGGGCCGGGAATTCGTGATTAGAAGCGATCAAAAGAGCTTGAGAGAATTGTTACAACAAATCGTTCAGACCCCAGATCAACAGCTTTATGTGAGGAAATTAATGGGGTACAAGTTCACGATCGAATACAAAAAGGGGTCGACCAACCGCGCGGCTGACGCATTGTCACGCCGCGCAGAGACGATCGAGGGTGAGCCTCCGGTCGATGCAGCGGGGGCGGACTTCGACGGTGAGCAGACGGACGGAGTTTTGCTGGCAGCAGCCACCTGCCCAGTTCCTCATCTGATCGACCTATTGCTGCGCGAGACGGCCTCGTCTCCAGAAATGCGGGAATTGACCAAGGACATTAAGGAGGGCCATGCCCAGCCTCATCTATCGTACGTTGACGGGTTAGTCTATTACAAGAGGCGCATATTTGTGGGGTCCCGATCATCCGCTCGCACACCGATACTGACTGAATATCACTGTTCTCAGTCGGCGGGACATCCGAGCTTTGAACGAACGCTGCGGAGAGTGACGGCCGAGTTCTACTGGCCAAATATGAAGAAAGAGATTCACCGTTTCGTCGAAGCATGTGTGGTATGCCAGACCACAAAATATTCTACTCAAAAACCGGCGGGTTTGCTACAACCTCTACCAATTCCTTCTCAGGTTTGGGAGGATGTATCGATGGATTTCGTTACGGGCCTTCCACCATCGCGGGGATACACGGCCATCATGGTCGTCGTGGATCGTCTGTCCAAGTACGCCCACTTTGCAGCCTTACCGACGCGGTTCGATGCTCTCCGGGTTGCACATTTGTTTGTGAATACGGTGGTCCGACACCATGGTTTTCCCAAGACATTGGTTTCAGATCGCGATTCGGTATTCTTAAATAAGATTTGGGAGGAAATTATGCGTCTAAGTGGGACCAAGTTGAACTTTTCAACGGCATACCATCCTCAATCGGATGGTCAGACGGAGGTGAGGAATAGGGGGCTCGAGCAATATTTGCGCGCCTTCGCGGGTGACCGACCGTCGAAGTGGACGAACTTCTTGCCGTGGGCAGAGCTGTCCCTTAATTGCTTCTATCATGCGGGTCTAGGCATGTCGCCTTTTAAGGCGCTATATGGGAGGGACCCGCCAAGCTTGGTGTTTGCGCCTCCATCGGCCGCGACGCCACCGGCAGTAGCAGATTTGATACGCCAGCGGAGTCAGTTGTTGGTGCAGCTTCGTGCGAACTTGGCCCGCGCACAGCAGCGAATGCGTGACTCGGCGAACAGGCATCGGCGCAACCTGGAGTTTGCGGTAGGGGATAAGGTGTTGCTCAAACTTCAGCCTTATCGACAGCATTCCGTCGCACGCCCGTTGTCGGCGAAATTGGCGAGGCGGTATTATGGTCCGTTTAAGGTGATTGGGCGAATAGGGCAGGTCGCCTACCGACTACAGCTTCCGGAGGGCAGCAGGATCCATAACGTCTTCCACGTTAGCCTCCTACGGCCTTTTGTGGAGAGCGACTCGGCGAGTAGTGTGGGGGATTTGCCGACGGAGTTCTTCGGTGAGCGACCAGTGGTGTACCCTGTGCGGATCTTGGAGAGGAGGATGCTGTGGACCGCGGGTCAGCCAAGGGAACATGCATTAGTTCGGTGGTCGGATGGGACAGAATCGCCGACGTGGGAGCCTTTGGATACGATCCGACAGATGTTTCCGAATATCCTCCTTGAGGACAAGGACGTGGCTATGGAGGGGGGTTGATACAATCCCAGCAGAGCCGCAGCCTCGGCATGAGCCGAGCATGGAGCAGGGGACGACTCCGGCGGAACAGCAGAGCGCGGAGCAGGGGACGACCCCGACGGAACTGCAGCCTCAGCAAGAGCCGGTCGTGGAGCGCGGTGTAGCGACAGAGTAAGTATCCATTGCGAAGTCAAGGCCGGCGAGGAACGTGAAGCCCCCGAGCCGATTCGGCAGCTTCGTGGCCCGATAGTCTCTGTCCATATTTTCGTTATTTTCGTTCTTTTATTTTTGGTAATAGTCGACTTTAGTATTTATTTTTTGGCATATTTTATTATTTATTTTGGCATTGAGTCGAGCGTAATTATAAGCTCAGTCGGGTTTTCTTGTTGGTTCTTTCCCGATGATTAGGATTAGGTCGAACCAAACCTAGGGTCCATAGATTATAAATAGGGCTGTTATGTCACAACACATGAATAACAAGAATATTTTTGCCCTACTTTCCGTTGCTTAACAATCAAGAAACCCTAGAAACGCGCTGCCCGACGAGAGGACTCGCGCACAGCCGCTTCAGGAAGATTCCGCCGACCCTACGAGAAGGGCGCCGGACGGGAGAGGACGACGATAGGCTTCGTCGTGTGCAGTTAAGGGAAAGGAGCCTTAACACCGGCTCAAACACTTTCGGCCCTTCGGGGTTCGGCGACACCCGAACCATATCCGCCATGTTCTTGGGTGAGCTTGTGTGCCACACGCCATCCTCATTTCCTTCGGGTCGGAAGTTATTCAATGGGGCCTTGTGCCGTGCCACCCAAGCGTTGCCTACTGGCTCGGAACCAGCCAAAGCTTGTGGCCCACGGTGCACAAGCACGTCGGACATCGACGTGTCTTCATCGGCCGGCATCCCGTCCGCATCCGAGGCCTTGTTATCGGTCGCCGCGGAAGCCTTGTTGGGGGCCGAGGAACCTGCCATGACTCGATGTGGTGGAGCGTCCGGCTTTGGAGGTTGGCTCGGATGCGGCTTTGGAGGTTGGCTCGGGTCCGGCCTCGTTCAAGGGGCGGGAAATCCTCCAACGATGGGCCATTTGCTACCGTGGGAGGTTTGGGGGCAGGTCCGGAAGCCAATGGGAGGAGGAGGTTCGGTCCGGCATTTCCGGCTAGGTCCGCCGGCAAATTGTCTCCGAGAAGGGGCTGCGCCACCATGGAGTCTAACATCTCCGGCGTGTCAAGAGTGAGAAGATGCAAGATGGGGTCTTTTTTTGGCTGCGCATGGGCTGTAACGGCTATGTCTCACGTGATGTCTCGGCTTGGCAAGCCACCAAACAACTTTCGGAAAGTGATTTGTTGTTGTATCCATTTCGGGCAATTTGACTTTCACATCCACCAATGACACTTGTACCTCCTTTGGACTATCCACCATGCACCTTGGTACTAGGGGAAGTGTGTCCCTATCATCGCCGGTGAACTCCACGTCGCCGACGGGGTTCTGATCGGGGTCCGGCACCACCGCGGCTGTTCCGTCACCGGTGGAGGTTCCGTCCACCAAGGTGAATTCCTCGTCAATTTTTGTAGTCGCGGTGCCCTTAGGGGAAGAGTTCCCCATTTCATCCATGTGTTGGCTCACCGGAAAGATGGACACCTTGCATTTTGGTGACCCGGTGGTGGGACTATCTTCTTTACCAAACACAAGCTTCTTACGGAGCTGCTTTTCCTCCGGGAGTGGTGAAGGGACAAATCGCTTTTGTCCATTGCCCTTGGTAGAAGGAACCGGAGTGCTCTTTCGGATTTTGAGCCGGGAGTTGACGGCCTTCAATTTCATGCCCTTGGCCGTTGGTTTGGGAGAGGTATTATCAATGGACCGGAAAACCATGAGCTGGTCCGGGATGGTCTTCGCTTCCTCGGGGCTTGTCGCAGGGTCCGGCGGAGGTTCCGCCATGGCCGAGCCGAGAGCACCTTCACCAAGCAAGGGGCAAGGTTCGGCGGAGTGGAAATCAAGGGTGGCGACGGGTTTTGGGGTGGATGATGGTGGAGATAAGCACGGAGTAGTAAGGGCGCACGACGAGAATGGAGCCGTGTGGTTCAATGTTCGGCGATTGGGGAGGGAAGGGGTGGTGTGGTGGCCGGCGTGGTGAGAGCCGTGGGGGAGAGGTGGTGGGAGGCGGCGGGGGTTAGGGTGAGGGGATTGTTAGAGAGAAGGAAGAGCGTCTCTCTCTAAAATTTCTACAAGACCTTTTTGATTGATTGTGCCCATCCTTCATGAGCTTCGGCGATGTAGAAGTTGCTCTTGCCAAGGTTGATTTGTTGGCCTGACACCTCGGCATAGTGGTCAAGGCATGCACGTAGCCTTCTGAGGGAGGTCGTGGCCGCTTGAGTGAAAATAATAATGTCATCGGCATAGGCGAGGTGGCTGATCTCCAAGCTTCTGCGGGTGGCTTTGAATGTCATCTCTTTGTTCCCAAGGATAAGTCTGTCAAGTGATCTCGAGAGATAGTCTGCAGTCAAAACAAATAGGGGGGAGAGATGGGATCTCCTTGTCTGAGTCCACGGGTGGATTTGAAGAAGCCTGTCGGGGCTCCATTGATAAGGATCGAGAACCAGCAAGATCCGATGCACCTTTCAATGAGCGTCACCCAAGACTCCGGGAATCCCATTTTCTTAAGAACCTTGAGAAGGAAGGGCCATTGTACTCGATCATATTCCTTAGCCATATCAATCTTGATTGCGACGTTCGGGGCTGGGGTGCTTCTTTGGAGCTCATGAAACATTTCCTGTGCAAAGAGCACATTGCCATTAAGTAGCCTTCCTTTGACAAACCCGCTTTGGTTTGGTGAGACGACACATGGGAGGAACTGGGCAAGCCTCTTCGTGAGGACCTTAGTAATCACCTTGTTGATCACGTTGCACAGACTGATGGGCCGGTAATCTCCCCAATATTCGGGAAACGGTTTTTTCAGGATGAGCACGACACTCGTAGCCGTGAAGCTACGGGGGAGGAATGCCCCACAAAAGAATTGCCTAACCGCATTCACCACATCCGCTCCCCAATGCCCCAGTACTCTTGATAGAAGGTGGCCGAGAAACCATCCGGCCCGGGCGCACTATTCCCGGATATGTCAAAAACCGCTCTTTTGACTTCATCTGCATCCGGCGGTTTGGGAAGTTCCGCCAATTGCTCCAATAAAGGGAGTCGATGTAAAAGGTCTAGGTCCGGATCTGCAAGTTCCGGGGGCGTAGGCGCAAGCAGGTTTTGGAAAAACTCAACCGCCGAGTTTTTGATTTCAAGGTCATCCGTGATCTCCCGTCTGTTGGAATTGATCTTGTGAATTCACAACCGGACTCTCTTCTGCTTCACCCAACTTTGGTAAAACCTAGTATTTTTGTCTCCCTCCTCCAACCATCGAAGGGCCGCTTTCTGGCGCCAAAAGTCTTCCTCCATCTTGAGGAGTAGGATCTATTCGGCTATCTGTTTGTTGATCTCCATTCTGTTCCGGGGCGAGGGGTTTTCTTCGAACTCGGTTTGGGCCAATGCAATATTTTCCTCACACAAACTAAGGTTAGCATGGATGTTCCCGAACACCTCCTTGTTCCATCGTCTGAGAGTTTTCTTGATCATTGATAACTTGATCTTTAGGTTGAGTAGTCCCTCGGCTTCCGTGGGGGCCCCCCAATCTTCTTGCACCAGCTTGGCAAAGCCCTCATGCCGAACCCACATGTTCTAGAACCGGAAGGCTCGGCCACCCTCGTGAGTGTTCGTCAATCTACACCTTACGAGGACTGGCCCGTGGTCCGAGGCTACGCGGGGTAGATTTGTACCCCTAATCGCCTCAAATAATCTGGTCAACACCTCGCTAACCAACACTCTATCCAGCCTTTCCAATAATCCATTTTTGGCACAGGTGTAGTTGGAGCCATCGAAACCCGGGTCCAATAATCTGCAGTCCTCAATGGCCTCGGCAAAATCAATCGTCTCCGCCTGTCGATTAGTGTCACTACCCACCCTATCACGTGTGGAGAGTACGGTATTGAAGTCCCCTCCAACGATCCAGGGCACCCCTTCCGTTGCTTGAGTAATGCCTCTCAGTGTGTCCCATAGCACCCGGCGTTCCCCTCTTGTGCACTTAGCATACACGGCCGAGATCCAAATGGGGCTTGAGAGCCGCGGGCAAGTGAACCGACCGTGGGCCACCTGTTCCGCATCTTCCTCAAACTCAAAATCCTCTCCCTCTTCCACAAAAATCCAGATCTTCCCGTTGGAGTTCGAACCCTTGAAGGTATCCCCAGAGCTTTCGAGAATCTCTCCAGGTTTGGGGTTATTAGTGGCTCCATTATTGCAAGAAAGTGAATATGATGAGATGTGATTAGTCTTTTTAGGACGTTTTGGGTGACGCGTTCGCGATCCCCCTAACATTCCAAAACAAGAAATATAGAGACATGATTAACAAGAGAAGTCCATACCCGGTGGGTTTGAAGGCACCCCTTGGAATTCGATCATTTGGAGCTCCTTCCCCTCTTGGCATGGTTCGTCCTCCATAAGGGTAGGGTTGGCCCCAACGCTATCAACAATGGATTGCACGGCCGCTTCCCAATCGTCGTTTTCCCCGTCTTCATTCTCCACAAAGTTTTCACGAGCCATGAGGGAATAATATCGATTAGTACTCAAGTAGCGTCTCGGTTCCTGTGTGTCGTGTCCCTTCCCATTGGTGCGGTGGTTCGGACCTTTCAGATTCTCTCGGCCAGCCGGGTGCGAGGGCTCCCCACGTCGTTCGGCGCTTAGCTCTCCCGCCGCGTCCACTCGGCCACCTCCAAACGTAAGGGTACTAGGAGTCGGACCCCTACTTTTTTTGGGGCTTTTACATCCCCCTCGTTCTTCCCCTCTTGGCATGGTTAGTCTTCTTCATTTTTTGGCTTGGTGACTCTCCTCTTCGTGAAATTTGTCTTGACGATAGGGGTGCCCCAACGGCCAAGGTCTCGGACTACATTAGGGATGGAACTTGGGACGAGGCTAAGCTACTCCAACTTCACAACCAGGCCGGAATGCCACAAGAGGTTATCACACAAATCCTTGATACTCCAATCGTTGCGGGAGAACCGGACGTCCCTCGATGGAAGCTTTCTCGGCTTGGGGAGTTCTCGCTGGCTACTACTTGGGAGACTATACGCACGCAGAGGCCGAGAATCCAAGGTCTCGACGACATTTGGAGGGCTGGCCTCACAAAATCCATTGCAATCTTTAATTGGCGACTCTTGTCAAATAGGATCCCGGTCGATTCCAAGCTCCAATGGAGGAAGATAGAGCTTGTGTCGAAATGTCAATGCTGCCCATGGAGGCCTAACACCGAGTCCCTCCAACATCTCTTCATCCGGGGGTGGGGAGCAGCATGTGTATGGAGGGAGTTCAACGGTTGGTTCGAAGGTTCAGCCCCATCCCTTAGGGCGAACGACACCATTCCGGACAGGTTGCAAGTGTGGTCGTTAAGGATCCAACAGCACGATAGGAGACACCTTAGTCGAGTCATGCCATACCTCATTCTATGGTTTCTTTGGGCGGAGAGGAACAGAAGCCGACATGAGCAAACTCAGTTCAAACCGTACAACGTTGTTTGGCAGGTTCAAATGTTCATCCACAACAACATGGCCAATGAACACATCAAGCCGAAGCATTGGAAGGGAGTGAAACTCGGAATGAATCCCCCGAATCACCCCGAGACAAGGGGGCCGAGACCGCTAGTAATGCCGGTTAAGTGGCACCCCCCAGAACGCAAGTGGATCAAGCTTAACACGGACGGTGCGTTCTTCGACGCAACAAACAAGGGAGAAGGGGGGGGGGGTTTAGTTCGGGACCACGATGGGAAGCTACTAGCAGCCTTCTCAACCCCCCTCGTTGCTCAATAGGCTCTAGAGGCCGAGCTCATGGCCATACACCATGGGTTGGAGGTAGCGAAGGCCTTCAACCAACCTATATGGATCGAATCGGATGCGGAACAAGCTATTAAGTTGCTCAATGGTACTACTTGGGGGCCGGCACAAGTTCGCCGCGTCATGGCCCGTCTACATGGCTTCAAACGTAGACATATATTCCGTGCCACCTTCATACATAGGGAGGGCAACAAAGCGGCCGATATGCTCGCCAAAATGGGAGTGGAACAAGATACTTTCCAACATATGTCTCCACAGAATGTTCCAAGAATGATAAGAGCCATCATCCGAATGGATGAATTGGGAGTCCCTAATCTTCGGGTGAGAGATGATGACCGTGAGTAGCTCGAGGCTCGGAATGTGGCCCACCGATCTTGCTTCATACCGGACGCCGTAGAGCATGTGGGTGTCGGTCCATCCTCGGCTTGACCCCTAACTACTCTTGTGGTGTAATTGTAATAGGGTGTGATGTAAATTGTTTTTGTTCCCCTAGCATTAGAAAGATTGGTCCAATTGTAATCATTCGCTTGTAATGGTCTTTTATTGATATATAGGGATGAGGGACCCACGAACCCTCCACCGTGAAGGTGTTTGATTAAAAAATAGAAAAAAGTCCATACCACTCCCGTTTTGCATTTCCCCCATAAATTCCGGTCTCGGCCATTCCTCATCCGTGTTACTCCCCGTCTTTGGATCCATGAGTGGCTAGTTTCCCATTACTTTGCTCTTTCCTTGGCGTTTCCATTTCATGTTACTCTCATTTTGTTTCGGCGCATCCCTTTTATTCTTGGTGCTATGGTCCCCATAATGTGGCTGTCGCGGTGTGACTATGTTAAAAGTCTTCTTCGGTGGCCGCTCCGCTTTACCCGCCGCATAGCAAACTTCGCTTCTGTGGCCTACATGCTTACATTCCCGGCAATATGAAGGGATCTTATCCCATTTCACTTGCTGCACGGTCTCACGTCCACATATATCAAGTATGATCTCCTCAGGTGGCGCCTTCGTAATGCCAATCTCAACACAAATTCGAGCAAAGTAAAGCCTTGATTTATTGGTCATGGCTCGGTCAACTTGAATTGGTGTGCCAAGGAGTTTTCCAACGGCAAAGAGAGCCGATTGGTCGAAGAGGTGAATGGGGAGGCCGATTAGGTTACACCATATTGCTGCGATTGGAGATTCACAATAGACGTCGAAGTCGGGTGTCCATTTGAAAACTCTCATCGGTGTCTATCAACGACCCAGCCCGGTGTACCTTTGGGGCCGCCAAGAAGCCGGGCATAATCCGCGATACTATCAAATTGCACAAGGATATGTTTAGCGTTAATATATTTCCATGAAAACCCCCGACAAAACTTAATGTTATCAAGTGCCTTTTGTATTTGATGAGATGCCAGAATGGAATGGGAGAACTTACCTACAACAGCATGGCCAAGATTTGTAGCCAACATTTGAATTTCCGCCTCGGAAAAGTAGATGGTCGGGATGCCGTTGGATGTGGTGGAAAATCCAATGTTTTGGATGTTCTCCGGATTGAAGGCTTGCGGGCCTTCGGGTGTCGAGGCACCGCGAACCATGTCGGCCATAGTGATAGGGTTGGTGGGGATCTTCTCGGCCGCCCCGCTTCCTTGCCTTTGAGGGTTACTCATCGGTGGGTAGTGTAGCTCCTCAAGATCCGTTGAGGGGGGGAGTTGTTGAATAAGATCAAGGTCCGGGTCCTCAAGGTCCGGGGTGTCCGGGGCGAGAAGGCTCCGAAAGAATTCGACCGCCGAGTGTCGTATCTCAGTTTCATCTGCAATCTCCCGGCCATTCACATTGATAGAGTGAATTCGGAGTCTAACTCTCTTCTGCTTCACCCAGCTTTGGTAGAATCTGGTATTCTTATCTCCATCTGCTAGCCACCTTAGAGCCGCCTTTTGCCTCCAGAAGTCCTCCTCCATCCGGAGAAGGAGGATGTACTCGGCAATGCTTTTGTTGATCTCGGATCTATTGTGTGGCGTTGGATCAGCCTCAAAGTCGGCTTGAGCCTGCGCGATTCTTTCCTCCATTCCTTTGAGATTGGCGTGAATGTTGCCAAAAACCTCCTTGTTCCACGCCTTGAGGGCCTTTTTGCTCCTAGCAAGCTTAGTTTGGAGATTCAATATCCCACTCGCCTCTGTTGGTTGAGCCCAAATATTCTGCACAAGCTGCAGGAAGCCTTCATGCCGGACCCACATGTTTTGGAAACGAAAGGCGCTGCCCCCGGAGGGAAGCCTCGGCATCTTACACCTTGCAAGAATCGGACCATGATCCGAGGAAACCCTTGGGAGATTAGTCACCCTTGTTGCCTCAAACGCATTAGACCATGCCTCATTAATAACAAGCAGCCTGTCCAACCTCTCCAACAAGCCATTTTTAGCCCAAGTGAACTCCGCACCATCGAATCCCGGGTCCAAAAGCCGGCAATCTTCAATTGCTTCGGCAAAATCAATCATCTCTGCTTGCCGGTTGGTTTCACTACCAACCCTGTCTTCGTGTGCAAGGATCGTATTAAAATCCCCTCCAATCAGCCACGGGGTTCCTTCCGTCCTGAATGATATCTCCCTCATTTTATCCCATAGAGGGTGTCGCTCCAACCTACTACATTTAGCGTAGATGGCCGAAATGAAGATATGATTCGCCATGCGGTGCGAAGTAAGCCTTCCGTGTAGGACTTGGTCCGAGTCCTCCTCAATGATGAAGTTGGCACCCTCCTCGGCGAATACCCATATCTTACCAGACGTATTTGATCCTTTGAAATTTAGTCCCAGCACCTTGGAATACCGATCCGGGTCGGGATTAGTGAATGGCTCCATTATTGCAAGAAACATGATATTATAACACTTGATTAGTCTTTTGAGGACGTTTTGGGTCGGTGCATTAGCGATTCCCCTAGCGTTCCAAAACATGAGGTTGTAAGACATGATTAACAAGGTAGGGTCGTACCCGGAAGGTTTGAAGGCCCTCCTTGGAATATGACAATCTGATGGTCATCATCCATCGAGTGGTTGTCGGCATCAACTTGTTGCGAGGCATCCTTAGGTTGTGCACCAAAGGTTTGGAAATCCATTTCCTCCTCACCCATCTCGCCACATGCTTCGACGTCAAATTCCCCGTTAGCCATGAGCGAGTAGTACTTGTTTGTGCTCATGACATTGCCCGTCCACTCATCTTCACTCCTTCCATGGTTTGATGAGGGATGTCGCCCTCGCCCTCTCGAGCCCCCTCTTGACCCACCTCGGGAGCTCAAAGCCATCCGACGGCTTGTGTCTCCATGTTCCCACGGCACACCCGTTGATTCCTCATCCTTAACACAAGGCCGGTCCAAGGTGAGGAAGCCGCTACTAAATACTCAATGGGGCCGAGTCGAATAAAATCGAAAGATGAGGAATCAACGGGTGTGCCGTGGGAATATGGAGACACAAGCCGTCGGATGGCTTTGAGCTCCCGAGGTGGGTCAAGAGGGGGCTCGAGAGGTCGAGGGCGACATCCCTCATCAAACCATGGAAGGAGTGAAGATGAGTGGACGGGCAATGTCATGAGCACAAACAAGTACTACTCGCTCATGGCTAACGGGGAATTTGAAGTCGAAGCATGTGGCTATCAGGAGGAAATGGATTTCCAAACCTTTGGTGCACAACCTAAGGATGCCTCGCAACAAGTTGATGCCGACAACCACTCGATGGATGATGACCATCAGATTGTCATATTCCAAGGAGGGCCTTCAAACCTTCCGGGTACGACCCTACCTTGTTAATCATGTCTTACAACCTCATGTTTTGGAACGCTAGGGGAATCGCTAATGCGCCGACCCAAAACGTCCTCAAAAGACTAATCAAGTGTTATAATGTCATGTTTCTTGCAATAATGGAGCCACTCACTAATCCCGACCCGAATCGGTATTCCAAGGTGCTGGGACTAAATTTCAAAGGATCAAATACGTCTGGTAAGATATGGGTATTCGCCGAGGAGGGTGCCAACTTCATCATTGAGGAGGACTCGGACCAAGTCCTACACGGAAGGCTTACTTCGCACCGCATGGCGAATCATATCTCCATTTCGGCCATCTACGCTAAATGTAGTAGGTTGGAGCGACACCCTCTGTGGGATAAAATGAGGGTGATATCATTCAGGACGGAAGGAACCCCGTGGCTGATTGGAGGGGATTTTAATACGATCCTTGCACACGAAGACAGGGTTGGTAGTGAAACCAACCGGCAAGCAGAGATGATTGATTTTGCCGAAGCAATTGAAGATTGCCGGCTTTTGGACCAGGGATTCGATGGTGCGGAGTTCACTTGGGCTAAAAATGGCTTGTTTGAGAGGTTGAACAGGCTGCTTGTTAATGAGGCATGGTCTAATGCGTTTGAGGCAACAAGGGTGACTAATCTCCCAAGGGTTTCCTCGGATCATGGTCCGATTCTTGCAAGGTGTAAGATGCCGAGGCTTCCCTCCGGGGGCAGCGCCTTTCGTTTCCAAAACATGTGGGTCCGGCATGAAGGCTTCCTGCAGCTTGTGCAGAATATTTGGGCTCAACCAACAGAGGCGAGTGGGCTATTGAATCTCCAAACTAAGCTTGCTAGGAGCAAAAAGGCCCTCAAGGCGTGGAACAAGGAGGTTTTTGGCAACATTCACGCCAATCTCAAAGGAATGGAGGAAAGAATCGCGCAGGCTCAAGCCGACTTTGAGGCTGATCCAACGCCACACAATAGATCTGAGATCAACAAAAGCATTGCCGAGTACATCCTCCTTCTCCGGATGGAGGAGGACTTCTGGAGGCAAACCAGATTCTACCAAAGCTGGGTGAAGCAGAAGAGAGTTAGACTCCGAATTCACTCTATCAATGTGAATGGCCGGGAGATTGCAGATGAAACTGAGATACGGCACTCGGCGGTCGAATTCTTTCGGAGCCTTCTCGCCCCGGACACCCCGGACCTTGAGGACCCGGACCTTGATCTTATTCAACAACTCCCCCCCTCAACGGATCTTGAGGAGCTACACTACCCACCGAACTCTGAGGAGGTGAAGAAAGCGGTTTTTGACATCTCCGGGGACAGTGCTCCAGGTCCGGATGGCTTCTCGGCCGTCTTCTACCAAACATGTTGGGGGATTCTTGGAACGGATGTGGTGGAAGCCATAAAACAGGTCTTTCTTGGGTCCTACCTCCCTCGGAGCGTTACGGCCGCAAACATTGTCCTTATCCCGAAGAAGGCCTCGCCCGAGACATGGGCCGATTATCGCCCCATAAGCCTTTGCAATGTCCTCAACAAGATTATTACAAAAGTTCTAACCGCACGCCTTGCGCCTTTTTTGCCACAGGTTATCTCCCCGAACCAGAGTGGATTCGTGAAGGGGCGGCTCCTACATGACAACACCCTCCTCGCCCAAGAGATGTTCCACGAATTAGCAAGGTGCTCCCCTGCACCGAATGTGCCCATTAAGATCGACATGGCCAAGGCGTATGATAGAGTGCAATGGAGCTTCTTGATCAAGGTGCTTCGGCGCATGGGTTTCTCGGATGCGTGGATCGACCTGATTGAAAGGTGCATTGGTTCTTGTTGGTTCTCGGTCCTTATTAACGGTGTCCCAACTGGATTATTCAAATCTACTCTGGGGCTCAGACAAGGAGACCCCATCTCCCCGGCGTTGTTTGTGATTGCCGCAGAGTATCTCTCCAGGGCCCTCGACAAGCTCATCCTTGGTAAAAAAGAGATGACCTTCAAAGCGGCCAGGAGGTGCATGGAAATCAGCCACTTAGCATATGCCGATGACATTATTATCTTCACTCAAGCAGCTGCAACCCCATTGCGTCGGCTTAGAGAGTGCCTTGACGGGTATGAGAGAGTCTCCGGGCAGCAGATCAATCTTGCAAAAAGCAATTTCTATATTGCTGAAGCGCACGAGCATTGGGCGCATGAAATCCAAAACGAAGGAGGCTTTGCTCGGGGGTCCTTCCCATTCCTCTATTTGGGGGTCCCTATATACCGTGGAGTCAAGAAAACCGAAATGTTCATGTTCATTCGAGAGAAGATCGCTAGAAGGATTTCCGGATGGGCGCATCGTCATCTATCTTTTGGAGGAAGGCTAACTCTCATTAAGAGCACTCTTGAGGCAGTTCCTATCCACATCTTCCAAGCCATTGAGCCCACGGCCGAAACCCTTAAGCTACTCGATCAGCAATTGGCTCGCTTCTTTTGGGGCTCGACGACTGAGAAAAAACGGACACATTGGATCATCTGGGACCAAATGTGCCTCCCCACCAAGGAGGGATGGCTCGGGATCCGAAAGTTCACAGAAGTTCTAAGAGCATTCAACATTAAACTCTGGTGGCGGTTCAGAGAACAGAACTCTTTATGGGCCCGGTACATGATGAGAAAGTATTGCGCCAATTCCTCGCCACTTTCGCCAAGGATCACGGGAAGGAATAGCCTGACGTGGAGGAGGCTGGCCAAAGCTTGGGCCCACGCTCACCCGCACATTCGTTGGATTGTTGGTCAAGGTAAGATCTACTTCTGGGATGATATATGGCTTGGCAACGTCCCTCTTAGGGGGCTATGTTTCGACGAGAGGGGCAGCGCTACAACGATTGTCTCGGATTTTATCACGGATGGTGAGTGGGACGCTCCAAAACTCCAAGTTCTCCACGACCAGGCGGGCCTTCCCCAACAGATCATTGATCAAATTTGCAAAACCCCGATACTCCCCGGGGAGCCGGACATCCCACGATGGACGCTCACGAGGCGAGGAGATTTCTCGCTAGCCTCGACTAGGGAGACGGTCCGGTCGCCTCAACCCATCATCCAAGGGCTCGAGGAAATTTGGACGGCTGGCCTCACAACTACCATCGCTATCTTCAATTGGAGGCTCATATCTAACCGCATCCCTGTTGACGCAAAGCTGCAATGGCGCAAGATTGAACTCGCATCCAAATGCCAGTGCTGCCCACACAGGCCTAGTACCGAGTCTCTCCAACATCTCTTCATTCAAGGAGTAGGTGCAACAAGAGTGTGGAGGGAATTCGACGGGTGGTTCGAAGGCTCGGCCCCCACTCTCATGGTCAATGACACGATCCCAACAAGAATTGAGGTATGGGCGAGAAGAGTGCAGCAGCCGGGAAGGAAGCACCTCAGCCGAGCCATGCCTTACCTTATCTTCTGGTTCCTCTGAGCAGAGAGAAATAGAAGCCGCCATCATGATGTTCAATTCAAACCGAGCAATGTGATTTGGCAAATCCTCACTTTCGTCCGAAACAGCATGGCCAATGGGAGGCTTAAGCCAAACCATTGGAGAGGGGTTAGGCTCGGAGTCAGTATCCCAAGCCATGCCGAACCTCAACGGCTACCGCGACTCACTATGATGGTTAAGTGGGAACCACCGGATCAGGCCTGGATCAAACTTAATACGGACGGGTCCTTTAATGAAGCAACAGGAAAAGCTGGGGGAGGCGGCCTCATTCGAGACCATTTGGGTAAGGCGCTCGTCGCCTATGCGCTCCCTCTCGAAGCACATTCACCTCTCGAAGCCGAACTACTCGCCATGCACCACGGCTTGATGCTGGCCTCGGAGCTTGAGAAACCAATTTGGCTCGAATCGGACGCCGAGCAAGCACTCAATCTCATTAAAGGGCCAAGTTGGGGGCCTGCTCACACTCGCCAAGCCATGGCCCACATGACCTTACACAAGCGTCAACTCACACTCCGAACTACCTTCATTCACCGTGAAGGCAATAAGGCGGCTGACTTACTTGCGAAGATTGGTGTCGACTTGAGTCACAGTCGAGTCTTGGAGGCCCAAGACTTACCGAGAGCCGTCCAAGATGTCATTCGAATGGAACAAATGGGGATTCCGAACTTCCGGGTCCGTGCCGAGGAAGATGCTTAGGAGGACACCGTAGAGTAGGCGGGTGTCGAGCCATTTGTGACACGACCCCATGATGCATTTTCGTCCAAGTTGGAGCAGCCAAAATGAAGGGTCTATTTTAGTTACATTTTATGTTAAATAACTGACTTTAGATATCCTAGAGTTACACCAAAGGGTTAGAGAGAGACGCTCTCCCTTCTCTCTAGAATCCCCCACCACGTTTTGAGTTCCCACATCGCCGCCCACCCCATTCTCGCTCGGCTCACCACTGTCGACGGTCCCCCTCACGCCCCCGCTCCACCAGCCACCCACCATCCTCCCGACCTCGGATTCTCACCAACCAACCACTCCCTTGGCTAAGGCACGAACAAAGCTCCGGAGCGGCTGGTGACTCGACTCATTCTCTCGATCATGCCGGAGCGCCTGCCGGATCCCCCCCCGGAGTCAGAAGAACCGCGCACCATCTCGGACCAGCTAATGGTCCTCCGGCCGGCCGAGGACCCTCTCTCGGACCAGCCAATGAATTTCACGTCGGAGGAGTCTTCCTCCATAATTTTTCCCTGCAGGAAAGTGGCGAGGAAAACTTTGAAAATGAAGGTGAAGGCACGGAAAAGTACACCAGCCCCTCCCATCAAAGGCACTGGTCGGAAAAGGTTCGTACCCTCACCGATGCCGGAGGACAAGCAACTTAGGAAGAAGATTGATTTCGGGGCCGAAGGGAGCTCGCCGGTCGGAAGCCCAAAATGCAAAGGCCCCATCTTCCCGACGTCGATGGAGCCCTCCCCTAATCTCAACGGTGAAGATGAAGCTAAGATTAATGAAGAACTTGCCGGCGCCAGAACTGTTGACAACGCTCCGGCCGACGACCTTGCGGCCGGCGCAAACGCGGGGACTGGTGACGGAGGAGAGCACAACCCCCCACATGATGGCTGCTCGGAGAGAGATGGCTCTAGCATGGGTCAAAAGGCCTGGGTGGACGCGCTAGTCAACTTGCCCGAAATGGGCACAACAACAAAATCACTTTCCGAAAGTTCCTTGGCGCCTTGCCACTTCGGAACACCACGTGATGCTGGCCCCAATGCATCCGTTGAGCCCCCAAAACAACAAAAATCTAGCTCCTTTTTGCAGCAACCCAACTTTCCCGAATTGGCTTGGAGACCAAAACCTCCTTCCGAAAGTGGGCTAACTCCTTTCCGTCCCAAGAGCTCACGTGAGACGATTGTCGTGGAGGCCCCAACGCAACCAACAAAGGCCGAAATCATCCACTTAGCCGCCTTGGACTCGGCGGAGATGCTAGACACATTGGTTGCGCAACCTCTCATTACGGCCGGCCACAATCCACTGGAGTTCCCCCTAAACCCTTCGGGATGCATGCAAAGTGTCACACACACACCTCGGGATGGAAATGGACCCTCTCTTGAGGACTTTCCCCCTCTCGAACGAGGACGAACTAGCAAGCTCCGAGCTACGTTTGAGGCTAGTTCGGAACATTATTGTGCGGAGTTCGGCCAGCCGCGACCGAAGTCGAACCCCAACGTCTACCGAGAAAAGCCTTTTATCGAGACGATGAACAAGGCCACGCCTAGTGCCGAGATGGTTGCAGTGACAAGAGACACACCAACACCCAACGATACGCCTATGGATGATGCCGAACAGACCCTCACCGAGAAGGATAAAGTCGAGAAGATCCACACCGAGAAAGAAAAAGCCGAAAAGCCGAGAATGGAAAAGCTGAGAAGGGCACACAACGGCAACGTAGGTGCCGAGAAGATCCACACCGAGAATGGAGAAGCCGAACTCAACAATCCGAAGAGAAATGGAAACACACCTAAGTCCGCGACGGATGCCGCAACACAAGGGCTGAATGTAGTTAATCAACTTGGGGGGGTAGAAGCTACACTGGGGCCCTCGCCGTGGCCGAAATCGATGGCGGACTTGCTTAGGGGTACCCCGTCGGGCTCGGCGAGTAACACTCTACAAGGCCGGGGTGAAGGCGCCGCAAGCCACCCCGGTCGGCCGAAAACGATGGCGGACATGCTCAAAGGCTCGACTGACCCTACCGGCCCCCAAGCCTTTGAACCGGATAAGCTCCAGAACATTGGATTTGCTTCAGTGTCCGACGGCATCCCGGCCATTTACTTCTCCGGAGCGGAAACTCAAAAGCTTGCTGAGAGCATGGGACACGCCATTGTGGGTAAGTTTTCTCACTCTATCCCTACGGGACTGCAAATCCAAAAGACCCTCGACAATATTAAACTTCGGTGTGGATTTAGTTGGAAGTACATTAATGCTAAACATATTCTCATTCAATGCGAGGACTTGGCGGACTATGCCCGAATCCTTGGAGGCCCAAGGGGTACGCCCGTTTGGCTCATTGACCGACACCCGATGAGGGTCTTCAAATGGTCCCCGGACTTTGATGCTTACTGCGAGTCCCCCATTGCGGCAATCTGGTGCAACCTAATTGGCCTCCCCATTCACCTTTTCGACCAATCCGCCTTATTCGCCATCGGCAAGCTTCTCGGCAATCCAATACAAATTGATCGAGCCACGGCAAACAAGACTCGGCTTTCATTTGCCCGAATCTGCGTCGAGATAGACATCACAAAACCACCTACCGAAGAGATAATCCTCGATCTTGGTGGGCGAGAAACGGTGCAGCGAGTCCGATGGGACAAGATACCATCATATTGCCGAGAATGCAAACATGTCGGCCATGCAAGTGAGGTGTGCTATGCGACGGGCAAGAAGGAACGGCCGCCAAAGAGAAACTACCACAACGGCCCGCCAAAACAGCCACAACCCGAGAGACAGACCGAGAAGGGGAAGCAAGATATGGGGAAGAATGCCTCCAGCTCCAACGAATGGAAACATCAGGGGAAGAAGCAAGGCAAGGCCGGTGATCGACCAAACAATAACAAAACAAATGGGGAGGACTCCGGTGATATTTCCTGGGAGGGACCGAACTCCAAGGGTGACTCTACTTTGGGGAGCGGACCGAGCTCCGGAACTCAGAATGCCGGGCTTATTGCCGGGATCGAGACTGGGAAGTCCCCACCGAACCGGGGGAATCCATTGCATCCCACCACCGAACCACCAACACCACGTGGGAACATGGACGTGGAGTGGGGCTCCCCCATTGCGAGGAGTTTGGTCTCACCAGTTCGGCGAGGGAATCCGAGAGGAGGCGCGCGCCATGCTTTGACAAGGGGGCGTGGGTTCTTCTCGGCAAAGAACCACATGAGCACTAACCAATATTATACTCTCATGGAGAACGGAGAATTTGATGTTGAGAATTGTGGGGATGCGGACGAAGACCTTATGGAATTGCATGTGGGGGCCGAGAAGTTAGGAGGCAACAGTTCGGCCGAGGACGCCGAGGAGGTCGCTCCGAACCAAGAGCAACACCGTACTGACTATCAAGGAGGGCCTTCAACCTCTTTGGGTACGCACCCTTCTTGTTAATAATGTCGTACAATCTCATGTTTTGGAACGTGAGGGGGATCGCGAATGCGCCCACTCAAAACGTTCTGAAAAGACTAATTGGTTGTCATAATGTTTTATTTCTTGCAATAATGGAACCGCTCACACAACCGGACCCGGACCGTTTCTCTAAGGCCTTGGGGCTGTCCTTCATTGGTTCGAACATGAACGAGAAGATTTGGATGTTTGCGGAAGAGGGGTCCACTTTTGATATTGAGGTTGACTCGGAACAAATTCTCCACGGGTACCTCAAATCCCACCGCCTTGCTAGGCCGGTGGCCATCTCAGCCGTGTACGCCAAATGTACAAGGGCTGAAAGACATCACCTATGGGACAAGATGAGAGAGATTGCCGGGCCTCTTGAGGGAACACCTTGGATCATCGGTGGCGATTTCAACACCATGCTATCTCATCAAGACAGAGTTGGAAGTGATACCAACCGGCAAGCCGAGATGGTAGATTTTGCGGAGGCAACGGAAGATTGTAGGCTGCTTGACCCTGGTTTTGATGGAGCGGCATTCACTTGGGCCAAGAATGGCCTTTTTGAAAGGTTGGATAGAGTGCTTGTCAGCGAGGATTGGACTAAGACCTTCGAGGCTACTCGGGTTACGAACCTCCCCCGGATTGCCTCGGACCATGGACCAATTCTTGTCAGGTGCACGAAGATGAACACATCCGCTGGAGCCAAGGCTTTCAGGTTCCAGAACATGTGGATCCGACATGAAGGATTCATGGCCGTAGTGCAAAAAGCATGGGAGGAGCCCACGGGGGCGGGTGGAATCCTAAACATTCAAATCAAGCAGGCCAGAGTTAAAAAGGCCCTTAAGGAGTGGAACAAAGAGGTTTTTGGAAACATTCATGCTAATCTAAAAGAAAAGGAGGAAGAAATTGCTTTGGCCCAATCTTGTTTCGAAGCAAGGCCGACCCCGGATCACAGGACAGCGATCAACAAACACATTGCCGAGTACATCCTTTTGCTGAAAATGGAAGAAGATTTTTGGCGACAGAAGGCAGCTCTGAGGTGGCTTGCCGAGGGAGACAAAAATACCCGGTTCTACCAAAGCTGGGTGAAACAAAAGAGGGTTCGTCTCCGCATCCATTCAATACGTGTCAATGGGCAGGAGCTCACCGAGGAAGCCGAGATTAAAAAGTCCGCAGTGGAGTTCTTCCAACAACTCCTTGCCCCCAATAATCCGACACTTGAAGATCCAGACCTCGACCTAATCCAGCAGGTCCACTCAGCCGAGCAGTTCGCTGACATCGCAGATGCTCCAAGTGCGGACGAGGTCAGGAGTGCCACCTTTTGCATTTCCGGAGATAGTGCACCCGGACCCGACGGCTTCTCGGCCACCTTCTATCAAGCCTGCTGGCCTATTGTGGGACCGGAGGTAGTGGACGCAATCAGACAGTTCTTCAGAGGGGCCTTCCTGCCGAGGAGCATCACGGCCACAAGCATAGTCCTTATCCCAAAGAAGGCTTCGCCGGAATCATGGACCGACTACCGACCCATCAGTCTCTGCAATGTTTTAAACAAGATCATTACCAAGGTTCTCACCTCTCGACTCTCTCCTTTCCTCCCACAGGTCATCTCCCCAAACCAAAGTGGATTTGTCAAAGGTCGGCTCCTTAACGACAACGCACTTCTGGCTCAAGAGATGTTCCATGAGCTTGCTAGATGCTCCCCAGCGCCTAATGTGGCAGTAAAGATTGACATGGCTAAAGCCTATGATAGGGTCCAATGGCCATTCCTCTTCAAAGTTTTACGCCGTATGGGTTTCCCGGATTCATGGATTTCACTTATGGAGAGGTGTATTGGGTGTTGCTGGTTCTCGGTCCTTGTTAACGGGGCACCCTCGGGCTTCTTTAGATCAACTCGAGGACTTCGGCAAGGAGACCCGATCTCCCCTGCTCTGTTCGTAATCGCGGCGGACTATCTGTCCCGAGCATTAGATAAGCTCATCCTCGGCCAAAAGGACATGACGTTCAAAGCCTCCCGGAGATGCATGGAGATCAGCCATCTAGCCTATGCGGACGACATTATCATCTTCACTCAAGCGGCGGCAAATCCTATGCGCCGGCTAAGAGCCTGTCTCGAAAAATATGAAAGAGTCTCCGGCCAACAAGTCAGCCTCGCCAAGAGTAATTTCTATATTGCCGAGGCCCATGAACACTGGGCAAACTCGATCCAGGCGGAAGGAGGCTTCTCTAGAGGGGCCTTTCCTTTTCTCTATCTCGGTGTCCCTATCTACCGTGGTGTCAAGCGCACGGACATGTTCCTCTTTCTACGGGAAAAGATTGCAAGAAGGATCTCAGGATGGGCACACCGTCACCTATCCTTTGGAGGAAGGCTTACGTTGATTAAGAGCACTCTTGAAGCGATCCCCTTGCACATCTTTCAAGCCGTCGAGCCCACGGCCGGTACCCTCAAGCAACTTGATCAACAAATGGCCCGATTCTTTTGGGGGTCTACGAATGAAAAGAAGCGGACCCATTGGATTGGATGGGAACAAATGTGCCGGCCCACTGATGAAGGAGGCCTTGGGATCCGAAAAACTATGGAGGTCCTCCACGCTTTCAATATCAAACTGTGGTGGCGATTTCGGGAGCAAAACTCCCTTTGGGCAAGATACATGATGGCAAAATATTGCTCCAACTCCACACCGCTCACCTTGAGATTGCCGAGCAGGAGTAGCCCTACGTGGAGAAGGCTCTCAAGAGCATGGCCCCTCGCGCAACCGCACATGAGATGGCTAGTGGGACAAGGGGACATCTACTTCTGGGATGACATTTGGCTTGGCAATAGCCCTCTGAGGGAACTTAGCCTTGATGATAGGGGAAGACCAACCACCCGGGTCTCGGAGTTCATTACAAATGGTGGTTGGGATGTGCCCAAGCTTCAACTCCTTCACAATCAGGCCGGCCTCCCTCAGCATGTTATCGATGGCATCATTAATACACCGATCCTCCATGACGAACAGGATATCCCGAGGTGGAACCTCTCTAAGCATGGGGAATTCACGGTGGCTTCGACATGGGACACAATTCGAGGACGAAACCCGATCATCCATGGTTTGGGGGACGTTTGGAAGGTAGGCCTCACCAACTCAATAGCCATCTTTATCTGGAGGCTTCTCTCCAATCGGGTGCCGGTTGACACGAAACTTCAGTGGCGGGAGATTGAGCTAGCTTCTAAGTGCCAATGCTGCCCCCACAGACCGAACACTGAGTCACTCCAACACCTCTTCATCCAGGGATATGGAGCTCGCAGAGTATGGAGTGAGTTCGACGGCTGGTTCACAGGCCCGTTCCCACGCATCCATATCAATGACACAATCCCTACGAGAATCGAAGTGTGGGCGCGAAGGTGCCAACAGCCGAACAAGAAACATCTTAGCCGAGCCACTCCATACCTCATCCTTTGGTTTATTTGGTCGGAGAGAAACAGGAGCCGCCACCAAGGCACACAGTTTAAACCACAAAACGTGGTATGGCAGGTCCACATGTTCATTCGAAATGCTATGTCTAATGGAAGCTTGAAGCCGAAACATTGGAAGGGAGTTAAACTTGGAATCAATATTCCTCAACAAGCGGCGGCAATCAGGGCGCTACCCCTAGCCATGGCAATCAAATGGAACCCCCCGGATCAGCCGTGGATAAAGCTCAACACGGATGGCTCCTATAATGAAGCGAACGGCAGTACAGGGGCTGGCGGGATTATTCGAGACCACTCGGGTAAGATGCTCGTCGCCGTCAGCACACCCCTTGAAGCCCACTCGGCGTTAGAAGCGGAGCTGTTGGCCATGATCCACGGGCTAAATATAGCCAAGGAATACGGCCTACCAATCTGGATTGAGTCAGATGCAGAGCAAGCAATCAAATTGGTCAATGGGACGGGATGGGGGCCGGCACTCGCTCGGCAAGCGGTGGCGCAACTAACCATTCTCAAACGCCAACTCAAATTCCGAGCCACCTTCATACACAGGGAGGGGAACAAAGCGGCGGACTTCCTTGCGAAAATGGGGCTAGTCCAAGACAGTGGCCTACGAATGCACTACAACTCAGCACCGAGAGAACTATTGGACTTGGTTAGATTGGACGAGATGGGAGTGTCGCACATCCGAAACCTAGACGGGGACGGGCATCAAAGTTGATCATGAGACGACGGGAGACAATAGTGACTAGCTTTGTGGTTAATTGTTTTTTGGAAAGGAGTATGATGAGGTCCGAACCTTGTGGGATCGGACCGCATACTACTCTTGATTTTGTTACGGCACACCACTTTTGGGTGTGGCCACGCCTTGTAATTATCTCTTGTGGAAATATAGGGATGAGGGACCCACGAACCCTCCACCGTAGAGGTGTTTGATTAAAAAAAAAAAAAAAAAAAAAAAAAAAAAAAAAAAAAAAAAAAAAAAAAAATTTGTGACACGACCCCTACTTACTCTTGTGGTGATTTGGCCTTTTGATTGTCCTTGTTTTGGTTGTAATAGTTAGTTGTAATAGCCGCTTGTAACCCTAAGCCTCGAGCTAGGCTAATTGTAACCGAGAAATATTTTGCTATATAGGGATGAGGGACCCACGAACCCTCCACCGTTAAGGTGTTTGAAAAAAAAAATAAAAAATAAAAAAATATGTCGGAAAGTATCTTGTTCCACTCCCATTTTGGTGAGCATATCAGCCGCTTTATTGCCCTCCCTATGTATTAAGGTGGCACGGAATATATGTCTACGTTTGAAGCCATGCAGACGGGCCATGACGCGGCGAACTTGTGCCGGCCCCCAAGTAGAACCATTGAGCACTTTAATAGCTTGTTCCACATCCGATTCGATCCATATAGGCCTTCGCTACCTCCAACCCATGGTGTATGGCCATGAGCTCGGCCTCTAGAGCCGATTGGGCGACGAGGGGGGTTGAGAAGGCTGCTAGTAGCTTCCCATCGTGGTCCCGAACTAACCCCCCCCTTCTCCCTTGTTTGTTGCCTCGAAGAATGCACCGTCCGTGTTAAGCTTGATCCACGTGCGTTACGGGGGTGCCACTTAACCGGCATGACTAGCGGTCTCGGCCCCCTTGTCTCGGGGTGATTCAGGGGATTCATTCCGAGTTTCACTCCCTTTCAATGCTTCGGCTTGATGTGTTCATTGGCCATGTTGTTGTGGATGAACATTTGAACCTGCCAAACAACGTTGTACGGTTTGAACTGAGTTTGCTCATGTCGGCTCATGTTCCTCTCCGCCCAAAGAAACCACAGAATGAGGTATGGCATGACTCGACTAAGGTGTCTCCTATCGTGCTGTTGGATCCTTAACGACCACACTTGCAACCTGTCCGGAATGGTGTCGTTCGCCCTAAGGGATGGGGCCGAACCTTCGAACCAACCGTCGAAATCCCTCCATACACATGCTGTCCCCACCCCCGTATGAAGAGATGTTGGAGGGACTCGGTGTTAGGCCTCCGTGGGCAGCATTGACATTTCGACGCAAGCTCTATCTTCCTCCATTGGAGCTTGGAATCGACCGGGATCCTATTTGACAAGAGTCGCCAATTAAAGATTGCAATGGATTTTGTGAGGCCAGCCCACCAAATGTCGTCGAGACCTTGGATTCTCGGCCTCTGCGTGCGTATAGTCTCCCAAGTAGTAGCCAGCGAGAACTCCCTGAGCCGAGAGAGCTTCCATCGAGGGACGTCCGGTTCTCCCGCAACGATTGGAGTATCAAGGATTTGTGTGATAACCTCTTGTGGCATCCCGGCCTAGTTGTGAAGTTGGAGTAGCTTAGCCTCGTCCCAAGTTCCATCCCTAATGTAGTCCGAGACCTTGGCCGTTGGGGCACTCCTATCGTCAAGACAGATTTCGCGAAGGGAAAGTCACCAAGCCAAATGTCATCCCAAAAGTAGGCCTCACCCTTTTTTTTTTTTTTTTTTTTTTTATCCAAACACCTTCATGGTGGAGGGTTCGTGGGTCCCTCATCCCTATATTTCAAAAAGTGACGATTACAATACGTGGCCACACCCAAAAGTGGTGTGTCCTCACAAACTTAGGAGTAGTATGCGGTCCCAAGCCATAAACCCGGACCTCATCCTACACCATTACAAAACACAAAATACAAAGAATCAAGAAAACAACGGTGGTACCCTCCCAACCTCCAAAACACTATACTATTCTTCATCATTATGATGGACCCGAATGTTCGGGACTCCAAGTGCATCCATCCTAGTAATTGCAGCGAGGTGTCTCGGCATCGTGTGGGCATTCATACGGCAATAGTCGAGACTATCAATTCCCATCTTTGCAAGTAAGTCTTTCGGGAAAGTAGGCCTCACCCTGACCGATCACCCATCTAATGTGCGGATTTGCTTGATTTCTCACTTTCATTAACCGTTTCCATGTCGGGCTGTGTCTCCCCGAAGGGGAGGCCGCAAGGGGGGAGTAGTTATGACAATACTTGGCCTTCATGTACCTAGCCCATAGGGAGTTTTGCTCTCGGAACCTCCAACATAGTTTGATACTGAAGGCTCGTAGGACTTCTTTGGACTTACGAATGCCGAGACCCCCTTCAGGAGTGGGGAGGCAGATCTGATCCCACCTAATCCAATGTGTCTTTTTTCTCTTGGTTAACGATCCCCAAAAAATTGAGCCATCTGCTGATCCAATTGTTTAAGGGCCCCGGACGTTGTTCGATGGCCTGGAAAATGTGCAGCGGCACCGCTTCAAGTGTGCTTTGGAGTAGGGTAAGCCTACCTCCAAAGGAGAGGTGTCGATGAGCCCACCCCGAGATTCGTGCAGCAATCTTTTCCCGAAGGAACATAAACATATCTGTACGTTTGACACCACGATAAATTGGAACTCCAAGGTACCTCGTGCAAAGCCTCCTTCATTTTGTATTAGGTTGGCGCACCCTTCATGTTGTTCGGCGATGTAGAAATTCCTTTTTGCCAGGTTAATCTGCTGTCTGGAAACCCCCGCGTATGCCTCCAAGCATGTCCGAAGTTGCCGAAGAGGTCCCTCCGCTGCTTGTGTGAATATCACAATGTCATCGGCGTAGGTGAGGTGACTTATTTCCATGTAGTGGCGAGTAGCTCTAAAAGTCATCTCTTTCTTTCCCAAAATGAGCTTGTCTAATTCCCTTGAGAGGTAGTCAGCTGCAATCAAGAAAAGTGTCGGGGATATTGGATCTCCTTGTCTGAGGCCGCAGGTGGACTTAAAAAACCCGGAGGGGGCGCCATTGACCAGCACTGAGAACCAACACGATCCCACACATCTCTCAATCATAGAAACCCACGTGGCCGGGAAACCCATCCGGTGTAGCACTTTCAAAAGGAAGGGCCATTGTACTCGGTCGTAGGCCTTAGCCATATCAATTTTGACCGCAACATTAGGGGCCGGCGCACATCTCGAGAGCTCATGGAACATCTCCTGTGCCAAAAGGACATTGTCATTAAGGAGCCGTCCCTTCACAAATCCACTCTGGTTTGGTGAGATAACCATAGGGATGAGCGAAGTCATTCTCTTCGACATTATCTTTGTGATAACCTTGTTGACGACGTTGCACAGGCTAATGGGGTGGTAGTCGCTCCACGACTCCGGCACTAGCTTTTTTGGGATGAGGACTATGCTTGTGGCCGTGACGCTACGTGGGAGGTAGGCACCCCCGAAGAATTGACCAATTGCCGCCACCACGTTCGGCCCAACCGTCGCCCAACAGGCCTGGTAGAATAAGGCCGTGAATCCATCCGGCCCTGGGGCACTATCCCCGGAGATGTCAAAAACAGCTTTTCTAACTTCATCTGCGGACGGGGGCTCGGGTTGTGCAGCCACTTCATCCGAGGGTGGGAGTTGGTGAATCAAACCAAGGTCTGACTCGGAAAGTGTGAGGGGGCCCGGGGCCAAGAGGTCTTGGAAGAACTCCACCGCCGAGTTTCTGATCTCCATTTCATCCGAGATCTCCCGACCGCCCACATTGATCTTGTGGATGCGCATGCGAATCCGTTTTTACTTGACCCAACTTTGGTAGAATTTAGTATTCTTGTCGCCCTCCCCTAGCCATCTTAGGGTAGCCTTTTGGCGCCAGAAATCCTCCTCCATTTTAAGGAGTCGAATGTACTCGGCGATGCGATTTTCGCCTCCATATCCCTGAGGTTGTTATGAATGTTCCCGAAAGTCTCCTTGTTCCACACCTTTAGGATTCTCTTTAACCGAGCAAGTTTGATTTGGAAATTGAGGAGGCCTTCAGACTCCGTCGGTTGGATCCAATCTCCCCGTACAAGGTCCTCAAATCCTTCGTGCCTAATCCACATGTTTTGGAACCTGAATGGCCTTCCCCCTATGTTGTTGCTTGTCACTTTGCATCTTACCAACACAGGCCCGTGGTCCGAGGCAATCCGGGGCAGGTTCGTCACCCGAGTAGTTTCCAAACTTTGTGCCCACCGTTCGTTCACTGGGATTCTATCCAATCTTTCGAAGAGGCCATTCTTGGCCCACGTGAACTCCGACCCATCAAAGCCCGGGTCTAGTATCCTGCAGTCCTCAATGGACTCCGCAAAGTCCACCATTTTAGCTTGGCGGTTTGTGTCACTCCCTACTCTGTCTTGCAGATGGAGAATGGTGTTGAAGTCCCCTCCGATCATCCAAGGTGCGCCCTCCATGAGTATAGAGCACTCCCTCAATTCATCCCATAAATGGAGTCATTCGGACCTAGTGCATTTTGCGTAAATCGCCGAGACACACAAGTGGCTAGCTAGGTGAGGGGATCCAAAACGGCCGAATAAGGCCTGATCCGTATCTCTCTCGGCCACGAAGCTGGCCCCCTCCTCAACGAACACCTAAATCTTCCCCTTTCTATTCGAGCCTTGAAAAGCCAGCCCCAAAGCCTTTGAGAACTTCTCCGGGTTAGGGCTTGTGAGCGGCTCCATTATTGCAAGAAAATGAATATTATGAGTTTTAATTAATCTTTAAGAACATTTTGGGTAGGCGCATTAGCAACTCCCCTAACGTTCCAAAACATAAAGTTGACAGACATGAGTAATGGGGAAGTATCTTACCCGGTGACCGTGAGAAGTCCCCCTGAAATTCCACCATTTGTAGTTGTTCCTCTCCTAGGTACTCCTCATTCATGAGCACAGGATCTTCCCCATCGGCTGCATGAATGGTTCGGGGTATCCCCTCTGCATCTCCCTCCCCCTCCAATCCATCATCATCTTCTAAGAAATCTTCATTCACCATGAGAGAGTAATATTGGTTGGAGCTTAGGACATTTCGGGATGCTTGGGACCCTCGGCCCCTTGCCGAGGATAACCTCATCGCCCCCCCATCCGCGGGAGTTCTCGCCGCGCCCCGTGCACCACCCCTCCAACTAATGAACGCCCCCCGTCTTGAGGGCGTGTATCCATTCGTTGCTCCATGAAATTCACCTACAAGAGGGGTGGAACTAGCGAGCACTCCAATGGTTTTATCGAAGCTTTTCTCGACCATAGGAGCTCCATGAAATTCACCTACAAGAGGGGTGGACGCAGGCTCTCACCAATGCGTCCGGGACCACCTCTAAGTTACCATGCACTTCGCCCATGATATCCGGACTCGACCACTCCCTCGGCTCGGATTCATTAGCCGAGGTTCTGGCCTTTGGCTGCCCCTTCGGCCCTTTGTTTCTCTTTTGATGTTTCCACTCGTTGGTACTAGCCATTTGCTTTTGTTCCGTTTTGTCCCTTCCACCTTGACTTTCATGGTGTGGCTGTCTCGGTGTTACATTATTGTAGTTCCTCTTCGGGGGACGCTCAACCTTGCCCGCCGCATAACACACCTCACTTTTATGCCCAACATGCCTACATTCTATGCAATAGGCCGGGATCTTGTCCCATTTCACTTTTTGCACCGTCTCACGTCCACAAATATCTAGAATAAACTCCTCAGGTGGTAGCTTCGTGATGTCAATCTCGATGCAAATACGAGCAAATGAGAGTGTCGACTTGTTGGCCGTAGCACGATCCACTTGTATCGGTGTTCCAAGCAATTTACCAATGGCAAAAAGGGCGGAGTGATCAAAAAGCTGGATTGGGAGGCCAATGAGATTACACCAAATTGCCGCGATCGGTGACTCACAATACGCATCAAAATCCGGGGACCATTTGAAAACCCTCATGGGATGACGATCAATAAACCACACCGGAGTGCCTTTCGGTCCACTAACAATCGGGCATAATCCGCCATATCCTCAAATTGAACAAGTATATGCTTAGCATTAATATATTTCCATGTAAAACCTCGAGTGAATTTGGTATTATCTAAGGCCTTTTGTATTTGGTATGAAGTGGGAATAGAGTGGGAGAACTTACCCACAATGGCGTGCCCAAGGCTCGTGGCTAGCTTTTGGACTTCCGCTCCGGAGAAGTAAATTGCCGGGATGCCATTGGAAGTGGTCGCAAAGCCAATATTTGGAATGTTCTCCGGCTCAAACACTTTCGGCCCTTCGGGGTTCGGCGACACCCGAACCATATCCGCCATGTTCTTGGGTGAGCTTGTGTGCCACACGCCATCCTCATTTCCTTCGGGTCGGAAGTTACTCAATGGGGCCTTGTGCCGTGCCACCCAAGCGTTGCCTACTGGCTCGGAACCAGCCAAAGCTTGTGGCCCACGGTGCTCAAGCACGTCGGACATCGACGTGTCTTCATCGGCCGGCATCCCGTCCGCATCCGAGGCCTTGTTATCGGTCGCCGCGGAAGCCTTGTTGGGGGCCGAGGAACCTGCCATGACTCGATGTGGTGGAGCGTCCGGCTTTGGAGGTTGGCTCGGATGCGGCTTTGGAGGTTGGCTCGGGTCCGGCCTCGTTCAAGGGGCGGGAAATCCTCCAACGATGGGCCATTTGCTACCGAGGGAGGTTTGGGGGCAAGTCCGGAAGCCCATGGGAGGAGGAGGTTCGGTCCGGCGTTTCCGGCTAGGTCCGCCGGCAAATTGTCTCCGAGAAGGGGCTGCGCCACCATGGAGTCTAACATCTCCGGCGTGTCAAGAGTGACAAGATCCAAGATGGGGTCTTTTTTTGGCTGCGCATGGGCTGTAACGGCTATGTCTCACGTGATGTCTCGGCTTGGCAAGCCACCAAACAACTTTCGGAAAGTGATTTGTTGTTGTATCCATTTCGGGCAATTTGACTTTCACATCCACCAATGACACTTGTACCTCCTTTGGACTATCCACCATGCACCTTGGTACTAGGGGAAGTGTGTCCCTATCATCGCCGGTGAACTCCACGTCGCCGACGGGGTTCTGATCGGGGTCCGGCACCACCTCGGCTGTTCCGTCACCGGTGGAGGTTCCGTCCACCAAGGTGAATTCCTCGTCAATTTTTGTAGTCGCGGTGCCCTTAGGGGAAGAGTTCCCCATTTCATCCATGTGTTGGCTCACCGGAAAGATGGACACCTTGCATTTTGGTGACCCGGTGGTGGGACTATCTTCTTTACCAAACACAAGCTTCTTACGGAGCTGCTTGTCCTCCGGGAGTGGTGAAGGGACAAATCGCTTTCGTCCATTGCCCTTGGTAGAAGGAACCGGAGTGCTCTTTCGGATTTTGAGCCGGGAGTTGACGGCCTTCAATTTCATGCCCTTGGCCGTTGGTTTGGGAGAGGTATTATCAATGGACCGGAAAACCATGAGCTGGTCCGGGATGGTCTTCGCTTCCTCCGGGCTTGTCGCAGGGTCCGGCGGAGGTTCCGCCATGGCCGAGCCGAGAGCACCTTCACCGAGCAAGGGGCAAGGTTCGGCGGAGTGGAAATCAAGGGTGGCGACGGGTTTTGGGGTGGATGATGGTGGAGATAAGCACGGAGTAGTAAGGGCGCACGACGAGAATGGAGCCGTGTGGTTCAATGTTCGGCGATTGGGGAGGGAAGGGGTGGTGTGGTGGCCGGCGTGGTGAGAGCCGTGGGGGAGAGGTGGTGGGAGGCGGCGGGGGTTAGGGTGAGGGGATTGTTAGAGAGAAGGAAGAGCGTCTCTCTCTAAAATTTCTACAAGACCTTTTGGATTGATTGTGCCCATCCTTCATGAGCTTCGGCGATGTAGAAGTTGCTCTTGCCAAGGTTGATTTGTTGGCCTGACACCTCGGCATAGTGGTCAAGGCATGCACGTAGCCTTCTGAGGGAGGTCGTGGCCGCTTGAGTGAAAATAATAATGTCATCGGCATAGGCGAGGTGGCTGATCTCCAAGCTTCTGCGGGTGGCTTTGAATGTCATCTCTTTGTTCCCAAGGATAAGTCTGTCAAGTGATCTCGAGAGATAGTCTGCAGTCAAAACAAATAGGGGGGAGAGATGGGATCTCCTTGTCTGAGTCCACGGGTGGATTTGAAGAAGCCTGTCGGGGCTCCATTGATAAGGATCGAGAACCAGCAAGATCCGATGCACCTTTCAATGAGCGTCACCCAAGACTCCGGGAATCCCATTTTCTTAAGAACCTTGAGAAGGAAGGGCCATTGTACTCGATCATATTCCTTAGCCATATCAATCTTGATTGCGACGTTCGGGGCTGGGGTGCTTCTTTGGAGCTCATGAAACATTTCCTGTGCAAAGAGCACATTGCCATTAAGTAGCCTTCCTTTGACAAACCCGCTTTGGTTTGGTGAGACGACACATGGGAGGAACTGGGCAAGTCTCTTCGTGAGGACCTTAGTAATCACCTTGTTGATCACGTTGCACAGACTGATGGGCCGGTAATCTCCCCAATATTCGGGAGACGGTTTTTTCAGGATGAGCACGACACTCGTAGCCGTGAAGCTACGGGGGAGGAATGCCCCACAAAAGAATTGCCTAACCGCATTCACCACATCCGCTCCCCAATGCCCCAGCACTCTTGATAGAAGGTGGCCGAGAAACCATCCGGCCCGGGCGCACTATTCCCGGATATGTCAAAAACCGCTCTTTTGACTTCATCTGCATCCGGCGGTTTGGGAAGTTCCGCCAATTGCTCCAATAAAGGGAGTCGATGTAAAAGGTCTAGGTCCGGATCCGCAAGTTCCGGGGGCGTAGGCGCAAGCAGGTTTTGGAAAAACTCAACCGCAGAGTTTTTGATTTCAAGGTCATCCGTGATCTCCCGTCTGTTGGAATTGATCTTGTGAATTCACAACCGGACTCTCTTCTGCTTCACCCAACTTTGGTAAAACCTAGTATTTTTGTCTCCCTCCTCCAACCATCGAAGGGCCGCTTTCTGGCGCCAAAAGTCTTCCTCCATCTTGAGGAGTAGGATGTATTCGGCTATCTGTTTGTTGATCTCCATTATGTTCCGGGGCGAGGGGTTTTCTTCGAACTCGGTTTGGGCCAATGCAATATTTTCCTCACACAAACTAAGGTTAGCATGGATGTTCCCGAACACCTCCTTGTTCCATCGTCTGAGAGTTTTCTTGATCATTGATAACTTGATCTTTAGGTTGAGTAGTCCCTCGGCTTCCGTGGGGGCCCCCCAATCTTCTTGCACCAGCTTGGCAAAGCTCTCATGCCGAACCCACATGTTCTAGAAACGGAAGGCTCGGCCACCCTCGTGAGTGTTCGTCAATCTACACCTTACGAGGACTGGCCCGTGGTCCGAGGCTACGCGGGGTAGATTTGTAACCCTAATCGCCTCAAATAATCTGGTCAACACCTCGCTCACCAACACTCTATCCAGCCTTTCCAATAATCCATTTTTGGCACAGGTGTAGTTGGAGCCATCGAAACCCGGGTCCAATAATCTGCAGTCCTCAATGGCCTCGGCAAAATCAATCGTCTCCGCCTGTCGATTAGTGTCACTACCCACCCTATCACGTGTGGAGAGTACGGTATTGAAGTCCCCTCCAACGATCTAGGGCACCCCTTCCGTTGCTTGAGTAATGCCTCTCAGTGTGTCCCATAGCACCCGGCGTTCCCCTCTCGTGCACTTAGCATACACGGCCGAGATCCAAATGGGGCTTGAGAGCCGAGGGCAAGTGAACCGACCGTGGGCCACCTGTTCCGCATCCTCCTCAAACTCAAAATCCTCTCCCTCTTCCACAAAAATCCAGATCTTCCCGTTGGAGTTCGAACCCTTGAAGGTATCCCCAGAGCTTTCGAGAATCTCTCCAGGTTTGGGGTTATTAGTGGCTCCATTATTGCAAGAAAGTGAATATGATGAGATTTGATTAGTCTTTTTAGGATGTTTTGGGTTTACGCGTTTGCGATCCCCCTAACATTCCAAAACAAGAAATATAGAGACATGATTAACAAGAGAAGTCCATACCCGGTGGGTTTGAAGGCCCCCCTTGGAATTCGATCATTTGGAGCTCCTTCCCCTCTTGGCATGGTTCGTCCTCCATAAGGGTAGGGTTGGCCCCAACGTTATCAACAATGGATTGCACGGCCGCTTCCCAATCGTCGTTTTCCCCGTCTTCATTCTCCACAAAGTTTTCACGAGCCATGAGGGAATAATATCGATTAGTACTCAAGTAGCGTCTCGGTTCCTGTGTGTCGTGTCCCTTCCCATTGGTGCGGTGGTTCGGACCTTTCGGATTCTCTCGGCCAGCCGGGTGCGAGGGCTCCCCACGTCGTTCGGCGCTTAGCTCTCCCGCCGCGTCCACTCGGCCACCTCCAAACGTAAGGGTACTAGGAGTCGAACTCCTACTTTTTTTGGGGCTTTTACATCCCCCTCGTTCTTCCCCTCTTGGCATGGTTCGTCTTCCTCATTTTTTGGCTTGGTGACTCTCCCCTTCGTGAAATTTGTCTTGACGATAGGGGTGCCCCAACGGCCAAGGTCTCGGACTACATTAGGGATGGAACTTGGGACGAGGCTAAGCTACTCCAGCTTCACAACCAGGCCGGAATGCCACAAGAGGTTATCACACAAATCCTTGATACTCCAATCGTTGCGGGAGAACCGGACGTCCCTCGATGGAAGCTTTCTCGGCTCGGGGAGTTCTCGCTGGCTACTACTTGGGAGACTATACGCACGCAGAGGCTGAGAATCCAAGTTCTCGACGACATTTGGAGGGCTGGCCTCACAAAATCCATTGCAATCTTTAATTGGCGACTCTTGTCAAATAGGATCCCGGTCGATTCCAAGCTCCAATGGAGGAAGATAGAGCTTGTGTCGAAATGTCAATGCTGCCCATGGAGGCCTAACACCGAGTCCCTCCAACATCTCTTCATCCAGGGGTGGGGAGCAGCATGTGTATGTAGGGAGTTCGACGGTTGGTTCGAAGGTTCAGCCCCATCCCTTAGGGCGAACGACACCATTCCGGACAGGTTGCAAGTGTGGTCGTTAAGGATCCAGCAGCACGATAGGAGACACCTTATTCGAGTCATGCCATACCTCATTCTATGGTTTCTTTGGGCGGAGAGGAACAGGAGCCGACATGAGCAAACTCAGTTCAAACCGTACAACGTTGTTTGGCAGGTTCAAATGTTCATCCACAACAACATGGCCAATGAACACATCAAGCCGAAGCATTGGAAGGGAGTGAAACTCGGAATGAATCCCCCGAATCACCCCGAGACAAGGGGGCCGAGACCGCTAGTAATGCCGGTTAAGTGGCACCCCCCGGAACGCAAGTGGATCAAGCTTAACACGGACGGTGCGTTCTTCGACGCAACAAACAAGGGAGAAGGGGGGGGTTTAGTTCGGGACCACGATGGGAAGCTACTAGCAGCCTTCTCAACCCCCCTCGTTGCTCAATCGGCTCTAGAGGCCGAGCTCATGGCCATACACCATGGGTTGGAGGTAGCGAAGGCCTTCAACCAACCTATATGGATCGAATCGGATGCGGAACAAGCTATTAAGTTGCTCAATGGTACTACTTGGGGGCCGGCACAAGTTCGCCGCGTCATGGCCCGTCTGCATGGCTTCAAACGTAGACATATATTCCGTGCCACCTTCATACATAGGGAGGGCATCAAAGCGGCCGATATGCTCGCCAAAATGGGAGTGGAACAAGATACTTTCCAACATATGTCTCCACAGAATGTTCCAAGAATGATGAGAGCCATCATCCGAATGGATGAATTGGGAGTCCCTAATCTTCGGGTGAGAGATGATGACCGTGAGTAGCTCGAGGCTCGGAATGTGGCCCACCGATCTTGCTTCATACCGGACGCCGTAGAGCATGTGGGTGTCGGTCCATCCTCGGCTTGACCCCTAACTACTCTTGTGGTGTAATTGTAATAGGGTGTGATGTAAATTGTTTTTGTTCCCCTAGCATTAGAAAGATTGGTCCAATTGTAATCATTCGCTTGTAATGGTCTTTTGTTGATATATAGGGATGAGGGACCCACGAACCCTCCACCGTGAAGGTGTTTGATTAAAAAAATAGAAAAAAGTCCATACCACTCCCGTTTTGCATTTCCCCCATAAATTCCGGTCTCGGCCATTCCTCATCCGTGTTACTCCCCGTCTTTGGATCCATGCGTGGCTAGTTTCCCATTACTTTGCTCTTTCCTTGGCGTTTCCATTTCATGTTACTCTCATTTTGTTTCGGCGCATCCCTTTTATTCTTGGTGCTATGGTCCCCATAATGTGGCTTTCGCGGTGTGACTATGTTAAAAGTCTTCTTCGGTGGCCGCTCCGCTTTACCCGCCGCATAGCAAACTTCGCTTCTGTGGCCTACATGCTTACATTCCCGGCAATATGAAGGGCTCTTATCCCATTTCACTTGCTGCACGGTCTCACGTCCACATATATCAAGTATGATCTCCTCGGGTGGCGCCTTCGTAATGCCAATCTCAACACAAATTCGAGCAAAGGAAAGCCTTGATTTATTGGCCGTGGCTCGGTCAACTTGAATTGGTGTGCCAAGGAGTTTTCCAACGGCAAAGAGAGCCGATTGGTCGAAGAGGTGAATGGGGAGGCCGATTAGGTTACACCATATTGCTGCGATTGGAGATTCACAATAGGCGTCGAAGTCGGGTGTCCATTTGAAAACTCTCATCGGTGTCTATCAACGACCCAGCCCGGTGTACCTTTGCGGCCGCCATGAAGCCGGGCATAATCCGCGATACCATCAAATTGCACAAGGATATGTTTAGCGTTAATATATTTCCATGAAAACCCCCGGCAAAACTTAATGTTATCAAGTGCCTTTTGTATTTGATGAGATGCCGGAATAGAATGGGAGAACTTACCTACAACAGCATGGCCAAGATTTGTAGCCAACTTTTGAATTTCCGCCTCGGAAAAGTAGATGGTCGGGATGCCGTTGGATGTGGTGGCAAATCCAATGTTTTGGATGTTCTCCGGATTGAAGGCTTGCGGGCCTTCGGGTGTCGAGGCACCGCGAACCATGTCGGCCATAGTGATAGGGTTGGTGGGGATCTTCTCGGCCGCCCCGCTTCCTTGCCTTTGAGGGTTACTCATCGGTCTCTCGCTTTCGTTTGGGGGTTGGTTTCCATGAGGACCGTTGCATTGGGGGCCTTCGAGCGCACCTCCTTCGGCCATTGGGGTGCCATTGTCTCGTGGTATCTTCAAAGTAGTGTTGGGCCATTCGGAGCTAGTCGGCGTCTTGGTCGAGCCCATGTGAGCCGCCGTGTCTCATGGGATATTGTCGCCCGGCTTGTCTCTCGGCCGATGCAGGCTTACCCTAGCACTCGGCGCGTCGGTCTCAAAGGTGGCTCGGATTTTCGTAGTTCTCCCTCGCTCAAGAGGGGAAAAATCGACAAGGGAGGGGCCATCGGCTATCATGGGGTTGGGGGAAAGGTTTTTCTTGGGGGTCTCAAGTAGGAGAGGGGGGTTCCACCGTCCGGCACACCTCTTCCGGCGACGGTCCGGCGAGGAGGGGATGCGCCGCCGCGGTGCCTAGCCTCTCCGCCACATCCAAGGAGATGACTTGTACTGCATTATTCCTTTTTGGCTGTATTGGGATTGCATTGGATGGTACATCACATGCAAGCTTGGGTTGGTAAGTGACAAAGGCACTTTCCAAAAGAGGTTTTGTTCCCATCACCATTTTAGGAAGGTTTACTCTCACATCCTCCAAGGCTTTTGGACAACATGTGGCCCTTCAAGATTCGGTTGGGATACGCATGGGATTGTATCTTTGTCATCCCCAACAGGCATCCCTTCTTCGCCGGAGCCTTGATCGGCGACCGGTGTCTCGGCCGCCGGCGACTCGGTGAGGGTGATTTCTTCACTTCGGGGTGAATCCCCCGTGTTGTCATCGCCATGGCTCGCCGGAAAAATGGCCATTTTGCATCGCGGAGTTTCGGGTTCGGGGCTGTTATCATTGCCGAAAGAAAGCTTTTTCCAGAGTTGTTTGTCCTCTGGAGGGGGGGGGATAGAATAAAGCGGTTACGCCCGTCCCCTTTAGAGGGTGGCGCTGGCGTGTTCTTCCGTGTCTTACATCGTGCCTTAGAAATCTTGATCTTCATGGCTTTGGTAGGCTGGATTGAGACCTTATCTTCGGAGGACCGAAATACCATTTGTTGGTCCGTGAGTTGTCGAGTGTCCTCCACCCCTAGTGCGGGTTCCGTTGGGGGGTCCGGCATGGCCGGGACGGAGTGCAAGCTCCGGTTCAAGGCCGAGTCCGTGAGCCGGGAGGTGACACAAGCGTCGGACCGAGGGGAGCGGGAGGTGGGATGGCGGAGTCGGTTGTGTGGCTCCGGAAGGCTGTGGGGAGGGGTTAAGGGACGTAGGTGAGTGGCAAACGGATGATGGTGGTGAGGGCGGACGGTGGGGAAGCGGGAACAAATCCACCAAGCCGATGGCGGTGGTTGAAGGGGGGGGGGGGTAACTACAGGGTGTTGGGCGACGGGAGGCGGGGAGGTGGTCGACGGGATGGTGTGATGGTGGCGGATGAAAGATTCCGGCGAGACTATATGGGAGGTTTTTTAGAGAGAGGGGAGAGCTTCTCGGTCGGGCCAATTAATCAATCTCGCTAAGAGCATCTTCTACATTGTCGAAGCGCATGAAGGGTGGCATTGATGTCTGGGGCGATGACACATGGTTTGGCGGCACTTCCCCCCGCCTCCAAATCAACGATACAATCCCAACAAGAATTGGTGTGTGGGCGCAAAGGTACCATCAGCCGAGTCGGAAGCATCTTAGCCGCACCGTCCCCTACCTCATATTGTGGTTCATATGGTCAGAGAGACACACTGTTCAAACCACACAACGTGGTTTGGCGGCACTTCCCCCCGCATCCAAGACACACTGTTCAAACCACACAACGTGGTATGGCAAGTCCTCATGTTCATCCGAAACTCTATGGCCAATGGGGGTTTGAAGCCGAAGCAATGGAAAGGAGTTAAACTTGGAATTCGCATTCCCCAACAAGCGGAAGTCAATAGGGTGCGGCCCTTAGTCATGGCGTTGGATAAAATTAAACTCGGATGGATCCTACAATGAAGCGAACAACAAAGCAGGGGGGAGGCCTCATACGGGACCATTCGGGCACGATGATTGTATCCTTTAGTACGCCGTTTAAAGCTCACTCAGCGCTGGAGGCCGAGCAAATGGCCATGATACATGGGCTGAACATAGCCATGGAATTAGGCCTACCAATCTGGCTCGAATCAGATGCCGAACAAGCAATCAAATTGGTAAATGGTGTGGGGTGGGGTCCGGCACCTACTCGGCATGCGGTGGCACAGTTGGTCTTGCGCAAGCGCCAACTCAAGTTCCGAGCAATGTTCATACACTGGGAGGGAAACAAGGCAGCAGATTTGCTTGCAAGAATGGGACTTAAGAGGAATAACGGATACCGAATGCATCACGACTCGGCACCAAGAGAGCTCAGGGACATCGTTCGAATGGATCAAATGGGAGTGGCAACCATTCGGCATATGCAAGGGGACGCCAACGTCGGGAGTAGTTTTGTCATAAGAAGATGGGAGTGCACAGTGTTATAATCTTGCTTAATTGTACTTTTGTTGGGAGTATGATGTGGTCCGGGCCTTGTGGGAACGGACCGCATACTACTCCAAATTTTTGTAATGGCACGCCAACTTCGGGTGTGGCCACGTTATGTACCTCCCCTTTTTTGATATATAGGGATGAGGGACCCGCGAACCCTCCACCGTAAAGGTGTTTGATTAAAAAAAACCAAAAAAAAAAGCCAAAGAGACCACCTCTAGTGATAGATAAGCTCGAAGGACGCAACGGCGAAGAAAGACTAGAAATGAAGGAGGGAAGGTCGGAAAGAAAGGCCGCAAGAGCTATCTACTGGGTACAACTAGAGCCATGGCCTGAGCCGTTCAAGGTGAAAAAGTCTCCTGACACTAGACTACGCCCCAAGGAAAAGAAGAAAATTAAAGGGACTTATAAGAATCACAAGAAAAGGCGGGCATCCATGAGAGTGATGTGCCTTTAGCAAAAGCGGTGGAGTGTAAGATGAAAAGTGTGATCAGGATGCCCAAATGATGATTTTTCCTATGACAGGTTCTCTGAACTGATCAAGTTGGGAAGAAGCTCATCCCCAGTTGATCCAATTAAATGCTTGGAGAGTAACTGAACCTGAGGACGGATGACTGTAAGGAGGGATGAAAGTTGCCGGAGGCAGAAAGTACTACTCCTCACGTCTTGGAGGACATCGAGGCAGGATGAAGATAATTTTTTCAGCTCCGCCAATCCACCACAAGGGAATCACAAATTATGAAGGGAGTATCCGGATCTGTTACTTAGTCTTACTTCTTCACCTTAAAAGTTGAAAAAAATATAATCAGCAGTATGTGAAGCGGGAGAAACCCCACTATGCATACCTAGCCTGATCAAGTGAATAAGTGTTCGTCGGAAATTACTCAACCAATACTCATAGGGAGCAAGGCACGTGATCAAGTAGATTCCAAGAACCACCACGACTTGGAATAAATGTTTTTAATTTCACATCTTGTTTTATTTTAAAGAAAAACTCTCAAAATAATTGAATAAACCTTTGGACGTATTTGGAAGGGAAATTTCAAATTTTACTCAATTCACTTTTGAATCTTGAAAACCCTGTGTCAATGCTCTAGAGAATCTTTGATGGTTTTTGAATAAAGGTTTGACTGAATAGGTAAAAGAAAGAGAATTACTGCAGAATTTTTCTTTTAACCAGAAGGGGTAAAAAGGGAGGAAAGACTAGGAAAGTTTGAAATTCAAATCTGGCGCGGAAGTCAAACGGTCGCTGACGTAGTGACAGTTTTTCCTTTTTTCCTCTTTTACCTCCATTTATCATATTGCCTTTTATCTCTCACCTCTTCACAATTTAGCAAACCCTTAGCATTTTCCAATCTCCCAAAATTCATAATTTCTTATCTCTCAGTTTCAGGTGAAACCGCTCCACGCCACCACTCATGGACAAATCATCTTCTTCCAACCATTCTCAGAAATCATCTAGCAGATAACGAACGAGGTTGATTCCGTCAACACCAGTCTCAGAAATCATGAAGCCGCCGACTCCTCAATCAATTGTATCACCGACTTCCGGTACATCACAACCAACGGAGATGTCCGCAGGTGATACGTACTTGAAGATTCTCGAAGACGTGATGGGAAAATTCAGTTCGAGCGAGAGAATGAGCGAAGTCGAGTTCACAGACCCAAAGTTGAAAAGGAACTGTGCGGGGAGAAGGTCATTAAGAATGAGACTGCTAAATCAAGAAATGGCTATGAGTCTTAGGGAGAGGTCATTAAGAATGAGACTGCTAAATCCCGAGGAAGACAGAGAAGGAGATTGGTCGCTGCGGGAGATTGGCCAACCTAAATGTACGGTGGAGTTCAACACGGAAGAGGCCTGGAATTTGATAGGGGCTAAGGATGCAGCTCCGTTCAAGACAAGTGAGTCTACAGCAGAAGAGATCGCAGATCCTGTCCTAAGGATGGCGCATTTCTTTTTGGCCAATAACCTTCTTGGCCATATCAACATCACAGTCACCACAATCAAATTATATTTTATGTGGTGTATGATCAAGAAAGTTAAGGTGCACCTAGGCTACTGGCTAGCTCACTCATGCCACAAAATAGCTCATCATCTCGTTCGCCACCTATGTGCTTGCCATCTGTTGGGAGCATATTTGATAAGGAATGTGATGCCAAGCATGATTATCCCAAAATCATCCATCGCGATGTGCAAGGACCCGGAGTAGTTTGATACATCATATCTCATCAACATTGGTATTTTTAAAAGAAAGGGGGCGGGCCTAGTGTTTTGTGAAGGTGAACAATTGAAGAAGAAAGGTGAGGAGAAGTCAAGCGAAGAGGGTAATGAACCCGAAGAGACTACAGGAGTGAATACTCCTCCAGAGAGACCATCACCTACTGAAACGGGGCTAGAAGCACCTGAGGTGAGACCACGCTCAACCAAGGAGAAGTCAGAAGGCATAGAGGAGAAATGACAGAGGATAATCGAGTTCATGATGCAAAAGTTTGGAGAGGCGAATGAGAAGCAACGGGCGTTTCTCGAGCTCTAGAATGAAAATATGAACCAAGCACTCTCTTTGATTGAGAGGATGACAGATTTGGCGGAGCAGAATAATCAGTTGACCCTCCAACTCTTATTCCGTAGCCTCTACCTCAAAAAGCAGCCAACCCCAGGAGACCACCCCAGAGACAACCTCTACCAGGACACTAAGGAGAAGGAAGATCACCACCACCACCAGCCAGCCAGCCAACCATTATCTGACATACCAACTTCTTCCATGGCCAAGAGGATCAAGTTGGAGAAGCAGTCTGGCTCCTCAAGGAGCCAGAAGAAGAACTTAGCTAGTCGGACCAAGTAAATTTTACTTTCGGTTTAAGTTCTTCTTAGATTATGCTCCTGTCTATCCTGTATATATGTTTGTTTCTCTGTTTTGTGTGATCTTCTTACACTTAGCCTAATGCTTGGTCTAAGCGCGAGAAGTTTGTTTGTAATTAAGTTGTTATGTTTCTTCTCTGTTTACCTTCTCCCACTTAGCCCGTTGCACAGTCTAAGTGTGAGAAGTTTTGAGTACATAGTATGTCTAAATGTTTTAGGTTCTTATGTGTACTTATGTTTACTTCTCCCACTTGGCTGGCAACTTGATAGAGATGTTTGGTTTTGAATATTTGTTTTTGCCGCCTTCTCCTACTTAGCCCACTGCTTGGTCTAAGTGTGAGAAGTTTGGTTTTCCCTGTTCAACCACTGCCTACCCTGATTTCCACTTCATTGAGTTCGCTTCAGGGCAAGCTAAGATGAAGTGGAAGAAATACGAATTATCTTAGTGAGAGAAGCTCCCACATCTCTCTAGAAAGTCTTGCCCCAACCATCTCACGTCCAACGCCGACGGTCTCCCTCACCTTTGGGTGAGGTGGATATGCGGCCGGCCTAACGTCGGTCATGGTCCAGCCCGGAAGGGACTCACCGGGGAAGGAGGTCAAGGGCACGAGTCCCTCTCCCTCGCCGAAATGGGTTTTCCGACCAACTAAGGCGAAACGGAATATGAAAAAGTCAGCCACTCCCCACCCCATTAAAAACGGTGGTAATACAAAACGCAGCGCTTGTGTACCATTGACGGAGACCGGAAGGGTGAGGAAGAAGATTGTCTTTGAGTTCGATGAGCTTATTGCCGGAACTAATGGTGGAGGTAGCGCCATTGCCGAAAAAGACGGTTGGAGCTCCCTGCCCGGGGAGAGAGAGAAGGGCCGGTGGAAGAGAAAGGCACGACCTGGCCCTTTTGAAGCCAGCACCGGAGCGTTTGAGGTGGTGCCGGGAGTTCTCCCATTACTCGCGGGGGAGCTCCGTTTCTCCATGGGACAAAAGGACGGCTCGGCCAGGCACCAGCCGGAAGTCGTGACCGGAACTCAGCTGGAGGGTGCATTACCGGAGGTGAATGAGGCCGTTGCACAAGGGGTACTCCGGTCAACGCGCGTGGAGGCGGCTGCAAGTGCAGCTGTCTTGGACGAGGACACATCCTCGGAAAGGTATGGTGCCAACATGCTTTTTGACCCACCCACTCTTACTGCACCATTTCCGGAAAAGGATAGGCATGTACTAGCTAGTGAGACATGTGACTCCCTTATGGGTCAAAGCCTCTTGCAATTCAAATCTGGTGATGGTACAAATTTCAAGGCCGAGGATAACAATGGAGGGGGTGAGGCCGGGCTCAACGGGAAGCCGTCGGCGCCGGATAACCCGTCGGACCCGCCGGACAAGCTGCTGGACCAGGACAGGGACCAGCCGGAAATCCTACCCAAGCACTCGGCGTCTGAGGTAGGCATCGACGTGGCCTCCCCCGTTGGGAGTCCGCCGACGTTGGGTCACTCGCTGGAATTCATCACGGACAAGGCCGCTCAAGCCGAGACCCAACCTGTTGAGCCAGATCTAGGTGAAAAGCCCGCGAACACGGGTGCCGGGCTGGATAGTGGAGGACCACCGAAATCCGACGCGGTGAACCTTGATGCTGATCACGACACGGAGATGGGGACATTCGGATGGTGTGAAGGGATCCCTTCGCTTACATTCTCAAACGAGGAAACAAAGTGCTTGGTGGACAAGGTAGGGCACGCCATTATCGGAAAGTTCTCCCACACCCTCCCAACACCACAACAAATCCAAAAATCCCTTTCCAACATCAACTTCGTCGATGGATTCAAATGGAAGTTCGTTAACGCCAAGCACATCCTAATCCAATTCTGTGATGTACGAGATTACGGCCGGATGCACAATGGTCCCAATGGAGCGCCGGTTTGGTTTGTCGAGCATCACCCAATGCGGGTGTTCAAATGGACTCCGGAGTTCGACACATTTTTTGAGACACCTATTGCCGCCGTTTGGTGTAAGGTGGTGGGACTCCCGATCCATCTCTATGACCAAGTAGCCCTCATTGCGATTGGCAAGTTGTTGGGGAAGCCAATCCAAGTGGACCATGCGACCTTCAACCAAACCCGACTCACCTTTGCCCGGATGTGTATTGATATCTCGACGCCTCCACCGGTGGAGATCATTCTCAACATCCTAGGCAAAGACTCTAGGTACAAGGTGGTATGGGATCGGATTCCCCTATTTTGTGCGGAATGTAGGCATGTTGGGCACGTCAAGGAAACATGCCTTATCCTAGGGAGGAGAAAGGAGCAGGCCACCACGGATCCCACCCGACCACCACAACCCCGCCGACCCCACTCTGCGTCAAATCCCATCCGCCGGTAATGGAGGCTGAAAACTAACGTGCATGGCACCCACAACCCGGAGCCGAGCCAAGGGTCTATGCCAAAGGGGGAGACCGAGCCGGGGACACACAAAGAGAAGAGCGGTGCGGAAGCGGCTCCTAGCTTGAAAGCAACACCGAGGGTGCAAGCCCAGGTAGATGACGATGGTTTCCAAGTGGTGTCTAGGAAGAAGAAAGGAAAGGTCCACGAGGGTGATGGGTACATCAGAGCTCTCCACAATGATAAGTTGCATCTTAAGGAGAACGTAGCAACGGTTACTTTTGGGGCCGACGACTCGGGTGCAAATGAACCGGGCATTGGCTCAATGAGTGTATCATGTGGGTTCCTAAGCCGGGAAATGGAGGGCTTCATCGAGGACCTCGATCCGGGAGGGGTTGTCCCATGTGGGGGCACCCCTATCGCGGGCCTCAACTAGGTGACAGACTTAAGTTTTTGACGATGCGATGGCTGCATCATTATAATTGTAATAGGGATGCTAAGAGTATTTAGATGACCACCCTAGTTTATTGGGAGGCCCTCGTTGTACTCTAATTGGTCGTGGTGAGCCGTCACTTTTGGGCGGCTCAATGGTTGTTTGTTTTGGCTGCAACTGCTGTTGGTAATGCACAGGTGTGGGTCCGCCTTAACCCTCCACCCTCGGGGTGCCTATAAAAAAAAAAAAAAAAAAAAAAAAGCTAAGATGAAGTGGGGGAGGGAAGTCAGTGTAGTCAGTTTTTGAAGCATGTTTGTTTAGTTGACCTTATGTGTTTTGGATATGAACTAGTTTAAAAAAAATAATAAAGACAAGATTCCCTTTTTTTTTTGTCACAACACCTTTACGGTGGAGGGTTCGTGGGTCCCTCATCCCTATATTTCATCATCAAAAGAGGTTACAATCAAGGATTACACGGGGCAAACAATCTAGAGCTAAGAGTACAAAAATAAAACAAACACACTAGGGCAAAATCATCAAAGAGTACGGTGGGGACGAGCCTGGTCGGGTTCGACACCTTTTTTTTTTTTTTTTTTTTTAATCAAACACCTTCACGGTGGAGGGTTCGTGGGTCCCTCATCCCTATATTTCAAAAGTGGTTGAATACAAAATGTGGCCACACCCGAAAGTGGTGTGCCTACACGAAAATTAGGAGTAGTATGCGGTCCGGTTCCACAAGCCCGGACCTCATCATACTCACTTTCAAAAGGTAAAATACAATTCAACAAAAAAGAAAGACTATATACCCCTTTCCACCAAAACTCGAGCCTATTCTTCCTCTTCATTATGGACCCGAATGTTCGGGATACCCATTGCATCCATCCTAATCATCGCTGTGAGGTGCCTTGGTGCCGTGAGGGCATTCATACGCCAGTAGTCATTTCTTTCTAATCCCATTTTGGCGAGGAGATCTCCTGCTCTATTCCCTTCCCGGTGGATGAAGGTGATACGGGTGTCTTGTTGGCGCTTGAGGATTGCTAGTCGCGCCATCACCCGACTAATATGGGCCGGTCCCCAGTGCGTGCCATTTAGGAGCTTAACCGCTTGTTGTGCATCCGACTCAACCCATATAGGCCTTCTGAATTCTGCGGCGAGCGTCAACCCGAATTGGATGGCCAGAAGCTCCGCTTCGAGGGCTGAGTGAGCCTCGAGTGGGGAGGTAAAGGCTGCAAGCATGTTGCCCTCGTGGTCACGAACAAGTCCTCCCCCCCCGGCTTTATCCGTTGCCTCCATGTATGCTCCGTCAGTGTTGAGTTTGATCCACGGTTCATCCGGCGAGTTCCATTTGACCACCATCGCGAGGGGCCTGGTCCTTCGTGGCTCGGCCTGACTCGGGATGTTGATCTTGAGGCGGACTCCTTTCCAATGCTTCGGTTTGTAGGATCCATTGGCCATGCTATTTCTAAGGAACATTTGCACTTGCCATACCACATTGAAAGGCTTAAATTGCACCGATTGATGACGACTCCTGTTTCGCTCAGCCCAAATGAACCAAAGAATAAGGTACGGCATCGCCCGGCTAAGGTGTTTCTTACCGGGTTGTTGGACTCTCCGTGCCCAAACTTCGAGCCTCTCTGGGATGGTGTCATTGATCCGGAGAGGTGGTGAAGATCCCTCGAACCAGGAGTCAAACTCCCTCCACACACCTCGGGCGCCAGCCCCTTGGATGAAGAGATGCTGCAGTGATTCGATGCCCGGTCTATGAGGGCAGCATTGGCACTTAGATGCCATTTCCATTCTTCTCCACTGTAGCTTCGTATCCACCGGTATTCGGTTGGAAAGGAGTCTCCAAATGAAGATAGCAATAGAAGACGTGAGGCCTGCTTTCCATAAGTCATCAAGGCCTTGGATGATAGGTCTTTGAGTTCGGATGGTCTCCCAAGTTGATGCTAGTGAGAACTCCCCATTGTGTGAAAGCCTCCATCTCGGCACATCCGGCCCCTCCGGGATGATTGGCGTGTCAGGGATCTTCCGGACGATGTGTTGTGTAAGGCCGGCTTGCGCTTGTAGAATCCGCAACTTGGCTTCATTCCAAGATCCATTGATAATGTAATCAGCAACATGGACAAGAGGGCCTCCCCTATCATCAAGACAAAGTTCCCTCAAAGGAACCTCTCCTAGCCATAGGTCATCCCAAAATGATATCTTACCTTCTCGCACCACCCAACGAATGTACGGTTGCGCCTGTGCCCGAGCCTTCAAAAGCCTCTTCCAGGTAGGGCTACACCTCCCCGAGGCTCTAGCTGTGAGTGGGGACGCCTTAAGGCAATATTTAGTCATCATGTACGTAGCCCAAAGGGAGTTTTGTTCCCAGAATCTCCACCATAATTTAATATTAAAGGCACGTAAGACTTCCTTGATCTTCCGAATGCCCAAGCCCCCTTCGGCCGTGGGTAGGTAAACCTGATCCCATCCTATCCAGTGCGTCCTTTTCTTCTCATTACTCGACCCCCAAAAGAAGCGAGCCACTTGTTGATCTAATTGCTTGAGGGCTCCGCCGGTTGGCTCGATCGCTTGAAAAATATGTAAGGGAATTGCCTCAAGTGTGCTTTTTATCAAGGTTAGTCTCCCCCCAAAGGAAAGGTGTCGGTGAGCCCATCCAGATATCCTAGCCGAGATTTTCTCTCGAAGAAACATGAACATATCCGTGCGCTTCACCCCCCGGTAAATAGGGACTCCAAGGTAAAGGAAGGGGAACGTACCTCGTGAGAAACCTCCTTCACTTTGGATTATGTTTGACCAGCCTTCATGCGCCTCGGAGATGTAGAAATTGCTCTTGCCGAGGTTGATTTGTTGTCCGGACACCTCGGCATAATGCTCAAGACATGCACGTAGCCTCCGGAGGGGGTTTACGGCCGCTTGCGTGAAGATGATGATGTCGTCCGCATAGGCGAGGTGGCTGATCTCCATGCTGCCTCGGGTTGCTTTGTATGTCATCTCTTTGTCTCCGAGGATAAGTTTATCGAGTGATCTTGAGAGATAGTCCGCAGCAAGGACGAAGAGGGCGGGGGAAATGGGGTCCCCTTGTCTAAGGCCACGAGTGGATTTGAAAAAGCCCGTCGGGGCCCCGTTGATAAGGATCGAAAACCAGCATGTCCCGATGCACCTTTCTATGAGCGCCACCCAAGGTTCGGGGAAGCCCATTTGCTTGAGGACTTTTAGGAAGAACGGCCATTGAACCCTATCATAGGCCTTAGCCATGTCAATCTTGATAGCAACATTAGGGGCTGGTGTACTTCTATGGAGCTCATGGAACATCTCCTGTGCAAGGAGTACATTGTCATTGAGGAGCCTCCCTTTGACAAACCCGCTTTGATTCGGTGCAACAACACTTGGAAGGAATGGGGCAAGGCGCCTCGTGAGGACTTTAGTAATCACCTTGTTGATCACGTTACACAAGCTAATGGGCCTATAGTCTCCCCAAGTCTCGGGTAAAGGCTTCTTGGGGATGAGTACGATACTCGTGGCCGTGAAGCTGCGGGGGAGGAAAGCCCCACCAAAAAATTGCCTAACCGCTTCCACCACGTCTGGCCCCACAATGCCCCAACAAGCTTGGAAGAACAATGCCGAGAAGCCATCCGGGCCGGGCGCGCTATTGGCCGAGATATCGAAGACAGCTCGTTTCACCTCATCCGCATCCGGGGGTTTGGGGAGGCCCGCCAACTGCTCCGAGGGAGGGAGTGGATGTAAGAGGCTGAGGTCCGGATCCACAAGCTCCGGGTAGCTTGGGGCTAGGAGGTTTTGAAAGAACTCAACCGCCGATTCTTTGATGGCCGTGTCATCCGTAAGTTCACGCCCATTAGCTTTAATCTTGTGGATACGTAGCCGAATCCTCTTCTGCTTCACCCAACTTTGGTAAAATCTAGTGTTTTTATCCCCTTCTTCCAACCAACGGAGGGCCGCCTTCTGACGCCAAAAATCTTCCTCCATCTTAAGGAGAAGGATGTACTCAGCAATTTGTTTGTTGACCCCTGTTCTATTCCGGCCGAGGGGTCACCATCAAACTCCGATTGAGCCAGCGCAATGTTCTCTTCACAAGTTTTGAGGCTGGCGTGTATATTCCCAAAAACCTCCTTGTTCCATCTTTTAAGCGTTTGTTTGATCCTAGCAAGCTTGATCTTCAAATTGAGGAGGCCCACAGCCTCCGTGGGAGCCATCCAATCTTCTTGCACCAACTCACCAAAACCCTCATGCCGGACCCACATGTTTTGGAACCGGAAGGCTCTACCACCCCCGTGGGCATTAGGTAGCCTGCATCTGACGAGGAGAGGCCCGTGGTCCGAAGCAATACGGGGTAGGTTAGTGACTCTTATTGCATCAAACAATTGGGGCGTCATCTCACTAATCAACACCCTATCCAGCCTTTCCATGAGGCCGTTCTTTGCCCAGGTGAATTCAGCCCCATCATAGCCTGGGTCCATTAGTCTGCAATCCTCAATGGCCTCGGCGAAATCCACCATTTCGGCCTGACGATTTGTGTCGCTTCCCGTCCTATCTCGAGTGGAGAGGATTGTGTTGAAGTCCCCTCCAATGAACCACGATATTCCCTCCGAAACTTGGGCAATATCTCTCATCTTTTCCCAAAGGGCATGCCGCTCTCCTCTCGTGCATTTAGCATACACGGCCGAGATCATAATAGGGGTTGAAATCCGAGGACAAGTGAGCCTCCCATGTAGCAGCTGGTCCGTGTCATCCATCACAACAAAATCCATCCCTTCCTCCACAAAAATCCAAATTTTCCCATTAGTGTTCGTCCCCTTGTAGGACAGCCCCAACACTTTCGAGAATTTGTCCGGATTAGGGGAGGTAAGCGGCTCCATTATTGCAAGAAAACAAATATTATGAGATTTAATTAGTCTTTTTAGGACGTTTTGGGTTGACGCATTCGCGATTCCCCTAACGTTCCAAAATAGAAAATTTAACGACATGATTAACAAGAGGAGTTCGTACCCGGTGGGATTGACCCCCCTCCTTGGAATTCAATGATTTGAAGGTCCTTCTCCCCATGAGATGCCGCGGCCTCCAAAAAGGCGGGATTGGCGCCCTCATCGATTTCATTATGGGAGATGGTATCATCCCAATTTTCCTCGTCTTCCATATCATTCTCCACGAAGTTCTCTTGAGCCATGAGGGTGAAATATCGGTTAGTACTCAAGTGACTTGATGGCCCTTGTGCCTCGGTTTTCTCAAGGTCGAAGGGTTTAAAGAAGCCTTTCGGTTGCACAAGGGCCCCCGAAGTCGGGTTCACTTCTCGCCGCGCCATATCCGCTCCTCTTGGCGTACCCCCGCGCCCATTTCCAAAAGAGGGGAATTTAGCGAGCACCCCTTTAGGTGAAGTGGTGGTATGCTCATCATGGATGATGATCATGTCCTTACTCCCGGCACCTTGCATATCACCCAAAAAGTCCGGCCCCGACCACTCCGCCCCCGAGTACATATTGGCTCTCGGGTTCATCCGGATGTTGCCTTCCTTTCCCTTGTGTTTCCCTTGTTGTTTCCATTCCATGTTATTATCGGTGTGCCTCGGATCAGTATTGTTCTTCTTAGTTCCTATTCCTCCGTGTTGTGGTTGTTTTGGTGTTGCTAAGTTGTAATTTCGTTTTGGAGGTCGATCCGCCTTCCCGGAAGCGTAACAAACTTCACTCTTGTGACCAACATGTTTGCATTCTCCACAGTAGGACGGGATCTTATCCCACTTTACTTGCTGCACCAAAGGACGCCCACAAATGTCAAGGATGATCTCGTCGGGTGGCGGCTTTGTAATGTCGATCTCAATGCATAGCCGTGCAAAGGAGAGTCTTGATTTGTTGGCCGTCGCTCTATCTACTTGGATCGGGTTACCAAGGAGTTTCCCAATGGCATAGAGGGCCGATTGATCAAATAGGTGGATCGGGAGTCCAATTAGGTTGCACCATATAGCCGCAATTGGAGATTAACAATAGGCGTCAAATTCCGGAGACCATTTGAAAACTCTCATCGGATGCCGATCAATGAACCACACCGGTGTCCCTTTGGGTCCACTCAGGAGCCGAGCATAATCCGTCATGTCCTCAAATTGAACAAGAATATGTTTGGCGTTATATATTTCCAAGTATAGCCACGGCAAAACTTAATGTTGTCTAGAGCCTTTTGGATTTGATAGGAAGCCGGGATTGAGTGCGAGAACTTACCTACAATAGCATGGCCGAGGGACGAGGCCAACCTTTGGATTTCTGACCCGGAGAAGTAAATGGATGGCACTCCGTTTGACGTGGAAGCAAAGCCGATATTTTGGATGTTCTCCGGGACAAAGACTTGCGGGCCTTCAACTGCCGATGGCCCCCGCACCATGTCGGCCATGGATTTTGGCTTGGTGGGGTTCCTCACGCCCGGCTCGGTATTGCCTCCTAAAGGGTTGTTTGTCGGCTTATCTTTTGATTTAGCCACACCGTTTGGGTCGGTTCGCGGTTCATCACACGAGTCCCTCTCGACCCTGGGTGCGTAAGGAGGCCGCGGCATTTCTATGTCCATCTCGGTCGGCGTCGGGTCCATCGCTTGCGTGTCCGAGGCCGAAGGCGCGGACGTGTCTCGAGGGGGGTTGCGGATTGCATTGGTCCTCGGCCATCCCGTACTCACTAACGCCGAGCCGGCTTCGAATGATGCTCGGATTTTCCGGGTCCTTCCCTTTTCGAGAGGTGGGAAATCTTCAAGGGAAGGGCCATGCTCAATGAGAGGCGCGCATGGTTCAATATCTTTGTCTCTCCGATCTGGGAGAAGGGTGACCTTCGCCGTGTAGTCCGTGGCCGGTGAGGGTTCGGCGAGGAGGGGCTGCGCCGCCGCCGCATCAAGCATCTCCGCCGCGGCCAGGTGAATGATTTGGAGGATATCACTCTTTTTTGTATTCATTTGCTGCATTGGTAGGGGTGAGCAAGGCTCCACATGTGACTTCCGGTTTTGGTAAGGGGCAAAAGCACTTTCCGAAAGGTGATTTGTTCCCATGCCCAATTCGGGCAAGTTGACTATCTCACTCCCCAATGTACTTTTTGGCACACATGCTACGGTCAAATCCTCTTGGGATACGTTTAGGGGTCCGACATCATCCCCTCCAACGGTCATCTCGCTCATGACGGGTCCATGGTCGAAGGGTGGCGCCACCTCCGCCGCCGGTGCATCTCCGTGAACCACCACTTCCATTTGGACCCCATCCTCGGATGTGGGGGCTTTAGGAAGGGCTCCTAGGCCAAGTGCTTCCTTGCTATCAATGGAGCAAGCCGGAAAAAGATTTACCTTGGATTTAAGGCTATCAAGGTCGGGGCTCGGGACGGATGACTCGGGCTCGGAGGTCTCCTCTTCTCCAAAGTCGAGCTTCTTCCTAAGTTGTTTGTCCTCCGGGAGTGGAGAAGGTACGAACCTTTTCCGGCCATGACCTTTTGTGAGAGGTGCCGGCGTGCTCTTCCTAGCCATCATCCTATTCTTCTTGCTTTGCATTTTCAAATCTTTGGCCGAGACCTTTGGTGTTGGGTCATCGCATGAGTGAAAAATCATAAATTGGTCCGGGATAGACCTAGCCTCCTCGGGGTCTGGTGGGGCCGGGGTTGGGTTCGTGGGGGGGTCCGGCATGGCCAGCCGAGGGTGTGACCGCAGCGCCGAACCAAGGTGGGGAGACGGTGGAGTTGAGGAGGGATGGTGACACGACCGGCGTGGAAAAGGTCTCGGCGGGTTGTGGGGGGGTGAGGTGTGGTGGTCGGCGTGAGGGAGTCGCGGCGGGTCGTGGGTGTGAGTGGGTGGACGGCGAAAAGGATCAAGGTGGGGGAATTGCTAGAGAGAAGGGGGAGCGTCTCTCTCTAGATCCTTCGGCAATTCAGAACTTATGCGCCAACATTGGTCGGGTTCGACACCTACGTACTCTCCGGCCTACAATCAGCTCCCGACCATTGTATCCTTTCTTGCGGAAGGCCCCTTCAACACTTGCACTACTCTCGGATGTCACTACTCATTCGGAGGTTTGGGATTCCCATAACGTCCAATCGAACAATGGCTTTGAGCAATCTTGGGGCGTTGTCTGCGGTCATTCGGCTCAAGGCGGTTTGCTCAAGGCCCATCTTGGCTAGGAAATCGGCTGCTTTGTTGCCCTCCTTGTGGATAAAGGAGGACCGGATGGTGTATTGCTTCTTGAGCATGTGTAGTCGGGCCATTACTTGGCAAGTGTGTGCCGGGCCCCATGCAGCCCCTTTGAATAGATCGATGGCTTGTTTAGCATCCGATTCAATCCAAATTGGTTTCTTAAACTCCTTGGCTATTTCCAAACCGTGATAGATGGCTGTAAGTTCGGCCTCTAAAGCCGATTGTGCGACGATGGGAGTGGCGATGGCTGCAAGCATCTTCCCTTGATGATCCCGAACTATGCCCCCTCCTCCTCCTTGTTTTGTTGTGGTCGAGAAGGCTCCATCTGTGTTGAGTTTAATCCACGATGGGATCGGTGGGTGCCATTTGATCAGCATAGCAACCGGTGTTGGCCTTCATGTCTCAGCACGGCTCGGTATTTCCATTCTAGGGCTAATCCCGATCCAATGTTTCATTCTTATGCCCCCATTCTCCATACTATTCCGGATGAACATTTGGACTTGCCAAATCACATTGGTAGGTTTAAATTGTACCTGTTCATGACGGCTTCGGTTACGTTCTGCCCATATGAACCAAAAGATAAGATATGGTAGGACCCGGCTAATATGTTTCATGCCCGGTTGGTGCGATCTTCGAGACCACACTTCCAGCCGTTCCGGTATAGTATCATTGATCCGGATGTGTGGGGGCGAACCTTCAAACCATCCATCAAATTCTCTCCATACTATGGTTGCCCCCCAGCCTTGGATGAAGAGGTGTTGGAGGGACTCCGTGTTCGGCCTTTGAGGGCAGCATTGGCATTTTGATGCCATTTCAATATTTCGCCATTGAAGTTTGGAGTCGACCAGAATTCGGTTTGACAGAAGCCTCCAGTTGAAGATTGCAATTGACTTCGTGAGGCCGGCCAACCAAATCTCCTCAAGGCCTTGAATTCTCGGTCCTCTTGTTCGGAATGTCTCCCAAGTTGTGGCCACCGAGAAGTCCCCTAGCCGAGAGAGGGACCATCTCGGGATGTCCAACTCCCCAACCACAATTGGCGTGTCTAATATTTGTGTAATCACTCTCTGTGGCAACCCGGCCTGGTATTGTAGTAGCCTGAGTTTAGCTTCATCCCAAGTGCCATCCCTTATGAAGTCCGCACCCTTGTTTGCGCTGACCCTCTGTCATCGAGACTATGGTTCCTGAGACGGGTGTTTCCAAGCCAAATATCATCCCAAAAATAGATCTCACCCTGACCTACCACCCATCTAATGTGGGGATTCGCCTGATCACGTACTCTCAAGAGCCTTTTCCACGTCGGGCTATGTCTTCCCATAATTCTAGCCACCAAAGGTGACTCTTTGAAACAGTACTTAGCTTTCATGTACCGGGCCCATAGAGAACTCTGTTCCCGAAATCTCCACCATAACTTGATATTGAAGGTTTGGAGGACCTCTTTGAATTTGCGTATACCGAGCCCACCCTCGGCAGTTGGCCGGCAGATTTGATCCCACCCGATCCAATGTGTCCTCTTTTTATCATTTGTAGCACCCCAGAAGAATCGGGCCAACTGTTGGTCGAGGCCTTTGAGAGACTCGGCCGTTAGTTCTATTGCCTGAAAAATATGAATTGGCACCACCTCAAGGGTGCTCTTGATAAGGGTGAGCCTTCCACAGAAAGATAGGTGTTGATGGGCCCACCCAGAAATTCGTGCTGCAATCTTTTCCCGAAGGAACATAAACATGTCCTTCCTTTTGACTCCTCTATAGATAGGTACGCCTCGGTAAAGGAAAGGGAAGGTACCTTGTGAGAAACCGCCCTCGGTTTGGATAAGGCTAGCGCTCCTTTCATGGCATTCGGCAATGTAAAAATTGCTCTTTGATAGGTTGATTTGTTGTCCTGAAACGTTAGCATACTCATCGAGACAAGTGCGGAGCCGCCTGAGAGGTGTGGATGCCGCTTGAGTGAAAATGATGATATCATCGGCATACGCTAGGTGGCTGATCACCATGCACCTTCGAGTGGCTTTAAAGGTCATATCTCTTTGCCCCAGGATCAGCTTGTCAAGGGCTCTTGATAAGTAATCCGCCGCTAGAACAAAAAGAGATGGCGATATGGGATCTCCTTGTCTAAGCCCTCGTGTTGATTTAAAGAATCCCGCGGGGGCACCATTGATTAGCACCGAGAACCAACATGATCCAACACATCTATCAATCATGGAAACCCAAGGACTAGGGAATCCCATACGATGTAATACCTTAAGGAGAAAAGGCCACTGGACTCGGTCGTAAGCTTTAGCCATATCGATTTTAACCGCCACATTCGGACCTGGCGCCCCTTTTGCTAACTCATGGAACATCTCTTGGGCAAGGAGGACGTTGTCATTAAGAAGTCGGCCCTTAACAAACCCACTCTGATTTGGCGAGATGACATGGGGCAAGATAGGCGAGAGCCTCGTGGAGAGGATCTTAGTGATTATTTTATTGGTGACGTTACATAGGCTGATGAGCCGGTAGTCACCCCATGAGACCGGCGATTATTTCTTGGGAATGAGTACAATACTAGTCGCCGTGATGCTTCGAGGGAGGTAGGCTCCCTGAAAGAATTGACAAATTGCGGCATGGACATCCGTGTTAATAATTCCCCAACAAGCTTGGAAAAACGTTGCCGAGAAGCCGTCCGGCCCAGGTGCTCTATCACCCGATATGCCGAACACTGCCTTTCTTACCTCCTCCATCTCTGGTTTCTCGATCAATGTGCTCATTTCCTCCAAGGGATGGAGTTGCTGTATGAAGTTGAGGTCCGGCTCTCCAAGCAAAAGTGGATCTGGGGCGAGGAGCTCTTGGAAGAATTGTACCGCCGAGTTCTTGATCTCTACGTCATCCGATAGTTCACGCCCCCCAACATTAATCTTATGGATGCGCATTCGAATCCGTTTTGCTTGACCCAACTTTGATAGAATCTCGTGTTCTTGTCCCCCTCCGCAAGCCATCGAAGCATGGCCTTTTGGCGCCAAAAGTCTTCCTCCATTCTTAGGAGGCAAATGTACTCGGCAATGCTTTTGTTGATATCCGTTCTATTCTCGGGTGTAGGCCTCTCCTCAAAATCAGCTTGGGCACTCACAATCCTCCCTTCCATGTCTCGGATGTTTGAGTGAATATTGCCAAAAACCTCTTTATTCCAACTCTTAAGGGCTTTCTTGACGCGGGCGAGTTTGATTTGGGGGTTAAGGAGTCCCTCCGCCTCCGTTGGTCTATCCCAATCCTCACGCACCAGATCGATAAATCCCGCATGCCGGGTCCACATATTTTGGAATCGGAAGGGTCTGCCCCCGGTATGCACACTCGGCAACCTGCACTGCACCAGCACTGGGCCATGGTCCGAGGCGACCCGTGGAAGATTCGTGACCCTCGCACTCTCAAATATCTGGGTCCATGATTCGCTTAGAAGGACCCTATCTAGCCTCTCAAAAAGGCCATTCTTTGCCCACGTGTAGTCCGAGCCATCACATCCTGGATCGAGCAGCCGGCAGCCTTCAATGGCCTCGGAGAAGTCGATCATCTCTGCTTGCCGATTGGTGTCGCTACCCGACCTGTCTCGAATGGAAAGAATGGTATTGAAATCCCCTCCAATGGACCAAGGCATCCCCTCGGCGGTAGTTGATATTTCTCTCATTTTGTCCCAAAGAGGAATCCGTTCCCCTCTAGAACACTTTGCATACACGGCCGAGACCAAGATGGGGCATGGAAGACGAGGGCACATGAACCGCCCATGGAGCACCTGATCCGAATCGTCCTCAACCTCAAAATCAGCCCCTTCCTCCACAAAAATCCAAATCTTCCCATTGGCATTCGAAGCCTTAAAAGATAAACCCACCGCCTTTGAATATTTCTCCGGGTTGGGGGTTGTGAGAGGTTCCATTATTGCAAGAAAAATTACATTGTGAGATTGAATTATTCTTTTTAGGACGTTTTGGGTGGCCGCATTTGCGATTCCCCTAACTTTCCAAAACAAGAAATTAACTGACATGGTGAACAAGTAGGATCCGTACCCGGGGGGTGTGAAGGCCTTCCTTGGAATTTGATGATTTGAAGATTATTTCCTCCTTGGCATGGCTCAGCTTCCATAAGGATGGAGCTCATCCCCTCTGCTTCGTCGTGGTCTAGCTTGTTCACTTCCCACTCCTCATGCTCCCCATTGGCATTCTCTCCAAATTTTCTGAAGGCCATGAGGGAGTAGTATCGGTTGGAGCTCATGTGGTTTTCTATCTGTTGAGATTTCTCGGGATCAAATCGTTTAAAGGAACCGGTCGCATGCCCTTGTCCTTCTTCATGCGCCGGGTCTCCTTGTCCCGTGGTGTCCACTCCTTGCAGAGCACTATCTCGTCCGCCTCCAAGAGAAGAAGATCTAGTGATCCGGGGTCTAGGCTGATTAGGGCTTCGGACCAGGTCCATGCCCTGTCCACTAGGTGAATCTCCCAAAATATCCGGGCCCTTCCATCCCCCTCCCTTGCTTTCTTTTGCCTTCCCGTTCGCCCGATGATGGCCCTCCTTGGCTTTATTCTTCCCTTGCTGTTTCCACTCCGAGGTTGTCTCAATTTGATTCAATTCAACGTCTTTAGCTTTCCCTTCTCGACCCTTTCGGATGGGTTGGCCGCGTAACATACTTCACTCTTATGGCCTACATGCCTACACTCCCGGCAATACGATGGGATTTTATCCCATTTGACCTGTTGCACCAACTCGCGGCCACAAATGTCCAAAATGATTTCGTCGGGAGGCGGCTTAGTAATGTCAATTTCCACGCAAATCCGAGCAAAAGATAGCCTAGATTTGTTAGCCGTGGCTCGATCCACTTGGATCGGGGTTCCCAAGGAGTTTTCCAATAGCAAATAGGGCGGCTTGATCAAAAAGGTGAATAGGTAGGCCTATTAGGTTGCACCATATTGCCGCAATTGGGGACTCACAATAAGCGTCGAAATCCGGTGTCCATTTGAAGACTCTCATCGGGTGGCGATCTACGAACCAAACCGGCGTGCCTTTAGGTCCGCTAAGGAGTCGAGTGTAGTCCGCAATATCCTCGAATTGCACAAGAATATGTTTTGCATTAATATATTTCCAAGTGTAACCACGACAAAACTCGATATTCTCAAGAGCCTTTTGAATTTGATGCGAAGCCGGAATAGAGTGTGAGAACTTACCGACAATGGCGTGGCCTAGTGTTGTCGCTAGTTTTTGGATCTCGGCCCCGCTGAAGTAGATAGCTGGTTTGCCATTGGACGTTGTCGCGTATCCAATGTTTTGGATTTGCTCCGGGACGAATGCTTGTGGTCCATCTAGTTTCGGAGCATGCCGAACCATGTCGGCCATAGTGGTATGTTTGTTGGGCTTTTCATGGTAGCATTACTCCCTTGGGGGTAGTTAATTTTCGCCGAGTTCTTGTTGTGGTCTTCATTCTCTTTGGATCCATTTTTGTGGACATTCCCACCTTGCGGCCTTCCTTTCGGGGTCTCCACCTCCATCGCCTCATCAACCTCAAGTGGTGTCTCCTTTTCTTGTTTGGATTGATTGGGGACGTTAGTGATTACCCCCGAACCCTTGCTCGCCTTTTCGGCCCGATGGGTTTTATCGCTAGCCTTCGTCCTCGGCATGACCGAGGTCGAGTCATGATGCATCGCTCCTATCTCAAAGGTGGCGCGTAACCTTCTCGTCCTTCCTCTCTCGAGAGGTGGGAATTCCTCATATGATGGACCATTAGGTATCAACAACTTGGTTGAGGGAGGATCCGAGTTCCATTTGAGCAAGTTGGCCAACTCCGACATTGTTGTGTCGCCGTCCGGTGGGCCGTCGGCGAGGAGGGGCTGCGCCGCCCAAGTATCTATCTTCTCTGCCGAGTCAAGTGCCGCCACTTGCAAGAGATTATCATATTTTGGCTGCATTGGGGAGATGGAGGAAGGTACATCACGTGATGTTGCTCCTTGGTATGGGCCAAATGCACTTTCAAAAGGTATTTTTGTTTCACTACCCATTTTTGGCAAGTTGACTTCCACACATGCCAAGGCACGTTGGGGACCGTATGAGCCATCACTAGCCGTTGGGGAGACGTTCGAAGGTGGTTTATGAGACACTCCTTCGTCTTCCAACTCTTCGCCGGACCCTTGGCCGGGCGGCGGTGCCACGTCGCCACATCACTACATTTTTGGGCGATGATGCTCAAATCTCCTTCCATTTCGTCGGCTGGTATATCATCCTCATTCCCTATGGAGGGTTCCTTCACGGGATGGCTTGGTTCCAAAGGGAAGAGGGCCGTCTTGCATCGGGGTGTCTCGGGGTCATCGCTATTGCCGACGAGACTATCTTCCCCTCCAAAAGATAGCTTTTTACAGAGTTGTTTGTCCTCCGGGAGGGGGGAGGGGACTAACCTTTTCCGTCCATTCCCTTTGGGGGATGGAGCCGGCATGCTCTTCCTCACTTTGCACCGAGATTTGGAGACTTTGAGCCTCATGGACTTGGTTGGTTGTTTGGTGGATGCATCTTCGGGAGATTGAAAGACCATTAGCTGGTCCGGGATGACTCGAGGATCCTCGGGGCCTAGTGGGGGGGGATCCGGCGGATGGTCCGCCATCGAGCCGAGGAGGACTCTTCAAAGGTGGTGGCCGAGAATGGTGGTTAGGTCGAATTTTGAAGGAGGGGAGTAGGGCTTATCCAGCGTGGGTGGACACCCGGAAGAGGGAGGGGAGGGAGGTTGGAGATAGGGTGGCAAGGTGGGTGGCGAGGTAGTTCTCCGGCGGTTCAATAAGGGTGGGATTGTAGAGAGAAGGTGGAGCTTCTCACTAGAGAGAAGGGGGAGCTCCTGGATTATAAAGACAAGATTCCCTTAGTAATAGTGATTGAAGAAAGGATGCATGTTGATTTGTGAGTTTTCATTCTTTAATAAACCAAAATCTGTTCGGATGAAGTACAAGTTATTGACTTGTCAATGTGTTTAGTTTACTTACATGTTTTTCCTTTCTAAGTCCTTTACGTAGTTGCGTTTGTTTTATGTTGTCTTCAATAAGAACCATGCGTTGAAACGTGCCACTTTTCTTTTTCTTTTCTTTCATACTTGAGGACAAGTATGGGTTAAGTGTGAGCAGTTTGATGAGGCTCGTTTCACACATGTTTCCTACCTTAAAATTGCATCAAATTCTGTAAACTATCATCTAATTTTGAGCCAGGTGTGTGTGTGTAACATCCCAAATTTTTGCGACTTTTATTTTAATATGTCGATTGGAAATTTCATTTATGGAATTAAATTGTTGCTACGGGATTGAGTTTTTTTTTTTTTTTTTTTTTATAATGGCAGTTGGAGGAAAATCTCAAACATGTACACACATTTTATAGCAGATAGAGTATTCATCTTATAGTGTGACTTGCAAAGGCAATCAACAAAACCTGTGGGTAAATTCGAATATCAGTAACAGTAAGTCATAGAAGGGCATCTTCATTCTACAGAAATTGCAGGCTTGACTCCTGATTGAACTTTTGTTCCAATTCTCGGAGCACCTTCCGTCCAACCAGAGTTATATCACCCGCTCCTAGTGTCAAGATCACAAGCTGACGCTGACGGTTCTCAGATACCATATTCACCAGCTCACTGATCACATTCTCCAGGCGTGGGATAAAATCGCATGTTGGACTGGCTACAAACATAGCCAGATCCTCTCCGCTAATATTCCAAACGTTAGTTTCCCTGGCAGCATAGACCTCAGTAACTATGACTTGATCTGCTTCTCTGAATGCAGAGGCGAACTCACTCATCAATGCAGCCAGGCGACTGTAAGTGTGAGGCTGGAAAACTACCAAAAGCTCCTCTAAAGGAAAAATCCTTCTTGCTGCTTGAAGAACACAGCGGACCTCGGTGGGATGATGAGCATAGTCGTCAAATATACAACATCCATGAATTTTGCCAATATACTCAAAACGTCTGGAGATGCCTTTAAAGCTATTCAAATGTGACTTCACTTTATCAATTGATTCGTAGATTTGTCTATCGTCACCAAATAAAGCATTTAATGCAGCAATCACCGCTAATGAATTAAGTACATTATGGTCTCCAGGTATTTGCAAGCTGATCACAGTGACAGGATGTCCATTGTGACACAGTTGATAGTCACAACCACCATGAGAGTTTGGAGAAACTGATGAAGCCTGCCAGTTATTGTAACTTGACATTCCAAAAGTAGTAATATTGTATCTGTTGGCGCATAGCTGGTCAGATAGACTCTTCACATAATTCGGAGCATCAGATACCTCTATGGGGTGATTCAGCATAGAAAAAGCACCTAGGCTCTGGCCATGCTTATCCCCATATACAATAAGGTGGCCATCAGTTCTTACTCTCTCTAGGAACTTCCTGAAAATTTCTTTGACAGCCTCCTTATCTTGATATATATCAACATGCTCCCAGTCCAAATTTGTTACTATGGCTACATGAGGTAATAATCCAAGGAAGCAACCATCATATTCATCAGCCTCTAGTACGAAGTTGTGAGAATCCCCATAAATAACATTACCTCCAGAAAACTGCGGCACTTGTGCCCCAATGACAGCTGTCAGATCATCTCCCATGGCCTTTAATACATAAGCGAGCATACTTGCTGTGGTACTCTTGCCGTGGCTCCCACTGACAGCAATCAAGTTGTAATCCTTGGTAATTTTTCCCAACCATGCACCTCGTTTGTACATTGGTACTCCACGAGATTTGGCAATCAAAACCTCCACATTTTCAGGTGGAATCGCACTCGACACAACAACTGCCTGAGGAAAACTCGATATCTCGCCATTCCAGTGCAAATTTCTCTCAGAGTGACCCACAAACAGCGACGCACCTGCTTCCTTTAATGCATCCATGTAGCTACTCCACGCTATATCCGAACCACTAACCATGTAGCCTTGTTTAAGCGCAAGCATAGCGAGGGCGGATAATCCACTGCCTCCAACTCCGACGAAGTGAATGCGTCCCTTCTCTCCAAAACCACGCGGTTCGAAATCGACCACCTCACTTATACAGTGGGGAGGATTAGCAGAGGCCGAGATTCCGCGAGGAAATTTCCAAACAGGAAGGTCTAGACGTGACGATGTACCGATCCTTTCCCGCCGCGGAGTGCCGCACCAGAAATATGAATCCAACGGAGATAGAGATTCCAAGGAACGGCGGAGCTCCGGCTGGAAAGCCGACGCCGGTAGCTCCATTTGCCGCGCCAAATTTCCGGTTCTGAAACGCCGACGGAATCACAGCCCCATTGCCGCTTACGGGATTGAGTTTGATTATGTGGAATAAATTGTCATGGATGTTTTGAAATGAAGTGCTTTATATTTTTTTTATGTGGGGGATCAATTTAAATAAAATCATGCATTTAGTTCTAGCCAAGTAAAGTGGCTATTGTCGGAAAAGTAACTCCTAAACTATTGGTGTGACTTTGGAGATTTTGTAGGGAGTGATTTACGGTAACAGGGTTTTCATCAGTTCTCGGGACAGTAGAGTGAGAAGCTCCCCATTCTCTCTAAAAACCTCTCTATATTGACCCACCGGAATTTCCCACCCGCCTGCACCTCAACATCCCGTCGACCAACAATCCACTTAGCCTCACGCCATAACAACCTTGCCGACCACCACCTTCACCGGCCGAGACAACCCCATAACTACCGCCCTCGATCCCAAGCCTTTCCCGAGCAACCCCATCGCTCTCCCGGCCATGCCGGACGACCCGACGAGCGAGCCACCCCCTCTTGAGGGAGAGCAAACCCCCTCGGACCAACAAATGAAGTTTTGCTCGAAGGAATCAAACTCCCCGAAGGAGCCGTCTAAGAAAATGGCGTTGAAGGCTGCTAAAGCAAAGATCAAGGCTCGAAAGAGCACTCCGGCCCCGACTACTAAAGGGGATGGTCGGAAGAGGTACGTACTCTCCCCACTTCCCGAGGACAAGCAACTAAGGAAGAGAATCAACTTTGGGGAGGAAGATTACGCCCCGGTTGTGAGCCCTAAATGCAAAAACTCGATCTTTCCGGTGCTCGTAAGTCCCAACATGGCGGACGCATTGCAAGAGGGGGAGAATGTGCAAGGAGAAGTTGAAGAGGAGATAGAAATGGAAAGGCCACATGTGGTCCGAGGCGCAACTTCCGACCTGGTGCTTTTCTCCGGCCAAGATTCCGTCCAAGTCGCCGGAGAGGAGACGGCCGACCACGACATGGAGCCTTCTCAACCGAGCCATGACAAATCCATTGTACTTGGTGCTGCAAAAGTACAAGGAGCCTTGGGGGAGGAGATGGTCAACTTGCCCGATAAGGATATGGGAACAAAAATGCTTTTGGAAAGTAGGTTGGTCCCTTGCCAAAATGGAGAGTCACATGATGCACTAGCCGTTAGTGAGTTTTTGCAGCCTAACCCTACCAACCTTCTCCATGTTGCCTCCTTGGATGCGGCGGACATGCTAGACACCTTGGCGGCGCAGCCACTTCTCAACGCCGGCACGGCGGAGTCCGGCCGGCCGGCGGCCGAGCCAAACCATGCACCTCAATTTGGTATGAACTTCCCCTTGCTATCACCTTCAACCGCTTTCAAGGCCTACCAAACGGAGTTCCCACCCTTGGAGAAAGGTCGAACTCTAAAGCTACGTGATTCCTTTGAGCGTGGCCGACCGAAAGGTGCCGAGATGGTGCCAAGTCCGTGCTCGAGTCAGCACGATCTCCCTTACACGCATGTCAAGCCGGGTGCGGGAAAAGGCCCCACGGTCTCGGCCAGCATGCCCGAGGCCCCGAAAATTGGGGCGAGCCCGTCAACATCTCCTAATTCCGGGGTAATGGCTGACCTCTTTAAGGTAACTCCATCAGCCACAATGATCGGACCACAATGTAGTAGAGAAGAGGGAGCCGGGGTCGGTTCGAACGGCAACTTGCCGGCCAATGGTGCCGAGATGGGCTCGGTAACCACAAATGCATGGCGCTCAATGGCGGACCTGATCAAGGGAGCCCCCGATCCGAATGGACCGCAAGTGTTCGTGGCCGACAAGATCCAAACCATTGGATTAGCATCAGTCTCAAATGGGATACCATCAATCTACTTCTCGGGGCTGGAAATCCGGAAGCTTGCCGAAAACGTAGGGCACGCCATTGTAGGTAAATTCTCACACTCTATCCCGACAGCCGGACAAATTCAAAAGGCTCTTAATAACATGAAATTTCAATGTGGCTTTACTTGGAAATACATTAATGCCAAGCACATTCTTATTCAATGCGAGGACTTGGTGGATTACGCAAGGCTCCTTGGTGGCCTGAAGGGGACGCCGGTGTGGCTCATCGATCGGCATCCAATGAGGGTGTTCAAATGGTCTCCGGATTTTGACGCCTATTGTGAGTCCCCGATTGCAGCAATATGGTGTAACCTAATTGGCCTTCCGATCCACCTATTCGATCAATCAGCCCTCTTCGCCATTGGCAAGCTCCTAGGGACGCCAATACAAGTTGACCGAGCCACCGCGAACAAGACAAGGCTCTCCTTTGCGCGCATTTGCGTCGAGATTGATATCACGAAACCACCCCCCGAAGAAATCATACTTGATATTTGTGGAAGAGAGACGGCCCAACAAGTGCGGTGGGATAAAATTCCAGCCTATTGTCGGGAGTGTAAGCACGTCGGCCACTCGAGCAATGTTTGCTATGCTGTGGGAAAGACCGAGAGGCCACCGAAAAGAAACTACAACAATGCAGCCCCCCAAAAAGCAAATCAAGATGGAAATGGTCCCACGGAAAAGCAAGCCACGGAAAAGTAAGCCAATTTGGAGAAAAGGTGGGGCTGACACTAGTGAGAGAAGCTCTCCCCTCTCTCTAGAATTCGCCCCTCTTCCTCCCTCCCCTTTGAGGGAGGTGATATGTAAGCTTTAGACACGACTATGGTGAAGGCCGGCGGAGAACCGGCGGTTGAGGCTGCTACGGTTTCATCTCTCACGTTCCAATCACCCCGCTCGCCGGAACGGAGTCTCCCTTTCATCCCACGGCCAAAGACGAAGAGGGCCGGGACTCCTTTCCCCGAGAGAGGCCGACGTGATCTGAAACGCGTAGGCCTTGAGACAATTTCGGGGGTTAGTCGAATCAAGAAGAAAATGATCTTCGAAATGGCCGGAGAGCTACTCGACCGGGAAAATGATGAGGGGATGGCGTCGCCGGAAGGAGAGCAGCCTCCCGGTGGGTATATGATGAGCATGTTTGCTCAAATGGCGAAACCGGGCCCCTTCGAACCAGCTACGGGCCACTTACTCCTTCTCGACCATGAGCGGTTTTTTGCTGCCGGAATCTCGGACGACGACCTAGTGGACCCACCAGCCAAATCCAGTTTCCGGGAGGTAGATGAGCCGACGAAAGAGTCGACATCAAATATGGAAGATAAGAAGAAGAAGATTGCAATGGAAATGCTCAACTCCGAGGAGGTGGCCGGAATTTCGCCGGCGCCGGCGAGCCGGAGTGAGCTGGACCACCACCCAACCGGTGCAAGTACAATACATCACATGGGTCCTAGGCTAGAAGATAGGTTGGCATGTGATGTGTTGGAATCATGTGACTTGCAAAAAGAGGTAGAAACAAAGACCACTTTGCATGGGGAAGGAGGTGTTGCTCCAAATGGGGAAAATGACAATTTATACTCACAAGCAATACCATGTGCTACTTACCTCCACCTTGAGGCTGATGCACGCATGGAAGACCGTGCCCCCGTGGCACAACCGCCGGAGCCGTCGCCGGAAAAGCTGGCACCGACGGAATCTTCGCCGGAAACGCTGGCACCGCCGGCGAATGTGTGGAAGGCGGCAACGAATCATTCCAACCGCGGGGGGACCGGGGCCGTGGAGGGTTCATCAGCCCCAAATCGAAAGTCCGAGCCAATCCCCTTGGACGACGGCAAGACCAAGCCTTTGGGTACAGCCGGCTCTTTTGAAGGTACGCCATCGCTCTCCTTTTCCGATTTTGAAACGGATTTTCTCTCGGAGAAGCTAGGGCTAGCTATTGTCGGGAAGTTCTCCTATTCACTCCCGTCCACAACCCAAATTCAAAAAAGTCTTAGTGGCATGGGGCTAGTTGGAGCATTCACATGGAAATACTTGAATGCTAAGCATATTTTACTCCAATTTCAAGAGGTGACCGATTATGCTAAGGTGCTAAATGGCCCTAATGGGAGTCCGAATTGGTATGTTGATTGCCATCCGATGAGGGTGTTCAAGTGGGCGCCGGATTTTGACACGTTCTTTGAGTCGCCAATTGTTGCCGTGTGGTGCAACATAATTGGTATACCGGTTCATCTCTATGAGGAATCGGCCCTCTTGGCAATCGGTAAGTTCCTTGGCAAGCCACTACAAGCCGATCATGCCACAATTCATCAAAGCCGACTCTCCTTCGCAAGGATTTGCGTAGAGATTGACATCTCTACTCCCCCGACGGATGAGATCATCCTTAATATCCGAGGCAAAGACTCGAGGTACAAAGTGGCATGGGACCGTATTCCATTGTTTTGTGATAATTGTAAACATGTTGGGCATGAGAAAGAGGATTGCCATACAGCGGGAAGGAAGTCTCGGGGTAGAGACAAGGGTCGCCGAGCATCATACAAGGAGAACCTTTCAAGCCATGCCGCCAAGATCATCCACCGTGAGTGGCGCCCAAAGGCGAATGGCACTCCATCGTCCTTTGGACAGTTGGAGAAGTCCAAAGATTGTAACAACCACGCGGAGCATATCGAGGGTACATTGGGTGCGGGATCGTCGAAGTCAAGAGTGGCTAGTAGGAGTCATCCAAATGTGGATGAGGATGGCTTCCAATTGGTGTCGAGGAGGAGGAAAGGAAAAGTGCATGAGGGCGATATGCACACCAAGGCTCCACACGTGGATGATTGGCATTTGAAGGAGAATGTTGTTACGGTGACATTTGGGAGTGTCTCATCGGGTGCGAATGACGCGAGCTTTAGCTCCATGAGTGTAGCATGTGGGCGCCCCAACCGGGAGATCGAGGGCCACATCGAGGACCTTGATCCAGGAGAGCATGTGCCTAGCGGAGGTATCCCTATTGCGGGCCTTAGCTAGGTGATGGATTGAAGTGTTGGGGATACAAAGGTTGTATCAAATGGTAATTGGATTTTGAGAGTATATAGATGACCACCTCTAGTTGTTAGGGAGGCCCTCGTTGTACTCTAATTTGTCATGCCTTGGCGAGTCCTCACTTTTGGGCGACTCGGTGTATGTTTGTTTGTAATCAATGGTTTTAGTAATGCACAAGTGTGGGTCCGCCTCAACCCTCCGCCCTTTGGGGTGTGTTTGAAAAAAAAAAAAAAAAAAAAAAGTAAGCCAATTTGGAGGCCAAGCAAAATGATAACAATGATTGGAGACGGCAAAGGAGAAACAAAGGAAAGGGATCACCCCCGAAAGCTAGGCAGAGTGGGGAGGAGTCGGTCTGGGAGGGTCCGGACATTGTGGGCAACCTTCAAGAAGATGATGGGCTTGGGAAAGGTCAACTTAACACAAGGCCGGTCCAAGGTGAGGAAGCCGCTACTAAATACTCAATGGGGCCAAGTCGAATAAAATCGAAAGATGAGGAATCAACGGGTGTGCCGTGGGAACATGGAGACACAAGCCGTCGGATGGCTTTGAGCTCCCGAGGTGGGTCAAGAGGGGGCTCGAGAGGGCGAGGGCGACATCCCTCATCAAACCATGGAAGGAGTGAAGATGAGTGGACGGGCAATGTCATGAGCACAAACAAGTACTACTCGCTCATGGCTAACGGGGAATTTGACGTCGAAGCATGTGGCGAGATGGATGAGGAGGAAATGGATTTCCAAACCTTTGGTGCACAACCTAAGGATGCCTCGCAACAAGTTGATGCCGACAACCACTCGATGGATGATGACCATCAGATTGTCATATTCCAAGGAGGGCCTTCAATCCTTCCGGGTACGACCCTACCTTGTTAATCATGTCTTACAACCTCATGTTTTGGAACGCTAGGGGAATCGCTAATGCGCCGACCCAATACGTCCTCAAAAGACTAATCAAGTGTTATAATGTCATGTTTCTTGCAATAATGGAGCCACTCACTAATCCCGACCTGGATCGGTATTCCAAGGTGCTGGGACTAAATTTCAAAGGATCAAATACGTCTGGTAAGATATGGGTATTCACCGAGGAGGGTGCCAACTTCATCATTGAGGAGGACTCGGACCAAGTCCTACACGGAAGGCTTTTGGACCCGGGATTCGATGGTGCGGAGTTCACTTGGGCTAAAAATGGCTTGTTTGAGAGGTTGGACAGGCTGCTTGTTAATGAGGCATGGTCTAATGCGTTTGAGGCAACAAGGGTGACTAATCTCCCAAGGGTTTCCTCGGATCATGGTCCGATTCTTGCAAGGTGTAAGATGCCGAGGCTTCCCTCCGGGGGCAGCGCCTTTCGTTTCCAAAACATGTGGGTCCGGCATGAAGGCTTCCTGCAGCTTGTGCAGAATATTTGGGCTCAGCCAACAGAGGCAAGTGGGCTATTGAATCTCCAAACTAAGCTTGCTAGGAGCAAAAAGGGCCTCAAGGCGTGGAACAAGGAGGTTTTTGGCACCATTCACGCCAATCTCAAAGGAATGGAGGAAAGAATCGCGCAGGCTCAAGCCGACTTTGAGGCTGATCCAACGCCACACAATAGATCCGAGATCATCAAAAGCATTGCCGAGTACATCCTCCTTCTCCGGATGGAGGAGGACTTCTGGAGGCAAAAGGCGGCTCTAAGGTGGCTAGCAGATGGAGATAAGAATACCAGATTCTACCAAAGCTGGGTGAAGCAGAAGAGAGTTAGACTCCGAATTCACTCTATCAATGTGAATGGCCGGGAGATTGCAGATGAAACTGAGATACGGCACTCGGCGGTCGAATTCTTTCGGAGCCTTCTCGCCCCGGACACCCCGGACCTTGATCTTATTCAACAACTCCTCCCCTCAACGGATCTTGAGGAGCTACACTACCCACCGAACTCTGAGGAGGTGAAGAAAGCGGTTTTTGACATCTCCGGGGACATTGCTCCAGGTCCGGATGGCTTCTCGGCCGTCTTCTACCAAACATGTTGGGGGATTCTTGGAACGGATGTGGTGGAAGCCATAAAACAGGTCTTTCTTGGGGCCTACCTCCCTCGGAGCGTTACGGCCACAAACATTGTCCTTATCCCGAAGAAGGCCTCGCCCGAGACATGGGCTGATTATCGCCCCATAAGCCTTTGCAACGTCCTCAACAAGATTATTACAAAAGTTCTAACCGCACGCCTTGCGCCTTTTTTGCCACAGGTTATCTCCCCGAACCAGAGTGGATTCGTGAAGGGGCGGCTCCTACATGACAACGCCCTCCTCGCCCAAGAGATGTTCCACGAATTAGCAAGGTGCTCCCCTGCACCGAATGTGGCCATTAAGATCGACATGGCCAAGGCGTATGATAGAGTGCAATGGAGCTTCTTGATCAAGGTGCTTCGGCGCATGGGTTTCTCGGATGCGTGGATCGACCTGATTGAAAGGTGCATTGGTTCTTGTTGGTTCTCGGTCCTTATTAACGGTGTCCCAACTGGATTCTTCAAATCTACTCGGGGGCTCAGACAAGGAGACCCCATCTCCCCGGCGTTGTTTGTGATTGCCGCAGAGTATCTCTCCAGGGCCCTCGACAAGCTCATCCTTGGTAAAAAAGAGATGACCTTCAAAGCGGCCAGAAGGTGCATGGAAATCAGCCACTTAGCATATGCCGATGACATTATTATCTTCACTCAAGCAGCTGCAACCCCATTGCGTCGGCTTAGAGAGTGCCTTGACGGGTATGAGAGAGTCTCCGGGCAGCAGATCAATCTTGCAAAAAGCAATTTCTATATTGCTGAAGCGCACGAGCATTGGGCGCACGAAATCCAAAACGAAGGAGGCTTTGCTCGGGGGTCCTTCCCATTCCTCTATTTGGGGGTCCCTATATACCGTGGAGTCAAGAAAACCAAAATGTTCATGTTCATTCGAGAGAAGATCGCTAGAAGGATTTCCGGATGGGCGCATCGTCATCTATCTTTTGGAGGAAGGCTAACTCTCATTAAGAGCACTCTTGAGGCAGTTCCTATCCACATCTTCCAAGCCATTGAGCCCACGGCCGGAACCCTTAAGCTACTCGATCAGCAATTGGCTCGCTTCTTTTGGGGCTCGACGACTGAGAAAAAACGGACACATTGGATCAGCTGGGACCAAATGTGCCTCCCCACCAAGGAGGGAGGGCTCGGAATCCGAAAGTTCACAGAAGTTCTAAGAGCATTCAACATTAAACTCTGGTGGCGGTTCAGAGAACAGAACTCTTTATGGGCCCGGTACATGATGAGAAAGTATTGCGCCAATTCCTCGCCACTTTCGCCAAGGATCACGGGAAGGAATAGCCCGACGTGGAGGAGGCTGGCCAAAGCTTGGGCCCACGCTCACTTGCACATTCGTTGGATTGTTGGTCAAGGTAAGATCTACTTCTGGGATGATATATGGCTTGGCAACGTCCCTCTTAGGGGGCTATGTTTCGACGAGAGGGGCAGCCCTACAACGATTGTCTCGGATTTTATCACGGATGGTGAGTGGGACGCTCCAAAACTCCAAGTTCTCCACGACCAGGCGGGCCTTCCCCAACAGATCATTGATCAAATTTGCAAAACCCCGATACTTCCCGGGGAGCCGGACATCCCACGATGGACGCTCACGAGGCGAGGAGATTTCTCGCTAGCCTCGACTTGGGAGACGGTCCAGTCGCCTCAACCCATCATCCAAGGGCTCGAGGAAATTTGGACGGCTGGCCTCACAACTACCATCGCTATCTTCAATTGGAGGCTCATATCTAACCGCATCCCTGTTGACGCAAAGCTGCAATGGCGCAAGATTGAACTTGCATCCAAATGCCAGTGCTGCCCACACAGGCCTAGTACCGAGTCTCTCCAACATCTCTTCATTCAAGGAGTAGGTGCAACAAGAGTGTGGAGGGAATTCGACGGGTGGTTCGAAGGCTCGGCCCCCACTCTCGTGGTCAATGACACGATCCCAACAAGAATTGAGGTATGGGCGAGAAGAGTGCAGCAGCCGGGAAGGAAGCACCTCAGCCGAGCCATGCCTTACCTTATCTTCTGGTTCCTCTGAGCAGAGAGAAATAGAAGCCGCCATCATGATGTTCAATTCAAACCGAGCAATGTGATTTGGCAAATCCTCACTTTCGTCCGAAACAGCATGGCCAATGGGAGGCTTAAGCCAAAGCATTGGAGAGGGGTTAGGCTCGGAGTCAGTATCCCAAGCCATGCCGAACCTCAACGGCTACCGCGACTCGCTATGATGGTTAAGTGGGAACCACCGGATCAGGCCTGGATCAAACTTAATACGGACGGGTCCTTTAATGAAGCAACAGGAAAAGCTGGGGGAGGCGGCCTCATTCGAGACCATTTGGGTAAGGCGCTCGTCGCCTATGCGCTCCCTCTCGAAGCACATTCACACCTCTCGAAGCCGAACTACTCGCCATGCCCACGGCCTGATGCTGGCCTCGGAGCTTGAGAAACCAATTTGGCTCGAATCGGACGCCGAGCAAGCACTCAATCTCATTAAAGGGCCAAGTAGGGGGCCTGCTCACACTCGCCAAGCCATGGCCCACATGACCTTACACAAGCGTCAACTCACACTCCGAACTACCTTCATTCACCGTGAAGGCAATAAGGCGGCTGACTTACTTGCGAAGATTGGTGTCGACTTGAGTCACAGTCGAGTCTTGGAGGCCCAAGACTTACCGAGAGTCGTCCAAGATGTCATTCGAATGGAACAAATGGGGATTCCGAACTTCCGGGTCCGTGCCGAGGAAGATGCTTAGGAGGACACCGTAGAGTAGGCGGGTGTCGAGCCATTTGTGACACGACCCCTACTTACTCTTGTGGTGATTTGGCCTTTTGATTGTCCTTGTTTTGGTTGTAATAGTTAGTTGTAATAGCCGCTTGTAACCCTAAGCCTCGAGCTAGGCTAATTGTAACCGAGAAATATTTTGCTATATAGGGATGAGGGACCCACGAACCCTCCACCGTTAAGGTGTTTGAATAAAAAAAAAGTAAAGTGGCTATTGTCGGCCCCTCCAATTATTGGAAATTTTATTCTTTCTTGGATTTGATTAATTGTTTTGGGATATTTATCCAAATTAAATCCAAATCAAATTATCCCTAAATTGTGCTACATGAAATTCGAACTCTATCCTATTGTTTTTGTGAGTTTCGAATATTCTCTATTTTAATTAGGAGGATGAATTAGTTCCTTTGATTTAATTGGTACCTTGTTGATTTCCTTAGTTATTTTAAATTCCATTAAATCTTGCCACATTTTATTCCCTCACCCCAAATTAAGTTAAGAGTTGAATTATTTCCTTGTGGCTAATTAAGCCAATTTTCGGGGCCCCTATTTGTAGAGGATAAAATATTTGTTTCCTATTTTGTGGAATTTCTTTTATTTAAATAAATACCCAATTTAATACCAATGTCTAATTAATTGGGGATGTGAATATTTTCCTTCTATTTTGTCTCCATCCCACACGTTTTTTTTGGCTTAATTTCCTTGTGGAAATTTATGGAATATTCATTGCTTTATTTCCTAAATTGTGGATCTATTTCTCTCCAAGTAAATACCAAATAATTCATTGTTAATTCCCAGCCATAATTTTCGAAAATTATGCTTCTTTTAATTGTGGGATTTTAATTATTGGCCCCTATTTTATTCCCCCACAATTAATTAAATTTTGGATTTAACCTAGAACTATAAAATCACCTAAACTAAACCCTGGACCCCATTTTTTCTTCTTACCCTAGCCGTCCACCCCCTCTCTCTCACACGCCTCTCCTCTCCCTCTCCATATTCTCTCCAAAAATCCACCATTCATCCTTGTTCTTGCATCCGATAGAGTTGATTTTCAAGAGTTTCCGACTAATCGCATCAAATTCTTGTTTCCACCGATTCGTTTTTATCAAGAAAGGTATATTTGATTCATTCTCCCTCATTCTTTTCATTTAACCCTTGTTCTTGAACCCTACATGCATATAGTGAGTGTAGGAATCATAGATCGCAAAATTTATCGGTGGGAATTTGTGTTTGCATGAGAACTTAGATGAATATGCGTTTTTGAATGAGGTTATGTGGAGTTTGATTTGAATCCTTGGTGAATAATGTGAGTTTATGTGAGAGCATGATTGTGAGAAACTTTTAAGCATGATTGTGTGTTATAAGCATGAAAAAAATTGTGTTTGGATGATTGAGGAAGAAACCCTATTTTCGAAATTCTTAAGCCTGAAATCTGTGATGTTCGGACAGTGGATTCCGACGTGTGTTTGACCAACCAAACGATTGAATTTTGACACGAATTCTAATTGAGTAAAATTTAAGGTGTTTTCTGTGTTGTATGTGAATTTCAGCCCTTGTTGATGAAAGATGAATTTTTAATAAATATTTGAAGTTGACTGCGCAATTCTTCCAGAAACTTGTATTCACGCCCAGAAAGTTTCATTTTCTATTTGACCGACCAAATGGCCTCCTTTTGATGTGAATTTTGAACTAGATGAAATATGAAGTGTCTTCTGAGTTTTGGGAAAAGTTCAGCCTCATTGGACATCGGATGAATTTTTAGTAAATTTTTCAATGGAACTGCACAGTGCTGCCAGAATTTTTATGATCCGACCAGAGAGTTACATTATTGTTTTGACTTACCAAATGACGTGATTTTCCTGTGGAATTTTAACTGGATGAACTTGAATGTGTGTTCTGTGTTGTGACCAAATCTTAGTCTCATATGAGGTCGTATGGATTTTTGGTGATTTTTACGAACCAACCACGTAGTTTTGCTAGATTTGTTGTTATGTGGAAATATCACCTGTTGCCAAGTTTGAGTGAATTATATGATGCATGTATGATTTAGGAATGTATCCTATGACGTGATTATGTGTGACACTTTGAGAAATATTAGGACATGTTTTCCTTATGTTGATGAATGTTTGGGATGGGTAAATTTAGGAGAATGATAAAAGGAACGATAGGACATGCATGATAATGTGAATTGATGGGAGGCTGATTTGTATTGTGGTTTGGCAAGGGTTATTGTGAGTACATGAGCACAAGGAACGAGGGTTGCCTTAAGTGGATATTGAATTGTTTAAGCAAACAAGGTGGGCTTTCTTTTTCAAATCTCTTTATTTTTCGAAAATACAATGTGGTGTTATAAGGGTGATTTAACTTGTTATTCATGCCATGTTATTTTGTTTGTGAGATTGTTGCCTGATGCCTAGTTCGCCTGAGCTTGCTCCGTTAGGCTATATGGTTGTGTTGTGAAACGAATTTGGGTCTGAGTAGGGCCACAAACCCTATCAGGCTGTGTACACTAGTGGGATCGTGAGCCGTCCTTGCTAGTCGGCCGGTCTCGTGGGCGAATAGTGTGGCCACACTTTCGTCGCACTGTGATATGATGATTGTGATTGATGGATTGATATGAAAAGTGGGGAGATAAATTGTCTGGCCAGACTTGAAATATTTTTGTGTTCTCGTGATATTTCTTACTACATATAAAACTCAAGATCACTGGTATGAATGACATAACTATATTAAAATGTTTTCGGCATGAGCCCATTGAGTACAACAAGTACTCAGCCCTGCATATTCTTTTTCTTTATGTGCAGGTTGAGCGGGATGTTGCGGAGGATGTTGAGTTGGCCTAAGAACTTAGGATGCGTTGTGTCTTCATACATAGGCGTTATCCTCGACTCTCTTTAAACCTTATTTCCGCTGCTATATTTTGAACTATGTCTCAAGACTTTAATCTTTTTCGTACCGTGTTTGAGCATGATTGGTTGTGTTAGGTTTTTAACCGAGTATTTACAATGTTACTTTAAAATGATGTTTACGTGATTTAAACTAAATGTTTCTTTAGAAGATTAATTGCGTTTTAATATTTATTTTCTCCGCTGCTTCTTTTTAAAAAATATATTTATCATAAGTCGTTGCTGATTAATAGTAAATTATAACCTTAAACTTTTTAAACTAAAATATTTTTCTTCCTTTAAGCTAATTGAGTTTTCGTAAACTGTTATCCTTGTAAGTTGTCGTTTTTGTCGTCCCTTGGTCACGATCGCCGCTTTTGTAGTACCCCTAGTATGGGCGACCATGACAGAATGGTATTAGAGCTTCGTTCTTTCCCTCTAGTCCGAGAGTCTTCTTTTACCGTAAGTCTAGATTAGTGAACCCTATTGACTAGAAGTGTCACGAAGGCTCAACATCCAAAGCATCACGCTCAACTAAGGAAAGTGATGTATGTTTTAAGTTGTTGATGAAATGTGAGAACGATGTATAAAATTTATGATTTGATGAGGATGTTTTGGGCGAAGTATGCATGAGCATGTGATTACGTGATGATGTGATGTTATTATCATGTTGAAATTTGAGTATAAATGATATGATGACATACATATGTTTAATGTGAGCATGATTGGCGTGATGATTTAAAACGCGTGTATTATGTGTGAAAACAATATTGTGATAGTGTGAATCATGTTTTAAGTGATGAATTATGAACGTAAAAGTGAGAGATACTTTATGAAAGTGTTGATATAAGAAAGTATGATGCTATGAACTTTGTTGCAAACATAGAATGCCCAAGATGTCTGTTTGACCGAACGATATCGAACTTAGTTGTTACAACTACAATATCACTTTTCTGAGGGATAAGATAAATGGAAATATGTAGTGCGAATTCGAACACCATTAGATAATTACAAAATCACCATCGTTTTCCTGAACGATAAGGATAAAGAGAATACGAAGAGACATTACGTACAAAAAGAACTTCAAGAGGAGATGCTAAATGATTTAATCCTACAACGGGGAGAGCTCATACTTGTGATCCAATATGTAAACTCATTCTTGCGTCAAAAGTGGTGATGCGACGAGGACGACTGTTATAGCACGTTGGGAGTGCGAGTATAATTACGATGTTTTAAGAGAATGATTTTTATGATGTACAAAGAATATTATGAAGATATGGATTCCGATTAAAACTTTAGTGGCAACGATACGAAGAATCTCAGCGTGGAATCCACCGTTCCTAGAGCGATGTTACCAGTTTTGGCTCGCGAGAGATGAATGAGGAGGTGCGATTTTAATAGCTAGAACGAACTTTTTAATCAACAGTTCTTACTTGGATTCTAAGAAGTTGTCTTTCAGGACCTTTCAAATAATCGTGAGCCCTTGTCTAATTAACGTCTAGTTTCACTCACTATTTGCAAGTAACGCATATTATTCCTTTTCATCCATTGAGTCATAACTCACTTTCAGTTCTTGGAAAGTAGAGTTGCCTTCATAACTTTGGACACCTGGATTGATTGTAGTCTTCCTTGACCTATTATTTATGAACAATATTTTGACCTTGTGAGCCTTTGCTATTAAACTTCATCCCTAAGGCTGCTTGCAGTTATGTCCTTCAATATGTTCACATTTCGCAGACATGCTTTCTATGGGATATTCTTCTTCGAACTATTTTTTTCAGCCTTTCATTTTGTAACCATGTCTGCGTCAAAGTTCTTTCTTACAGAGTGAAATTCATTTGTTTATGTTCCACTATACGTATCATTTCCATATCAGAACTTTTCTTTCTACAAAACAAAGTTAAGGCCTATATTTTATACCTTGCCTTAACAAACTCAATCCACTAGATTTTCTTTCAAAACTTCCTTTGACCTTGGTAGCTTACTATGAGACTTGAGATTTAATTCGATTCCACCCTATATTCATGATCTATCTTATGTTCTTTCAAGCTCCGTGGAGATGATCATAACCAATTGTTGCAAGTTAGTGAGATCCGAAAGAGTTGAACTAGAGATGTTGTTTTCTTGATTAATTCTGCAGCCTTTCTGCTTAAGACACTTTCAGCAGTGTTGTTACAATTTTGAAATCAGTTCAAATCCAAGTAAGACTACTTGATCAATTTTCGAGTTCTTAATGCTAGACTTGGAGGAAAGAGTGAGGTTGAGCTTTTCGAAGGCACTTTATGCGGACGTGTTTGTAGACATGTTGATTTGGGTTTGAGGGTGTTTTCACCTGTTGGAGGTTTGATTGATATTGTGCAAACTTGCTCGAACATAGAGTTTGTGTTAGGAGAATTAGGAGTAGTGACCCAACTTTTGCACGTTATGCCTTTGGAGAACGTAGACATAATTTTGGGAATGGATTGGCTTACCGAGAACCATGCAACGGTTCACTGTAAAGAGAGACAGATATCTTTTCAAGCCCCGGGCAAAGAGCCGACTATCTTATATGGGATCTCCATGAACCGACAAACCTCCATAATCTCCGCATTGCAAGCAACCACGATGATAAGGAAAGGGCGTCCGACGTATCTTGTGTACTTGAATGGAGAGGAAAAGAAGGATTTGAGAGTGGAAGATGTGGAAATAGTACGAGATTTTCCCGATGTGTTTCCCGAAGCTTTGCCTGGACCGCCACCCGACAGACAATTAGAGTTCACTATTGATTTGGAACCAGGGTCTGCGCCAGTATCGATGGCGCCATACCGAATGGCCCCTAAAGAGTTGGCAGAGTTGAAGATTCAGTTGCAAGAACTGTTAAACTTGGGTTTTATTCGGCCTAGTGTGTCACCGTGGGGAGCTCCTGTGTTTTTCGTAAAGAAAAAGGATGGAACGATGAGGATGTGCATCGACTATCGTGAGCTCAACAAGATGACCTTGAAGAATAAGTACCCACTACCAAGGATTGATGATTTGTTTGACCAACTTCGAGGAGCGGGCGTATTTTCGTAAATGGACTTGAGGGCGAGATATCGTCAACTAAAGGTCCGACGAGAGGATGTGCCTAAGACTGCTTTTCGCACTCGTTATGGCCATTATGAATTCGTCGTGATGTTTGGGCTGACCAACGCCCCGGCCGTCTTCATGGACTTAATGAACCGAGTTTTCCACGAGTATCTCGACAAGTTCGTGTTAGTCTTCATCGACGATGTTTTAGTATACTTGAAGAACGAGGAGGAACATGGAGGGCATTTGCAAACTGTGTTGGAAACGTTACGAAAGGAGAAACTTTATGCCAAGTTTAGTAAGTGTGAGTTTTGGTTGACTCGAGTGAACTTTCTTGGTCATATTGTGACGGCAAACGGGATTCAAGTAGACCCAGCAAAGGTTGAGGCTGTACAAAATTGGAAATCGCCGAAAACACCGAGTGAAATCCGCAGTTTCTTGGGATTGGCCGAATACTATCGACGCTTCATCGAGGGATTCTCTAAACTCGCGAGACCAATGACACAACTGTTGAAGAAAGGAGTCAAAGTGGTTTGGACGCCGGAGTGCGAGCCGAGTTTCCAACTTTTGAAAGAGAAATTGACAACAGCACCTGTTCTAGTCGTACCGACAAGGACTTCGCCGTCTATACCGATGCATCAAAGGTAGGACTTGGTTGTGTGTTGATGCAAGATGGGAAGGTGATAGCATATGCTTCCCGATAGTTGAGACCGAATGAATTGAATTTTCCGACTCATGATTTGGAGTTAGCAGCAGTGGTGCATGCACTGAAAATTTGGAGACACCATCTCTATGGAGTGAGATTAGAGATATATACGGATCACAAGAGTCTCAAATACTTCTTCGAGCAGAAGGAGCTAAACATGCGACAGCGACATTGGTTAGAGATCGTGAAAGATTATGACTTTGGTATTCACTATCATCCGAGCAAGGCGAACGTAGTCGCCGATGCTTTGAGTAGGAAGAACCAACCTCAATTAGCTTTTCCTAAAGCAAGAGGAAGCGTTGATTCACGAATTCTACAGAATGAGATTGGAAATAGAAAAAGCGCCTGAGACAGTAGGTGGAAGTTTAGCGACGCTAGTGATCGACGTGATAAGAAGTTGGAAGAATTACGTGTAAAGGTGAGAGCCGAGAAGCTTGATAATTACCGTGAGGAGACGGATAATGCTTTGACGTACGATGGACGATTGTGTGTGCCGAGCGATGAGGCGCTAAAAGATGAGATTTTGAGTGAAGCGCACGACACGCCTTACACTGCTCACCTCGGAAGTACGAAAATGTATCGAGATTTGAAGCAACGTGTTTGGTGGAATGGAATGAAAGAAGACGTAGTGTCGTATGTGGAGCGATGTCTAGCATGTCAACAAGTGAAGGCCTTACACCAACGGCCATATGGGAAATTGCAACCGCTTGAAATTCCCAAATGGAAGTGGGAGCGATAGCCATGGACTTCGTGAAGGGTTTGCCAACGTCACAAAAGGGAAATGCTGCGATTTGGGTGATCATCGATCGACTAACTAAAAACGCGCACTTTTTACCAATTCGAATTACTTATGGCGCGGACAAGTTAGCAAAGCTCTACGTGAATGAGATTGTGCGTTTGCATGGGGTGCCAAAGACCATTGTGTCCGGCCGCGATACGAAGTTCACATCAAAGTTTTGGATGAGTTTGCAACGAGAATTGGGCACGCAATTGAACTTCAGCACTTCTTATCACCCGCAATCGGACGGGCAGTCAGAGAGGACGATTCAAACGCTTGAGGATATGATACGAGCCGTTGTCTTAGATCGAGGAGAAAGTTGGGAAACTGTTCTACTGTTGGTTGAGTTCGCCTACAACAATAGCTACCAAGCGACGATTGATATGGCTCCGTATGAAGCCTTGTATGGCAGGAAGTGTCAATCCCCACTTTATTGGGATGAAATTGGCGAGAGGAAGATGTTAGGACCAACCGCTATAAAGGAAATGACCGAAATTGTGCATTAAATCCGCACAAGGATCAAGGAAGCTCAAGATAGGCAGAAGTCGTATGCTGATGTGCTCCGAACGGAGATCAAATTCGATGTTGGTGACAAAGTGTTCTTGAAAGTATCCCCGACTAGAGGAGTTGTGAGGGGTGGAGTGAAGGGCAAGCTGAAATCACGTTTTGTAGGACCGTACGAGATTATCGATGAAGTAGGTCCTGTAGCGTATCGTTTGGCGTTACCTCCCAGTTCTGGGAACGTCCACAACGTGTTCCATGTGTCGCAGTTGCGCAAGTACGTGTTCGACCCCAAGCATGTGATTCATCAAGAGGAAGTGATCCTAACCCCCGACATGAGCTACGAGGAAAGGCCCGAGGCAATCCTAGATCGGAAGGTGCAAGAGTTGCGAAACAAGTCGATAGCATCCGTGAAGGTGTTGTGGAAACACCGTGGTCCCGAGGAAGCCACGTGGGAGTTAGAAGATAGAATGAAAGAAAAGTACCCCGAGTTGTTTACGTTAGATGGTCAAATTTCGGGATGAAATTTCTGTTAAGAGGGGAAGGATATAACATCCCAAATTTTTGCGACTTTTATTTTAATATGTCGATTGGAAATTTCATTTATGGAATAAAATTGTTGCTACGGGATTGAGTTTGATTATGTGGAATAAATTGTCATGGATGTTTTAGAATGAAGTGCTCATATTTTTTTATGTGGGGGATCAATTTAAATTAAATCATGCATTTAGTTATAGCCAAGTAAAGTGGCTATTGTCGGCCCTTCCAATTATTGGAAATGTTATTCTTTCTTGGATTTGATTAATTATTTTGGGATATTCATCCAAATTAAATCCAAATCAAATTATCCCTAAATTGTGCTACATGAAATTCGAACTCTAACCTATTGTTTTTGTGAGTTTCGAATATTCTCTATTTTAATTAGGAGGATGAATTAGTTCCTTTCATTAAGAGCACTCTTGAGGCAGTTCCTATCCACATCTTCCAAGCCATTGAGCCTGCGGCCGGAACCCTTAAGCTACTCGATCAGCAATTGGCTCGCTTCTTTTGGGGCTCAACGACTGAGAAAAAACGGACACATTGGATCAGCTGGGACCAAATGTGCCTCCCCACCAAGGAGGGAGGGCTCGGGATCCGAAAGTTCACAGAAGTTCTAAGAGCATTCAACATTAAACTCTGGTGGCGGTTCAGAGAACAGAACTTTTTATGGGCCCGGTACATGATGAGAAAGTATTGCGCCAATTACTCGCCACTTTCGCCAAGGATCACGGGAAGGAATGGCCCGACGTGGAGGAGGCTGGCCAAAGCTTGGGCCCACGCTCACCCGCACATTCGTTGGATTGTTGGTCAAGGTAAGATCTACTTCTGGGATGATATATGGCTTGGCAACGTCCCTCTTAGGGGGCTATGTTTCGACGAGAGGGGCAGCCCTACAACGATTGTCTCGGATTTTATCACGGATGGTGAGTGGGACGCTCCAAAACTCCAAGTTCTCCACGACCAGGCGGGCCTTCCCCAACAGATCATTGATCAAATTTGCAAAACCCCGATACTCCCCGGGGAGCCGGACATCCCACGATGGACGCTCACGAGGCGAGGAGATTTCTCGCTAGCCTCGACTTGGGAGACGGTCCGGTCGCCTCAACCCATCATCCAAGGGCTCGAGGAAATTTGGACGGCTGGCCTCACAACTACCATCGCTATCTTCAATTGGAGGCTCATATCTAACCGCATCCCTGTTGACGCAAAGCTGCAATGGCGCAAGATTGAACTCGCATCCAAATGCCAGTGCTGCCCACACAGGCCTAGTACCGAGTCTCTCCAACATCTCTTCATTCAAGGAGTAGGTGCAACAAGAGTGTGGAGGGAATTCGACGGGTGGTTCGAAGGCTCGGCCCCCACTCTCGTGGTCAATGACACGATCCCAACAAGAATTGAGGTATGGGCGAGAAGAGTGCAGCAGCCAGGAAGGAAGCACCTCAGCCGAGCCATGCCTTACCTTATCTTCTGGTTCCTCTGGGCAGAGAGAAATAGAAGCCGCCATCATGATGTTCAATTCAAACCGAGCAATGTGATTTGGCAAATCCTCACTTTCGTCCGAAACAGCATGGCCAATGGGAGGCTTAAGCCAAAGCATTGGAGAGGGGTTAGGCTCGGAGTCAGTATCCCAAGCCATGCCGAACCTCAACGGCTACCGCGACTCGCTATGATGGTTAAGTGGGAACCACCGGATCAGGCCTGGATCAAACTTAATACGGACGGGTCCTTTAATGAAGCAACCGGAAAAGCTGGGGGAGGCGGCCTCATTCGAGACCATTTGGGTAAGGCGCTCGTCGCCTATGCGCTCCCTCTCGAAGCACATTCACCTCTCGAAGCCGAACTACTCGCCATGCACCACGGCTTGATGCTGGCCTCGGAGCTTGAGAAACCAATTTGGCTCGAATCGGACGCCGAGGAAGCACTCAATCTCATTAAAGGGCCAAGTTGGGGGCCTGCTCACACTCGCCAAGCCATGGCCCACATGACCTTACACAAGCGTCAACTCACACTCCGAACTACCTTCATTCACCGTGAAGGCAATAAGGCGGCTGACTTACTTGCGAAGATTGGTGTCGACTTGAGTCACAGTCGAGTCTTGGAGGCCCAAGACTTACCGAGAGCCGTCCAAGATGTCATTCGAATGGAACAAATGGGGATTCCGAACTTCCGGGTCCGTGCCGAGGAAGATGCTTAGGAGGACACCGTAGAGTAGGCGGGTGTCGAGCCATTTGTGACACGACCCCTACTTACTCTTGTGGTGATTTGGCCTTTTGATTGTCCCTGTTTTGGTTGTAATAGTTAGTTGTAATAGCCGCTTGTAACCCTAAGCCTCGAGCTAGGCTAATTGTAACCGAGAAATATTTTGCTATATAGGGATGAGGGACCCACGAACCCTCCACCGTTAAGGTGTTTGAATAAATAAAAAAATAAAAATAAAATAAAAAATAAAAAAACCTTGTTGTTTTGCTTAGTTATTTTAAATCCAATTAAATCTTGCCACATTTTATTCCCTCACCCGAAATTAAGTTAAGAGTTGAATTATTTCGTTGTGGCTAATTAAGACAATTTTCGGGCCCCTTATTTGTAGAGGATAAAATATATGTTTCCTATTTTGTGGAATTTCTTTTATTCAAATAAATACGCATCTTAATACCTATGTCTAATTAATTGGGGATGTGAATATTTTCCTTCTATTGTGTCTCCATCCCACACGTTTTTTTTGGCTTAATTTCCTTGTGGAAATTTATTTAATTGTTGCCTATTTTATGGGAGTCTTTTCCTATAAAGAAATTACCAAATTTAAATCCTATTCTATTTAATTGAGGATTTATATAATTTCCTTGTGCACATCATCAAAATTTTCGCCTCCCTCATTATTTTCTTACTTGGAGATTTAATTTATTTTGTTCCCTTGTTTATGGAATATTCATTGTTTTATTTCCTAAATTGTGGATCTATTTCTCTCCAAGTAAATACCAAATAATTCCTTGTTAATTCCCAGCCATAATTTTCGAAAATTATGCTTCTTTTAATTGTGGGATTTTAATTATTGGCCCCTATTTTATTCCCCCACAATTAATTAAATTTTGGATTTAACCTAGAACTATAAAATCACCTAAACTAATCCCTAGCCGTCCACCCCCTCTCTCCCTCTCTCTCACACGCCTCTCCTCTCCCTCTCCATATTCTCTCCAAAAATCCACCATTCATCCTTGTTCTTACATCCGTTAGAGTTGATTTTCAAGAGTTTCCGACGAATCGCATCAAATTCTTGTTTCCACCGATTCGTTTTTATCAAGAAAGGTATATTTGATTCATTCTCCCTCATTCTTTTCATTTAACCCTTGTTCTTGAACCCTACATGCATATAGTGAGTGTAAGAATCATAGATCGCAAAATTTATCAGTGGGAATTTGTGTTTGCATGAGAACTTAGATGAAAAAAATTGTGTTTGGATGATTGAGGAAGAAACCCTATTTTCGAAATTCTTAAGCCAGAAATCTGTGATGTTCGGACAGTGGATTCCGACGTGTGTTTGACCAACCAAACGATTGAATTTTGACACTAAATTTTAACTGAGTAAACTTTAAGGTGTTTTCTGTGTTGTGTGTGAATTTCAGCACTTGTTGATGAAAGGTGAATGTTTAATAAATATTTGAAGTTGACTGCGTAATTCTGCCAGAAACTTGTACTCACGCTTAGAAAGTTTCGTTTTCTATTTGACCGACCAAATGGCCTCCTTTTGATGTGAATTTTGAACTAGATGAAATTTGAAGTGTCTTCTGTGTTGTGACCAAATCTTAGTCTCATATGAGGTCGTATGGACTTTTGGTGAATTTTACAAACCAACCGCGCAGTTCTGCCAGATTTGTTGTTATGTGGAAATATCACTTGTTGCCAAGTTTGAGTGAATTATATGATGCATGTATGATTTAGGAATGTATCATATGAGTGATTATGTGTGACACGTTGAGAAATATTATGACATGTTTTCCTTATGTTGATGAATGTTTGGGATGGGTAAATTTAGGAGAATTATAAAAGGAACGATAGGACATGCATGATAATGTGAATTGATGAGAGGCTGATTTGTATTGTGGTTTGGCAAGGGTTATTGTGAGTACGTGAGCACAAGGAACGAGGGTTGCCTTAAGTGGATATTGAATTGTTTAAGCAAACGAGGTGGACTTTCTTTTTCAAATCTCTTTATTTCCCGGAAATACGATGTGGTGTTATAAGGGTGGTTTAACTTGTTATGTCATGCCATGTTATTTTGTTTGTGAGATTGTTGCCTGATGCCTAGTTCGTCTGAGCTTGCTCCGTTAGGCTTTATGGTTGTGTTGTGAAACAAATTCGGGTCTGAGTAGGGCCGCAAACCCTATCAGGCTGTGTACACTGGTGGGATCGTGAGCTGTCCTTGCTAGTCGCCCGGTCTCGTGGGCGAATAGTGTGGCCACACTTTCGTCGCACTGTGATATGATGATTGTGATTGATGGATTGATGTGAAAAGTGGGGAGATAAATTGTCTGGCCAGACTTGAAATATTTTTGTGTTCTCGTGATATTTCTTACTACATATAAAACTCGAGATCACTGGTATGGATGACATAACTATATTAAAATATTTTCGGCATGAGCCCATTGAGTACAACAAGTACTCAAGCACAAAAGGAATCAAAATAACCACAGGAGAGAGAAGCTCTTCCTTCTCTCTAGATTTCACCCATCGATCCACACTCCCCTAAACATCTCACGGCCGATCACCACCCACCGAATCTTCTCACGTTCGACCACCACTACCCATCGAATAGCCTCACGACCGGCCAACCACCGAACCACCTCACGGCCGCTTCCCCCACCTCCCGGTCCGTCTCCCTCATTCGTTCCTCGGCCTCTTGCCGGTTCCGACGCTCGCGCCCCTCTCGGAACCGCCTCCGTGCCTCGACCCCCCTCCCACCCTCTGGCCATGCCGGATCCGTCACCACAAACTACCCCTCATCCGCTGGACCCCGAAGCGGCGAGGACTATCCCGGACCAACATATGGTCTTCCTCTCGTGTGAGGACACAACCCCGAAGCTATCAACCTATAAGCCATGAAGAAGATGACTCAAAAGAGTCAGATTGAGGATAGGAAGAGTACCTCCGCACCTCCCTCCAACGGCACCGGTCGGAAAAGATTTGTGCCTTCGCCCCTCCCGGAGGACAACCAACTACGGAAGAAGCTTTCCTTCGGTGCGGATGAGTGCCCTCCATCCGAGAGTTTTAAACACAAGGGTCCCATCTTTCCGGTGATCCATCGAATGGCCAAGCAAGGGATGCCCAATGAGTCTAAGAGTGCCCCTACGATTCATAATGCGGAAACAAAAGGTGACACCAAGTCCGGCGAACTTCCGGCCACCGGCCAAGGGTCCGGCGACGGTCGGCCGGCTGGTGAACCAAGTGGAGACCTATCCTCGGTCGGCCCCCCTCCGATTGTTGACGGTTGACGTGAGACGCAACACCCCATGAAGGTTGGTGTAGTCAACTTGCCAAGAGTGGATAATGGTACAAACTCTCTTTTGAAAAGCTCATTTGTCCCTTACCATCCTAGTAGTGGAGTCACATGTGCTGCAAAGGACGCTTTGGAAAGTACGATTGTCTCATTCCCGGATTTGGTAAAAACTACAAAACTCTCATTGGAAAGTAGCATGGTCCCTTACCACGAAGTGGGCTCGAGAGAGGTGCTAGCCGTTGAGGCTATCATGCAGCCAAAAACACACGAACTCATCCACCTTGCCACCTCGAACTCGGCGGAAACCCTCGATGTAATGGCCTCCCAACCCCTACTCTCCGTCGGACCTTTGGAGCATGGTAGCTCGGCCTTCGCGGCACGCGCCAGTCAGGCGCCGAGGCTCGAGCCACCGAGGCCCTCACCTAAGATGAACTTCACCGCATCACTTGAGGAATTCCCTCCCCTTGAGAAGGGTAGAACACTCAAAATTCGGGACACATTTAAGATGGGAGCGTTGCCTTGGAAGGAGGAGTTGGCCGCGACGAAAACAAAGTGGGGTAGCTCCGTGCCACTCCGACTAGGATATGGAGTACCGAGCATCGAAGCGTCCATCCCAATGGTAATTGAAGAAAGGGAGACGGAGACGGGTAACAATTACAAACCGCCGGACTTGCACTGGCCGAACCAACAAAACCTCGGATCAGGGGTGGGGCCTAGCACGGGACCGAACCACGCGAAACAGCCCAAGACACACGATTCACACTCGGAACATGCCAGGAAGCCGACCACGATGGCCGATATGCTAAAAGGCGCTTCCGACCCAAATGGCCCGCAAGTATACGGCATCCCGACCATATACTTTTCCGGGGCGGAGACACAAAAGTTGGCCGAAAGCATCGGGCACGCAATCGTGGGAAAGTTTTCTCACTCCATACCTAAGGGGCATCAAATACAAAAGGCTCTTGAAAACATCAAATTGACTCGTGGCTTTAATTGGAAATACATTAATGCGAAACACATTCTTATCCAATGCGAGGACATTGCGGATTACGCTCGCCTTCTTGGTGGCCCGAGGGGTTCCCCCGTATGGTTCATTGACCACCACCCGATGAGGGTATTCAAATGGTCCCCAGAATTTGACGCATATTGTGAGTCCCCGATCGCGGCAATTTGGTGTAACCTAATAGGCCTCCCAATTCATTTGTATGATCATTCGGCCTTATTCGCCATCGGCAAACTCCTTGGCACCCCAATCCAAATTGATCGTGCCATGGCCAACAAGTCGCGGCTAACCTTCGAGTCCGAGACGGATCACGAATGGCATGACCAACAAATGATCGAATTCCAATGGGGGCCTTCACACCCGCCGGGTACGGAACCTCATTGTTAATTATGTCTATTAACTAAATGTTTTGGAACGTTAGGAGTATTGCGAACGCATCAACCCAAAACGTTTTAAAAAGATTAATCAAGTCTTATAATGTTCATTTTCTTGCAATAATGGAGCCGTTTACCTGCCCCAACCCGGAGAAATTCTCTAGGGCTTTGGGGCTAGTGTTTAAATGTCACGACCACATTTTCTAAGGATAGGAACACGGTTGATCGCGACTAGGGGGGAACTAAGAAGCGGGGAAGAAAGGGGAAAACAACACAACTCGACCATAGCTCGAAACCATTGATTGCGAGACATGACTAATTAAGTGCTGACACATAGAAGAAAGATACTCGATCATGAAAACTTGAGTAATTGTTTGTAAAAAATTTAAAATATCAGAGTTTTGAACGCGGTTACATGTACAACGAAAGCAAATGAACGCGGTTACATGTATGAAGACATGAACCTCCGAGAGTCAAAATCTGACTGAATTAAATGCCTTGTCTCAATAGCACTTCCTCCACCACTTCGCTGCTGAACCTGCACATTTACAAATATATGCAGGGCTGAGTACAAAGTACTCAGTGAACACATTGCCGAAAAATACAAATATACATTTGAAAATATTGTCAAGCCATCATCACAGTAACACTCGGGGTTTTATTGAAAAGGCCCGAGCTTACTAAAATATTCACATTGGACTGCAGTCCCTTTTTCTTGTACTTAGCCATATCTGATCACATTATGCCGTCAAGATGGTGTTCTCGCACGGTCACCTTCTCTGCCCATCATGTCAGAGGTATCCTTGTGCCGGGAAGGTGGCCACCATCCTCGGTCACCTGCTCTGCCCAACATGTCAGAGGTAGCTTGTGTACACTAATCCGAGCGGGGACACCACCCTCACTGGGACTCGAATTCGACTTATTTCATCATTCATAATTCCTTTGGCCTTAGCCAAACAGATAGACATCATACAAAAACATTTATGGCAAGACAACATCTTTAAGAATCACGAACATGTGTTCGTGTTTTCATAAAATACGATTTGTATTTTTAGTATAGGAAATCTCACCTTGATCGTTTAGTTTCCTTAACTTGAATTTTCCTGACTCCACCTTTAACTCGCGGAGATAGCCTTTTGAAAGCAAACAACGTACTAATAAGACTCGAGAAAATTCTTAATCTTTTAATTAGAATTAGAATGCATGCCCCTGATTACTCATGGCCCAAGAACTTAATTAGAATTATAGCATAAAGCAAACTTATATTGCAGCCCAAACTCCTTTAGGAAAATAATCCCATTTATTCTCTTCTCTAGGCTCAAATTCGCTTAAATTGGAGCAGCCCATTTTCGATCCAAACAATTAAAGAGTGGTCCAACTTATTAAGTTCCATTCAAATTCTTGAATAAAATAAAATCAGTCCACTCCTTAATTAATTCATTCAGCCCCAAATTTATCACAGTAAAAACACTTGGCCCAATTCGGAAGCCCAATCTAATTGTTGGTGGCCCAATGATTTACATAATCTTTCTCCTTACTACCATCGTATCCTCCACTCTCTTTCTTCTCAACTTTAAATCAAAATCCCCTAAATTCAAGACTAAATTTATGTTGCCCCGAACTACAATCCCAATCCAAATTGACACCACCTGCACAGTGCTCGCTGTCCTCCACCGCCTCCTCCGGCGGTCTTTCTCCTCCTGCGGTACTCTCTCTAAATTCAAAAATATGAGATTAAATTTCTCTCCTTCTTTTCCTCTCGCCATCCTTTCTCACCAGCAATTCGCAGCATCGCCGCCGCCAAACATGCACAGGCGCCGGTCTTTGCTGCTGCTGCCTCCCGTCCTTTCACGGCGACTCAGTGTCGTCGCTGACGTATCCGACCGAGGCAGACGCTGCTCAGTCTGCTTCGCAGACCAGCGCCGCCGCCGCCTCCGCTGCCCGTCGGGGTCCCCGCGGCTGCCCTCGTGGTCTCGCCGTCGCCGGTGGTCTCGAGGCAGCCCCTCGGCCTTAAAGCTAAGTTCTTTTACTCCCTTTCATTATTTAGTATTTTGTTGAGAATTTGGGCAGTAGCTATGTAGAGTTGGAGGTCTTGAAAATTACTACTGTGTTACTGGAATGTGTTCATTATATTGGGAACTTCAACTGCTACTTGTTCTAAGAGTTGCTATTGTCATGAAATTTCTACAGCCATGATTCTATCTTCAAAAATATGCATATGCTTGTACGTAAATGTAAAGGAAAAGAAGGGTTCGGGATTCACCTTTTTGATGTGGAATAAAGGGTTGGTGGATTGCAGTGCTTGACCCTACAATTGTGTGCAAATCCCTCTCCTTGGACTCCTCTATCCTACGTTGGGTTGGTGTGTGGTGTGTGCAGTGAATTTAGGATTTGTGATGGTGATGAGGGTGGGTGACAAAAAGATTTATATATATATATATATAATATATATATATAAAGATGCAAGTGGGGATATTTTCTATGCAAGTGGGGCTTATCTTTCAAATATTTTCTATGCAAGTGGGGCTTATCTTTCAAATATTTTCTGTCAGGGATATGATTTCTTCCTGCCCATATTAAATGCAGCATTAAATGTTGCTGATAACACTCATTCGATTCTCTCAGGATATGCTTTTTATTTTTAATTTATTTTATTCTTCTTTCTTTTTTTTATAGTTGTTTATTAAATTTTATTATTTGTATATTTATTTACTTATTTATTTAATTTGGTATAGGAAAAACCCAGTTTAAGCTTGTGGCTTTGGTGTAGGAAAACAAATTACATCCATAGTCTTCCCTGATGATGTACCAGACTTTCTTGGAGTGCAAGCACGACCGTTGAACGGGCTGCGTGAACTTTCCTATAATTGTAATAGATAAGGATTCGATGTTACTTTTTTTTACTTGAAATATTCGTTCGAGAATGAAGCAACGATTATTTATAATTCCAAGATCAATTATTATACATGAAAATGGCAGATTTTGAATACTACAACGATCACTTATTCTTTATCTTTAGGCTAATAATAATAATAAGGTACGAAAGTTCGGGTTGTTACATTCTACCCTCCTTAAAAGAAATTTCGTCCCGAAATTTAGGAAGTATTTAGACAAAAAGCTCAGGATATTTCTCCTTCATTTTCTTTTCTAGCTCCCATGTTGCTTCTTCCTGTCCGTGGTTTTTCCACAAAACTTTCATTGTAGTAATCGACTTGTTCCGAAGTTGCTGCACCGATCTAGTATTTCTACCGACTTTTCTTCGTAACTCAGGTCAGGTTCTAGAACGATTTCTTCGTGGCAAATCACATGTTTTGGGTAGAACACATACCTTCGAAGTTGGGAGACGTGGAATACGTTGTGTACGTTCCCAAAATTGGGTGGTAATGCCAAGCGATATGCTACTGGGCACACTTCTTTCAGAATTTCATAGGGTCCAATAAATCGTGGTTTCAGCTTTCCCTTGAGTCCAAATCTGGTTATTCCTTTGGAAGGGGATACTTTCAAGAAGATCTTCTCCCCGATGTTAAATTTCAATTCTGTTCGACGCTCATCGGCGTAGGATTTTTGCCGGTCTTGCGCTTCCTTGAGCGTCTCACGCGAGGAAATTTAGAGATGGTATAACAGTTTTAACTTTGATAGGAACTGAATTTGAGACTCCAAGAGAAATATTCGAATCGTTCTTGCTTTGGGTAGGCTCCAAGGTAACCATGAAAATAAAACGATTATAATTATTTCAAATACGTGAGTGTTTGGTTCACCACAAACTTTCACCGGTAGCTTGCAACAAAGGTTTTCATGAAGTGCAAAGACTAGGCTCAATTGGGCTCATTATGCTCACTCCCAGAAAAGAAAAGATACAACTTTTTTTTTTTTAATCAAACACCTTCACGGTGGAGGGTTCGTGGGTCCCTCATCCCTATATATCAACAAAAGGCCATTACAAGCAATTGATTACAAGAGGACCAATCTTTCTAAAGCTAGAGTGACAAAAACAATTTACACCACACCCTATTACAAATACACCACAAGAGTAAATAGGGGTCAATCCGAGGATGGACCGACACCCACATACTCTACGGCGTCCGGTACTAAGCAAGATCGGTGACCACTTTCCGGGCCTCGTGCTACTCTCGTTCATCATCTCTCACCCGAAGATTGGGGACTCCCATTTCGTCCATCCGGATGATGGCTCTAATCCTTCTTGGAACATTTTGTGGGGACATTTGTTGGAAATTATCTTGTTCCACTCCCATTTTGGCGAGCATATCAGCCGCTTTGTTGCCCTCCCTATGAATGAAGGTGGCCCGGAATATATGTCTACGTTTGAAGCCATGCAAAATGGCCATGACGCGGCGAACTTGTGCCTGGCCCCAAGTCGTGCCATTGAGCAACTTAATAGCTTGTTCCGCATCTGATTCAATCCATATGGGTAGGTTGAACGCCTTCGCTACCTCCAACCCATAGTGTATGGCCATGAGCTCGGCCTCAAGAGCCGATTGAACGACGAGAGGGGTTGCAAATGCTGCAAGTAACTTCCCATTGTGGTCCCGAAGAAGACCCCCTCCGCCACCCTTGTTTGTTGCCTCAAAGAACGCCCCATCCGTGTTAAGCTTGATCCATGTGCGTTCCGGGGGGTGCCACTTAACCGGCATAACTAACGGTCTCGGCCCCCTTGTCTCAGGGTGATTCGGAGGGCTCATTCCGAGTTTCACTCCCTTCCAATGCTTCGGCTTGATGTGACCATTGGCCATGTTGTTGTGGATGAACATGTGAACCTGCCAAACAACATTGTACGGTTTGAACTGAATTTGCTCATGTCGACTCCTATTCCTCTCCGCCCAAAGGAACCACAGAATGAGGTATGGAATGACTCGACTAAGGTGTCTCCTATCATGCTGTTGGGTCCTAGCGGACCACACGTGCAACCTGTCCGGGATGGTGTCGTTCACCCTAAGTGATGGGGCCGAGCCTTCGAACCAACCGTCGAACTCCCTCCAGACACATGCTGCTCCCCACCCTCGGATGAAGAGATGTTGAAGGGACTTGGTATTAGGCCTCCGTGGGCAGCATTGGCATTTCGACGCAAGCTCAATCTTCCTCCATTGGAGCTTGGAGTCAACCGGTATCCTGTTTGACAATAATCGCCAACTGAAGATTGCAATAGATTTTGTAAGGCCAGCCCTCCAAATGTCGTCGAGACCTTGGATTCTCGGCCTTTGCGTACGTATAGTCTCCCAAGTCGTAGCGAGCGAGAACTCCCCGAGCCGAGAAAGCTTCCATCGAGGGACATCCGGTTCTCCCGCGACGATTGGGGTATGAAGGATTTGTGTGATAACCTCTTGTGGCATTCCAGCCTGGTTGTGAAGTTGACGTAACTTAGCCTCATCCCAAGTTCCACCTCCAATGTAGTCCGAGATCTTGGCCGATGGGGCACCCCTATCGTCAAGGCAGATCTCGCGAAGGGGAGATTCACCAAGCCAAATGTCATCCCAAAAGTAGGCATCGCCTTGACCGATCACCCATCTAATGTGTGGATTTGCTTGATTTCTCACTTTCATTAACCGCTTCCATGTCGGGCTATTTCTCCCCGAAGGGGAGGCCGCAAGGGGGGAGTTTTTATGACAATACTTGGCCTTCATGTATCTAGGCCAAAGGGAATTTTGCTCCCGAAACCTCCACCAAAGTTTGATACTGAAGGCCCGGAGGACTTCTTTGGTCTTACGAATGCCGAGACCCCCTTCAGGGGTGGGGAGGCAAATCTGATCCCACCCAATCCAATGTGTCTTTTTTCTCTCTGTTGACGATCCCCAGAAAAATCGGGCCATCTGCTGATCCAATTGCTTAAGGGCCCCGGATGTTGGTTCAATGGCCTGGAAAATGTGCAGCGGCACCGCTTCAAGTGTGCTTTGGAGTAGTGTAAGCCTACCTCCAAAGAAGAGGTGTCGATGAGCCCACCCCGAGATTCGTGCAGCAATCTTTTCCCGAAGGAACATAAACATATCTGTACGTTTGACACCACGATAAATAGGAACTCCAAGGTACAAAAACGGGAAAGTACCTCGTGTGAAGCCTCCTTCATTTTGTATAATGTTGGCGCACCCTTCATGTTGTTCGGCAATGTAGAAGTTGCTTTTTGCCAAGTTAATCTGCTGCCCGGAAACCCCGGCATATGTCTCCAAGCAAGTCCGCAGCCGCCTAAGAGGTCCCTCCGCTGCTTGTGTGAATATCACAATGTCATCGGCGTAGGCGAGGTGGCTTATTTCCATGCAGTGGCGAGTAGCTCTAAAAGTCATCTCTTTCTTTCCTAAAATGAGCTTGTCTAATTTTCTTGAGAGGTACTCAGCTGCAATTACGAAAAGTGTCGGAGATATTGGATCTCCCTGTCTAAGGCCGCGGGTGGACTTAAAGGGGCAGGAAATCCTCGACCGATGGGCCATTTGCTACCGAGGGCGGTTCGGAGGTTGGTCCGGAGGTCCATGGTAGGGCGAGGTTCGGTCCGGCATTTTCGGCTAGGTCCGCCGGCCATTTGTCTCCGAGAAGGAACTGCGCCACCATGGAGTCTAACATCTCCGGCGTGTCAAGGGTGACAAGATGCAAGAGGAGGTTGGTAGGATTTGGTTGCACATGGCCTCCCAAGTCTAGTGCATCACGTGAGTCACCATTGTGGTAAGAGACCAAACCACTTTCCAAAAGTTCTTTTGTTCCCATATCCATTTCAAGAAGTTTGACTCTCTCTTCCTCCAACACTTCTTTTGCTTTTGCAGCAACAAGTACCAGTGTATTGTCGTGACTTGGCTGGGTGACCGTTACCCCGTCGGCGACCGTCCCCTCTCCGGCTGTCCGGTCGGAATCTTGATCGGAAAAGTGCGAATTATTAGGAGAGGCTTCACATACCTTGATTGGCTTGTCCAAATCAAGCTCGTCAAAGAGGTCACGTTGCTCGCACGTCTTTGGCTGAATGGTACCCTCGATTTCTCCGTTTGAAGTCGCCGGAAAAATTGCCCCTTTGCATTTGGGACTCTCAAGTGGGGCACCTTCCTCCTCTCCAAAATCTATCTTCTTCCGGAGTTGCTTGTCTTCGGGAAGTGGAGACAGGATGAATCTCTTCCGGCATTTCTCTTTGGTTGGTGGTGCCGGGGTGCTCCTCCGTGACTTAAGTTTAGCTTTGGCCAGCTCTTAGATACGTGCTTCGGGGAAGAAGGCTCCACCGAGCAAAATGTCATGGCTTGGTCCGAGAGGGTTCGCATTTCATCCGGCGGTGGAGGGTCGCTCGGCGGGCCGTCCGACATGGCCGAACCAATGAGGTTACCGTGGGAGGTGGAGCAAGGGTGGCGTTCGAAGGAGGATTGGGGTCGAGAACGAAGTGATGATGGGGTGTGGTGGTGATCGTCAGTGTGGGAGCAACTTGGGCGGAGGAATAAGGCGTTGTAACCGTTGGGGAGGTGGGATTGCTAGAGAGAAGGAGGATCGTCGGCGTGGGAGCCACCTTGTTACCTTCCCGATGAATAAAGGATGCACGTGAAACTAGGATTAACCTTAGTCGGGAAGAGAGATGGTGATCTATGGCTTGAGCTATACCCATAGAGCTTGGAAATTTTATTGTGGGAAGAGCTTCCCAGATGGAATAAATTGCGAAAGTGTGGGTATGATGAATAAAATGTAGATGTCAATAATATGTTGCCAATATTATATTCAAAATGAACGGTCAAGTAGAAAAGTTTCAAGTATTCCCAGATGATAACAGGAAGACCTGAGATGGTTGGTTACAAATGGATTTGAAAATAATAGGAAAAACAAACAATTGTAATTTACTCGACAACACTGTGATAGAAGATCATATCAACGAAATTTTTAGAGTTTATAAGCAATTCAGGGAAACTAACTAATAAAGAGGGCAACAAGAGGAAACTAGCCAAGGGAGAAGCAATGTGCCAGCTTTAACATGGAGCTTGTAGAAAAGCTCAGATCAAGAGACAATAGTCATATTTGAATTCAGAAGATGAGAGTACTCATGTAAAATAAAGAGCTTGTCAATAAGTATGTCTGAAAACACAAAGGGTCAATTAAAAAAGTTTAAGGTCCCACCAGATGGTTGCTCCAATATAGTAAGACTGAAAATGATTGGGCTCATGTGGATTTGAGAAAGAAGAATAACAAGGAACTACTCTTTAAGGTCAACAACATTGTGATACTATAACGAATTCACAAAGTTTATAACCAAATCACAGAAATTAACAAGTAGAGAAGACAACCAGAGCAAACTAGTTCGGGAAAAGAGCAAATTACTTTAGACTTGGAGTTACTAAAGAGCTCAAAGCATGATGGAATAATTATAGTGGAAATAAGAAGAGGGGACTATTCTTTATAAATTAAAGAGCTTGTCAACAAGCACATTTGAAAACACTAAAGGCCTAATAAGAATCTTTGAAGAATATATCATCATTGAAGAGACAATAGTTTAGGGAAACATGTTCATTCTAAAGGCTATAAATAAAGCATCTCCTAGTATAGGAGTTTGGTGGCAAGAATTCAGAGAGTCAAAGTATTGCTTTTATACAGAATGAGTAAAGAAGGATCGTAGTCACCGGAGGTTATCAGAAAACATGAAGGAGAAAGCTCAAAACTGAAAGTGATTCACAATCTTGACATAGAAGAGGGAAAATAATGGCACATTACCTTGCAAAGGAAGTCATTTAAGATCTTAATTCAACAAAAGTATTTTGATCAAGGGGGAGGTGAGAAAATGGAATTCATGGGAATCCAAGTAAGCGTTAGAACCTCGTGAGAACTCCAGAGTGAGAGAAGATTTCCCTTATCTCTAGAATTCGACCTCTCTCCCTCCCTCCCCTTTGAGGGAGGTGAAATGTGATTGTTTCATCCGACACATGGTGAAGTCCGGTGGTGAGCAGCCGAAGGGGGAGGCCACGGCCTTGATACACACGATGCAGCCCCCTTCCTCGCCGGAGTGGAAGTTTCGTTCGATTGCATGGCCCAAAACCAAAAGGGATGGCACGCCCCACCCGGAGAAAGCTCGACAAGCTCTCAAACGAGCCGGTCTTGAATCTGGTTCGGAGGTGAGTCGGGCTATGAAGAAGATGGTGTTCGAAATGGCTGATGGACTCGTCGGCAAACTCCATGGTGAAGGGAGGGGGTCGCCGGATGTTAAGCAAGCTCTTATTGGGGAGATGTTGAGCTCCTTAGCTCAAATGGCAAAGAATGAGAAAGCTTCGACAAAAGATTTGGAAGGTCTTCATGGTGAGGGGATGGCCGGAATTGCGCCGGCGCCGGCACCGGCTGGCCGGGACCTTGATGTCTCATGCTTGGAGTATGAGATAGTCAACAAGGAGACCAATGCAAGTACACCCCTCCATGTGACGCCTAGGCTAGAGGATGGGTTGGCATGTGACTCACAAAAGAAGGAAAAGACAAAGGTTACTTTGCTTGGGCAAGAGAATGATGGTCCATTTGAGGTAAATGCCATTTTGAATTCAAATTCAGCACCATGTGCTATCCACACCCAATTCGGCATTGATGGAGACAAGAGGGACCATGGCACCGACGGCCGGCCGCCGGAGTACCCGCCGGAAAACCTGGTCCCGCCGGCGAATGCATGGAAGGAGGCTAAAAACTTGTTCGCACATTGGGGGATGGGGTGCATGGTGGGAGCCTCAACACCACATAAAACCCATAAGGACGAGCCAATCCCACTCGACGCCGGCAAGGTCACACCTTTGGGGACAGCCGGAGACTTTGAAGGTACACCTTATCTCTCCTTTACCGATGTTGAAACGGAATATCTCTCGAAGAAACTAGGACTAGCCATTGTTGGGAAGTTTTCCCACTCACTCCCTTCTTCTTTCCAAATTCAAAAAAGCTGAAGGGGTATGGGGCTAGTTGGTTCTTTCACTTGGAAATACTTGAATGCCAAGCACATCCTACTTCAATTCCAAGATATGGCTGATTATGCTAAGGTCTTAAGTGGCCCTAATGGGAGTCCGGTTTGGTTTGTTGACATTCACCAAATGAGGGTGTTCAAATGGGCACCGGACTTTGATACGTTCTTTGAGTCGCCCATCGTTGCCGTGTGGTGCAATATCATGGGACTACCGGCCCATCTTTTTGAGGAATCGGCCCTCATGGCGATCGGCAAGCTATTAGGCAAGCCGTTACAAGCGGACCATGCCACAATCAATCAAACCCGACTCTCTTTTGCTAGGATATGTGTTGAGATTGATATCTCTAACCCCCCAACGGAAGAGATCATGCTAAACATCCTAGGCAAAAATTCAAGACACAAAGTAGCATGGGACCGTATCCCATTGTTTTGCGAGAATTGTAAGCATGTTGGGCATGTCATTGATGAGTGTCATGCGTTGGGAAGGAAGGGTCGAGGCAAGGATTACCGAACACCAACCAAGGCGTTCTACCCTAGCCACGATCATAAGATCATCCGTCGAGAATGGCGTCCAAAGGCGGCGATTAGGGTTGGCACCTCACCGAACATTGATCACACGAACAAGGAAAAAGATAGTGGCAACCAAGAGAAGAACAAGGAGGGTACAATGAACGTCGATCCGTTGGCTCCTCGAGCGCCCCTTGGGAGTCAACCAAGCATGGACGAGGATGGATTCCAATTGGTGTCGAGGAAGAGGAAAGGCAAGGCACATAAGGGAGACATGCACTACAAAAAAAAAAAAAAAAAAAAAATAAAAAAAAAAATAAAAAAAATAAAAAAAAAAAAAAAAAAAAAAAAAAAAAAAAAAAAGGGAGACATGCACTACATCTCGCAAATTCCACACTCCACAGATTTCATTCAATCCCACTCTCCCTTTTTCCCACAAACAATGGCAGCCAAAGGAGAGAAGAAACCCGCCGAGAAGAAGCCCGCCGCCGAGAAATCCCCTACCGAGAAGAAGCCGAAGGCCGGGAAAAAGCTCCCGAAGGAGGCCGGCCCCGCCGCCGGAGACAAGAAGAAGAAGAGGAACAAGAAGAGCGTGGAGACCTACAAGATCTACATCTTCAAGGTGCTGAAGCAGGTCCACCCCGATATCGGGATCTCCAGCAAGGCGATGGGGATCATGAACAGCTTCATCAACGACATTTTCGAGAAATTGGCGCAGGAGTCGTCGAGGCTCGCGCGCTACAATAAGAAGCCTACGATCACATCGCGGGAGATCCAGACCGCCGTGCGATTGGTGCTTCCCGGTGAGTTGGCGAAGCACGCCGTGTCGGAGGGGACGAAGGCGGTGACGAAGTTCACGAGCTCTTGAATTTGTGCGTTTGTGGTACCTAGGGTTTCGTACCTCCGAGAACTGGTGATCTTCTGGTGTTGATTTGATTTAAATTTCAGCTGGTGCTTCCGATTGTGTAAATTTGGTGCTTACGAATCGTTTCAGTGGAAATTTGAGTTTCGATAAAAAAAAAAAAGGGAGACATGCACTCCAAAGCTCAACACATCGACAATTTGCGTTTGAAAGACAATGTCGCCACGGTGTCATTCGATCGGGATGACTCTAGTGCGAACGAGCCGAGCACTTGCTCAATGAATGTCTCATGTGGGCTCCCCAACCGGGAGAAGGAAGGCTTCATCGAGGAACTTGATCCGGGAGGGATCGTTCATCGCGGGGGTATCCCTATTGTGGGCCTCAATTAAGTGACGGATCTTGGATTTTGTGATGTGAAGGTTGCACCATGTTAATTGTAGTTTAGTAAGTGTGAGTTTTGGTTGACTCGAGTGAACTTTCTTGGTCATATTGTGACGGCAAACGGGATTCAAGTAGACCCAGCAAAGGTCGAGGCTGTACAAAATTGGAAATCGCCGAAAACACCGAGTGAAATTCGCAGTTTCTTGGGATTGGCGGGATACTATCGACGCTTCATCGAGGGATTCTCTAAAATCACGAGACCAGACACAACTGTTGAAGAAAGGAGTCAAAGTGGTTTGGACGCCGGAGTGCGAGCCGAGTTTCCAACTTTTGAAAGAGAAATTTACAACAGCACCTGTTCTAGTCGTACCGACAGCCGACAAGGACTTCGCCGTCTATACCGATGCATCAAAGGTAGGACTTGGTTGTGTGTTGATGCAAGATGGGAAGGTGATAGCATATGCTTCCCGACAGTTGAGACCGAATGGATTGAATTTTCCGACTCATGATTTGGAGTTAGCAGCAGTGGTGCATGCACTGAAAATTTGGAGACACCATCTCTATGGAGTGAGATGTGAGATATATACGGATCACAAGAGTCTCAAATACTTCTTCGAGCAGAAGGAGCTAAACATGCGACAGCGACATTGGTTAGAGATCGTGAAAGATTATGACTTTGGTATTCACTATCATCCGGGCAAGGCGAACGTAGTCGCCGATGCTTTGAGTCGGAAGAACCAACCTCAATTAGCTTTTCCTAAAGCAAGAGGAAGCGTTGATTCGCGAATTCTACAGAATAAGATTGGAAATAGTAAAAGCGCCTGAGATAGTAGGAGGAAGTTTAGCGACGCTAGTGATCGACGTGATAAGAAGTTGGAAGAATTACGTGTAAAGGTGAGAGCCGAGAAGCTCGATAATTACCGTGAGGAGGCGGATAATGCTTTGACGTACGATGGACGATTGTGTGTGCCGAGCGATGAGGCGCTAAAAGATGAGATTTTGAGTGAAGCGCACGACACGCCTTACACTGCTCACCTCGGAAGTACGAAAATGTATCGAGATTTGAAGCGACGTGTTTGGTGGAATGGAATGAAAGGAGACGTAGCGTCGTATGTGGAGCGATGTCTAGCATGTCAATAAGTGAAGGCCTTACACCAACGGCCATATGGGAAATTGCAACCGCTTGAAATTCCCAAATGGAAGTGGGAGCGATAGCCATGGACTTCGTGAAGGGTTTGCCAACGTCACAAAAGGGAAATGCTGCGATTTGGGTGATCATCGATCGACTAACTAAAAACGTGAACTTTTTACCAATTCGAATTACTTATGGCGCGGACAAGTTAGCAAAGCTCTACGTGAATGAGATTGTGCGTTTGCATGGGGTGCCAAAGACCATTGTGTCCGACTGCGATACGAAGTTCACATCAAAGTTTTGGATGAGTTTGCAACGAGAATTGGGCACGCAATTGAACTTCGGCACTTCTTATCACCCGCAATCGGACGGGCAGTCAGAGAGGACGATTCAAACGCTTGAGGATATGATACGAGCCGTTGTCTTAGATCGAGGGGAAAGTTGGGAAACTATTCTACTGTTGGTTGAGTTCGCCTACAACAATAGCTACCAAGCGACGATCGATATGGCTCCGTATGAAGCCTTGTATGGCAGGAAGTGTCAATCCCCACTTTATTGGGATGAAATTGGCGAGAGGAAGATGTTAGGACCAACCGCTATAAAGGAAATGACCGAAATTGTGCATTAAATCCGCGCAAGGATCAAGGAAGCTCAAGATAGGCAGAAGTCGTATGCTGATGTGCTCCGAACGGAGATCAAATTCGATGTTGGTGACAAAGTGTTCTTGAAAGTATCCCCGACTAGAGGAGTTGTGAGGGGTGGAGTGAAGGGCAAGCTGAAACCACGTTTTGTAGGACCGTACGAGATTATCGATGAAGTAGGTCCTGTAGCGTATCGTTTGGCGTTACCTCCCAGTTTTGGGAACGTCCACAACGTGTTCCATGTATCGCAGTTGCGCAAGTACGTGTTCGACCCCAAGCATGTGATTCATCAAGAGGAAGTGCCCGACATGAGCTACGAGGAAAGGCCCGAGGCAATCCTAGATCGGAAGGTGCAAGAGTTGCGAAACAAGTCGATAGCATCCGTGAAGGTGTTGTGGAAACACCGTGGTCCCGAGGAAGCCACGTGGGAGTTAGAAGATAGAATGAAAGAAAAGTACTTCGAGTTGTTTACGTTAGATGGTCAAATTTCGGGATGAAATTTCTGTTAAGAGGGGAATGATATAACATCCCAAATTTTTGCGACTTTTATTTTAATATGTCGATTGAAAATTTCATTTATGGAATTAAATTGTTGCTATGGGATTGAGTTTGATTATGTGGAATAAATTGTCATGGATGTTTTAGAATGAAGTGCTCATATTTTTTTTATGTGGGGGATCAATTTAAATAAAATCATGCATTTAGTTCTAGCCAAGTAAAGTGGCTATTGTCGGCCCTTCCAATTATTGGAAATGTTATTCTTTCTTGGATTTGATTAATTATTTTGGGATATTCATCCAAATTAAATCCAAATCAAATTATCCCTAAATTGTGCTACATGAAATTCGAACTCTAACCTATTGTTTTTGTGAGTTTCGAATATTCTCTATTTTAATTAGGAGGATGAATTAGTTCCTTTCATTAAGAGCACTCTTGAGGCAGTTCCTATCCACATCTTCCAAGCCATTGAGCCCACGGCCGGAACCCTTAAGCTACTCGATCAGCAATTGGCTCGCTCCTTTTGGGGCTCGACGACTGAGAAAAAATGGACACATTGGATCAGCTGGGACCAAATGTGCCTCCCCACCAAGGAGGGAGGGCTCGGGATCCGAAAGTTCACAGAAGTTCTAAGAGCATTCAACATTAAACTCTGGTGGCGGTTCAGAGAACAGAACTCTTTATGGGCCCGGTACATGATGAGAGAAAGTATTGCGCCAATTCCTCGCCACTTTCGCCAAGGATCACGGGAAGGAATAGCCCGACGTGGAGGAGGCTGGCCAAAGCTTGGGCCCACGCTCACCCGTACATTCGTTGGATTGTTGGTCAAGGTAAGATCTACTTCTGGGATGATATATGGCTTCGCAACGTCCCTCTTAGGGGGCTATGTTTCGACGAGAGGGGCAGCCCTACAACGATTGTCTCGGATTTTATCACGGATGGTGAGTGGGACGCTCCAAAACTCCAAGTTCTCCACGACCAGGCGGGCCTTCCCCAACAGATCATTGATCAAATTTGCAAAACCCCGATACTCCCCGGGGAGCCGGACATCCCACGATGGACGCTCACGAGGCGAGGAGATTTCTCGCTAGCCTCGACTTGGGAGACGGTCCGGTCGCCTCAACCCATCATCCAAGGGCTCGAGGAAATTTGGACGGCTGGCCTCACAACTACCATCGCTATCTTCAATTGGAGGCTCATATCTAACCGCATCCCTGTTGACGCAAAGCTGCAATGGCGCAAGATTGAACTCGCATCCAAATGCCAGTGCTGCCCACACAGGCCTAGTACCGAGTCTCTCCAACATCTCTTCATTCAAGGAGTAGGTGCAACAAGAGTGTGGAGGGAATTCGACTGGTGGTTCGAAGGCTCGGCCCCCACTCTCGTGGTCAATGACACGATCCCAACAAGAATTGAGGTATGGGCGAGAAGAGTGCAGCAGCCGGGAAGGAAGCACCTCAGCCGAGCCATGCCTTACCTTATCTTCTGGTTCCTCTGAGCAGAGAGAAATAGAAGCCGCCATCATGATGTTCAATTCAAACCGAGCAATGTGATTTGGCAAATCCTCACTTTCGTTCGAAACAGCATGGCCAATGGGAGGCTTAAGCCAAAGCATTGGAGAGGGGTTAGGCTCGGAGTCAGTATCCCAAGCCATGCCGAACCTCAACGGCTACCGCGACTCGCTATGATGGTTAAGTGGGAACCACCGGATCAGGCCTGGATCAAACTTAATACGGACGGGTCCTTTAATGAAGCAACAGGAAAAGCTGGGGGAGGCGGCCTCATTCGAGACCATTTGGGTAAGGCGCTCGTCGCCTATGCGCTCCCTCTCGAAGCACATTCACCTCTCGAAGCCGAACTACTCGCCATGCACCACGGCTTGATGCTGGCCTCGGAGCTTGAGAAACCAATTTGGCTCGAATCGGACGCCGAGCAAGCACTCAATCTCATTAAAGGGCCAAGTTGGGGGCCTGCTCACACTCGCCAAGCCATGGCCCACATGACCTTACACAAGCGTCAACTCACACTCCGAACTACCTTCATTCACCGTGAAGGCAATAAGGCGGCTGACTTACTTGCGAAGATTGGTGTCGACTTGAGTCACAGTCGAGTCTTGGAGGCCCAAGACTTACCGAGAGCCGTCCAAGATGTCATTCGAATGGAACAAATGGGGATTCCAAACTTCCGGGTCTGTGCCGAGGAAGATGCTTAGGAGGACACCGTAGAGTAGGCGGGTGTCGAGCCATTTGTGACACGACCCCTACTTACTCTTGTGGTGATTTGGCCTTTTGATTGTCCTTGTTTTGGTTGTAATAGTTAGTTGTAATAGCCGCTTGTAACCCTAAGCCTCGAGCTAGGCTAATTGTAACCGAGAAATATTTTGCTATATAGGGATGAGGGACCCACGAACCCTCCACCGTTAAGGTGTTTGAATAAAAAAAAAAAAAAAAAACCTTGTTGTTTTGCTTAGTTATTTTAAATCCAATTAAATCTTGCCACATTTTATTCCCTCACCCGAAATTAAGTTAAGAGTTGAATTATTTCGTTGTGGCTAATTAAGACAATTTTCGGGCCCCTTATTTGTAGAGGATAAAATATTTGTTTCCTATTTTGTGGAATTTCTTTTATTCAAATAAATACGCAATTTAATACCTATGTCTAATTAATTGGGGATGTGAATATTTTCCTTCTATTGTGTCTCCATCCCACACGTTTTTTTTGGCTTAATTTCCTTGTGGAAATTTATTTAATTGTTGCCTATTTCAATCTCATTAAAGGGCCAAGTTGGGGGCCTGCTCACACTCGCCAAGCCATGGCCCACATGACCTTACACAAGCGTCAACTCACACTCCGAACTACCTTCATTCACCGTGAAGGCAATAAGGCGGCTGACTTACTTGCGAAGATTGGTGTCGACTTGAGTCACAGTCGAGTCTTGGAGGCCCAAGACTTACCGAGAGCCGTCCAAGATGTCATTCGAATGGAACAAATGGGGATTCCAAACTTCCAGGTCCGTGCCGAGGAAGATGCTTAGGAGGACACCGTAGAGTAGGCGGGTGTCGAGCCATTTGTGACACGACCCCTACTTACTCTTGTGGTGATTTGGCCTTTTGATTGTCCTTGTTTTGGTTGTAATAGTTAGTTGTAATAGCCGCTTGTAACCCTAAGCCTCGAGCTAGGCTAATTGTAACCGAGAAATATTTTGCTATATAGGGATGAGGGACCCACGAACCCTCCACCGTTAAGGTGTTTGAATATAAAAAAAAAACCTTGTTGTTTTGCTTAGTTATTTTAAATCCAATTAAATCTTGCCACATTTTATTCCCTCACCCGAAATTAAGTTAAGAGTTGAATTATTTCGTTGTGGCTAATTAAGACAATTTTCGGGCCCCTTATTTGTAGAGGATAAAATATTTGTTTCCTATTTTGTGGAATTTCTTTTATTCAAATAAATACGCAATTTAATACCTATGTCTAATTAATTGGGGATGTGAATATTTTCCTTCTATTGTGTCTCCATCCCACACGTTTTTTTTGGCTTAATTTCCTTGTGGAAATTTATTTAATTGTTGCCTATTTTATGGGAGTCTTTTCCTATAAAGAAATTACCAAATTTAAATCCTATTCTATTTAATTGAGGATTTATATAATTTCCTTGTGCACATCATCAAAATTTTCGCCTCCCTCATTATTTTCTTACTTGGAGATTTAATTTATTTTGTTCCCTTGTTTATGGAATATTCATTATTTTATTTCCTAAATTGTGGATCTATTTCTCTCCAAGTAAATACCAAATAATTCCTTGTTAATTCCCAGCCATAATTTTCGAAAATTATGCTTCTTTTAATTGTGGGATTTTAATTATTGGCCCCTATTTTATTCCCCCACAATTAATTAAATTTTGGATTTAACCTAGAACTATAAAATCACCTAAACTAAACCCTAGCCGTCCACCCCCTCTCTCCCTCTCTCTCACACGCCTCTCCTCTCCCTCTCCATATTCTCTCCAAAAATCCACCATTCATCCTTGTTCTTACATCCGTTAGAGTTGATTTTCAAGAGTTTCCGACGAATCGCATCAAATTCTTGTTTCCACCGATTCGTTTTTATCAAGAAAGGTATATTTGATTCATTCTCCCTCATTCTTTTCATTTAACCCTTGTTCTTGAACCTTACATGCATATAGTGAGTGTAAGAATCATAGATCGCAAAATTTATCAGTGGGAATTTGTGTTTTCATGAGAACTTAGATGAATATGCATTTTTGAATGAGGTTATGTGGAGTTTGATTTGAATCCTTGGTGAATAATGTGAGTTTATGTGAGAGCATGATTGTGAGAAACTTTTAAGCATGATTGTGTGTTTGGATGATTGAGGAAGAAACCCTATTTTCGAAATTCTTAAGCCAGAAATCTGCGATGTTCGGACAGTGGATTCCGACGTGTGTTTGACCAACCAAACGATTGAATTTTGACACGAAATTTTAACTGAGTAAACTTTAAGGTGTTTTCTGTGTTGTGTGTGAATTTCAGCACTTATTGATGAAAGGTGAATGTTTAATAAATATTTGAAGTTGACTGCGTAATTCTGCCAGAAACTTGTACTCACGCTTAGAAAGTTTCGTTTTCTATTTGACCGACCAAATGGCCTCCTTTTGATGTGAATTTTGAACTAGATGAAATTTGAAGTGTCTTCTGTGTTGTGACCAAATCTTAGTCTCATATGAGGTCGTATGGACTTTTGGTGAATTTTACAAACCAACCGCGCAGTTCTGCCAGATTTGTTGTTATGTGGAAATATCACTTGTTGCCAAGTTTGAGTGAATTATATGATGCATGTATGATTTAGGAATGTATCATATGAGTGATTATGTGTGACACGTTGAGAAATATTATGACATGTTTTCCTTATGTTGATGAATGTTTGGGATGGGTAAATTTAGGAGAATGATAAAAGGAACGATAGGACATGCATGATAATGTGAATTGATGAGAGGCTGATTTGTATTGTGGTTTGGCAAGGGTTATTGTGAGTACGTGAGCACAAGGAACGAGGGTTGCCTTAAGTGGATATTGAATTGTTTAAGCAAACGAGGTGAGCTTTCTTTTTCAAATCTCTTTATTTCCCGGAAATACGATGTGGTGTTATAAGGGTGGTTTAACTTGTTATTTTTTTTTTTTTTTTTTATTTTTTTTTTTTTTTTAATCAAACACCTCTACGGTGGAGGGTTCGTGGGTCCCTCATCCCTATATTTCCAAAAGAGATAATTACAAGGCGTGGCCACACCCAAAAGTGGTGTGCCGTAACAAAATCAAGAGTAGTATGCGGTCCGATCCCGCAAGGTTCGGACCTCATCATACTCCTTTCCAATCTACAATTAACCACAAGGCTAGTCACTATTGTCTCCCATCGTCTCATGATCAACTTTGATGCCCGTCCCCGTCTAGGTTTCGGATGTGCGACACTCCCATCTCGTCCAATCTAACCAAGTCCAATAGTTCTCTCGGTGCTGAGTTGTAGTGCATTCGTAGGCCACTGTCTTGGACTAGCCCCATTTTCGCAAGGAAGTCCGCCGCTTTGTTCCCCTCCCTGTGTATGAAGGTGGCTCGGAATTTGAGTTGGCGTTTGAGAATGGTTAGTTGCGCCACCGCTTGCCGAGCGAGTGCCGGCCCCCATCCCGTCCCATTAACTTGTTATGTCATGCCATGTTATTTTATTTGTGAGATTGTTGCCTGATGCCTAGTTCGTCTGAGCTTGCTCCGTTAGGCTTTATGGTTGTGTTGTGAAACAAATTCGGGTCTGAGTAGGTCCGCAAACCCTATCAGTCTGTGTACACTGGTGGGATCGTGAGCTGTCCTTGCTAGTCGGCCGGTCTCGTGGGTGAATAGTGTGGCCACACTTTCGTCGCACTGTGATATGATGATTGTGATTGATGGATTGATGTGAAAAGTGGGGAGATAAATTGTCTGGCCAGACTTGAAATATTTTTGTGTTCTCGTGATATTTCTTACTACATATAAAACTCGAGATCACTGGTATGGATGACATAACTATATTAAAATATTTTCGGCATGAGCCCATTGAGTACAATAAGTACTCAAGCACAAAAGGAATCAAAATAACCACAGGAGAGAGAAGCTCTTCCTTCTCTCTAGATTTCACCCATCGATCCACACTCCCCTAAACATCTCACGGCCGATCACCACCCACCGAATCTTCTCACGTTCGACCACCACTACCCATCGAATAGCCTCACGACCGGCCAACCACCGAACCACCTCACGGCCGCTTCCCCCACCTCCCGGTCCGTCTCCCTCATTCGTTCCTCGGCCTCTTGCCGGTTTCGACGCTCGCGCCCCTCTCGGAACCGCCTCCGTGCCTCGACCCCCCTCCCACCCTCTGGCCATGCCGGATCCCTCACCACAAACTACCCCTCATCCGCTGGACCCCGAAGCGGCGAGGACTATCCCGGACCAACATATGGTCTTCCTCTCGTGTGAGGACACAACCCCGAAGCTATCAACCTATAAGCCATGAAGAAGAAGACTCAAAAGAGTCAGATTGAGGATAGGAAGAGTACCTCCGCACCTCCCTCCAACGGCACCGGTCGGAAAAGATTTGTGCCTTCGCCCCTCCCGGAGGACAACCAACTACGGAAGAAGCTTTCCTTCGGTGCGGATGAGTGCCCTCCATCCGAGAGTTTTAAACACAAGGGTCCCATCTTTCCGGTGATCCATCGAATGGCCAAGCAAGGGATGCCCAATGAGTCTAAGAGTGCCCCTACGATTCATAATGCGGAAACAAAAGGTGCCACCAAGTCCGGCGAACTTCCGGCCACCGGCCAAGGGTCCGGCGACGGTCGGCCGGCTGGTGAACCAAGTGGAGACCTATCCTCGGTCGGCCCCCCTCCGATTGTTGACGGTTGACGTGAGACGCAACACCCCATGAAGGTTGGTGTAGTCAACTTGCCAAGAGTGGATAATGGTACAAACTCTCTTTTGAAAAGCTCATTTGTCCCTTACCATCCTAGTAGTGGAGTCACATGTGCTGCAAAGGACGCTTTGGGAAGTACGATTATCTCATTCCCGGATTTGGTAAAAACTACAAAACTCTCATTGGAAAGTAGCATGGTCCCTTACCACAAAGGGGGCTCGAGAGAGGTGCTAGCCGTTGAGGCTATCATGCAGCCAAAAACACACGAACTCATCCACCTTGCCACCTCGAACTCGGCGGAAACCCTCGATGTAATGGCCTCCCAACCCCTACTCTCCGTCGGACCTTTGGAGCATGGTAGCTCGGCCTTCGCGGCACGCGCCTGTCAGGCGCCGAGGCTCGAGCCACCGAGGCCCTCACCTGAGATGAACTTCACCGCATCACTTGAGGAATTCCCTCCCCTTGAGAAGGGTAGAACACTCAAAATTCGGGACACATTTAAGATGGGAGCGTTGCCTTGGAAGGAGGAGTTGGCCGCGACGAAACCAAAGTGGGGTAGCTCCGTGCCACTCCGACTAGGATATGGAGTACCGAGCATCGAAGCGTCCATCCCAATGGTAATTGAAGAAAGGGAGACGGAGACGGGTAACAATTACAAACCGCCGGACTTGCACTGGCCGAACCAACAAAACCTCGGATCAGGGGTGGGGCCTAGCACGGGACCGAACCACGCGAAACAGCCCAAGACACACGATTCACACTCGGAACATGCCAGGAAGCCGACCACGATGGCCGATATACTAAAAGGCGCTTCCGACCCAAATGGCCCGCAAGTATACGGCATCCCGGCCATATACTTTTCCGGGGCGGAGACACAAAAGTTGGCCGAAAGCATCGGGCACGCAATCGTGGGAAAGTTATCTCACTCCATCCCTAAGGGGCATCAAATACAAAAGGCTCTTGAAAACATCAAATTGACTCGTGGCTTTAATTGGAAATACATTAATGCGAAACACATTCTTATCCAATGCGAGGACATTGCGGATTACGCTCGCCTTCTTGGTGGCCCGAGGGGTTCCCCCGTATGGTTCATTGACCGCCACCCGATGAGGGTATTCAAATGGTCCCCAGAATTTGACGCATATTGTGAGTCCCCGATCGCGGCAATTTGGTGTAACCTAATAGGCCTCCCAATTCATTTGTATGATCATTCGGCCTTATTCGCCATCGGCAAACTCCTTGGCACCCCAATCCAAATTGATCGTGCCACGGCCAACAAGTCGCGGCTAACCTTCGAGTCCGAGACGGATCACGAATGGCATGACCAACAAATGATCGAATTCCAATGGGGGCCTTCACACCCGCCGGGTACGGAACCTCATTGTTAATTATGTCTATTAACTAAATGTTTTGGAACGTTAGGAGTATTGCGAACGCATCAACCCAAAACGTTTTAAAAAGATTAATCAAGTCTTATAATGTTCATTTTCTTGCAATAATGGAGCCGTTTACCTGCCCCAACCCGGAGAAATTCTCTAGGGCTTTGGGGCTAGTGTTTAAATGTCATGACCACATTTTCTAAGGATAGGAAACACGGTTGATCGCGACTAAGGGGGAACTAAGAAGCGGGGAAGAAAGGGGAAAACAACACAACTCGACCATAGCTCGAAACCATTGATTGCGAGACATGACTAATTAAGTGCTGACACATAGAAGAAAGATACTCGATCATGAAAACTTGAGTAATTGTTTGTAAAAAATTTAAAATATCAGAGTTTTGAACGCGGTTACATGTACAACGAAAGCAAATGAACGCGGTTACATGTATGAAGACATGAACCTCCGAGAGTCAAAATCTGACTGAATTAAATGCCTTGTCTCAATAGCACTTCCTCCACCACTTCGCTGCTGAACCTGCACATTTACAAATATATGCAGGGCTGAGTACAAAAGTACTCAGTGAACACATTGCCGAAAAATACAAATATACATTTGAAAATATTGTCAAGCCATCATCACAGTAACACTCGGGGTTTTATTGAAAAGGCCAGAGCTTACTAAAATATTCACATTGGACTGCAGTCCCTTTTTCTTGTACTTAGCCATATCTGATCACATTATGCCGTCAAGATGGTGTTCTCGCACGGTCACCTTCTCTGCCCATCATGTCAGAGGTATCCTTGTGCCGGGAAGGTGGCCACCTTCCTCGGTCACCTGCTCTGCCCAACATGTCAGAGGTAGCTTGTTTACACTAATCCGAGCGGGGACACCACCCTTACTGAGACCCGAATTCGACTTATATCATCATTCATAATTCCTTTGGCCTTAGCCAAACAGATAGGCATCATACAAAAACATTTATGGCAAGACAACATCTTTAAGAATCACGAACATGTGTTCGTGTTTTCATAAAATACGATTTGTATTTTTAGTATAGGAAATCTCACCTTGATCGTTTAGTTTCCTTAACTTGAATTTTCCTGACTCCACCTTTAACTCGCGGAGATAGCCTTTTGAAAGCAAACAACGTACTAATAAGACTCGAGAAAATTCTTAATCTTTTAATTAGAATTAGAATGCATGCCCCTGATTACTCATGGCCCAAGAACTTAATTAGAATTATAGCATAAAGCAAACTTATATTGCAGCCCAAACTCCTTTAGGAAAATAATCCCATTTATTCTCTTCTCTAGGCTCAAATTCGCTTAAATTGGAGCAGCCCATTTTCGATCCAAACAATTAAAGAGTGGTCCAACTTATTAAGTTCCATTCCAATTCTTGAATAAAATAAAATCAGTCCACTCCTTAATTAATTCATTCAGCCCCAAATTTATCACAGTAAAAACACTTGGCCCAATTCGGAAGCCCAATCTAATTGTTGGTGGCCCAATGATTTACATAATCTTTCTCCTTACTACCATCGTATCCTCCTCTCTCTTTCTTCTCAACTTTAAATCAAAATCCCCTAAATTCAAGACTAAATTTATGTTGCCCCGAACTACAATCCCAATCCAAATTGACACCACCTACACAGTGCTCGTCGTCCTCCACCGCCTCCTCCGGCGGTGTTTCTCCTCCTGCGGTACTCTCTCTAAATTCAAAAATATGAGATTAAATTTCTCTCCCTCTTTTCCTCTCGCCATCCTTTCTCACCAGCAATTCGCAGCATCGCCGCCGCCAAACACGCACAGGCGCCGGTCTTTGCTGTTGCTGCCTCCCGTCCTTTCACTGCGACTCAGTGTCGTCGCTGACGTATCCGACCGAGGCAGACGCTGCTCAGTCTGCTTCGCAGACCAGCGCCGCCGCCGCCTCCGCTGCCCGTCGGGGTCCCCGCGGCTGCCCTCGTGGACTCGCCGTCGCCGGTGGTCTCGAGGCAGCCCCTCGGCCTTAAAGCTAAGTTCTTTTACTCCCTTTCATTATTTAGTATTTTGTTGAGAATTTGGGCAGTAGCTATGTAGAGTTGGAGGTCTTGAAAATTACTACTGTGTTACTGGAATGTGTTCATTATATTGGGAACTTCAACTGCTACTTGTTCTAAGAGTTGCTATTGTCATGAAATTTCTACAGCCATGATTCTATCTTCAAAAATATGCATATGCTTGTACGTAAATGTAAAGGAAAAGAAGGGTTCGGGATTCACCTTTTTGATGTGGAATAAAGGGTTGGTGGATTGCAGTGCTTGACCCTACAATTGTGTGCAAATCCCTCTCCTTGGACTCCTCTATCCTACGTTGGGTTGGTGTGTGGTGTGTGCAGTGAATTTAGGATTTGTGATGGTGATGAGGGTGAGTGACAAAAAGATTTATATACATATATATATATATATATATATATATATATATATATATATATATATATATATATATATATATATATATAAAGATGCAAGTGGGGATATTTTCTATGCAAGTGGGGCTTATCTTTCAAATATTTTCTGTCAGGGATATGATTTCTTCCTGCCCATATTAAATGCAGCATTAAATGTTGCTGATAACACTCATTCGATTCTCTCAGGATATGCTTTTTATTTTTAATTTATTTATTCTTCTTTCTTTTTTTTATAGTTGTTTATTAAATTTTATTATTTGTATATTTATTTACTTATTTATTTAATTTGGTATAGGAAAAACCCAGTTTAAGCTTGTGGCTTTGGTGTAGGAAAACAAATTACATCCATAGTCTTCCCTGATGATGTACCAGACTTTCTTGGAGTGCGAGCACGACCGTTGAACGGGCTGCGTGAACTTTCCTATAATTGTAATAGATAAGGATTCGATGTTACTTTTTTTACTTGAAATATTCGTTCGAGAATGAAGCAACGATTATTTATAATTCCAAGATCAATTATTATACATGAAAATGGCAGATTTTGAATACTACAACGATCACTTATTCTTTATCTTTAGGCTAATAATAATAATAAGGTACGAAAGTTCGGGTTGTTACATTCTACCCTCCTTAAAAGAAATTTCGTCCCGAAATTTAGGAAGTATTTAGACAAAAAGCTCAGGATATTTCTCCTTCATTTTCTTTTCTAGCTCCCATGTTGCTTCTTCCTGTCCGTGGTTTTTCCACAAAACTTTCATTGTAGTAATCGACTTGTTCCGAAGTTGCTGCACCTTTCGATCTAGTATTTCTACCGACTTTTCTTCGTAACTCAGGTCAGGTTCTAGAACGATTTCTTCGTGGCAAATCACATGTTTTGGGTAGAACACATACCTTCGAAGTTGGGAGACGTGGAATACGTTGTGTACGTTCCCAAAATTGGGTGGTAATGCCAAGCGATATGCTACTGGGCACACTTCTTTCAGAATTTCATAGGGTCCAATAAATCGTGGTTTCAGCTTTCCCTTGAGTCCAAATCTGGTTATTCCTTTGGAAGGGGATACTTTCAAGAAGATCTTCTCCCCGATGTTAAATTTCAATTCTGTTCGACGCTCATCGGCGTAGGATTTTTGCCGGTCTTGCGCTTCCTTGAGGGTCTCACGCGAGGAAATTTAGAGGTGGTATAACAGTTTTAACTTTGATAGGAACTGAATTTGAGACTCCAAGAGAAATATTCGAATCGTTCTTGCTTTGGGTAGGCTCCAAGGTAACCATGAAAATAAAACGATTATAATTATTTCAAATACGTGAGTGTTTGGTTCACCACAAACTTTCACCAGTAGCTTGCAACAAAGGTTTTCATGAAGTGCAAAGACTAGGCTCAATTGGGCTCATTATGCTCACTCCCAGAAAAGAAAAGATACAACTTTTTTTTTTTTTAATCAAACACCTTCACGGTGGAGGGTTCGTGGGTCCCTCATCCCTATATATCAACAAAAGGCCATTACAAGCAATTGATTACAAGAGGACCAATCTTTCTAAAGCTAGAGTGACAAAAACAATTTACACCACACCCTATTACAAATACACCACAAGAGTAAATAGGGGTCAATCCGAGGATGGACCGACACCCACATACTCTACGGCGTCCGGTACTAAGCAAGATCGGTGACCACTTTCCGGGCCTCGTGCTACTCTCATTCATCATCTCTCACCCGAAGATTGGGGACTCCCATTTCGTCCATCCGGATGATGGCTCTAATCCTTCTTGGAACATTTTGTGGGGACATTTGTTGGAAATTATCTTGTTCCACTCCCATTTTGGCGAGCATATCAGCCGCTTTGTTGCCCTCCCTATGAATGAAGGTGGCCCGGAATATATGTCTACGTTTGAAGCCATGCAAAATGGCCATGACACGGCGAACTTGTGCCTGGCCCCAAGTCGTGCCATTGAGCAACTTAATAGCTTGTTCCGCATCTGATTCAATCCATATGGGTAGGTTGAACGCCTTCGCTACCTCCAACCCATAGTGTATGGCCATGAGCTCGGCCTCAAGAGCCGATTGAACGACGAGGGGGGTTGCAAATGCTGGAAGTAACTTCCCATTGTGGTCCCGAACAAGACCCCCTCCGCCACCCTTGTTTGTTGCCTCAAAGAACGCCCCATCCGTGTTAAGCTTGATCCATGTGCGTTCCGGGGGGTGCCACTTAACCGGCATAACTAACGGTCTCGGCCCCCTTGTCTCGGGGTGATTCGGAGGGCTCATTCCGAGTTTCACTCCCTTCCAATGCTTCGGCTTGATGTGACCATTGGCCATGTTGTTGTGGATGAACATGTGAACCTGCCAAACAACGTTGTACGGTTTGAACTGAATTTGCTCATGTCGACTCCTATTCCTCTCCGCCCAAAGGAACCACAGAATGAGGTATGGAATGAATCGACTAAGGTGTCTCCTATCATGCTGTTGGGTCCTAGCGGACCACACTTGCAACCTGTCCGGGATGGTGTCGTTCACCCTAAGTGATGGGGCCGAGCCTTCGAACCAACCGTCGAACTCCCTCCAGACACATGCTGCTCCCCACCCTCGGATGAAGAGATGTTGAAGGGACTTGGTATTAGGCCTCCGTGGGCAGCATTGGCATTTCGACGCAAGCTCAATCTTCCTCCATTGGAGCTTGGAGTCAACCGGTATCCTGTTTGACAATAATCGCCAACTGAAGATTGCAATAGATTTTGTAAGGCCAGCCCTCCAAATGTCGTCGAGACCTTGGATTTTCGGCCTTTGCGTACGTATAGTCTCCCAAGTCGTAGCGAGCGAGAACTCCCCGAGCCGAGAAAGCTTCCATCGAGGGACGTCCGGTTCTCCCGCGACGATTGGGGTATGAAGGATTTGTGTGATAACCTCTTGTGGCATTCCAGCCTGGTTGTGAAGTTGACGTAACTTAGCCTCATCCCAAGTTCCACCCCCAATGTAGTCCGAGATCTTGGCCGATGGGGCACCCCTATCGTCAAGGCAGATCTCGCGAAGGGGAGATTCACCAAGCCAAATGTCATCCCAAAAGTAGGCATCGCCCTGACCGATCACCCATCTAATGTGTGGATTTGCTTGATTTCTCACTTTCATTAACCGCTTCCATGTCGGGCTATTTCTCCCCGAAGGGGAGGCCGCAAGGGGGGAGTTTTTATGACAATACTTGGCCTTCATGTATCTAGCCCAAAGGGAATTTTGCTCCCGGAACCTCCACCAAAGTTTGATACTGAAGGCCCGGAGGACTTCTTTGGTCTTACAAATGCCGAGACCCCCTTCAGGGGTGGGGAGGCAAATCTGATCCCACCCAATCCAATGTGTCTTTTTTCTCTCTGTTGACAATCCCCAGAAAAATCGGGCCATCTGCTGATCCAATTGCTTAAGGGCCCCGGATGTTGGTTCAATGGCCTGGAAAATGTGCAGCGGCACCGCTTCAAGTGTGCTTTGGAGTAGTGTAAGCCTACCTCCAAAGGAGAGGTGTCGATGAGCCCACCCCGAGATTCGTGCAGCAATCTTTTCCCGAAGGAACATAAACATATCTGTACGTTTGACACCACGATAAATAGGAACTCCAAGGTACAAAAACGGGAAAGTACCTCGTGCGAAGCCTCCTTCATTTTGTATAATGTTGGCGCACCCTTCATGTTGTTCGGCAATGTAGAAGTTGCTTTTTGCCAAGTTAATCTGCTGCCCGGAAACCCCGGCATATGTCTCCAAGCAAGTCCGCAGCCGCCTAAGAGGTCCCTCCGCTGCTTGTGTGAATATCACAATGTTATCGGCGTAGGCGAGGTGGCTTATTTCGATGCAGTGGCGAGTAGCTCTAAAAGTCATCTCTTTCTTTCCCAAAATGAGCTTGTCTAATTTTCTTGAGAGGTACTCAGCTGCAATTACGAAAAGTGTCGGAGATATTGGATCTCCCTGTCTAGGCCACGGGTGGACTTAAAGAACCCGGAGGGGGCGCCATTGACCAGCACCGAGAACCAACACGAGCCCACACATCTCTCAATCAAAGAGACCCACGGGGCCGGGAAACCCATCCGGTGTAGCACTTTCAAAAGGAAGGGCCATTGTACTCGGTCGTGTGGCGTCCGGCTGTGGGGGTTGGCTCGGGAGTGGCTGACCACTTTCGAAGGCGTCTCGGATTTTGCGGGTCCGGCCTCGTTCAAGGGGTGGGAAATCCTCGACCGATGGGCCATTTGCTACCGAGGGCGGTTCGGGGGTTGGTCCGGAGGTCCATGGTAGGGCGAGGTTCGGTCCGGCATTTTCGGCTAGGTCCGCCGGCCATTTGTCTCCGAGAAGGGGCTGCGCCACCATGGAGTCTAACATCTCCGGCGTGTCAAGGGTGACAAGATGCAAGAGGAGGTTGGTAGGATTTGGTTGCACATGGCCTCCCAAGTCTAGTGCATCACGTGAGTCACCATTGTGGTATGAGACCAAACCACTTTCCAAAAGTTCTTTTGTTCCCATATCCATTTCAAGAAGTTTGACTCTCTCTTCCTCCAACACTTCTTTTGCTTTTGCAGCAACAAGTACCAGTGTATTGTCGTGACTTGGCTGGGTGACCGTTACCCCGTCGGCGACCGGCCCCTCTCCGGCTGTCCGGTCGGAATCTTGATCGGAAAAGTGCGAATTATTAGGAGAGGCTTCACATACCTTGATTGGCTTGTCCAAATCAAGCTCGTCAAAGAGGTCACGTTGCTCGCACGTCTTTGGCTGAATGGTACCCTCAATTTCTCCGTTTGAAGTCGCCGGAAAAATTGCCCCTTTGCATTTGGGACTCTCAAGTGGGGCACCTTCCTCCTCTCCAAAATCTATCTTCTTCCGGAGTTGCTTGTCTTCGGGAAGTGGAGACGGGATGAATCTCTTCTGGCATTTCTCTTTGGTTGGTGGTGCCGGGGTGCTCCTCCGTGACTTAAGTTTAGCTTTGGCCAGCTCTTAGATACGTGCTTCGGGGAAGAAGGCTCCACCGAGCAAAATGTCATGGCTTGGTCCGAGAGGGTTCGCATTTCATCCGGCGGTGGAGGGTCGCTCGGCGGGCCGTCCGACATGGCCGAACCAATGAGGTTACCGTGGGAGGTGGAGCAAGGGTGGCGTTCGAAGGAGGATTGGGGTCGAGAACGAAGTGATGATGGGGTGTGGTGGTGATCGTCGGCGTGGGAGCAACTTGGGCGGAGGAATAAGGCGTTGTAACCGTTGGGGAGGTGGGATTGCTAGAGAGAAGGAGGATCGTCGGCGTGGGAGCCACCTTGTTACCTTCCCGATGAATAAAGGATGCACGTGAAACTAGGATTAACCTTAGTCGGGAAGAGAGATGGTGATCTATGGCTTGAGCTATACCCATAGTGCTTGGAAATTTTATTGTGGGAAGAGCTTCCCAGATGGAATAAATTGCGAAAGTGTGGGTATGATGAATAAAATGTAGATGTCAATGATATGTTGCCAATATTATATTCAAAATGAACGGTCAAGTAGAAAAGTTTCAAGTATTCCCAGATGATAACAGGAAGACCTGAGATGGTTGGTTACAAATGGATTTGAAAAGAATAGGAAAAACAAACAATTGTAATTTACTCGACAACACTGTGATAGAAGATCATATCAACGAAATTTTTAGAGTTTATAAGCAATTCAGGGAAACTAACTAATAAAGAGGGCAACAAGAGGAAACTAGCCAAGGGAGAAGCAATGTGCCAGCTTTAACATGGAGCTTGTAGAAAAGCTCAGATCAAGAGACAATAGTCATATTTGAATTCAGAAGATGAGAGTACTCATGTAAAATAAAGAGCTTGTCAATAAGTATGTCTGAAAACACAAAGGGTCAATTAAAAAAGTTTAAGGTCCCACCAGATGGTTGCTCCAATATAGTAAGACTGAAAATGATTGGGCTCATGTGGATTTGAGAAAGAAGAATAACAAGGAACTACTCTTTAAGGTCAACAACATCGTGATACTATAACGAATTCACAAAGTTTGTAACCAAATCACAGAAATTAACAAGTAGAGAAGACAACCAGAGCAAACTAGTTCGGGAAAAGAACAAATTACTTTAGACTTGGAGTTACTAAAGAGCTCAAAGCATGATGGAATAATTATAGTGGAAATAAGAAGAGGGGACTATTCTTTATAAATTAAAGAGCTTGTCAACAAGCACATTTGAAAACACTAAAGGCCTAATAAGAATCTTTGAAGAATATATCATCATTGAAGAGACAATAGTTTAGGGAAACATGTTCATTCTAAAGGCTATAAATAAAGCAGCTCCTAGTATAGGAGTTTGGTGGCAAGAATTCAGAGAGTCAAAGTATTGCTTTTATACAGAATGAGTAAAGAAGGATCGTAGTCACCGGAGGTTATCAGAAAACATGAAGGAGAAAGCTCAAAACTGAAAGTGATTCACAATCTTTTTTTTTTTTTTTTAATCAAACACCTTTATGGTGGAGGGTTCGTGGGTCCCTCATCCCTATATTTCAAAAGGAGATGTATACAAAACATGGCCACACCCAATAGTATCGTGCCTATACCAAAATCAGGAGTAGTATGCGGTCCGGTCACATGGGCCCGGACCTCATTATACTCCCTTCCGAACCTCAAACTACAATTAAGCCAAAACCAAAAAGGAAAACAATACACTCCTTTGATCCGACGCTCAAGCCTATTCTTTATCTTCATTTTGGACCCGAAGGTTCGGGACTCCGAATGCATCCATCCTAATGATTGCTGTGAGGAGTCTTGGTGCCGTGATGGCATCCATACGGCAGTAGTCGGTTCTTTCTAGTCCCATTTTGGCGAGGAGATCTCCTGCTCTATTCCCTTCCTGGTGGATGAAGGTGATACGGGTGTCCTGTCGGCGTTTGAGGTTTTTGATCCGTGCCATCACCCGGCTGATGTGGGCTGGTCCCCAGCTTGTACTGTTCAAAAGCTTGACCGCCTGTTGTGCATCTGATTTGACCCAAATAGGCCTTCTGAATTCCGAGGCTAGTATCAACCCGAATTGGATGGCGAGTAGCTCCGCTTCGAGGGCTGAGTGAGCCTTGAGTGGGGATGCAAAGGCTGCAAGCAGGTTACCCTCATGGTCTCGAATAATTCCTCCTCCCCCTGCTTTGTCCGTTGCCTCAATGTAAGCTCCGTCTGTGTTAAGCTTGATCCAAGGGGCATCCGGCGGGTTCCATTTGACCACCATCGCAAGGGGCCTAGTCCTCCTTGGCTCGGCATGGCTCGGGACGTTGACTTTGAGGCGGACACCCTTCCAGTGCTTCGGTTTATAGGATCCGTTGGTCATGCTATTTCTGATGAACATTTGCACCTGCCAAACCACATTGAAAGACTTAAATTGCACCGATTGATGGCGACTCCTATTTCGTTCCGCCCAAATGAACCATAAAATAAGATATGGCATAGACCGGCTGAGATGTTTCTTGCCGGGTTGCCGGACTCTTCGTGCCCAAACTTCGAGCCTTTCTGGGATAGTATCATTGATCCGGAGGGGCGGTGATGATCCCTCGAACCATGAGTCGAACTCCCTCCACACACCAAGTGCCCCAGCCCCTTGTATGAAGAGATGTTGGAGAGATTCAATACCCGGTCTGTGTGGGCAACATTGGCATTTAGACGCCATTTCCATTTTCCTCCACTGAAGCTTCGTATCCACCGGGATTCGGTTGGAGAGAAGTCTCCATATGAAGATAGCAATCGAAGACGTGAGGCCCGCTTTCCAAATATCATCGAGGCCTTGGATGATCGGTCTTTGAGTTCGGATGGTCTCCCATGTTGTAGCTAGAGAGAACTCCCCATTGTGTGATAATCTCCATCTCGGCACATCTGGTCCAACCGAGAGGATTGGCGTATCGAGGATCTTCCGGACAGCATGTTGCGCCAAGCCGGCTTGCGCTTGGAGCATTCGTAATTTGGCCTCATTCCAGGCCCCATCCACAATGAAATCTGCAACATGGACAAGAGGGCCTCCCCTATCGTCGAGGCTAAGTTCCCTCAAGGGCGCATCTCCAAGCCAAAAGTCATCCCAGAATAAAATTTTGACTTCTCCCACTACCCAGCGGATGTGCGGTTGTGCATGTGCCCGAACCTTCAAGAGTCTCTTCCAAGTAGGGCTACTCCTTCCCGAAGCTCTAGCCGAGAGTGGGGATGCCTTTTGACAATATTTGACAATCATATACTTAGCCCAAAGGGAGTTCTGTTCCCAGAACCTCCACCATAACTTGATATTAAAGGCACGTAGGACTTCTTTGATCTTACGGATGCCCAGGCCCCCTTCGGCCGTGGGTAGGCATACCTGGTCCCATCTAATCCAATGCGTCCTTTTCTTCTCATTACTCGACCCCCAAAAGAAGCGAGCCACTTGCTGGTCGAGTTGCTTGAGGGCGCCACCGGTTGGCTCGATAGCTTGAAAAATATGTAAGGGGATCGCCTCTAGTGTGCTTTTTATCAAGGTAAGTCTCCCCCTAAAGGAGAGGTGCCGATGTGCCCACCCAGATATCCTAGCCGAGATTTTCTCTCGGAGGAACAAAAACATATCCGTGCGCTTCACCCCTCGGTAAATAGGGACACCAAGGTAAAGGAACGGGAACGTACCTCGGGAGAAGCCTCCTTCACTTTGGATTGTGTTTGTCCAACCTTCATGAGCCTCAGAAATATAGAAGTTGCTCTTGCCGAGATTGATTTGTTGTCCGGAGACCTCGGCATAATGATCCAGACATACACGGAGCCTCCGGAGGGGGCTTGCGGCCGCTTGCGTGAAGATGATGATGTCGTCCGCATACGCGAGGTGGCTGATCTGCATGCTGCCTCGGGTAGCGTTGTATGTCATGTCTTTGTTTCCAAGTATGAGTTTATCAAGTGATCTCGAGAGATAGTCCGCGGCATGGACAAAGAGGGCGGGGGAGATGGGGTCCCCTTGCCTAAGCCCACGAGTGGATTTGAAGAAACCCGTCGGGGCCCCATTAATAAGAATCGAGAACCAACATGTCCCAATGCATCTTTCGATGAGCGCCACCCATTGCTCGGGAAATCCCATTTGCTTGAGGACTTTTAGGAGGAACGGCCATTGAACCCGATCGTAGGCCTTGGCCATGTCAATCTTGATAGCAACATTAGGTGCTGGTTTGCTTCTTTGGAGCTCATGAAACATCTCCTGTGCAAGAAGTACATTGTCGTTGAGTAGCTTCCCTTTGACAAACCCGCTTTGATTAGGTGCAACAACACATGGAAGGAATGGGGCGAGTCGCCTCGTGAGTACTTTAGTAATCACCTTATTGATCACGTTACATAAGCTAATGGGCCTATAGTCTCCCCAAGTCTCGGGTATAGGCTTCTTGGGGATGAGTACGATACTCGTGGCCGTGAAGCTTCGGGGGAGGAAGGCCCCACCAAAGAATTGCCTAACCGCCGCCACCACATCTGGTCCCACAATGCCCCAACTTGATTGGAAGAATAAAGCCGAGAAGCTATCCGGGCCGGGCGCACTATTGGCCGAGATATCAAACACTGCTCTCTTCACCTCCTCCGCATCCGGGGGATTAGGGAGGGCCGCCAATTGCTCCGAGGGAGGGAGTTGGTGTAAGAGGTTAAGGTTCGGTTCCGCGAGCTCCGGTTGGCTTGGGGCAAGGAGGTTTTGAAAGAACTCGACCGCCGAATCTTTGATGGCCTTGTCGTCCGTGAGTTCACATCCATTAGTGGTGATCTTGTGGATACGCAACCGAATCTTCTTCTGCTTCACCCAACTTTGGTAAAACCTTGTGTTCTTATCCCCATCGTCAAGCCAACGGAGGGCAGCCTTCTGACGCCAAAAGTCTTCCTCCATCCTAAGAAGGAGGATGTACTCAGCAATTTGTTTGTTGACCTCCATTCTATTTCGGGCCGAGGGATCTTCTTCAAAATCTGCTTGGGCCACTGCAATGTTCTCTTCACAATTTTTGAGATTGGCGTGTATATTTCCAAAAACCTCTTTGTTCCACCTCTTAAACGTTTGTTTGATCCTAGCCAGCTTGATCTTCAAGTTGAGGAGGCCCTCCGCCTCCGAGGGAGCTATCCAATCTTCACGCACCAACTAGCCAAATCCCTCGTGCCGGACCCACATGTTTTGGAACCGAAATGCTCTACCACCCCCGTGGGTGTTGGGCAGCCTGCTTCTTACCAGGAGCGGGCCATGATCCGAAGCAATGCGGGGGAGGTTCGTGACTCTTATTGCATCAAACATTTGGGACGTCGTCTCGCTAATCAGCACCCTATCCAACCTTTCCATGAGGCCATTCTTAGCCCAAGTGAATTCTGACCCATCATAGCCTGGGTCCAATAGTCTGCAGTCCTCAATGGCCTCGGCAAAATCCACCATTTCAGCCTGTCGGTTTGTGTCGCTCCCCAACCTATCTCGAGAGGAGAGGATTGTGTTGAAGTCCCCTCCAATAAACCAAGGCAATCCTTCCGATACTTGGGTAGTGTCCCTCATCTTCTCCCAGAGTGCATGCCGCTCCCCTCTCGTGCATTTAGCATATACGGCCGAGATCAAAATAGGGGCTGGGATCCGAGGGCAGGTGAACCTCCCATGCAACAGCTGTTCCGAGTCATCCACCACGTCAAAATCCATCCCTTCCTCCACGAAGATCCATATTTTCCCATTGATGTTCGACCCCTTGAAAGATAGCCCCATCATTCTCGAGAATTTGTCCGGGTTAGGGGTGGTAAGCGGCTCCATTATTGCAAGAAAGCAAATATTATGAGATTTAATTAGTCTTTTTAGGACGTTTTGGGTTGACGCGTTCGCGATTCCCCTAACGTTCCAAAATAGAAAATTTAATGACATGATTAACAAGAGGGTTTCGTACCCGGTGGGATTGACGTCCCCCCTTGAAATTCTATGATTTGAAGATCATTCCCTCCATGGGATGCCCCGGCCTCCAGAAGGGCTGGATTGGCTCCATTATCATTTTCATTGTGAGAATTGGAATCTTCCCAATGTTCTTCGTCTTCACTATCATTCTCCATGAAGTTCTCTCGAGCCATGAGGGAGAAATAACGATTGGTACTCATGTGGCTTGATGAGCCATGTGCCTCGGGTTTCTCAAGATCAAAGGGTTTAAAATGGCCTGTGGGTTGCACAAGGTCATCCGAGGCCGGGATCACATCACGCCGCGCCATGTCCGCTCCAATTGGCTTACCCCCGCGCCCACGTCCATAAAATGGGGGCTTAGCGGGTGTCCCTTTTGGTTGATTGAAGTTTTGCGCATCATGTGCAATGGTTATGTCCTTACTCCCCACATCTTGCAAGTCTCCCAAAAAGTCCGGACCCGACCACTCCGCCCCCGAATGCACGTTGGCTTTCGGGCTCTTTCGGGTGTTGCTTTCCTTTCCCATATGCTTCCCTTGTTGTTTCCATTCCATGTTATTATCGGTGTGCATCGGTTCAGCATTGTTCTTCTTAGGTCCAGTCCCTCCATGTTGTGGCTATTTTGGTGTTGCTATGTTATGGTTTCGTTTTGGAGGTCGATCCACCTTCCCGGATGTATAGCAAACTTCACTCTTGTGTCCCACATGTTTACATTCTCCACAGTAGGACGGGATCTTATCCCACTTTACTTGCTGCACCAAAGGTCGCCCACAAATGTCAAGGATGATCTCGTCGGGCGGTGGCTTTGTGATGTCGATTTCGATGCAAAGCTGCGCAAAGGAGAGTCTCGATTTGTTGGCCGTAGCTTTATCTACTTGGATCGGATTACCAAGGAGTTTCCCAATGGCGTAGAGGGCCGAATGGTCATATAGGTGGATCGGGAGACCAATTAGGTTGCACCATATCGCCGCAATTGGGGACTCACAATATGCGTCAAAATCCGGAGACCATTTGAAGACTCTCATCGGATGCCGATCAATGAACCACACCGGTGTCCCTTTGGGTCCACTAAGGAGCCGAGCATAATCCGCCATGTCCTCAAATTGAACAAGAATATGTTTGGCGTTAATATATTTCCAAGAATAACCACGCCTAAATTTAATATTGTCAAGAGCCTTTTGGATTTGGGAGGAAGCCGGGATTGAGTGCGAGAACTTACCAACAATAGCGTGGCCGAGAGATGAGGCCAACCGTTGGATTTCCAACCCGGAGAAGTAGATGGCTGGCACTCCGTTTGACATGGAAGCAAAGCCGATGTTTTGGATGTTCTCCGGGACAAAGACTTGCGGGCCTTCTTCAGCCGACGTCTCCCACACCATCTCGGCCATGGATTTTTGCTTAGTGGGGCTACGTACACCCGTCACCCCTTCACCTCCTAAGAAGTTGTTTATCGGATTGCCTCTCGGTTTAGCCCCAAGGTTTGTTTCGGTTTGGGATCTTTCTACCGGTTCCCTCTCGTACATGGGTTCATCGGGTGGCCTCGGTGTTTCCATCTCCATCTCGGTCCGCTTCGGGTCCATCACATTCATATCCGAGGCCGAGGTCGCGGGCGTGTCTCGGGGGGGCTTCAGTCCCCCCGGTCTCTCAAACGTCGAGCCGGTCTCGAATGATGCTCGGATCTTCCGAGTCCTTCCTTTTTCGAGGGGTGGGAAATCTTCAAGGGATGAGTCATTTTCAATACGAGGTACATTTGACTCGATCTCTTTGTCTCCCCTATTTAGGAGGAGGTTATCCTTCAACGTGTAGACCATGGCCCGCCGTTGCATCGAGTGTCTCCGCGGCAGCCAAATCGATGATATGGAGGATATCATTCTTTTTTGGCTCCATGTGCTGCATTGGGTGAGATGAGCAAGGCTCCACATGTGCCTTCCGGTTTTGGAAAGGAACAAAAGCACTTTCCGAAAGGTGGTTTGTTCTTGAAGCCATTTCGGGAAAGTTGACTAGCTCATTCCCCAAAGTACTTTTTGGCTTGCATGCAGCGGCCAAATCCTCTTGGGATACGCCTAGGGTTCCACCAACATCACCTTCAACGGTCATCTCGTCCATGGCGGTTCCATGGTCGAGGGGTGGCGCCGCCTCTGCTGCCGGAGCGTCTCCGTGAACCACCACCTCCATGTGGGCTTCATCCTCGGGGTTAGAGACCTTAGGAATGGTTCCCGAGCCTTGTGCATCATGGCTATCGATAGGGCATGTAGGAAATAATGTTACCTTGCATTTGGGGTTATCAATGGCGGAGCTCGTGCCGGGGCCGTCAGCCTCGGATGTCTCTTCGTCTCCAAAGTCAAGCTTCTTCCTAAGTTGTTTGTCCTCCGCAAGAGGGGAGGGTACAAATCTTTTCCGGCCAAGACCTTTGGTGAGAGGTGCCGGCGTGCCCTTCCTAGCCATCCTCCTATTCTTCTTGTTTTGCAATTTCACTCCTTTGGCCGGATGCCTCGGTGTTGGGTCTTCGCTTGAGTGAAAGACCATGAGGTGGTCTGAGATATGCCTAGCCTCCTCGGGGTCCGGTGGGGCCGGAGTGGGGTTCGGGGGGGGATCCGGCATGGCCGATCTAGAGAGTGACCGGCCAAAGGCTGACCTTGAGGGCCGGTCGTGGGGGCTCACGGTTGAGAGCGCCGACCAGGTCGGGTGGAGGGTTGACGACGCCGTACAAGGATTGAGAGTCGTCGGGGTTGGCAGCGGGTGGGGCGCCGACCGGCGTGGGAAGGGTCTCGGCGGGCTGTGGGGTGGGGGGCGAGTTGTGGTGGTCGGCGGGCAAGAGTAGCGGCAGTTCGGGTGTGAATGAGGGGTGGCGGGCAATCAAGATGGGGGTATTGCTAGAGAGAAGTGAGAGCGTCTCTCTCTAGAACATAGTTGAGTTTTCCACCATGAGGTTCTAACGCTTACTTGGATTCCCATGAATTCCATTTTCTCACCTCCCCCTTGATCAAAATACTTTTGTTGAATTAAGATCTTAAATGACTTCCTTTGCAAGGTAATGTGCCATTATTTTCCCTCTTCTATGTCAAGATTGTGAATCACTTTCAGTTTTGAGCTTTCTCCTTCATGTTTTCTGATAACCTTCGGTGACTACGATCCTTCTTTACTCATTTTGTATAAAAGCAATACTTTGACTCTCTGAATTCTTGCCACCAAACTCCTATACTAGGAGCTGCTTTATTTATAGCCTTTAGAATGAACATGTTTTCCCTAAACTATTGTCTCTTCAATGATGATATATTCTTCAAAGATTCTTATTAGGCCTTTAGTGTTTTCAAATGTGCTTGTCGACCTCTCTCCCTCCCTCCCCTTTGAGGGAGGTGAAATGTGATTGTTTCATCCGACACATGGTGAAGTCCGGTGGTGAGCAGCCGAAGGGGGAGGCCACGGCCTTGATACACACGATGCAGTCCCCTTCCTCGCCGGAGTGGAAGTTTCGTTCGATTGCACGGCCCAAAACCAAAAGGGATGGCACGCCCCACCCGGAGAAAGCTCGACAAGCTCTCAAACGAGCCGGTCTTGAATCTGGTTCGGAGGTGAGTCGGGCTATGAAGAAGATGGTGTTCGAAATGGCTGATGGACTCGTCGGCAAACTCCATGGTGAAGGGAGGGGGTCGCCGGATGTTAAGCAAGCTCTTATTGGGGAGATGTTGAGCTCCTTAGCTCAAATGGCAAAGAATGAGAAAGCTTCGACAAAAGATTTGGAAAGGTCTTCATGGTGAGGGGATGGCCGGAATTGCGCCGGCGCCGGCTCCGGCTGGCCGGGACCTTGATGTCTGATGCTTGGAGTATGAGATAGTCAACAAGGAGACCAATTCAAGTACACCCCTCCATGTGACGCCTAGGCTAGAGGATGGGTTGGCATGTGACTCACAAAAGAAGGAAAAGACAAAGGTTACTTTGCTTGGGCAAGAGAATGATGGTCCATTTGAGGTAAATGCCATTTTGAATTCAAATTCAGCACCATGTGCTATCCACACCCAATTCGGCATTGATGGAGACAAGAGGGACCATGGCACCGACGGCCGGCCGCCGGAGTACCCGCCGGAAATCCTGGTCCCGCCGGCGAATGCATGGAAGGAGGCTAAAAACTTGTTCGCACATTGGGGGATGGGGTGCATGGTGGGAGCTTCAACACCACATAAAACCCATAAGGACGAGCCAATCCCACTCGACGCCGGCAAGGTCATACCTTTGGGGACAGCCGGAGACTTTGAAGGTACACCTTATCTCTCCTTTACCGATGTTGAAACGGAATATCTCTCGAAGAAACTAGGACTAGCCATTGTTGGGAAGTTTTCCCACTCACTCCCTTCTTCTTTCCAAATTCAAAAAAGCTTAAGGGGTATGGGGCTAGTTGGTTCTTTCACTTGGAAATACTTGAATGCCAAGCACATCCTACTTCAATTCCAAGATATGGCTGATTATGCTAAGGTCTTAAGTGGCCCTAATGGGAGTCCGGTTTGGTTTGTTGACAATCACCCAATGAGGGTGTTCAAATGGGCACCGGACTTTGATACGTTCTTTGAGTCGCCCATCGTTGCCGTGTGGTGCAATATCATGGGACTACCGGCCCATCTTTTTGAGGAATCGGCCCTCATGGCGATCGGCAAGCTATTAGGCAAGCCGTTACAAGCGGACCATGCCACAATCAATCAAATCCGACTCTCTTTTGCAAGGATATGTGTTGAGATTGATATCTCTAACCCCCCAACGGAGGAGATCATGCTAAACATCCTAGGCAAAAATTCAAGACACAAAGTAGCATGGGACCGTATCCCATTGTTTTGCGAGAATTGTAAGCATGTTGGGCATGTCATTGATGAGTGTCATGCGTTGGGAAGGAAGGGTCGAGGCAAGGATTACCGAACACCAACCAAGGCGTTCTACCCTAGCCACAATCATAAGATCATCCGTCGAGAATGGCGTCCAAAGGCGGCGATTAGGGTTGGCACCTCACCGAACATTGATCACACGAACAAGGAAAAAGATAGTGGCAACCAAGAGAAGAACAAGAAAGGTACAATGAACGTCGATCCGTTGGCTCCTCGAGCGCCCCTTGGGAGTCAACCAAGCATGGACGAAGATGGATTCCAATTGGTGTCGAGGAAGAGGAAAGGCAAGGCACATAAGGGAGACATGCACTCCAAAGCTCAACACATCGACAATTTGCGTTTGAAAGACAATGTCGCCACGGTGTCATTCGATCGGGATGACTCTAGTGCGAACGAGCCGAGCACTTGCTCAATGAATGTCTCATGTGGGCTCCCCAACCGGGAGAAGGAAGGCTTCATCGAGGAACTTGATCCGAGAGGGATCGTTCATCGCGGGGGTATCCCTATTGTGGGCCTCAATTAAGTGACGGATCTTGGATTTTGTGATGTGAAGGTTGCACCATGTTAATTGTAGTTTAGTAAGTGTGAGTTTTGGTTGACTCGAGTGAACTTTCTTGGTCATATTGTGACGGCAAACGGGATTCAAGTAGACCCAGCAAAGGTCGAGGCTGTACAAAATTGGAAATCGCCGAAAACACCGAGTGAAATCCACAGTTTCTTGGGATTGGCGGGATACTATCGACGCTTCATCGAGGGATTCTCTAAAATCACGAGGCCAATGACACAACTGTTGAAGAAAGGAGTCAAAGTGGTTTGGACACCGGAGTGCGAGTCGAGTTTCCAACTTTTGAAAGAGAAATTTACAACAGCACCTGTTCTAGTCGTACCGACAGCCGACAAGGACTTCGCCGTCTATACCGATGCATCAAAGGTAGGACTTGGTTGTGTGTTGATGCAAGATGGGAAGGTGATAGCATATGCTTCCCGACAGTTGAGACCGAATGGATTGAATTTTCCGACTCATGATTTGGAGTTAGCAGCAGTGGTGCATGCACTGAAAATTTGGAGACACCATCTCTATGGAGTGAGATGTGAGATATATACGGATCACAAGAGTCTCAAATACTTCTTCGAGCAGAAGGAGCTAAACATGCGACAGCGACATTGGTTAGAGATCGTGAAAGATTATGACTTTGGTATTCACTATCATCCGGGCAAGGCGAACGTAGTCGCCGATGCTTTGAGTCGGAAGAACCAACCTCAATTAGCTTTTCCTAAAGCAAGAGGAAGCGTTGATTCGCGAATTCTACAGAATGAGATTGGAAATAGTAAAAGCGCCTGAGACAGTAGGAGGAAGTTTAGCGACGCTAGTGATCGACGTGATAAGAAGTTGGAAGAATTACGTGTAAAGGTGAGAGCCGAGAAGCTCGATAATTACCGTGAGGAGGCGGATAATGCTTTGACGTACGATGGACGATTGTGTGTGCCGAGCGATGAGGCGCTAAAAGATGAGATTTTGAGTGAAGCGCACGACACGCCTTACACTGCTCACCTCGGAAATACGAAAATGTATCGAGATTTGAAGCGACGTTTTGGTGGAATGGAATGAAAGGAGACGTAGCGTCGTATGTGGAGCGATGTCTAGCATGTCAACAAGTGAAGGCCTTACACCAACGGCCATATGGGAAATTGCAACCGCTTGAAATTCCCAAATGGAAGTGGGAGCGATAGCCATGGACTTCGTGAAGGGTTTGCCAACGTCACAAAAGGGAAATGCTGCAATTTGGGTGATCATCGATCGACTAACTAAAAACGTGCACTTTTTACCAATTCGAATTACTTATGGCGCGGACAAGTTAGCAAAGCTCTACGTGAATGAGATTGTGCGTTTGCATGGGGTGCCAAAGACCATTGTGTCCGACTGCAATACGAAGTTCACATCAAAGTTTTGGATGAGTTTGCAACGAGAATTGGGCACGCAATTGAACTTCAGCACTTCATATCACCCGCAATCGGACGGGCAGTCAGAGAGGACGATTCAAACGCTTGAGGATATGATACGAGCCGTTGTCTTAGATCGAGGGGAAAGTTGGGAAACTGTTCTACTGTTGGTTGAGTTCGCCTACAACAATAGCTACCAAGCGACGATCGATATGGCTCCGTATGAAGCCTTGTATGGCAGGAAGTGTCAATCCCCACTTTATTGGGATGAAATTGGCGAGAGGAAGATGTTAGGACCAAACGCTATAAAGGAAATGACCGAAATTGTGCATTAAATCCGCGCAAGGATCAAGGAAGCTCAAGCTAGGCAGAAGTCGTATACTGATGTGCTCCGAACGGAGATCAAATTCGATGTTGGTGACAAAGTGTTCTTGAAAGTATCCCCGACTAGAGGAGTTGTGAGGGGTGGAGTGAAGGGCAAGCTGAAACCGCGTTTTATAGGACCGTACGAGATTATCGATGAAGTAGGTCCTGTAGCGTATCGTTTGGCGTTACCTCCCAGTTTTGGGAACGTCCACAACGTGTTCCATGTATCGCAGTTGCGCAAGTACGTGTTCGACCCCAAGCATGTGATTCATCAATAGGAAGTGATCCTAACCCCCGACATGAGCTACGAGGAAAGGCCCGAGGCAATCCTAGATCGGAAGGTGCAAGAGTTGCGAAACAAGTCGATAGCATCCGTGAAGGTGTTGTGGAAACACCATGGTCCCGAGGAAGCCACGTAGGAGTTAGAAGATAGAATGAAAGAAAAGTACCCCGAGTTGTTTACGTTAGATGGTCAAATTTCGGGATGAAATTTCTGTTAAGAGGGGAAGGATGTAACATCCCAAATTTTTGCGACTTTTATTTTAATATGTCGATTGGAAATTTCATTTATGGAATTAAATTGTTGCTACGGGATTGAGTTTGATTATGTGGAATAAATTGTCATGGATGTTTTGGAATGAAGTGCTCATATTTTTTTATGTGGGGGATCAATTTAAATAAAATCATGCATTTAGTTCTAGCCAAGTAAAGTGGCTATTGTCGGCCCTTCCAATTATTGGAAATGTTATTCTTTCTTGGATTTGATTAATTGTTTTGGGATATTCATCCAAATTAAATCCAAATCAAATTATCCATAAATTGTGCTACATGAAATTCGAACTCTAACCTATTGTTTTTGTGAGTTTCGAATATTCTCTATTTTAATTAGGAGGATGAATTAGTTCCTTTGATTTAATTGGTACCCTGTTGTTTTGCTTAGTTATTTTGAATCCAATTAAATCTTGCCACATTTTATTCCCTCACCCCAAATTAAGTTAAGAGTTGAATTATTTCCTTGTGGCTAATTAAGACAATTTTTGGACCCCCTATTTGTAGAGGATAAAATATTTGTTTCCTATTTTGTGGAATTTCTTTTATTCAAATAAATACGCAATTTAATACCTATGTCTAATTAATTGGGGATGTGAATATTTTTCTTCTATTGTGTCTCCATCCCACACGTTTTTTTTGGCTTAATTTCCTTGTGGAAATTTATTTAATTGTTGCCTATTTTATGGGAGTCTTTTCCCATAAAGAAATTACCAAATTTAAATCCTATTCTATTTAATTGAGGATTTAAATAATTTCCTTGTGCACATCATCAAAATTTTCGCCCTCCCTCATTATTTTCCTACTTGGAGATTTAATTTATTTTGTTCCCTTGTTTATGGAATATTCATTGCTTTATTTCCTAAATTGTGGATCTATTTCTCTCCAAGTAAATACCAAATAATTCCTTGTTAATTCCCAGCCATAATTTTTGAAAATTATGCTTCTTTTAATTGTGGGATTTTAATTATTGGCCCCTATTTTATTCCCCCACAATTAATTAAATTTTGGATTTAACCTAGAACTATAAAATCACCTAAACTAAACCCTAGCCCCCATTTTTTCTTCTTACCCTTGCCGTCCACCCCCTCTCTCCCTCTCTCTCACACGCCTCTCCTCTCCCTCTCCATATTCTCTCCAAAAATCCACCATTCATCCTTGTTCTTGCATCCGTTAGAGTTGATTTTCTAGAGTTTCCGACGAATCGCATCAAATTCTTGTTTCCACCGATTCGTTTTTATCAAGAAAGGTATATTTGATTCATTCTCCCTCATTCTTTTCATTTAACCCTTGTTCTTGAACCCTACATGCATATAGTGAGTGTAAGAATCATAGATCGCAAAATTTATCAGTGGGAATTTGTGTTTGCATGAGAACTTAGATGAATATGCGTTTTTGAATGAGGTTATGTGGAGTTTGATTTGAATCCTTGGTGAATAATGTGAGTTTATGTGAGAGCATGATTGTGAGAAACTTTTAAGCATGATTGTGTGTTATAAGCATGAAAAAAATTGTGTTTGGATGATTGAGGAAGAAACCCTATTTTCGAAATTCTTAAGCCAGAAATCTGTGATGTTCGGACAGTGGATTCCGACGTGTATTTGACCAACCAAACGATTGAATTTTGACACGAAATTTTTAACTGAGTAAACTTTAAGGTGTTTTCTGTGTTGTGTGTGAATTTCAGCACTTGTTGATGAAAGATGAATGTTTAATAAATATTTGAAGTTGACTGCGTAATTCTGCCAAAAACTTGTACTCACGCTCAGAAAGTTTCGTTTTCTATTTGACCGACCAAATGGCCTCCTTTTGATGTGAATTTTGAACTAGATGAAATTTGAAGTGTCTTCTGAGTTTTGTGAAATTTCAGCCTCATTGGACATCGGATGAACGTTTGGTAAATTTTTCAATGGAACTGCATAGTGCTGCCAGAATTTTTGTGTTCCGACCAGAGAGTTAAATTATTGTTTTGACTGACCAAATGACGTGATTTTGGTGTGGAATTTTAACTGGATGAACTTGAATGTGTCTTCTGTGTTGTGACCAAATCTTAATCTCATATGAGGTCGTATGGACTTTTGGTGAATTTTACAAACCAACCGCGCAGTTCTGCCAGATTTGTTGTTATGTGGAAATATCACTTGTTGCCAAGTTTGAGTGAATTATATGATGCATGTATGATTTAGGAATGTATCATATGACATGATTATGTGTGACACGTTGAGAAATATTATGACATGTTTTCCTTATGTTGATGAATGTTTGGGATGGGTAAATTTAGGAGAATGATAAAAGGAACGATAGGACATGCATGATAATGTTAATTGATGAGAGGCTGATTTGTATTGTGGTTTAGCAAGGGTTATTGTGAGTACGTGAGCACAAGGAACGAGGGTTGCCTTAAGTGGATATTGAATTGTTTAAGCAAACGAGGTGGGCTTTCTTTTTCAAATCTCTTTATTTCCCGGAAATACGATGTGGTGTTATAAGGGTGGTTTAACTTGTTATGTCATGCCATGTTATTTTGTTTGTGAGATTGTTGCCTGATGCCTAGTTCGTCTGAGCTTGCTCCGTTAGGCTATATGGTTGTGTTGTGAAACAAATTCGGGTCTGAGTAGGTCCGCAAACCCTATCAGGCTGTGTACACTGGTGGGATCGTGAGCTGTCCTTGCTAGTCGGCCGGTCTCGTGGTCAAATAGTGTGGCCACACTTTCGTCGCACTGTGATATGATGATTGTGATTGATGGATTGATGTGAAAAGTGGGGAGATAAATTGTCTGGCCAGACTTGAAATATTTTTGTGTTCTCGTGATATTTCTTACTACATATAAAACTCGAGATCACTGGTATGGATGACATAACTATATTAAAATATTTTCGGCATGAGCCCATTGAGTACAATAAGTACTCAAGCACAAAAGGAATCAAAATAACCACAGGAGAGAGAAGCTCTTCCTTCTCTCTAGATTTCACCCATCGATCCACACTCCCCTAAACATCTCACGGCCGATCACCACCCACCGAATCTTCTCACGTTCGATCACCACTACCCATCGAATAGCCTCACGACCGGCCAACCACCGAACCACCTCACGGCCGCTTCCCCCACCTCCCGGTCCGTCTCCCTCATTCGTTCCTCGGCCTCTTGCCGGTTCCGACGCTCGCGCCCCTCTCGGAACCGCCTCCGTGCCACGACCCCCCTCCCACCCTCTGGCCATGCCGGATCCGTCACCACAAACTACCCCTCATCCGCCGGACCCCTAAGCGGCGAGGACTATCCCGGACCAACATATGGTCTTCCTCTCGTGTGAGGACACAACCCCGAATCTATCAACCTAAGCCATGAAGAAGAAGACTCAAAAGAGTCAGATTGAGGATAGGAAGAGTACCTCCGCACCTCCCTCCAATGGCACCGGTCGGAAAAGATTTGTGCCTTCGCCCCTCCCGGAGGACAACCAACTACGGAAGAAGCTTTCCTTCGGTGCGGATGAGTGCCCTCCATCCGAGAGTTTTAAACACAAGGGTCCCATCTTTCCGGCGATCCATCGAATGGCCAAGCAAGGGATGCCCAATGAGTCTAAGAGTGCCCCTACGATTCATAATGCGGAAACAAAAGGTGACATCAAGTCCGGCGAACTTCCGGCCTCCGGCCAAGGGTCCGGCGATGGTAGGCCGGCTGGTGAACCAAGTGGAGACCTATCCTCGGTCGGCCCCCCTCCGATTGTTGACGGTTGACGTGAGACGCAACACCCCATGAAGGTTGGTGTAGTCAACTTGCCAAGAGTGGATAATGGTACAAACTCTCTTTTGAAAAGCTCATTTGTCCCTTACCAACCTAGTAGTAGAGTCACATGTGCTGCAAAGGACGCTTTGGAAAGTACGATTGTCTCATTCCCGGATTTGGTAAAAACTACAAAACTCTCATTGGAAAGTAGCATGGTCCCTTACCACGAAGGGGGCTCAAGAGAGGTGCTAGCCGTTGAGGCTATCATGCAGCCAAAAACACACGAACTCATCCACCTTGCCACCTCGAACTCGGCGGAAACCCTCGATGTAATGGCCGCCCAACCCCTACTCTCCGTCGGACCTTTGGAGCATGGTAGCTCGACCTTCGCGGCACGCGCCAGTCAGGCGCCGAGGCTCGAGCCACCGAGGCCCTCACCTGAGATGAACTTCACTGCATCACTTGAGGAATTCCCTCCCCTTGAGAAGGGTAGAACACTCAAAATTCGGGACACATTTAAGATGGGAGCGTTGCCTTAGAAGGAGGAGTTGGCCGCGACGAAACCAAAGTGGGGTAGCTCCGTGCCACTCCGACTAGGATATGGAGTACTGAGCATCGAAGCGTCCATCCCAATGGTAATTGAAGAAAGGGAGACGGAGACGGGTAATAATTACAAACCGCCGGACTTGCACTGGCCGAACCAACAAAACCTCGGATCAGGGGTGGGGCCTAGCACGGGACCGAACCACGCGAAACAGCCCAAGACACACGATTCACACTCGGAACATGCCAGGAAGCCGACCACGATGGCCGATATGCTAAAAGGCGCTTCCGACCCAAATGGCCCGCAAGTATACGGCATCCCGGCCATATACTTTTCTGGGGCGGAGACACAAAAGTTGGCCGAAAGCATCGGGCATGCAATCGTGGGAAAGTTTTCTCACTCCATCCCTAAGGGGCATCATATACAAAAGGCTCTTGAAAACATCAAATTGACTCGTGGCTTTAATTGGAAATACATTAATGCGAACATTCTTATCCAATGCGAGGACATTGCGGATTACGCTCGCCTTCTTGGTGGCCCGAGGGGTTCCCCCGTATGGTTTATTGACCGCCACCCGATGAGGGTATTCAAATGGTCCCCAGAATTTGACGCATATTGTGAGTCCCCGATCGCGGCAATTTGGTGTAACCTACCTAATAGGCCTCCCAATTCATTTGTATGATCATTCGGCCATATTTTCCATCGGCAAACTCCTTGGCACCCCAATCCAAATTGATCGTACCACGGCCAACAAGTCGCGGCTAACCTTGGAGTCCGAGACGGATCACGAATGGCATGACCAACAAATGATCGAATTCCAATGGGGGCCTTCACACCCGCCGGGTACGGAACCTCATTGTTAATTATGTCTATTAACTAAATGTTTTGGAACGTTAGGAGTATTGCGAACGCATCAACCCAAAACGTTTTAAAAAGATTAATCAAGTCTTATAATGTTCATTTTCTTGCAATAATGGAGCCGTTTACCTGCCCCAACCCGGAGAAATTCTCTAGGGCTTTGGGGCTAGTGTTTAAATGTCACGACCACATTTTCTAAGGATAGGAAACACGGTTGATCGCGACTAGGGGGGAACTAAGAAGCGGGGAAGAAAGGGGAAAACAACACAACTCGACCATAGCTCGAAACCATTGATTGCGAGACATGACTAATTAAGTGCTGACACATAGAAGAAAGATACTCGATCATGAAAACTTGAGTAATTGTTTGTAAAAAATTTAAAATATCAGAGTTTTGAACAAAATAGACTTGAGTCTTTTCAGATGCACAACGAAAGCAAATGAACGCGGTTACATGTATGAAGACATGAACCTCCGAGAGTCAAAATCTGACTGAATTAAATGCCTTGTCTCAATAGCACTTCCTCCACCACTTCGCTGCTCAGCCTGCACATTTACAAATATATGCAGGGCTGAGTACAAAAGTACTTAGTGAACACATTGCCGAAAAATACAAATATACATTTGAAAATATTGTCAAGCCATCATCACAGTAACACTCGGGGTTTTATTGAAAAGGCCCGAGCTTACTAAAATATTCACATTGGACTGCAGTCCCTTTTTCTTGTACTTAGCCATATCTGATCACATTGTGCCGTCGAGATGGTGTTCTCGCACGGTCACCTTCTCTGCCCATCATGTCAGAGGTATCCTTGTGCCGGGAAGGTGGCCACCTTCCTCGGTCACCTGCTCTACCCAACATGTCAGAGGTAGCTTGTGTACACTAGTCCGAGCGGGGACACCACCCTCACTGGGACCTGAATTCGACTTATATCATCATTCATAATTCCTTTGGCCTTAGCCAAACAGATAGGCATCATACAAAAACATTTATGGCAAGACAACATCTTTAAGAATCACGAACATGTGTTCGTGTTTTCATAAAATACGATTTGTATTTTTAGTATAGGAAAGCTCACCTTGATCGTTTAGTTTCCTTAACTTGAATTTTCCTGACTCCACCTTTAACTCGCGGAGATAGCCTTTTGAAAGCAAACAACGCACTAATAAGACTCGAGAAAATTCTTTATCTTTTAATTAGAATTAGAATGCATGCCCCTGATTACTCATGGCCCAAGAACTTAATTAGAATTATAGCAAAAGCAAACTTATATTGCAGCCCAAACTCCTTTAGGAAAATAATCCCATTTATTCTCTTCTCTAGGCTCAAATTCGCTTAAATTGGAGCAGCCCATTTTCGATCCAAACAATTAAAGAGTGGTCCAACTTATTAAGTTCCATTCCATTTCTTGAATAAAATAAAATCAGTCCACTCCTTAATTAATTCCTTCAGCCCCAAATTTATCACAGTAAAAACACTTGGCCCAATTCGGAAGCCCAATCTAATTGTTGGTGGCCCAATGATTTACATAATCTTTCTCCTTACTACCATCGTATCCTCCTCTCTCTTTCTTCTCAACTTTAAATCAAAATCCCCTAAATTCAAAACTAAATTTCTGTTGCCCCGAACTACACTCCCAATCCAAATTGACACCACCTGCACAGTGCTCGCCGTCCTCCACCGCCTCCTCCGGCGGTGTTTCTCTCTCTAAATTCCAAAATATGAGATTAAATTTCTCTCCCTCTTTTCCTCTCGCCATCCTTTCTCACCAGCAATTCGCAGCATCGCCGCCGCCAAACACGCACAGGCGCCGGTCTTTGCTGCAGCTGCCTCCCTTCCTTTCACGGCGACTCAGTGTCGTCGCTGACGTATCCGGCCTAGGAAGACGCTGCTCAGTCTGCTTCGCAGACCAGCGCCGCCGCCGCCTCCGCTGCCCGTCGGGGTCCCCGCGGCTGCCATTGTTGTCTCGCCGTAGCCGGTGGTCTCGAGGCAGCCCCTCGGCCTTAAACCTAAGTTCTTTTACTCCCTTTCATTACTCCCTTGTGGTCTCGCCGTCGCCGGTGGTCTCCCTTTCATCTTACCTACATTCTTGGGAGCTAGTACCGAAAGTCCAATCAAGTTCTTGCGTGAGTTCGAAAAATCTGCGGTGTGCAGAAAAGGCCAAATGGGTCAAGTGAGGAGGACTTCAAGCTAAGGGTCGTCTCCTTCTCTTTAAAGGACGAAGCAGATACTTGGTTCAGAGGGTTATCACCCAACACCATCAAAACATGGTCGGAATTCTAGGAGTTTCTCAACCAATTCCTTCCAACATCGAAGGCAAGTGCACTCCGAAAGGAAATCAGGGAAGCCACTCAAGGGTATGATGAGAGCTTAATCAAATATTGGCACAGGTACAGAAGTCTTCTGGATGCATGCCCAAACCACAACATGTTGGAAGTGGAGATCTATTCAAGGTTCTACGATGGCATGGATGCGAAAAAGAAAGACCTGGTGAATTAATCAAGTGGGGAAAATTTTTCCCAGCTCCGGTTAAGTAAAGCCAAGATTTCCCTAGAGAAACCTCTATGCAAAAAGAGGGTACGATGATACATTAGAAACTCTGTGCCAAGGCGATGTGGAGAGTACCCCCATGGAGAAGGACGATGAGTAGCTGAAGAACCGGGTTGACAACCTCACTGTGATTTTCAAGACTACGAGCCCAGTCATCAGACTTATCAAGCAAACTATCCCAGCCAATATCCACCCTTCCAAGGTCAACCTATAGCCCATGGTTCCCCAATGCAGAGTATTATACTCCAACATGGCAAGGAGGGAACCGACAAACTCAAGATCCTCAGTGTTACCAAAGCCAAGCTTGTCCAAATCAACATCAATATCAACCTCAGCCGCAGCAGAGTCTTGGACCACCCTTAGACGAGAATCGTTATGCAGACTCTATAGAAGAAAAGATTGGGGGATTGATTATATCCCAGCAGAGCATGAGTCGTTGCTTGAGGTCAAATGACGAGCTGACCCTGGAAATGCAACAGACGTATGATGAGCAAAAAGCTAACATGGATGAAATGATTAAGCAATCCCTGCTATCTGATATCATGAAGGGGATACAAGAGGACAAAGCAAGGTTTAGGGGAGATGAACAGATGATAGGTGAAGAAGGTGTCTGTTGCCCCGAACTACAATCCCAATCCAAATTGACACCACCTGCACAGTGCTCGTCGTCCTCTACCGCCTCCTCCGGTGGTGTTTCTCCTCCTGCGGTACTCTCTCTAAATTCTAAAATATGAGATTAAATTTCTCTCCCTCTTTTCCTCTCGCCATCCTTTCTCACCAGCAATTCGCAGCATCGCCGCCGCCAAACACGCACAGGCCCCGGTCTTTGCTGCTGCTGCCTCCCGTCCTTTCACGGCGACTCAGTGTCGTCGCTGACGTATCCGGCCGAGGCAGACGCTGCTCAGTCTGATTTGCAGACCAGCGCCGCCGCCGCCTCCGCTGCCCGTCAGGGTCCCCGCGGCTGCCCTCGTGGTCTCGCCGTCGCCGGTGGTCTCGAGGTAGCCCCTCGGCCTTAAAGCTAAGTTCTTTTACTCCCTTTCATTATTTAGTATTTTGTTGAGAATTTGGGCAGTAGCTATGTAGAGTTGGAGGTCTTGAAAATTACTACTGTGTTACTGGAATGTGTTCATTATATTGGGAACTTCAACTGCTACTTGTTCTAAGAGTTGCTACTGTCATGAAATTTCTACAGCCATGATTCTATCTTCAAAAATATGCATATGCTTGTACGTAAATGTAAAGGAAAAGAAGGGTTCGGGATTCACCTTTTTGATGTGGAATAAAGGGTTGGTGGATTGCAGTGCTTGACCCTGCAATTGTGTGCAAATCCCTCTCCTTGGACTCCTCTATCCTACGTTGGGTTGGTGTGTGGTGTGTGCAGTGAATTTAGGATTTGTGATGGTGATGAGGGTGAGTGACAAAAAGATTTATATATATATATTATATATATATAATATATATATAAAGATGGAAGTGGGGATATTTTCTATGCAAGTGGGGCTTATCTTTCAAATATTTTCTATGCAAGTGGGGCTTATCTTTCAAATATTTTCTGTCAGGGATATGATTTCTTCCTGCCCATATTAAATGCAGCATTAAATGTTGCTGATAACACTCATTCGATTCTCTCAGGATATGCTTTTTATTTTTAATTTATTTTATTCTTCTTTCTTTTTTTATAGTTGTTTATTAAATTTTATTATTTGTATATTTATTTACTTATTTATTTAATTTGGTATAGGAAAAACCCAGTTTAAGCTTGTGGCTTTGGTGTAGGAAAACAAATTACATCCATAGTCTTCCCTGATGATGTACCAGACTTTCTTGGAGTGCAAGCACGACCGTTGAACGGGCTGCGTGAACTTTCCTATAATTGTAATAGATAAGGATTCGATGTTACTTTTTTTTACTTGAAATATTCGTTCGAGAATGAAGCAACGATTATTTATAATTCCAAGATCAATTATTATACATGAAAATGGCAGATTTTGAATACTACAACGATCACTTATTCTTTATCTTTAGGCTAATAATAATAATAAGGTACGAAAGTTCGGGTTGTTACATTCTACCCTCCTTAAAAGAAATTTCGTCCCGAAATTTAGGAAGTATTTAGACAAAAAGCTCAGGATATTTCTCCTTCATTTTCTTTTCTAGCTCCCATGTTGCTTCTTCCTGTTCGTGGTTTTTCCACAAAACTTTCATTGTAGTAATCGACTTGTTCCGAAGTTGCTGCACCTTTCGATCTAGTATTTCTACCGACTTTTCTTCGTAACTCAGGTCAGGTTCTAGAACGATTTCTTCATGGCAAATCACATGTTTTGGGTAGAACACATACCTTCGAAGTTGGGAGACGTGGAATACGTTGTGTACGTTCCCAAAATTGGGTGGTAATGCCAAGCGATATGCTACTGGGCACACTTCTTTCAGAATTTCATAGGGTCCAATAAATCGTGGTTTCAGCTTTTCCCTTGAGTCCAAATCTGGTTATTCCTTTGGAAGGGGATACTTTCAAGAAGATCTTCTCCCCGATGTTAAATTTCAATTCTGTTCGACGCTCATCGGCGTAGGATTTTTGCCGGTCTTGCGCTTCCTTGAGGGTCTCACGCGAGGAAATTTAGAGGTGGTATAACAGTTTTAACTTTGATAGGAACTGAATTTGAGACTCCAAGAGAAATATTCGAATCGTTCTTGCTTTGGGTAGGCTCCAAGGTAACCATGAAAATAAAACGATTATAATTATTTCAAATACGTGAGTGTTTGGTTCACCACAAACTTTCACCAGTAGCTTGCAACAAAGGTTTTCATGAAGTGCAAAGACTAGGCTCAATTGGGCTCATTATGCTCACTCCCAGAAAAGAAAAGATACAACTTTTTTTTTTAATCAAACACCTTCACGGTGGAGGGTTCGTGGGTCCCTCATCCCTATATATCAACAAAAGGCCATTACAAGCAATTGATTACAAGAGGACCAATCTTTCTAAAGCTAGAGTGACAAAAATAATTTACACCACACCCTATTACAAATACACCACAAGAGTAAATAGGGGTCAATCCGAGGATGGACCGACACCCACATACTCTACGGCGTCCGGTACTAAGCAAGATCGGTGACCACTTTCCGGGCCTAGTTCTACTCTCGTTCATCATCTCTCACCCGAAGATTGGGGACTCCCATTTCGTCCATCCGGATGATGGCTCTAATCCTTCTTGGAACATTTTGTGGGGACATTTGTTGGAAATTATCTTGTTCCACTCCCATTTTGGCAAGCATATCAGCCGCTTTGTTGCCCTCCCTATGAATGAAGGTGGCCCGGAATATATGTCTACGTTTGAAGCCATGCAAAAGGGCCATGACGCGGCGAACTTGTGCCTGGCCCCAAGTCGTGCCATTGAGCAACTTAATAGCTTGTTCCGCATCTGATTCAATCCATATGGGTAGGTTGAACGCCTTCGCTACCTCCAACCCATAGTGTATGGCCATGAGCTCGGCCTCAAGAGCCGATTGAACGACGAGGGGGGTTGCAAATGCTGCAAGTAACTTCCCATTGTGGTCCCGAACAAGACCCCCTCCGCCACCCTTGTTTGTTGCCTCAAAGAACGCCCCATCCGTGTTAAGCTTGATCCATGTGCGTTCCGGGGGGTGCCACTTAACCGGCATAACTAACGGTCTCGGCCCCCTTGTCTCGGGGTGATTCGCAGGGCTCATTCCGAGTTTCACTCCCTTCCAATGCTTCGGCTTGATGTGACCATTGGCCATGTTGTTGTGGATGAACATGTGAACCTGCCAAACAACGTTGTACGGTTTGAACTGAATTTGCTCAAGTCGACTCCTATTCCTCTCCGCCCAAAGGAACCACAGAATGAGGTATGGAATGACTCGACTAAGGTGCCTCCTATCATGCTGTTGGGTCCTAGCGGACCACACTTGCAACCTGTCAGGGATGGTGTCGTTCACCCTAAGTGATGGCCGAGCCTTCGAACCAACCATCGAACTCCCTCCAGACACATGCTGCTCCCCACCCTCGGATGAAGAGATGTTGAAGGGACTCGGTGTTAGGCCTCCGTGGGCAGCATTAGCATTTCGACGCAAGCTCAATCTTCCTCCATTGGAGCTTGGAGTCAACCGGTATCCTGTTTGACAATAATCGCCAATTGAAGATTGCAATAGATTTTGTAAGGCCAGCCCTCCAAATGTCGTCGAGACCTTGGATTCTCGGCCTTTGCCTACGTATAGTCTCCCAAGTCGTAGCGAGCGAGAACTCCTCGAGCCGAGAAAGCTTCCATCGAGGGACGTCCGGTTCTCCCGCAACGATTGGGGTATGAAGGATTTGTGTGATAACCTCTTGTGGCATTCCAGCCTGGTTGTGAAGTTGACGTAACTTAGCCTCATCCCAAGTTCCACCCCCAATGTAGTCCGAGACCTTGGCCGATGGGGCACCCCTATCGTCAAGGCAGATCTCGCGAAGGGGAGATTCACCAAGCCAAATGTCATCCCAAAAGTAGGCATCGCCCTGACCGATCACCCATCTAATGTGCGGATTTTCTTGATTTCTCACTTTCATTAACCGCTTCCATGTCGGGCTATTTCTCCCCGAAGGGGAGGCCGCAAGGGGGGAGTTTTTATGACAATACTTGGCCTTCATGTATCTAGCCCAAAGGGAATTTTGCTCCCGGAACCTCCACCAAAGTTTGATACTGAAGGCCCGGAGGACTTCTTTGGTCTTACGAATGCCGAGACCCCCTTCAGGGGTGGGGAGGCAAATCTGATCCCACCCAATCCAATGTGTCTTTTTTCTCTCTGTTGACGATCCCCAGAAAAATCGGGCCATCTGCTGATCCAATTGCTTAAGGGCCCCGGATGTTGGTTCAATGGCCTGGAAAATGTGCAGCGGCACCGCTTCAAGTGTGCTTTGAAGTAGTGTAAGCCTACCTCCAAAGGAGAGGTGTCGATGAGCCCACCCTGAGATTCGTGCAGCAATCTTTTCCCGAAGGAACATAAACATATCTGTACGTTTGACACCACGATAAATAGGAATTCCAAGGTACAAAAACGGGAAAGTACCTCGTGCGAAGCCTCCTTCATTTTGTATAATGTTGGCGTACCCTTCATGTTGTTCGGCAATGTAGAAGTTGCTTTTTGCCAAGTTAATCTGCTGCCCGGAAACCCCGGCATATGTCTCCAAGCAAGTCCGCAGCCGCCTAAGAGGTCCCTCCGCTGCTTGTGTGAATATCACAATGTCATCGGCGTAGGCGAGGTGGCTTATTTCCATGCAGTGGCGAGTAGCTCTAAAAGTCATCTCTTTCTTTCCCAAAATGAGCTTGTCTAATTTTCTTGAGAGGTACTCAGCTGCAATTACGAAAAGTGTCGGAGATATTGGATCTCCCTGTCTGAGGCCGCGGGTGGACTTAAAGAACCCGGAGGGGGCGCCATTGACCAGCACCGAGAACCAACACGAGCCCACACATCTTTCAATCAAAGAGACCCACGGGGCCGGGAAACCCATCCGGTGTAGCACTTTCAAAAGGAAGGGCCATTGTACTCGGTCGTAGGCCTTAGCCATATCGATTTTTACCGTGACATTAGGGGCCGGCGCACATCTCGAGAGCTCATGGAACATCTCCTGTGCCAAAAGGACATTATCATTGAGGAGCCGTCCCTTCACAAATCCACTCTGGTTTGGTGAGATAACCATAGGGATGAGCGAAGTCATTCTCTTCGACATTATCTTTGTGATAATCTTGTTGACGACGTTGCACAGGCTAATGGGGCGGTAGTCGCTCCACGACTCCGGCACAAGCTTTTTTGGGATGAGGACAATGCTTGTGGCCATGACTCTACGTGGGAGGTAGGCACCCCCGAAGAATTGGCCTATAGCCGCCACCACGTCCGGCCCAACCGTCGCCCAACAGGCCGGGTAGAACAAGGCCGTGAAACCATCCGGCCCTGGGGCACTGTCCCCGGAGATGTCAAAAACAGACTTTTTAACTTCCTCTGTGGATGGGGGGTCTGGGAGAGCAGCCACTTCATCCAAGGGTGGGAGTTGATGGATCAAATCAAGGTCTGGCTCGGACAAAGTGAGGGGCCCCGGGGCCAGGAGGTCTTGGAAGAACTCCACCGCTGAACTTCTTATCTCCATTTCGTCCGAGATCTCCCGGCCGCCCACATTGATCTTGTGGATGCGCATGCCGATCCTTTTTTGTTTGACCCAACTTTGGTAGAATTTAGTATTCTTGTCGCCCTCCCCTAGCCATCTTAGGGTAGCCTTTTGTCGCCAGAAGTCCTCCTCCATTTTAAGGAGTCGAATGTACTCGGCAATGCATCTATTGATCTCTGTCCTGTTCTCCGGGGTTGGCCTTTCTTCGAAATCGCTTTGGGCCAGTGCGATTTTCACCTCCATATCCCTGAGGTTGTTATGGATGTTCCCAAAGGTCTCCTTGTTCCACACCTTTAGGGTTCTCTCTAGTCGAGCAAGTTTGATTTGGAAATTGAGGAGGCCTTCGGACTCCATCGGTTGGCTCCAATCTCCCCGAACAAGGTCCTCAAATCCCTTGTGTAGGACCCACATGTTTTGGAACCTGAATGGCCTACCCCCGCTGTTGTTGCTTGTCACTTTACATCTTACCAACACAGGCCCGTGGTCCGAGGCAATCCGGGGCAGGTTCGGCACCCGAGTAGTTTCCAAGGTTTGTGCCCATCGTTCGTTCACAAGGATTCTATCCAATCTTTCAAAAAGGCCATTCTTGGCCCACGTGAACTCCGACCCATCAAATCCCGCAGTCCTCAATGGCCTCCGCAAAGTCCATTTCAGCTTGGCGGTTTGTGTCACTCCCTACTCTGTCTCGCGGAAGGAGAATGGTATTGAAGTCCCCTCCAATCATCCAGGGTGTACCCTCCAAAAGTATAGAGCACTCCCTCAATTCATCCCATAAATGAAGTCGTTCGGTCCTCGTGCATTTTACGTAAATCGCCGAGACACACAAGTGGCTAGCAAGGCGAGGAGATCCAAAGCGGCCGGATAGGGCCTGATCCGTATCTCTCTCGGCCACGAAGCTGGCCCCTTCCTCAACAAACACCCAGATCTTCCCATTTCTATTCGAGCCTTGGAAAGCCAGCCCCAAAGCCTTTGAGAACTTCTCCGGGTTAGGGCTTGTGAGCGGCTCCATTATTGCAAGAAAGTGAATATTATGAGTCTTAATTAATCTTTTAAGAACATTTTGGGTAGGCGCGTTAGCAACTCCCCTAACGTTCCAAAACATAAAGTTGACAGACATGATTAATGGGGAAGTATCTTACCCGGTGACCGTGAGAGGTCCCCCTGAAATTCCACCATTCGTAGTCGTTCCTCTCCTAGGCATTCTTCCTCATGCATGAGCATGGGATCTTCCCCATCGGCAAAAGGGATGGTTCGGGGAATCCCCTCTTTATCTCCATCCCCCTCCAGTTCATCATCATCTTCTAAGAAATCTTCATTCTCCATGAGAGAATAGTATTGGTTGGAGCTTAGGACATTTCGGGCTGCTTGGGACCCACGGCCCATTGCCGCTCCCCGTGCGCCCCCTCTCCAACAAGTGAACGCTCCTCGTCGTGAGGGCGTGTAGCCGTTCGGGCTCCATGGAATTCACCACCACGATGGGTTGAGCTAGCAAGCACTCCGACGGTTTTATCGAAGGTTTCTCGGCCATAGGAACTCTCACCACCTTCATGGACGCTTGCAACCGGAGCTAGGTCAAAGTTACCATGCACTTCGCCCATGATGTCTTGACCCGACCACTCCCTCGGCTCGGAGCCATTAGCCGAGGATCCGGCCTTTGGCTGCCCCTTCGACCCTTTGTTTTTCTTTTGATGTTTCCACTCGTTAGTGCTAGCCATTTCCTTTGGTTGTTCCGTTTTGTCCCTTCCCCCTTGACTCTCATGGTGTGGCTGTCTCGGTGTTACATTATTGTAGTTCCTCTTCGGGGGACGCTCAACATTGCCCGCCGCGTAACACACCTCACTTTTGTGTCCTACATGCCTACATTCCATGCAATATGCCGGGATCTTGTCCCATTTCACTTTTAGCACCGTCTCACGTCCACAAATATCTAGAATGAACTCCTCGGGAGGTGGCTTCGTGATGTCAATCTCAATGAAAATGCGAGCAAACGAAAGTCTCCACTTGTTGGTCGTAGCACGATCCACTTGTATCGGGGTTCCAAGCAATTTACCGATTGCAAAGAATCCAAGCCCCTTGGCCTAGCGGTAAAGGGTGCTGGATACCGCGTCCATCCTAGAGGTCTCGAGTTCAAACCCTGGGTGGCGTAATTTGTCTTTCCTCCTTGTTATAGGAATTGATTTGTAATTTCCTCCTTCATATATATGATATAAATATATGAAGTTAATTTAAAAAAAAAAAAAAAAAATTTACCGATTGCAAAGAGGGCGGCGTGATCAAAAAGGTGGATTGGGAGGCCAATGATGTTGCACCAAACTGCCGCGATCGGGAACTCACAATACGCATCAAAATCCGGGGACCACTTGAAAACCCTCATGGGATGCCGATCAATAAACCACACCGGCGTCCCTTTCGGTCCACTAAGCAATCTGGCATAATCCGCCATATCCTCGAATTGAACAAATATATGCTTAGCATTAATATATTTCCATGTAAAACCTCTATTGAATTTGATATTATCTAATGCCTTTTGTATTTGGTATGAAGTGGGTATAGAGTGGGAGAACTTACCCACAATGGCGTGCCCAATGCTCGAGGCTAGCTTTTGGACTTCCGCTCCGGAGAAGTAGATTGCCGGAATGCCATTGGAAGTAGTCGCAAAGCCAATATTTGGGATGTTATCCGGCTCAAACACTTTCGGCCCTTCGATGTTCGGCGACATCCGAACCGTATCCGCCATGCTCTTGGGTGCACTTGTGTTCCGCGCACCATCTTCATTTCCTTCGGGTCGGGAGTTTCTCAATGAGGCCTTGTGCCGCGTCGCCCAAGCGTTGCCTAGTGGTTCGGCTCCAACCCAGGCTTGCGGTCCACGGTGCTCGAACATATCAGCCATCGGCGTGTCATCCTTGGCCGGCCTCCCGTCCGCAACCAAGGCCATGTTCTCGGTCGTCTCGGCAGCCTTGTCGGGGGCCGAGGGCCCTAACGTAGCTCGATGTGGTGTGGCGTCCGGCTGTGGAGGTTGGCTCGGGAGTGGCCGACCACTTTCGAAGGCGTCTCGGATTTTGCGGGTCCGGCCTCGTTCAAGGGGCGGGAAATCCTCGACCGATGGGTCATTTGCTACCGAGGGTCGTTCGGGGTTGGTCCGGAGGTCCATGGTAGGGCGAGGTTCGGTCCGGCATTTTCAGCTAGGTCCGCTGGCCATTTGTCTCTGAGAAGGGGCTGGCCACCATGGAGTCTAACATCTCCGGCGTGTCAAGGGTGACAAGATGCAAGAGGAGGTTGGTAGGATTTGGTTGCACATGGCCTCCCAAATCTAGTGCATCACGTGAGTCACCATTGTGGTAAGAGACCAAACCACTTTCCAAAAGTTCTTTTGTTCCCATATCCATTTCAAGAAGTTTGACTCTCTCTTCCTCCAACACTTCTTTTGCTTTTGCAGCAACAAGTACCAGTGTATTGTCGTGACTTGGCTGGGTGACCGTTACCCCGTCGGCGACCGGCCCCTCTCCGGCTGTCCAGTCGGAATCTTGATCGGAAAAGTGCGAATTATTAGGAGAGGCTTCGCATACCTTGATTGGCTTGTCCAAATCAAGCTCGTCAAAGAGGTCACGTTGCTCGCACGTCTTTGGCTGAATGGTACCCTCGATTTCTCCGTTTGAAGTCGCCGGAAATATTGCCCCTTTGCATTTGGGACTCTCAAGTGGGGCACCTTCCTCCTCTCCAAAATCTATCTTCTTCCGGAGTTGCTTGTCTTCGGGAAGTGGAGACGGGATGAATCTCTTCCGGCCGTTCTCTTTGGTTGGTGGTGCCGGGGTGCTCCTCCGTGACTTAAGTTTAGCTTTGGCCAGCTCTTAGATACGTGCTTCGGGGAAGAAGGCTCCACCGAGCAAAATGTCATGGCTTGGTCCGAGAGGGTTCGCATTTCATCCGGCGGTGGAGGGTCGCTCGGCGGGCCGTCCGACATGGCCGAACCAATGAGGTTACCGTGGGAGGTGGAGCAAGGGTTCAGAGAGTCAAAGTATTGCTTTAGTACAGAATGAGTAAAGAAGGATCGTAGTCACTTGAGGTTATCAGAAAACATGAAGGAGAAAGCTCAAAACTGAAAGTGATTCACAATCTTGACATAGAAGAGGGAAAATAATGGCACATTACCTTGCAAAGGAAGTCATTTAAGATCTTAATTCAACAAAAGTATTTTGATCAAGGGGGAGGTGAGAAAATGGAATTCATGGGAATCCAAGTAAGCGTTGCTGATGAATCTTCTTGGTTAACTACAATGGTGATACTCCGTTGTTTAATTCTTCATAGAGAATGGTAACTGAGTTATGAGAAAGATTGGTCTCAAGCTATTTTCACTTTATGATCACGTCAGATGACCATATGTGGGGATTACGACTCTTTGGTACTCTTAGTTCGTTGTTTACTTATAATTGTAAAGCTAGGTTCTTTGTTTACATTGTAATCATATTCTCTTGCTATGTATGTGTTCATCGCTTAGTTGGATCAAAGGTACGATCCTTTGGAGTGATTGGATTGTCCAGAAAGACAATGGCTAACCCAGATTATTCATGTCATTGGGACGTAGAGAATGACATCTAACCCCTACCATCTTTCTAGAAACATCATTTTGTTCTATGTTGGATTGCTTTTCCCGTGACGAAGTTTCTTTCTTATCGCGTCCTTTTCTTTTCGTCGCTCGGGAAAGCGAGAAAAGTTCATACTCTATTTCTAAGTTCGAGTTCATATTGTGTTCTAGAAGGAACGCATAACTAAGTATTCTAAGTTATTGGAAATTTCGATTTCCCCATTCTAGCAACATGATTCAATGACTACTCAAAATGATATATCATTTCACAAACTCAAAAAGAGACATCATTTCAACAATTGGTACCAGACTCGTATACTTTATACTTTCATATTTCAATACCTTTTTCCATTTAGGAAAGTTACTTCTTTTATTCATACATTCACAGTCTTTAGCCAAGAAAAGACTTACTAACTCTTTCTTTAAGCACGCTACCAAATCAAGAACATCAACTCTTTCTTTAAACTTAGTGTTTTCATCTATTCACGCAAATTAACTGCATGAGTTATTTCTCCATTTCAAACTTTCAACAATCTTGACTTTCTATGAAAAAGAACAAGTTACCTTTTTCCTCATTGAGCGCGATTGGTGGAAGTGCTAAGAGCATTTTCATCGATTAGACAGTCTAGTGGAACAAGGCTAGACTGAAGATTTTCAAAGAAGACTCTCGGGTTCAGAGCGAGAAAGAATGCTCTGATACCACTCTGTCACGACCACATTTTCTAAGGATAGGAAACACGGTTGATCGCGACTAGGGGGGAACAAAGAAGCGGGGAAGAAAGGGGAAAACAACACAACTCGACCATAGCTCGAAACCATTGATTGCGAGACATGACTAATTAAGTGCTGACACATAGAAGAAAGATACTCGATCATGAAAACTCGACTAATTGTTTGTAAAAATTTTAAAATATCAGAGTTTTGAACAAAATAGACTTGAGTCTTTTCAGATGTACAACGAAAGCAAATGAACGCGGTTACATGTATGAAGACATGAACCTCCGAGAGTCAAAATCTGACTGAATTAAATGCCTTGTCTCAATAGCACTTCCTCCACCACTTCGCTGCTCAACCTGCACATTTACAAATATATGCAGGGCTGAGTACAAAAGTACTCAGTGAACACATTGCCGAAAAATACAAATATACATTTGAAAATATTGTCAAGCCATCATCATAGTAACACTCGGGGTTTTATTGAAAAGGCCCGAGCTTACTAAAATATTCACATTGGACTGCAGTCCCTTTTTCTTGTACTTAGCCATATCTGATCACATTGTGCCGTCGAGATGGTGTTCTCGCACGGTCACCTTCTCTGCCCATCATGTCAGAGGTATCCTTGTGCCGGGAAGGTGGCCACCTTCCTCGGTCACCTGCTCTGCCCAACATGTCAGAGGTAGCTTGTGTACACTAGTCCGAGCGGGGACACCACCCTCACTGGGACCCGAATTCGACTTATATCATCATTCATAATTCCTTTGGCCTTAGCCAAACAGATAGGCATCATACAAAAACATTTATGGCAAGAAAACATCTTTAAGAATCACGAACATGTGTTCGTGTTTTCATAAAATACGATTTGTATTTTTAGTATAGGAAAGCTCACCTTGATCGTTTATTCTCCTTAACTTGAATTTTCCTGACTTCCACCTTTAACTCGCGGAGATAGTCTTTTGAAAGCAAACAACGTACTAATAAGACTCGAGAAAATTCTTAATCTTTTAATTAGAATTATAATGCATGCCCCTGATTACTCATGGCCCAAGAACTTAATTAGAATTATAGCAAAAGCAAACATATATTGCAGCCCAAACTCCTTTAGGAAAATAATCCCATTTATTCTCTTCTCTAGGCTCAAATTCGCTTAAATTGGAGCAGCCCATTTTCGATCCAAACAATTAAAGAGTGGTCCAACTTATTAAGTTCCATTCCAATTCTTGAATAAAATAAAATCAGTCCACTCCTTAATTAATTCCTTCAGCCCCAAATTTATCACAGTAAAAACACTTGGCCCAATTCGGAAGCCCAATCTAATTGTTGGTGGCCCAATGATTTACATAATCTTTGTCCTTACTACCATCGTTTTTTTTTTTTTAAAAGCACCCTGAGGGTGGAGGGTTAAGGCGGACCCACACCTGTGCATTACCAACAGCAATTGCAGCCAAAACAAACAACCATTGAGCCGCCCAAAAGTGACGGCTCACCACGACCAATTAGAGTACAACGAGGGCCTCCCAATAAACTAGGGTGGTCATCTAAATACTCTTAGCATCCCTATTACAATTATAATGATGCAGCCATCGCATCGTCAAAAACTTAAGTCCGTCACCTAGTTGAGGCCCGCGATAGGGGTGCCCCCACATGGGACAACCCCTCCCGGATCGAGGTCCTCGATGAAGCCCTCCATTTCCCGGCTTAGGAACCCACATGATACACTCATTGAGCCAATGCCCGGCTCATTTGCACCCGAGTCGTCGGCCCCAAAAGTAACCGTTGCTACGTTCTCCTTAAGATGCAACTTATCATTGTGGAGAGCTCTGATGTACCCATCACCCTCGTGGACCTTTCCTTTCTTCTTCCTAGACACCACTTGGAAACCATCGTCATCTACCTGGGCTTGCACCCTCGGTGTTGCTTTCAAGCTAGGAGCCGCTTCCGCACCGCTCTTCTCTTTGTGTGTCCCCGGCTCGGTCTCCCCCTTTGGCATAGACCCTTGGCCCGGCTCCGGGTTGTGGGTGCCATGCACGTTAGTTTTCAGCCTCCATTCCCGGCGGATGGGATTTGACGCAGAGTGGGGTCGGCGGGGTTGTGGTGGTCGGGTGGGATCCGTGGTGGCCTGCTCCTTTCTCCTCCCTAGGATAAGGCATGTTTCCTTGACGTGCCCAACATGCCTACATTCCGCACAAAATAGGGGAATCCGATCCCATACCACCTTGTACCTAGAGTCTTTGCCTAGGATGTTGAGAATGATCTCCACCGGTGGTGGCGTCGAGATATCAATCTCAATACACATCCGGGCAAAGGTGAGTCGGGTTTGGTTGAAGGTCGCATGGTCCACTTGGATTGGCTTCCCCAACAACTTGCCAATCGCAATGAGGGCTACTTGGTCATAGAGATGGATCGGGAGTCCCACCACCTTACACCAAACGGCGGCAATAGGTGTCTCAAAAAATGTGTCGAACTCCGGAGTCCATTTGAACACCCGCATTGGGTGATGCTCGACAAACCAAACCGGCGCTCCATTGGGACCATTGAGCATCCGGCCGTAATCTCGTACATCACGGAATTGGATTAGGATGTGCTTGGCGTTAACGAACTTCCATTTGAATCCATCGACGAAGTTGATGTTGGAAAGGGATTTTTGGATTTGTTGTGGTGTTGGGAGGGTGTGGGAGAACTTTCCGATAATGGCGTGCCCTACCTTGTCCACCAAGCACTTTGTTTCCTCGTTTGAGAATGTAAGCGAAGGGATCCCTTCACACCATCCGAATGTCCCCATCTCCGTGTCGTGATCAGCATCAAGGTTCACCGCGTCGGATTTCGGTGGTCCTCCACTATCCAGCCCGGCACCCGTGTTCGCGGGCTTTTCATCTAGATCTGGCTCAACAGGTTGGGTCTCGGCTTGAGCGGCCTTGTCCGTGATGAATTCCAGCGAGTGACCCAACGTCGGCGGACTCCCAACGGGGGAGGCCACGTCGATGCCTACCTCAGACGCCGAGTGCTTGGGTAGGATTTCCGGCTGGTCCCTGTCCTGGTCCAGCAGCTTGTCCGGCGGGTCCGACGGGTTATCCGGCGCCGACGGCTTCCCGTTGAGCCCGGCCTCACCCCCTCCATTGTTATCCTCGGCCTTGAAATTTGTACCATCACCAGATTTGAATTGCAAGAGGCTTTGACCCATAAGGGAGTCACATGTCTCACTAGCTAGTACATGCCTATCCTTTTCCGGAAATGGTGCAGCAAGAGTGGGTGGGTCAAAAAGCATGTTGGCACCATACCTTTCCGAGGATGTGTCCTCGTCCAAGACAGCTGCACTTGCAGCCGCCTCCACGCACGTTGACCGGAGTACCCCTTGTGCAACGGCCTCATTCACCTCCGGTAATGCACCCTCCAGCCGAGTTCCGGTCACGACTTCCGGCTGGTGCCTGGCCGAGCCGTCCTTTTGTCCCATGGAGAAACGGAGCTCCCCCGTGAGTAATGGGAGAACTCCCGGCACCACCTCAAACGCTCCGGTGCTGGCTTCAAAAGGGCCAGGTCGTGCCTTTCTCTTCCACCGGCCCTGCTCTCTCTCCCCGGGCAGGGAGCTCCAACCGTCTTTTCCGGCAATGGCGCTACCTCCACCATTAGTTCCGGTAATAAGCTCATCGAACTCAAAGACAATCTTCTTCCTCACCCTTCCGGTCTCCGTCAATGGCACACAAGCGCTGCGTTTTGTATTACCACCGTTTTTAATGGGGTGGGGAGTGGCTGACTTTTTCATATTCCGTTTCGCCTTAGTTGGTCGGAAAACCCATTTCGGCGAGGGAGAGGGACTCGTGCCCTTGACCTCCTTCCCCGGTGAGTCCCTTCCGGGCTGGACCATGACCGACGTTAGGCCGGCCGCATATCCACCTCACCCAAAGGTGAGGGAGACCGTCGGCGTTGGACGTGAGATGGTTGGGGCAAGACTTTCTAGAGAGATGTGGGAGCTTCTCTCACTAAGATAATACAATGAGACGACGTCCTTACTACCATCATATCCTCCTCTCTCTTTCTTCTCAACTTTAAATCAAAATCCCCTAAATTCAAGACTAAATTTCTGTTGCCCCGAACTACACTCCCAATCCAAATTGACACCACCTGCACAGTGCTCGCCGTCCTCCACCGCCTCCTCCGGTGGTGTTTCTCTCTCTAAATTCCAAAATATGAGATTAAATTTCTCTCCCTCTTTTCCTCTCGCCATCCTTTCTCACCAGCAATTCGCAGCATCACCGCCGCCAAACACGCACAGGTGCCGGTCTTTGCTGCAGCTGCCTCCCTTCCTTTCACGGCGACTCAGTGTCGTCGCTGACGTATCCGGCCTAGGCAGACGCTGCTCAGTCTGCTTCGCAGACCAGCGCCGCCGCCGCCTCCGCTGCCCGTCGGGGTCCCCGCAGCTGCCATCGTAGTCTCGCCGTAGCCGGTGGTCTCGAGGCAGCCCCTCGGCCTTAAACCTAAGTTCTTTTATTCCCTTTCATTACTCCCTTGTGGTCTCGCCGTCGCCGGTGGTCTCCCTTTCATCTTACCTACATTCTTGGGAGCTAGTACCGAAAGTCCAATCAAGTTCTTGCGTGAGTTCGAAAAATCTGCGGTGTGCAGAAAAGGCCAAATGGGTCAAGTGAGGAGGACTTCAAGCTAAGGGTCGTCTCCTTCTCTTTAAAGGACGAAGCAGATACTTGGTTCAGAGGGTTATCACCCAACACCATCAAAACATGGTCGGAATTCTAGGAGTTTCTCAACCAATTCCTTCCAACATCGAAGGCAAGTGCACTCCGAAAGGAAATCAGGGAAGCCACTCAAGGGTATGATGAGAGCTTAATCAAATATTGGCACAGGTACAGAAGTCTTCTGGATGCATGCCCAAACCACAACATGTTGGAAGTGGAGATCTATTCAAGGTTCTACGATGGCATGGATGCGAAAAATAAAGACCTGGTGAATTAATCAAGTGGGGAAAATTTTTCCCAGCTCCGGTTAAGTAAAGCCAAGATTGTAGTTTCTCTTGGCCCGACATTGTAGTTTCTCTTGGCTACGATGTCTTTTGAACCTCGGTCCTCCGTATGCGGCTGTTTTGGTGGCACGACATTGTAGTTTCTCTTGGCCCCACTCCTTCTTACCCGTTGCATAGCAAGCCTCCCTCGTATGGCCAACATGTTTACAATCTTTTTTTTTTCAATTAAACACCATCACGGTGGAGGGTTCGTGGGTCCCTCATCCCTATATTTCAAAAGGCGATGAATACAAAACGTGGCCACACCCGAAAGTGATGTGGCTTCACAAACTTAGGAGTAGTATGCGGTCCGGAGCCACATGCCCGGACCTCATCATACTCCCTTTCAAAAGTCAAAATACAATTAAGCAAAACCAAAGGCTATACCCTCCTTTCCTCCAAAGCAAGAGTCTATTCTTCATCCTCATTTTGGCCCCGAATGTTCGGGATTCCCATTGCATCCATCCTAGTTATTGCTGTAAAGTGTCTTGGCGCCGTGAGGGCATTCATACGGCAGTAGTCGGTACGTTCCAAACCCATTTTAGCGAGGAGATCTCCGGCCCTATTCCCTTCCCAATTGATGAAGGTGAAACGCATGTCTCGTTGGAGCTTGAGGGTTGCAAGCCGCGCCATCACCCGGCTAATGTGGGCCGGACCCCAGCTTGTGCTATTTAGGAGCTTGCCTGCTTGTTGTGCGTCCGATTCAACCCAAATAGGTCGATTGAATTCCAAGGCGAGGGTCAGCCCAAGTTGGACGGCAAGAAGCTCCGCTTCAAGGGCCGAGTGAGCCGCAAGCGGGGAGGCAAAGGCTGCAAGCATTTTGCCCTTGTGATCTCGGATAATTCCTCCTCCCCCGGCTTTATCCGCCGCTTCCATGTATGCACCGTCGGTGTTGAGCTTGATCCAGGGATCATCCGGTGGGTACCATTTGATTGCCAATGCGAGAGGCCTAGTTCTCCTTGGCTCGGCATGGCTTGGGATAGTGATTTTGAAGCGAACTCCTTTCCAATGCTTCATCTTGTAGATTCCGTTGGCCATACTATTTCTGATGAGGACTTGTACTTGCCAAACCACATTGAATGGCTTAAATTGTGCCGATTGATGGCGGCTCCTATTCCGTTCCGCACAAATGAACTATAATATAAGATACGGCATGACCCGACTGAGGTGTTTCTTGTCGGGTTGCTGGATTCTCCGTGCCCAGACTTCAAGCCTTTCTGGGACAGTGTCATTGATCCGGAGGGGTGGTGAAGATCCCTCAAACCAGGAGTCAAACTCCCTCCATACCCCGCGTGCCCCATCCCCTTGAATGAAGAGATGTTGGAGGGATTCGATCCCCGGTCTATGTGGGCAGCATTGGCATTTGGACGCCAATTCCATTCTTCTCCACTGCAGCTTTGTATCCACCGGGATGCGGTTGGACAGGAGTCTCCATACAAAGATAGCAATAGAGGACGTGAGACCCGCTTTCCAAATGTCATCGAGGCCTTGGACGATCGGCCTTTGGGTTCGAAAGGTCTCCCATGTTGTAGCTAGTGAGAACTCCCCATTATGTGTTGTTCTAGGCCGACTTGCGCTTGGAGAATCTGCAGCTTGGCTTCATTCCAAGATCCATCTATAATGTAGTCAGCAACATGAACAAGAGGGCCTCCCCTATCATCGAGACTAAGTTCCCTCAAAGGAACCTCTCCAAGCCGTAAATCATCCCAAAATAAAATCTTTCCTTCTCCCACCACCCATCGAATGTGCGGTTGTGCCTGCTCCCGAGCCTTCAAAAGCCTCTTCCAGGTAGGGCTACACCTCCCCGAGGTTCTAGCTGTGAGTTGGGACGCGTTATGGCAATATTTAGCCATCATGTACATAGCCCAAAGGGAGTTTTGTTCCCGGAACCTCCACCATAATTTTATATTAAAGGCACGTAATACCTCCTTGATCTTCCGGATGCCCAACCCCCCTTCGGCCGTGGGTAGGCAAACCTGGTCCCATCCTATCCAGTGTGTCCTTTTCTTCTCATTGCTCGACCCCCAAAAGAAGCGAGCCACTTGCTGATCTAATTGCTTGAGGGCGCCGCCGGTTGGCTCGATAGCTTGAAAAATATGTAAGGGGATCGCCTCAAGTGTGCTTTTTATCAAGGTGAGTCTCCCCCCAAAGGAGAGGTGCCGAAGAGCCCACCTAGAGATCCTAGCCGAGATTTTCTCTCGAAGGAAAGGGAACGTACCTCGGGAGAAGCCTCCTTCACATTGGATTATGTTTGTCCAGCCGTCGTGAGCCTCGGAAATGTAGAAGTTGCTCTTGCCGAGGTTGATTTGTTGTCCGGACACCTCGGCATAATGATCAAGACATGCACGAAGCCTCCGGAGGGTGTTCACTACCGCTTGCGTGAAGATGATGATGTCGTCCGCATAGGCGAGGTGGCTGATCTCCATGCTGCCTCGGGTTGCTTTGAATGTCATCTCTTTGTGTCCGAGGATAAGTTTATCAAGTGATCTCGAGAGATAGTCCGCAGCAAGAACGAAGAGGGCGGGGGAAATGGGGTCCCCTTGCCTAAGCCCACGAGTCGATTTGAAGAAACTCACCGGGGCCCCATTAATAAGAATCGAGAATCAGCATGTCCCAATGCACCTTTCGATGAGCGCCACCCATGGCTCGGGGAAGCCCATTTGCTTGAGGATTTTTTGGAGGAACGGCCATTGAACCCGATCATGGGCCTTAGCCATGTCAATCTTGATAGCAACATTAGGGGCTGGTGTACTTCTTTGGAGCTCATGAAACATCTCCAGTGCAAGAAGCACATTGTCATTGAGTAGCCTCCCTTTCACAAACCCGCTTTGATTCGGTGCGACAATACATGGAAGGAATGAGGCGAGCCACCTCGTGAGGACTTTAGTAATCACCTTGTTGATCACGTTACACAAGCTAAAGGGCCTATAGTCTCCCCAAGCCTCGGGTATAGGCTTCTTGGGGATGAGTACGATACTCGTGGCCATGAAACTTCGGGGAAGGAAAGCCCCACCAAAAAATTGCCTAACCGATTCCACCACGTCTGGTCCCACAATGCCCCAACAAGCTTGGAAGAACAGAGCCGAGAAGCCATCCGGGCCGGGTGCACTATTGGCCGAGATATCGAAAACCGCTAGTTTCAGCTCATCCGCATCCAGAAGTTTGGGGAGGTCCGCCAGTTGCTCCGAGGGAGGGAGTTGATGTACGAGGCTGAGCTCCGGATCCGCGAGCTCCGGGTAGCTTGGGGCTAGGAGGTTTTGAAAGAACTCAACCGCCGATTCTCTGATGTCCGTGTCATCCGTGAGTTCACGCCCATTAGCGTTAATCTTGTGGATACGTAGCCGAATCCTCTTCTGTTTCACCCAACTTTGGTAAACTCGGCCAAGGAATTCACGGGCTAAATATAGCCAAGGAATTCGGCCTACCAATCTGGATTGAGTCAGATGCAGAGCAAGCAATTAAATTGGTCAATGGGACGGGATGGGGGCCGGCACTCGCTCGGCAAGCGGTGGCGCAACTAACCATTCTCAAACGCCAACTCAAATTCCGAGCCACCTTCATACACAGGGAGGGGAACAAAGCGGCGGACTTCCTTGCGAAAATGGGGCTAGTCCAAGACAGTGGCCTACGAATGCACTACAACTCAGCACCGAGAGAACTATTGGACTTGGTTAGATTGGACGAGATGGGAGTGTCGCACATCCGAAACCTAGACGGGGACGGGCATCAAAGTTGATCATGAGACGATGGGAGACAATAGTGACTAGCCTTGTGGTTAATTGTAGATTGGAAAGGAGTATGATGAGGTCCGAACCTTGCGGGATCGGACCGCATACTACTCTTGATTTTGTTACGGCACACCACTTTTGGGTGTGGCCACGCCTTGTAATTATCTCTTTTGGAAATATAGGGATGAGGGACCCACGAACCCTCCACCGTAGAGGTGTTTGATTAAAAAAAAAAAAAAAAAAAAAAAAAAAAAAAAAAACTTTGGTAAACTCTAGTGTTTTTATCCCCTTCTTCCAGCCAACGGAGGGCCGCCTTCTGACGCCAAAAGTCTTCCTCCATCTTAAGAAGAAGGATGTACTCGGCAATTTGTTTGTTGACCTCCGCTCTATTCCGGGCCGAGGGGTCACCTTCGAACTCCAATTGAGCCACTACAATCAATGTTCTCTTCACAATTTTTGGGATTGGCGTGTATATTCCCAAAAACTTCTTTGTTCCACCATTTAAACGTTTTTTTGATCCTTGCTAGCTTGATCTTCAAGTTGAGGATGCCCTCAGCCTCCGTGGGAGCCATCCAATCTTCTTGCATCAACTCACCAAATCCCTCATGCCGAACCCACATGTTTTGGAACCGGAACGCTCTACCACCCCCGTGGGTTTTAGGCAGCCTGCATCTGACGAGAAGAGGCCCGTGATCCGAAGCAATACGGGGGAGGTTTGTGATTCTTATTGCATCAAACATTTGGGCCGTCATCTCACTAATCAGTACCCTATCCAGCCTTTCCATGAGGCCATTCTTAGCCCAGGTGAATTCTGACCCATCGTAGCTTAGGTCCATTAGTCTGCAGTCCTCAATGTCCTCGGCCAAATCAACCATTTCAGCCTGACGGTTTGTGTCACTCCCCGTCCTATCTCGAGTGGAGAGGATTGTGTTGAAGTCCCCTCCAATAAACCACGGTATTCCTTCCGAGTCTTGGTTAATATCCCTCATCTTTTCCCATAAGGCATACCGCTCTCCACTCGTGCATTTAGCATACACGACCGAGATCATAATAGGGGTTGAAATCCGAGGACAGGTTAACCTCCCATGCAGCAGCTGCTCCGAGTCATCCACCACAACAAAATCCATCCCTTCCTCCACAAAAATCCAAATTTTCCCATTGATGTTCGACCCCTTGTAGGACAGCCCCAATACTTTCGAGAATTTGTCTGGGTTAGGGGGGTAAGCGGCTCCATTATTGCAAGAAAACAAATATTATGAGATTTAATTAGTCTTTTAAGGACGTTTTGGGTTGACGCGTTCGCGATCCCCCTAACGTTCCAAAATAGAAAGTTTAGTGACATGATTAACAAAAGGAGTTCGTACCCGGTGGGATTGACGCCCCCCCTTGGAATTCAATGATTTGAAGGTCATTCCCTCCATGAGGTGCCGCGGCCTCCAAAAGGGTGGGATTGGCTCCATCATCTTTTTCATTGTGAGAAATGGTATCTTCCCAATTTTCCTCATCTTCCATATCATTCTCCATGAAGTTCTCTCGAGCCATGAGGGAGAAATATCGATTGGTACTCATGTGACTTGATGACCCTTGTGCCTCGGTTTTCTCTAAAGCGAAGGGTTTAAAATAGCCTATCGGTTGCACTAGGTCACCCGAAGCCATACCCGCTCCTCTTGGCTTACCCCCGCGCCCACTTCCAAATGATGGGGATTTAGCGAGCATCCCTTTAGGTTGATTAAGGTTTTGCTCATCATGAACGATGATCATGTCCTTACTCCCCGCACCTTGCATATCACCCAAAAAGTCCGGTCCCGACCACTCCGCCCCCGAATGTCCATTGGCTTTCGGGTTCATCCGGATGTTGCTTTCCTTTCCCTTGTGTTTCCCTTGTTGTTTCCATTCCATGTTATTATCGGTCTGCCTCGGTTCAGCTTTGTTCTTCTTAGCTCCTATTCCTCCATGTTGTGGCTGTTTTGGTGTTGCTACGTTGTAGTTTCGTTTTGGAGGTCGGTCCGCCTTCCCGGAAGCATAACAAACTTCACATTTGTGACCGATATGTTTGCATTCTCCACAATAGGACGGGATCTTATCCCACCTTACTTGCCAAGGGACGCCCACAAATGTCAAGGATGATCTCGTCGGGTGGCGGCTTTGTGATGTCGATCTCAATGCATAGCCGCGCAAAGGAGAGTCTCGATTTGTTGGCCGTTGCTCTATCTACTTGGATCGGGTCGCCAAGGAGTTTCCCAATGGCATAGAGGGCCGATTGATCATATAGGTGAATCGGGAGTCCAATTAGGTTGCACCATATCGCCGCAATTGAAGACTCCCAATAGGCGTCGAAGTCCGAAGACCATTTGAAAACTCTCATCGGATGCCGATCAAATAACCACACTGGTGTCTCTTTGGGTCCACTAAGGAGCCGAGCATAATCCGCCATGTCCTCAAATTGAACAAGAATATGTTTGGCGTTAATATATTTCCAAGTATAGCCACGGCAAAATTTAATATTGTCTAGGGCCTTTTGGATTTGATAGGAAGCCGGGATAGAGTGCGACAACTTACCTACAATAGCATGGCCGAGAGATGAAGCTAACCTTTGGATTTCTAACCCGGAGAAGTAAATGGATGGCACTCCGTTTGACGTGGAAGCAAAGCCAATATTTTGGATGTTCTCTGGGACAAAGACTTGCGGGCCTTCAACAGCCGATGTCACCCGCACCATGTCGGCCATGGATTTTGGCTTGGTGGGGTTCCTCACTCCGGGCTCGGTATTGCCTCCTAAGGGGTTGTTTATCGGATTACCTTTCGGTTTAGCCCCAAGGTTTGTGTCAGTTTGCGGTCCTTCACTCGGGTCCCTCTCGTTCATGGTTTCGTCGGGAGGGCGCTACGTTTCCATTTCCATCTCGGTCCGCGTCGTGTCCGTCGCTTGCATGTCCGAGGCCGAAGGCGCGGGCGTGTCTCGAGGGGGGTTGCGGATTATCTTGGTCTTCGGCCATCCCATTCTCTCTAGTGCCGCGCCGGTTTCGAATCATGCTCGGATTTTCCGAGTCCTTCCATTTTCGAGAGGTGGGAAATCTTCAAGGGATGGGCCATTCTCAATGCGAGGCACGCATGAGTCGATATCTTCTTCTCTCCTATTTGGAAGAGGGGTGGCCTTCGTCGTGTAGACCGTGGCCGGTGGGGATCCGGCGAGGAGGGGCTGGGCCGCCGTCGCATCAAGCATTTCCACCGCGGCCAGGTCTATGATTTGGAGGATATCACTCTTTCTTGTCTCCATTTGCTGCATTGGTAGAGATAAACAAGGCTCTACATGTGACTTCCGGTTTTGGAAAGGGACAAAAGCACTTTCCGAAAGGTGATTTGTTCCCATGCTCATTTCGGGCAAGTTGACTATCTCACTCCCAAATGTACTTTTTGGCACACATGCTACGGCCAAATCCTCTTGGGATACGCTTAGGAAACTGACATCATCACCTCCAACAGTCGTCTCACTCATGGCGGGTCCATGGTCGGAGGGTGGCGCCACCGCAGCTGCCGGGGCATCTCCGTGAACCACCACCTCCATTTGGACTCCATCCTCATTGCATTTAGGGTTATCAAGGGCGGAGCCCGGGCCGGAGGTCTCGGGCTCGGAGGTCTCCTCTCCTCCAAAGTCGAGCTTCTTCCTAAGTTGTTTGTCCTCCAAAGCCATGACCTTTGGTGAGAGGTGCCGGTGTACTCTTCCTAGCCATCATCATATTCTTCTTGCTTTGCATTTTCACTTCTTTGGCCGAGATCCTCGGTGTTGGTTCATCGATTGAGTGAAAAACCATAAGGTGGTCTGGGATAGACCTAGCCTCCTCGGGGTCCGGTGGGGCAGGGGTGGGGTTCGGGGGGGGGAGGGGGGGTCCGGCATGACCGTTCGAGGGAATGACAGGCCAAAAGATGACCTCGTGGGCCTGTCGTGGGAGCTCACGGTTTAGAGCGACGGGCAAGGTCGGGTGTTGTGGTGGTCGGCGTGGTAAGAGTCGCGGCGGGTCGTGGGTGTGTGTGGATGGACGGCGGTATGAATCGAAATGGGGTGATTGCTAGAGAGAAGGGAGAGCGTCTCTCTCTAGAAAGGTTAAGTTTTTAACATGTTTACAATCTTGGCAATAAGAAGGGATCTTATCCCATCGGACTTGTTACACCATCTCCCGCCCGCAAATGTCAAGAATAATCTCCTCGGGGGGGTGGCCTTGTTATGTCTATCTCGATGCAAATGCGTGGAAAGGATAGCCGCGACTTGTTGGCCGTGGCACGATCAATTTGGATTGGGGTGCCAAGGAGTTTGCCGATGGCGAATAAGGCCGAATGATCATAGAGATGAATTGGGAGGCCTATTAGGTTACACCAAATTGCCGCGATCGGGGACTCACAATATGCGTCAAATTCCGGGGACCATTTGAATACCCTCATCGAGTGGCGGTCAATGAACCATACGGGGGAACCCCTCGGGTCACCAAGAAGGCGAGCGTAATCCGCAATGTCCTCGCATTGGATAAGGATGTGTTTCGCATTAATGTATTTCCAATTAAAGCCACGAGTCAATTTGATGTTTTCAAGAGCCTTTTGTATTTGATGCCCCGTAGGGATGGAGTGAGAGAACTTACCCACGATTTTTTTTTAATCAAACACCTTCACGGTGGATGGTTCGTGGGTCCCTCATCCCTATATATCAACAAAAGACCATTACAAGCGAATGATTACAATTGGACCAATCTTTCTAATGCTAGGGGAACAAAAAACAATTTACATCACACCCTATTAAAATTACACCACAAGAGTAGATAGGGGTAAAGCCGAGGATGGACCGACACCCACATACTCTACGGCCTCCGGTACGAAGCAAGATCGGTGGGCCACATCCGAGCCTCGAGCTACTCACGGTCATCATCTCTCACCCCAAGATTGGGGACTCCCAATTCATCCATTCGGATGATGGCTCTAATCATTCTTGGAACATTATGTGGAGACATATGTTGGAATGTATCTTGTTCCACTCCCATTTTGACGAGCATATCGGCCGCTTTGTTGCCCTTCCTATGTATGAAGGTGGCATGGAACATATGTCTACGTTTGAAAATTGCAAACGGGCCATGACGCGGCGAATTTGTGCCGGCCCCCAAGTAGTACCATTGAGCAACTTAGTAGCTTGTTCCCATCCAATTCGATCCATATGGGTTGGTTGAAGAAGGCCTTCGCTACCTCCAACCCATAGTGTATGGCCATGAGCTCGGCCTCTAGAGTCGATTGGGCGACGAGGGGGGTTGAGAAGGCTGCTAGTAGCTTCCCATCATGGTCCCAAACTAAACCCCCCCTCCTCCCTTGTTTGTTGCTTCGAAGAACGCACCGTCCGTGTTAAGCTTGATCCACGTGCGTTCCGGGGGGTGCCACTTAACCGGCATGACTAGCGGTCTCGGCCCCCTTGTCTCGGGTTGATTCGAGGGATTCATTCCGAGTTTCACTCCCTTCCAATGCTTCGGCTTGATGTGTTCATTGGCCATGTTGTTGTGGATGAACATTTGAACCTACCAAACAACTTTGTATGGTTTGAACTGAGTTTGCTCATGTCGGCTCCTGTTCCTCTCCGCCCAAAGAAACCACAGAATGAGGTATGGCATGACTCGACTAAGGTGTCTTCTATCGTGTTGTTGGATCCTTAACGACCACACTTGCAACCTGTCCGGAATGGTGTCGTTAACCCTAAGGGATGGGGCCGAACCTTCGAACCAACCGTCGAACTCCCTCCATACACATGCTGCTCCCCACCCCCGGATGAAGAGATGTTGGAGGGACTCGGTGTTAGGCCTCCGTGGGCAGCATTGTCATTCCGATGCAAGCTCTATCTTCCTCCATTGGAGCTTGGATTCGACCGGGATCCTATTTGACAAGAGTCGCCAATTAAAGATTGCAATGGATTTTGTGAGGCCAGCCCACCAAATGTCGTCGAGACCTTGGATTCTCGGCCTCTGCGTGCGTATAGTCTCCCAAGTAGTAGCCAGCGAGAACTCCCAGAGCCGAGAGAGCTTCCATCGAGGGACGTCCGATTCTCCCGCAACGATTGGAGTATCAAGGATTTGTGTGATAACCTCTTGTGTCATTCCAGTCTCGTTGTGAAGTTTGAGTAGCTTAGCCTCGTCCCAAGTTCCATCCCTAATGTAGTCCGAGACCTTGGTCGTTGGGGCACCCCTATCGTCAAGACAGATTTCGCGAAGGGGAGAATCACCAAGCCAAATGTCATCCCAAAAGTAGGCCTCACCCTGACCGATCACCCATCTAATGTGCGGATTTGCTTGATTTCTCACTTTCATTAACCGTTTCCATGTCGGGCTGTTTCTCCCCGAAGGGGAGGCTGCAAGGGGGGAGTTGTTATGACAATACTTGGCCTTCATGTACCTAGCCCATAGGGAGTTTGCTCTCGGAACCTCCACCATAGTTTGATACTGAAGGCTGGTAGGACTTCTTTGGACTTACGAATGCCGAGACCCCCTTCAGGAGTGGGGAGGCAGATCTGATCCCACCCAATCCAATGTGTTTTTTTTCTCTCGGTTGACGATCCCCAGAAAAATTAAGCCATCTGCTGATCCAATTGTTTAAGGGCCCCGGACGTTGGTTCGATGGCCTGGAAAATGTGCAGCGGCATCGCTTCAAGTGTGCTTTGGAGTAGGGTAAGCCTACCTCCAAAGGAGAGGTGTCGATGAGCCCACCCCGAGATTCGTGCAGCAATCTTTTCCCGAAGGAACATAAACATATCTGTACGTTTAGGTTGGCGCACCCTTCATGTTGTTCGGCAATGTAGAAATTGCTTTTTGCCAGGTTAATCTGCTGTCCGGAAACCCCGCGTATGCCTCCAAGCATGTTCGAAGCTGCCGAAGAGGTCCCTCCGCTGCTTGTGTGAATATCACAATGTCATCGGCGTAGGCGAGGTGACTTATTTCCATGCGGGCGAGTAGCTCTAAAAGTCATCTCTTTCTTTCCCAAAATGAGCTTGTCTAATTCCCTTGAGAGGTAGTCAGCTGCAATCACGAAAAGTGCCGGGGATATTAGATCTCCTTGTCTGAGGCCTCGGGTGGACTTAATAAACCCAGAGGGGGCGCCATTGACCAGCACCGAGAACCAACACGAGCCCACACATCTCTCAATCATAGAAACCCACGGAGCCGGGAAACCCATCTGGTGTATCACTTTCAAAAGGAAGGGCCATTGTACTCGATCGTAGGCCTTAGCCATATCGATTTTGACCGCGACATTAGGCGGCCGGCGCACATCTCGAGAGCTCATGGAACAATTCCTGTGCCAAAAGGACATTGTCATTGAGGAGCCGTCCCTTCACAAATCCACTCTGGTTTGGTGAGATAACCATAGGGATGAGCGAAGTCATTCTCTTCGACATTATCTTTGTGATAATCTGGTTGACGACGTTGCACAGGCTAATGGGGCGGTAGTCGCTCCACGACTCCGGCACTAGCTTTTTTAGGATGAGGACTATGCTTGTGGCCGTGACGCTACGTGGGAGGTAGGCACCCCCGAAGAATTTACCAATTGCCGCCACCACGTCCGGCCCAACCGTCGCCCATTCTCAATCCGAGGCACGGATGAGTCGATATCTTCTTCTCTCCTATTTGGAAGAGGGGTGGCCTTCGTCGTGTAGACCGTGGCCGGTGGGGATCCGGCTGGCCCGCCGTCGCATCAAGCATTTCCACCGCGGCCAGGTCTATGATTTGGAGGATATCACTCTTTCTTGTCTCCATTTGCTGCATTGGTAGAGATAAACAAGGCTCTACATGTGACTTCCGGTTTTGGAAAGGGACAAAAGCACTTTCCGAAAGGTGATTTGTTCCCATGCTCATTTCGGGCAAGTTGACTATCTCACTCCCAAATGTACTTTTTGGCACACATGCTACGGCCAAATCCTCTTGGGATACGCTTAGGAAACTGGCATCATCACCTCCAACAGTCGTCTCACTCATGGCGGGTCCATGGTCGGAGGGTGGCGCCACCGCAGCTGCCGGGGCATCTCCGTGAACCACCACCTGCATTTGGACTCCATCCTCATTGCATTTAGGGCTATCAAGGGCGGAGCCCGGGCCGGAGGTCTCGGGCTCGGAGGTCTCCTCTCCTCCAAAGTCGAGCTTCTTCCTAAGTTGTTTGTCCTCCAAAGCCATGACCTTTGGTGAGAGGTGCCGGTGTACTCTTCCTAGCCATCATCATATTCTTCTTGCTTTGCATTTTCACTTCTTGGCCGAGATCCTCGGTGTTGGTTCATCGATTGAGTGAAAAACCATAAGGTGGTCTGGGATAGACCTAGCCTCCTCGGGGTCCGGTGGGGGCAGGGGTGGGGTTCGGGGGGGGGAGGGGGGGTCCGGCAAGACCGTTCGAGGGAATGACAGGCCAAAAGATGACCTCGTGGGCCTGTCGTGGGAGCTCACGGTTTAGAGCGACGGGCAAGGTCGGGTGTTGTGGTGGTCGGCGTGGTAAGAGTCGCGGCGGGTCGTGGGTGTGTGTGGATGGACGGCGGTATGAATCGAAATGGGGTGATTGCTAGAGAGAAGGGAGAGCGTCTCTCTCTAGAAAGGTTAAGTTTTTAACATGTTTACAATCTTGGCAATAGGAAGGGATCTTATCCCATCGGACTTGTTGCACCATCTCCCGCCCGCAAATGTCAAGAATAATATCCTCGGGGGGGGTGGCCTTGTTATGTCTATCTCGATGCAAATGCGTGCAAAGGATAGCCGCGACTTGTTGGCCGTGGCACGATCAATTTGGATTGGGGTGCCAAGGAGTTTGCCGATGGCGAATAAGGCCGAATGATCATAGAGATGAATTGGGAGGCCTATTAGGTTACACCAAATTGCCACGATCGGGGACTCACAATATGCGTCAAATTCCGGAGACCATTTGAATACCCTCATCGGGTGGCGGTCAATGAACCATACGGGGGAACCCCTCGGGTCACCAAGAAGGCGAGCGTAATCCGCAATGTCCTCGCATTGGATAAGGATGTGTTTCGCATTAATGTATTTCCAATTAAAGCCACGAGTCAATTTGATGTTTTCAAGAGCCTTTTGTATTTGATGCCCCGTAGGGATGGAGTGAGAGAACTTACCCACGGTTTTTTTTTAATCAAACACCTTCACGGTGGATGGTTCGTGGGTCCCTCATCCCTATATATCAACAAAAGACCATTACAAGCGAATGATTACAATTGGACCAATCTTTCTAATGCTAGGGGAACAAAAAACAATTTACATCACACCCTATTAAAATTACACCACAAGAGTAGATAGGGGTAAAGCCGAGGATGGACCGACACCCACATACTCTACGGCCTCCGGTACGAAGCAAGATCGGTGGGCCACATTCCGAGCCTCGAGCTACTCACGTTCATCATCTCTCACCCCAAGATTGGGGACTCCCAATTCATCCATTCGGATGATGGCTCTAATCATTCTTGGAACATTCTGTGGAGACATATGTTGGAATGTATCTTGTTCCACTCCCATTTTGACGAGCATATCGGCCGCTTTGTTGCCCTTCCTATGTATGAAGGTGGCATGGAACATATGTCTACGTTTGAAAATTGCAAACGGGCCATGACGCGGCGAATTTGTGCCGGCCCCCAAGTAGTACCATTGAGCAACTTAGTAGCTTGTTCCGCATCCAATTCGATCCATATGGGTTGGTTGAAGAAGGCCTTCGCTACCTCCAACCCATAGTGTATGGCCATGAGCTCGGCCTCTAGAGTCGATTGGGCAACGAGGGGGGTTGAGAAGGCTGCTAGTAGCTTCCCATCATGGTCCAAAACTAAACCCCCCCTCCTCCCTTGTTTGTTGCTTCGAAGAACGCACCGTCTGTGTTAAGCTTGATCCACGTGCGTTCCGGGGGGTGCCACTTAACCGGCATGACTAGCGGTCTCGGCCCCCTTGTCTCGGGTTGATTCGAGGGATTCATTCCGAGTTTCACTCCCTTCCAATGCTTCGGCTTGATGTGTTCATTGGCCATGTTGTTGTGGATGAACATTTGAACCTGCCAAACAACGTTGTATGGTTTGAACTGAGTTTGCTCATGTCGGCTCCTGTTCCTCTCCGCCCAAAGAAACCACAGAATGAGGTATGGCATAACTGGACTAAGGTGTCTTCTATCGTGCTGTTGGATCCTTAACGACCACACTTGCAACCTGTCCGGAATGGTGTCATTAACCCTAAGGGATGGGGCCGAACCTTCGAACCAACCGTCGAACTCCCTCCATACACATGCTGCTCCCCACCCCCGGATGAAGAGATGTTGGAGGGACTCGGTGTTAGGCCTCCGTGGGCAGCATTGTCATTTCGATGCAAGCTCTATCTTCCTCCATTGGAGCTTGGAATCGACCGGGATCCTATTTGACAAGAGTCGCCAATTAAAGATTGCAATGGATTTTGTGAGGCCAGCCCACCAAATGTCGTCGAGACCTTGGATTTTCGGCCTCTGCGTGCGTATAGTCTCCCAAGTAGTAGCCAGCGAGAACTCCCCGAGCCGAGAGAGCTTCCATCGAGGGATGTCCGGTTCTCCCGCAACGATTGGAGTATCAAGGATTTGTGTGATAACCTCTTGTGTCATTCCAGCCTGGTTGTGAAGTTTGAGTAGCTTAGCCTCGTCCCAAGTTCCATCCCTAATGTAGTCCGAGACCTTGGTCGTTGGGGCACCCCTATCGGCAAGACAGATTTCGCGAAGGGGAGAATCACCAAGCCAAATGTCATCCCAAAGTAGGCCTCACCCTGACCGATCACCCATCTAATGTGCGGATTTGCTTGATTTCTCACTTTCATTAACCGTTTCCATGTCGGGCTGTTTCTCTCCCCGAAGGGGAGGCTGCAAGGGGGGAGTTGTTATGACAATACTTGGCCTTCATGTACCTAGCCCATAGGGAGTTTGCTCTCGGAACCTCCACCATAGTTTGATACTGAAGGCTGGTAGGACTTCTTTGGACTTACGAATGCCGAGACCCCCTTCAGGAGTGGGGAGGCAGATCTGATCCCACCCAATCCAATGTGTTTTTTTTTTCTCTCGGTTGACGATCCCCAGAAAAATTGAGCCATCTGCTGATCCAATTGTTTAAGGGCCCCGGACGTTGGTTCGATGACCTGGAAAATGTGCAGCGGCACCGCTTCACAAGTGTGCTTTGGAGTAGGGTAAGCCTACCTCCAAAGGAGAGGTGTCGATGAGCCCACCCCGAGATTCGTGGCAGCAATCTTTTCCCGAAGGAACATAAACATATCTGTACGTTTAGGTTGGCGCACCCTTCATGTTGTTCGGCAATGTAGAAATTGCTTTTGCCAGGTTAATCTGCTGTCCGGAAACCCCGCGTATGCCTCCAAGCATGTTCGAAGCTGCCGAAGAGGGTCCCTCCGCTGCTTGTGTGAATATCACAATGTCATCGGCGTAGGCGAGGTGACTTATTTCCATGCGGGCGAGTAGCTCTAAAAGTCATCTCTTTCTTTCCCAAAATGAGCTTGTCTAATTCCCTTGAGAGGTAGTCAGCTGCAATCACGAAAAGGGCCGGGGATATTGGATCTCCTTGTCTGAGGCCTCGGGTGGACTTAAAAAAACCCGAAGGGGGCGCCATTGACCAGCACCGAGAACCAACACGAGCCCACACATCTCTCAATCAGGGAAACCCACGGAGCCGGGAAACCCATCTGGTGTATCACTTTCAAAAGGAAGGGCCATTGTACTCGATCGTAGGCCTTAGCCATATCGATTTTGACCGCGACATTAGGCGGCCGGCGCACATCTCGAGAGCTCATGGAACAATTCCTGTGCCAAAAGGACATTGTCATTGAGGAGCCGTCCCTTCACAAATCCACTCTGGTTTGGTGAGATAACCATAGGGATGAGCGAAGTCATTCTCTTCGACATTATCTTTGTGATAATATGGTTGACGACGTTGCACAGGCTAATGGGGCGGTAGTCGCTCCACGACTCCGGCACTAGCTTTTTTGGGATGAGGACTATGCTTGTGGCCGTGACGCTACGTGGGAGGTAGGCACCCCCGAAGAATTTACCAATTGCCGCCACCACGTCCGGCCCAACCGTCGCCCATTCTCAATCTGAGGCACGCATGAGTCGATATCTTCTTCTCTCCTATTTGGAAGAGGGGTGGCCTTCGTCGTGTAGACCGTGGCCGGTGGGCCGCCGTCGCATCAATCATTTCCACCGCGGCCAGGTCTATGATTTGGAGGATATCACTCTTTCTTGTCTCCATTTGCTGCATTGGTAGAGATAAACAAGGCTCTACATGTGACTTCCGGTTTTGGAAAGGGACAAAAGCACTTTCCGAAAGGTGATTTGTTCCCATGCTCATTTCAAGGGCACATGTGACTATCTCACTCCCAAATGTACTTTTTGGCACACATGCTACGGCCAAATCCTCTTCGGATACGCTTAGGAAACTGGCATCATCACCTCCAACAGTCGTCTCACTCATGGCGGGTCCATGGTCGGAGGGTGGCGCCACTGCAGCTGCCGGGGCATCTCCGTGAACCACCACCTCCATTTGGACTCCATCCTCATTGCATTTAGGGCTATCAAGGGCGGAGCCCGGGCCGGAGGTCTCGGCTCGGAGGTCTCCTCTCCTCCAAAGTCGAGCTTCTTCCTAAGTTGTTTGTCCTCCAAAGCCATGACCTTTGGTGAGAGGTGCCGGCGTGCTCTTCCTAGCCATCATCCTATTCTTCTTGCTTTGCATTTTCACATCTTTGGCCGAGACCTTTGGTGTTGGTTGATCGATTGAGTGAAAAACCATAAGGTGGTCTGGGATAGACCTAGCCTCCTCGGGGTCCGGTGGGGCAGGGGTGGGGTTCGGGGGGGGGGAGGGGGGATTCGGCATGACCGTTCGAGGAATGACAGGCCAAAAGATGACCTCGTGGGCCAGTCGTGGGAGCTCACGGTTTAGAGCGACGGGCCATGACGGGCGAATTTGTGCCGGCAAGTAGTACCATTGAGCAACTTAGTAGCTTGTTCCGCATCCAATTCGATCCATATGGGTTGGTTGAAGAAGGCCTTCGCTACCTCCAGTGTATGGCCATGAGCTCGGCCTCTAGAGTCGATTGGGCGACGAGGGGGGTTGAGAAGCTGCTAGTAGCTTCCCATCATGGTCCCAAACTAACCTCCTCCTTGTTTGTTGCTTCGAAGAACGCACCGTGGAATGACAGGCCAAAAGATGACCTCGTGGGCCAGTCGTGGGAGCTCACGGTTTAGAGCGACGGGCAAGGTCGGGTGTTGTGGTGGTCGGCGTGGTAAGAGTCGCGGCGGGTCGTGGGTGTGTGTGGATGGACGGCGGTATGAATCGAAATGGGGTGATTGCTAGATAGAAGGGAGAGCGTCTCTCTCTAGAAAGGTTATGTTTTTAACATGTTTACAATCTTGGCAATAGGAAGGGATCTTATCCCATCGGACTTGTTGCACCATCTCCCGCCCGCAAATGTCAAGAATAATCTCCTCGGGGGGGTGGCCTTGTTATGTCTATCTCGATGCAAATGCGTGCAAAGGATAGCCGCGACTTGTTGGCCGTGGCACGATCAATTTGGATTGGGGTGCCAAGGAGTTTGCCGATGGCGAATAAGGCCGAATGATCATAGAGATTAATTGGGAGGCCTATTAGGTTACACCAAATTGCCGCGATCGGGGACTCACAATATGTGTCAAATTCCGGGGACCATTTGAATACCCTCATCGGGTGGCGGTCAATGAACCATACGGGGGAACCCCTCGGGTCACCAAGAAGGCGAGCGTAATCCGCAATGTCCTCGCATTGGATAAGGATGTGTTTCGCATTAATGTATTTCCAATTAAAGCCACGAGTCAATTTGATGTTTTCAAGAGCCTTTTGTATTTGATGCCCCGTAGGGATGGAGTGAGAGAACTTACCCACGATTTTTTTTTAATCAAACACCTTCATGGTGGATTGTTCGTGGGTCCCTCATCCCTATATATCAACAAAAGACCATTACAAGCGAATGATTACAATTGGACCAATCTTTCTAATGCTAGGGGAACAAAAAACAATTTACATCACACCCTATTAAAATTACACCACAAGAGTAGATAGGGGTCAAGCCGAGGATGGACCGACACCCACATACTCTACGGCCTCCGGTACGAAGCAAGATTGGTGGGCCACATTCCGAGCCTCGAGCTACTCACGGTCATCATCTCTCACCCCAAGATTGGGGACTCCCAATTCATCCATTCGGATGATGGCTCTAATCATTCTTGGAACATTCTGTGGAGACATATGTTGGAATGTATCTTGTTCCACTCCCATTTTGACGAGCATATCGGCCGCTTTGTTGCCCTTCCTATGTATGAAGGTGGCATGGAACATATGTCTACGTTTGAAAATTGCAAACGGGCCATGACGCGGCGAATTTGTGCCGGCCCCCAAGTAGTACCATTGAGCAACTTAGTAGCTTGTTCCGCATCCAATTCGATCCATATGGGTTGGTTGAAGGCCTTCGCTACCTCCAACCCATAGTGTATGGCCATGAGCTCGGCCTCTAGAGTCGATTGGGCGACGAGGGGGGTTGAGAAGGCTGCTTGTAGCTTCCCATCATGGTCCCAAACTAAACCCCCCCTCCTCCCTTGTTTGTTGCTTCGAAGAACGCACCGTCCGTGTTAAGCTTGATCCACGTGCGTTCCGGGGGGTGCCACTTAACCGGCATGACTAGCGGTCTCGGCCCCCTTGTCTCGGGTTGATTCGAGGGATTCATTCCGAGTTTCACTCCCTTCCAATGCTTCGGCTTGATGTGTTCATTGGCCATGTTGTTGTGGATGAACATTTGAACCTGCCAAACAACGTTGTATGGTTTGAACTGAGTTTGCTCATGTCGGCTCCTGTTCCTCTCCGCCCAAAGAAACCACAGAATGAGGTATGGCATGACTCGACTAAGGTGTCTTCTATCGTGCTGTTGGATCCTAAACGACCACAAGCATGTTCGAAGCTGCCGAAGAGGTCCCTCCGCTGCTTGTGTGAATATCACAATGTCATCGGCGTAGGCGAGGTGACTTATTTCCATGCTGGCGAGTAGCTCTAAAAGTCATCTCTTTCTTTCCCAAAATGAGCTTGTCTAATTCCCTTGAGAGGTAGTCAGCTGCAATCACGAAAAGTGCCGGGGATATTGGATCTCCTTGTCTGAGGCCTCGGGTGGACTTAAAAAATCCGAAGGGGGCGCCATTGACCAGCACCGAGAACCAACACGAGCCCACACATCTCTCAATCATAGAAACCCACGGAGCCGGGAAACCCATCCGGTGTATCACTTTCAAAAGGAAGGGCCATTGTACTCGATCGTAGGCCTTAGCCATATCGATTTTGACCGCGACATTAGGCGGCCGGCGCACATCTCGAGAGCTCATGGAACATCTCCTGTGCCAAAAGGACATTGTCATTGAGGAGCCGTCCCTTCACAAATCCACTCTGGTTTGGTGAGATAACCATAGGGATGAGCGAAGTCATTCTCTTCGACATTATCTTTGTGATAATCTGGTTGACGACGTTGCACAGGCTAATGGGGCGGTAGTCGCTCCACGACTCCGGCACTAGCTTTTTTGGGATGAGGACTATGCTTGTGGCTGTGACGCTACGTGGGAGGTAGGCACCCCCGAAGAATTTACCAATTGCCGCCACCACGTCCGGCCCAACCGTCGCCCAACAGGCCTGGTAGAATAAGGTCGTGAATCCATCCGGCCCTGGGGCACTATCCTCGGAGATGTTAAAAACAGCTTTTCTAACTTCATCTGCGGACGGGGGCTCGGGTAGTGCAGCCACTTTATCCGAGGGTGGGAGTTGGTGAATCAAACCAAGGTATGGCTCGGAAAGTGGGAGGGGGCCCGGGGCCAGGAGGTCTTGGAAGAACTCCACCGCCGAGTTTCTGATCTCCATTTCATCCGAGATCTCCCGGCCGCCCACATTGATCTTGTGGATGCGCATGCGAATCCTGTTTTGCTGTACCCAACTTTGGTAGAATTTAGTATTCTTGTCGCCCTCCCCTAGCCATCTTAGGGTAGCCTTTTGGCGCCAGAAATCCTCCTCCATTTTAAGGAGTCGAATGTACTCGACGATGCATCTATTGAACTCTGTCCTGTTCTCCACGGTTGGCCTTCCTTCGAAATCACTTTGGGCCATTGCGATTTTCGCCTCCATATCCCTGAGGTTGTTATGAATGTTCCCGAAAGTCTCCTTGTTCCACATCTTTAGGGTTCTCTTTAACCGAGCAAGTTTGATTTGGAAATTGAGGAGGCCTTCGGACTCCGTCGATTGGATCCAATCTCCCCGTACAAGGTCCTCAAATCCTTCGTGCCTAATCCACATGTTTTGGAACCTGAATGGCCTTCCCCCGATGTTGTTGCTTGTCACTTTGCATCTTACCAACACAGGCACGTGGTCCGAGGCAATCCGGGGCAGGTTCGTCACCCGAGTAGTTTCCAAACTTTGCGCCCACCGTTCGTTCACAAGGATTCTATCCAATCTTTCGAAGAAGCCATTCTTGGCCCACGTGAATCCGACCCATCAAAGCCCGGGTCTAGTATCCTGCAGTCCTCAATGGCCTCCGCAAAGTCCACCATTTCGGCTTGGCGGTTTGTGTCACTCCCTACTCTGTCTCGCGGATGGAGAATGGTGTTGAAGTCCCCTCCGATCATCCAAGGTGTGCCCTCCATGAGTATAGAGCACTCCCTCAATTCATCCCATAAATGGAGTCGTTCGGACCTAGTGCATTTTCCGTAAATCGCCGAGACACACAAGTGGCTAGCTAGGCGAGGGGATCCAAAACGGCCGAATATGACCTGATCCGTATCTCTCTCGGCCACGAAGCTGGCCCCCTCCTCAACGAACACCCAAATCTTCCCCTTTATATTCGAGCCTTGAAAAGCCAGCCCTAAAGCCTTTGAGAACTTCTCCGGGTTAGGGCTTGTGAGCGGCTCCATTATTGCAAGAAAATGAATATTATGAGTTTTAATTAATCTTTTAAGAACATTTTGGGTAGGCGCGTTAGCAACTCCCCTAATATTCCAAAACATAAAGTTGACAGACATGATTAATGGGGAAGTATCTTACCCGGTGACCGTGAGAGGTCCCCCTGAAATTCCACCATTTGTAGTTGTTCCTCTCCTAGGGATGAGGGACCCACGAACCCTCCACCATGAGGGTGTTTAAAAAAAAAAAAAAAAAAAAAAAAAAAAAAAAAGGTACTCCTCATTCATGAGCGCATAGGATCTTCCCCATCGGTTGCATGAATGGTTCGGGGTATCCCCTCTGCATCTCCCTCCCCCTCCAATCCATCATCATCTTCTAAGAAATCTTCATTCTCCATGAGAGTGTAATATTGGTTGGAGCTTAGGACATTTCGGGATGCTTGGGACCCTCGGCCCATTGCCGAGGATAACCTCATCGCCCCCCCATCCACGGGAGTTCTCGCTGCGCCCCGTGCACCACCATTCCAACTAGTGAACGCCCCCCGTCTTGAGGGCGTGTATCCATTCGTTGCTCCATGAAATTCACCTCCAAGAGGGCGGATTCATTAGCCGAGGTTCCGGCCTTTGGCTGCCCCTTCGGCCCTTTGTTTCTCTTTTGATGTTTCCACTCGTTGGTACTAGCTATTTGCTTTTGTTGTTCCGTTTTGTCCCTTCCACCTTGACTTTCATGGTGTGGCTATCTCGGTGTTACATTATTGTAGTTTCTCTTCGGGGGACGCTCAACCTTGCCCGCCGCATAACACACCATCTCACGTCAACAAATATCTAGAATAAGTTCCTCGGGAGGTGGCTTCCTGATGTCAATCTCAATGCAAATACGAGCAAACGAGAGTCTCGACTTGATGGCCGTAGCACGATCCACTTGTATCGGGGTTCCAAGCAATTTACCGATGGCAAAAAGGGCGGAGTGATCAAAAAGGTGGATTAGGAGGCCAATGAGATTGCACCAAATTGCCGCGATCAGTGACTCACAATACGCATCAATAAACCACACCGGAGTGCCTTTCGGTCCACTAAGCAATCGGGCATAATCCGCCATATCCTCAAATTGAACAAGTATATGCTTAGCATTAATATATTTCCATGTAAAACCTCGAGTGAATTTGATATTATCTAACGCCTTTTGTATTTGGTGTGAAGTGGGAATAGAGTGGGAGAACTTACCCACAATGGCGTGCCCAAGGCTCGTGGCTAGCTTTTGGACTTCCGCTCCGGAGAAGTAAATTGCTGGGATGCCATTGGAAGTGGTCGCAAAGCTAATATTTGGAATGTTCTCCGGCTCCAACACTTTCGGCCCTTCGGGGTTCGCCGATACTCGAACCATATCCGCCATGTTCTTGGGTGCGCTTGTGTGCCACACGCCATCCTCATTTCCTTCGGGTCGGAAGTTACTCAATGGGGCCTTGTGCCGTGCCACCCAAGCGTTGCCTACTGGCTCGGAACCAGCCAAAGATTAGGGCCCACGGTGCTCGAGCACGTCGGACATCGACGTGTCATCATCGGCCGGCATCTCGTCCGCATCCGAGGCCTTGTTATCGGTCGCTGCGGAAGCCTTGTTGGGGGGCGAGGAAGCTGCCGTGACTCGATGTGGTGGAGCGTCCGGCTTTGGAGGTTGGCTCGGGTGCGGCCAACCACTTTCAAAGGCATCTCGGATTTTGCGGGTCCGGCCTCGTTCAAGAGGCGGGAAATCCTCCAACGATGGGCCATTTTCTACCGAGGGAGGTTCGGGGGAAGGTCCGGAAGCCCATGGGAGGAAGAGGTTCGATCCGGCATTTCCGGCTAGGTCCGCCGGCCAATTGTCTCCGAGAAGGGGTTGCGCCACCATGGAGTCTAACATCTCCGGTGTGTCAAGAGTGACAAGATGCAAGATGGAGTCTTTTTTTCCTCACGTGATGTCTATGTGCTCACGTGATGTCTCGACCTGGCTGTAACGGCTATGTGCTGTAACGGCTATGTGCTCACGTGATGTCTCGACTTGGCAAGCCACCAAACAACTTTCGGAAAGTGATTTTGTTGTTGTATCCATTTCGGGCATTTTGACTTTCACATCCACCAAGGACACTTGTACCTCCTTTGGACTATACACCATGCACTTTGGTACTAGGGGGAGTGTGTCCCTATCATCGCCGGTGAACTCCACGTCGCTGACGGGGTTCTGATCGGGGTCCGGCACCGCCGCGGCCGCCGCGGCTGTTCCGTCACCGGTGGAGGTTCCGTCCACCTAGGTGACTTCCTCGTCAATATTTGTAGTTGCGGTGCCCTTAGGGGAAGAGTTCCCCATTTCATCCATGTGGTGGCTCGCCGGAAAGATGGACACCTTGCATTTTGGTGACCCGGTGGTGGGACTATCTTCTTTACCAAACACAAGCTTCTTACGGAGCTGCTTGTCCTCCTGGAGTGGTGAAGGGACAAATCGCTTCCGTCCATTGCCCTTGTTAGAAGGAGCCGGAGTGCTCTTTCGGATTTTGAGACGGGAATTAACGGCCTTCAATTTCATGCCCTTGGCCGTCGGTTTGGGAGAGGTATTATCAATGGACCGGAAAACCATGAGCTGGTCCGGGATGGTCTTCGCTTCCTCGAGGCTTGTCGCAGGGTCCGGCGGAGGTTCCGCCATGGCCTAGCCGAGGGCACCTTCACCGAGCAAGGGGCAATGTTCGGGGGAGTGGAAATCAAGGGTGGTGATGGGTTTTGGGAAGGATGATTGTCACGACCGCCCAAACTAGGGGTACTACAAACGAGGCGATCGTGACACGGGATAACATTAAAGACAACATTTAAGGATAACATTTTATATGAAAACTTAATTAGCTTAAAGGAATAATATTTAAGTTCATTAAAAGTTTAGACAACAAATTTTTAGTTTAAAGAAACTTAACGTTATAAATTTATTATTAATTAGCAACGACTTATGGCAAAGGATTTTTCAAAAGAAGCAGCGGAGAAAATAAATATTAAAATCCATTTTTTTTTTTAAATAAAGCACCACGAGGGTGGAGGGTTAAGGCGGACCCACACCTGTGCATTACCAAAGTCAATTGCAACGGACAATCAAAACACCGAATCGCCCGAAAGTGACAATTCGCAAGAACCAATTAGAGTACAACGAGGGCCTCCCTATCAACTAGAGTGGTCATCAATGTACTCTTAGCAATCCTATTACAATTAACATGACGGGACCTTCCCATCACTAAACATAACTCCATCCCTCAATTGAGACCCGCAATAGGGATACCCCCGCGATGGATAATCCCTCCCGGATCAAGTTCCTCGATGAAGCCTTCCTTCTCCCGGTCGGGGAGCCCACATGAGACACTCATTGAACAAGAAGTCCTTGGCTCGCTCGCGCTAGATTCATCTCGATCAAATGAAACCATAGCCATATTGTCCTTTGAGCGCCAATGATCAATGTGTTGAGCCTTGGAGTGCGTTTCTCCCTTACGATCCTTGCCTTTCCTTTTCTGTGACACCAATTGGAACCCATCCTCATCCACACTTGGTTGACTCCCAAAGGACGCTCTTGAGCTCCGCGGATCAGCATCCATTGTGCCCTCCTTGTTCTCCTCTTGGTTGTCACTTTCGTTCTCCTTTTTCGTGTGGTCACTGTTCGGTGAGGTGCCAACCCTAGTCGCCGCTTTTGGACGCCACTCTCGGCGAATGGTCTTGGGGACATGGCTAGGATGGAACACCTTTGTTGATGCTCGGTGGACCTTGCCTCCTGCTCGTCCCTTCCTTCCCAATGCATAACATTCATCAATGACGTGCCCAACTTGCTTACAATTCTCGCAAAACAATGGGATACGATCCCATGCTACTTTGTGTCTTGATTCTTTGCCTAGGATGTTTAGAATGATCTCCTCCGTCGGGGGGTTGGAGATATCAATCTCCAAACATATCCTAGCAAAGGAGAGCCGGGTTTGATTGATTGTGGCATGATCCGCTTGCAACGGCTTGCCTAGGAGCTTGCCGATCGTCATGAGGGCCGATTCCTCAAATAGGTGGGCCGGGACTCCCATGATATTACACCACACGGCAAAGATCGATGACTCGAAGAACGTATCAAAATCTGGTGCCCATTTGAACACCCTCATCGGATGAATATCAATATACCATACCGGATTTCCATTAGGACCGTTTAACACCTTGGCATAATCAGCCACATCTTGGAATTGAAGTAAGATATGCTTAGCATTCAAGTATTTCCAAGTGAAGGAGCCAACTAACCCCATGCCCCCAACACTCTTTTGAATTTGAGGCGTAGACATTTGGGAGTGTCCCATCGGGTGCGAATGACGCGAGCTTTAGCTCCATGAGTGTCGCATGTGGGCGCCCCAACCGGGAGATAGAGGGCCACATCGAGGACCTTGATCCAGGAGGGCATGTACCTAGCGGAGGTATCCCTATTGCGGGCCTTAGCTAGGTGATGGACAGAAGTGTTGGGGATACAAAGGTTGTATCAAATGGTAATTGGATTTTGAGAGTATATAGATGACCACCTCTAGTTGTTAGGGAGGCCCTCGTTGTACTCTAATTTGTCATGCCTTGGCGAGTCGTCACTTTTTGGCGACTCGGTGTATGTTTGTTTGTAACCAATGGTTTTGGTAATGCACAGGTGTGGGTCCGCCTCAACCCTCTGCCCTTTGGGGTGTGTTTGATTAAAAAAAAAAAAAAGGGGAGCGAATGGGAAAACTTCCCGACTATGGCTAATCCTAGTTTTTCCGAGAGATATTCCGTTTCTAAATCGGTAAAGGAGAGAGATGGGATACCTTCGTGGCAGCTGGCCGTCCCCATAGGCTTGGCCTTACCGGCGTAGAGTGATTGGCTTGGCCTTACAAGAAATGTGTGGGTTTGGAGCCCCCACCATGGACCCCGTCCCCCCATGTGAGAAGAGGTCTTTGGCCTCCTTCCAAGCGTTCGCCAGCGAGACCAGATTTTGCGGCGAGAACTCCGGCGGCCATGTGTCGGGGGTGCGGTCCCCCTTGCCTCCATCATTGCCAAAAGGGAGATGGATAGCACAAGGTGCTGATTTTGAATTCAAAATGGCACCTTCCACAAATGGACCATCATATTCTTTCCCATGTAAAGTGGCCTTTCTCTCTTTCTCCTTGTGTGAGTCACATGCATCCAAACCATCACATGCCAACCCATCCCCAAGCCTCTTCACGTGGGAGATTGTACTTGCAATGTACACATTGTTGACCAACTCACACTCCAAGCGTGGATCCTCATGACTCCGACCAGCCGGCGCCGGTGACATTCCGGCCACCCCCTCGCCGGCAGTCTATCCCTACCACCCGCCGGCGCACTCCCATCCTTTGCCATTTGAGCTAAAGAGCTCAACATCTCCCCAATGAGGGCTTGCTCATTTTCCGGCGGCCTCTTATCTTCTCCATGGTGTTTGGCGAAGAGACAATCAGCCATTTCAAAGACCATCATTTTCTTAGCCCTACTAACCACCGAACTAACTTCTAGCCCGGCGCGTATGAGAGCGCGTCGTGACTTCTCCGGGTGCGGTGTGCCAACCCCGTTTTGTTTTTGGCCGTGCAATTGAGTAGAAATTCCATTCCGGCGAGTTGAGGGGCTGCGCCGTGTGAACCAAGGCCGCGCATCCCCTTCCGACGACTTATCACCGGACTTCACCATTTGTGGGATGCAACAATCATATTTCACCTCCCTCGAAGGGGAGGGAGAAAGAGAGGGCGAATTCTAGAGAGAAGGGAGATCTTCTCTCTCTAAGGTTAATCGATTTTTTTAAAATATTAAAATCCAATTAACTTCCAAAAGAAAACATTTGGTTTAGTTCACGAAAAATCATTTCAGAGTAACAAGGTAAACATCAGATTAACGCCTAACACAATCAAACATGATCAAACACAGTACGAAACAGAATAAAGTCTTGAGGCATAGTTCAAAAATATAGCAGCGGAAATAAGGTTTAAAGAGAGTCAAGGATGACGTCTATGTATGACACAATGCATCCAAAGTTCCTAGGCCAACTCAACATCCACCGCAACATCCCGCTCAACCTGCATATAGGGAAAAACATATGGAGGGCTGAGTACTTGTTGTACTCAATGGGCTCATACCGAAAACATTTATACAGTTATGTCATCCATACCAGTGATCTCGAGTTTTATACGTAGAGAACCAGCATGTCCCAATGCACCTTTCGATGAGCGCCACCCATGGCTCGGGGAAGCCCATTTGCTTGAGGATTTTTTGGAGGAACGGCCATTGAACCCGATCATAGGCCTTAGCCATGTCAATCTTGATAGCAACATTAGGGGCTGGTGTACTTCTTTGGAGCTCATGAAACATCTCCAGTGCAAGAAGCACATTGTCATTGAGTAGCCTCCCTTTCACAAACCCGCTTTGATTCGGTGCGACAATACATGGAAGGAATGAGGCGAGCCACCTCGTGAGGACTTTAGTAATCACCTTGTTGATCACGTTACACAAGCTAAAGGGCCTATAGTCTCCCCAAGCCTCGGTATAGGCTTCTTGGGGATGAGTACGATACTCGTGGCCATGAAACTTCGGGGAAGGAAAGCCCCACCAAAAAATTGCCTAACCGATTCCACCACGTCTGGTCCCACAATGCCCCAACAAGCTTGGAAGAACAGAGCCGAGAAGCCATCCGGGCCGGGTGCACTATTGGCCGAGATATCGAAAACCGCTAGTTTCAGCTCATCCGCATCCAGAAGTTTGGGGAGGTCCGCCAGTTGCTCCGAGGGAGGGAGTTGATGTACGAGGCTGAGCTCCGGATCCGCGAGCTCCGGGTAGCTTGGGCTAGGAGGTTTTGAAAGAACTCAACCGCCTATTCTCTGATGTCCGTGTCATCCGTGAGTTCACGCCCATTAGCGTTAATCTTGTGGATACGTAGCCGAATCCTCTTCTGTTTCACACCCAACTTTGGTAAACTCTAGTGTTTTTATCCCCTTCTTCCAGCCAACGGAGGGCCGCCTTCTGACGCCAAAAGTCTTCCTCCATCTTAAGAAGAAGGATGTACTCGGCAATTTGTTTGTTGACCTCCGCTCTATTCCGGGCCGAGGGGTCACCTTCGAACTCCAATTGAGCCACTACAATCAATGTTCTCTTCACAATTTTTGAGATTGGCGTGTATATTCCCAAAACCTTCTTTGTTCCACCATTTAAACGTTTTTTGATCCTTGCTAGCTTGATCTTCAAGTTGAGGATGCCCTCAGCCTCCGTGGGAGCCATCCATCCAATCTTCTTGCATCAACTCACCAAATCCCTCATGCCGAACCCACATGTTTTGGAACCGGAACGCTCTACCACCCCCGTGGGTTTTAGGCAGCCTGCATCTGACGAGAAGAGGCCCGTGATCCGAAGCAATACGGGGGAGGTTTGTGATTCTTATTGCATCAAACATTTGGGCCGTCATCTCACTAATCAGTACCCTATCCAGCCTTTCCATGAGGCCATTCTTAGCCCAGGTGAATTCTGACCCATCGTAGCTTAGGTCCATTAGTCTGCAGTCCTCTATGTCCTCGGCCAAATCAACCATTTCAGCCTGACGGTTTGTGTCGCTCCCCAACCTATCTCGAGAGGAGAGGATTGTGTTGAAGTCCACAAATGGACCATCATATTCTTTCCCATGTAAAGTGGCCTTTCTCTCTTTCTCCTTGTGTGAGTCACAGCATCCAACCATCCACATGCCAACCCATCCCCAAGCCTCTTCACGTGGGAGTTGTACTTGCAATGTAACATTGTTGACCAACTCACACTCCAAGCGTGGATCCTCATGACTCCGACCACCGGCGCCGGTGACATTCCGGCCACCCCCTCGCCGGCAGTCTATCCCTACCACCCGCCGGCGCACTCCCATCCTTTGCCATTTGAGCTAAAGAGCTCAACATCTCCCCAATGAGGGCTTGCTCATTTTCCGGCGGCCTCTTATCTTCTCCATGGTGTTTGGCGAAGAGACAATCAGCCATTTCAAAGACCATCATTTTCTTAGCCCTACTAACCACCGAACTAACTTCTAGCCCGGCGCGTATGAGAGCGCGTCGTGACTTCTCCGGGTGCGGTGTGCCAACCCCGTTTTGTTTTTGGCCGTGCAATTGAGTAGAAATTCCATTCCGGCGAGTTGAGGGCTGCGCCGTGTGAACCAAGGCCGCGGCATCCCCTTCCGACGACTTATCACCGGACTTCACCATTTGTGGGATGCAACAATCATATTTCACCTCCCTCGAAGGGGAGGGAGAAAGAGAGGGCGAATTCTAGAGAGAAGGGAGATCTTCTCTCTCTAAGGTTAATCGATTTTTTTAAAATATTAAAATCCAATTAACTTCCAAAAGAAAACATTTGGTTTAGTTCACGAAAAATCATTTCAGAGTAACAAGGTAAACATCAGATTAACGCCTAACACAATCAAACATGCTCAAACACAGTACGAAACAGAATAAAGTCTTGAGGCATAGTTCAAAAATATAGCAGCGGAAATAAGGTTTAAAGAGAGTCAAGGATGACGTCTATGTATGACACAACGCATCCAAAGTTCCTAGGCCAACTCAACATCCACCGCAACATCCCGCTCAACCTGCATATAGGGAAAAACATATGCAGGGCTGAGTACTTGTTGTACTCAATGGGCTCATACCGAAAACATTTATACAGTTATGTCATCCATACCAGTGATCTCGAGTTTTACGTAGAGAACCAGCATGTCCCAATGCACCTTTCGATGAGCGCCACCCATGGCTCGGGGAAGCCCATTTGCTTGAGGATTTTTTGGAGGAACGGCCATTGAACCCGATCATAGGCCTTAGCCATGTCAATCTTGATAGCAACATTAGGGGCTGTGTACTTCTTTGGAGCTCATGAAACATCTCCAGTGCAAGAAGCACATTGTCATTGAGTAGCCTCCCTTTCACAAACCCTTTGATTCGGTGCGACAATACATGGAAGGAATGAGGCGAGCCACCTCGTGAGGACTTTAGTAATCACCTTATTGATCACGTTACATAAGCTAATGGGCCTATAGTCTCCCCAAGTCTCGGGTATAGGCTTCTTGGGGATGAGTATGATACTCGTGGCCGTGAAGCTTCGGTGGAGGAAGGCCCCACCAAAGAATTGCCTAACTCTGCCGCCACCACATCTGGTCCCACAATGCCCCCAACTTGATTGGAAGAATAAAGCCGAGAAGCCATCCGGGGCCGGGCGCACTATTGGCCGAGATATCAAACACTTGCTCGCTTCACCTCCTCGCATCCGGGGGATTAGGGAGGGCCGCCAATTGCTCCGAGGGAGGGAGTTGGTGTAAGAGGTTAAGGTTCGGTTCCGCGAGCTCCGGTTGGCTTGGGGCAAGGAGGTTTTGAAAGAACTCGACCGCCGAATCTTTGATGGCCTTGTCGTCCGTGAGTTCACATCCATTAGTGGTGATCTTGTGGATACGCAGCCGAATCTTCTTCTGCTTCACCCAACTTTGGTAAAACCTTGTGTTCTTATCCCCATCGTCTAGCCAACGGAGGGCAGCCTTCTGACGCCAAAAGTCTTCCTCCATCTTAAGAAGGAGGATGTACTCAGCAATTTGTTTGTTGACCTCCATTCTATTCCGGGCCGAGGGATCTTCTTCAAAATCTGCTTGGGCCACTGCAATGTTCTCTTCACAATTTTTGAGATTGGCGTGTATATTTCCAAAAAACCTCTTTGTTCCACCTCTTAAACGTTTGTTTGATCCTAGCCAGCTTGATCTTCAAGTTGAGGAGGCCCTCCGCCTCCGAGGGAGCTATCCAATCTTCACGCACCAACTCGCCAAATCCCTCGTGCCGGACCCACATGTTTTGGAACCGAAATGCTCTACCACCACCCCCGTGGGTGTTGGGCAGCCTGCTTCTGACCAGGAGCGGGCCATGATCCGAAGCAATGCGGGGGAGGTTCGTGACTCTTATTGCATCAAACATTTGGGACGTCGTCTCGCTAATCAGCACCCTATCCAACCTTTCCATGAGGCCATTCTTAGCCCAAGTGAATTCTGACCCATCATAGCCTGGGTCCAATAGTCTGCAGTCCTCAATGGCCTCGGCAAAATCCACCATTTCAGCCTGTCGGTTTGT